>NC_133156.1:171434172-172059172 GCF_040802235.1 Manis javanica | reverse complement strand
GTATACTTTGCTTTTAAGACTGCTTTTGCTGTGTCCCACAGAAGTTGGGGCTTAGTGTTGTTGTTGTCGTTTGTTTCCATGTATTGCTGGATCTCCGTTTTGATTTGGTCATTGATCCATTGATTATTTAGGATCATTTTCTTAAGCCTCCATGTGTCTGTGAGTCTTTTTGCTTTCTTTGTACAGTTTATTTCTAGTTTTATGCCTTTGTCGTCTGAAAAGTTGGTTGGTAGGATTTCAATCTTTTGGAATTTACTGAGGCTCTTTTTGTGGCCTAGTATGTGGTCTATTCTGGAGAATGTTCCATGTGCACTTGAGAAGAATGTGTATCCTGTTTCTTTTGGATGTAGAGTTCTGTAGATGTCTATTAGGTCCATCTGTTCTAGTGTGTTGTTCAGTGCCTCTGTGTCCTTACTTATTTTCTGTCTGGTGGATCTGTCCTTTGGAGTGAGTGGTGTGTTGAAGTCTCCTAGAATGAATCCATTGCATTCTATTTCCTCCTTTAGTTCTGTTAGTATTTGTTTCATGTATGTTGGTGCTCCTGTATTGGGTGCATATATATTTATAATGGTTATATCCTCTTCTTGGACTTATCCCTATATCATTATGTAATGTCCTTCTTTGTCTTTTGTTACTTTCTTTATTTTGAAGTCTGTTTTGTCTGATACTAGAATTGCAACACCTGCTTTTTTCTCTCTGTTGTTTGCATGAAATATCTTTTTCCATCCCTTGACTTTAAGTCTGTGCATGTCTTTGGGTTTGAGGTGAGTCTCTTGTAAGCAGCATATGGATGGATCTTGCTTTTTTATCCATTCTATTACTCTGTGTCTTTTGATTGGTGCATTCTGTCCATTTACATTTAGGGTGATTATTGAGAGATATGAACTTATTGCCATTGCAGGCTTTAAGTTTGTGGTTACCAAAGGTTCAGGGTTAGCTTCTTTACTATCTTACTGTCTAACTTAACTCGCTTGAGCTATTATAAACGCAGTCTGATGATTCTTTATTTCTCTCCCTTCTTATTCCTTATTCTCCCTTATTTATATGTTGGGTGTTTTGTTCTGTGGACTTTTTAGGAGTGCTTCTATCTAGAGCAGTCCCTGTAGGATGCCCTGGAGAGGTGGTTTGTGGGAGGCAAATTCCCTCAACTTTTGCTTGTCTGGGAATTGTTTGATCCCTCCCTCATATTTAAATAATATTCGTGCTGGATACAGTAGTCTTGGTTCAAGGCCCTTCTGTTTCATTGCATTAAGTATATCATGCGATTCTCTTCTGGCCTATAGGGTTTCTGTTGAGAAGTCTGATGATAGCCTGAGGGGTTTTCCTTTGTAGGTAACCTTTTTTTTCTCTCTGGGTGCCTTTAATACTTTGTCCTTGTCTTTGATCTTTGCCATTTTAATTATTATGTGTCTTGCTGTTGCCCTTCTAGGATCCCTTGTCATGGGAGTTCTGTGTACCTCTGTGGTCTGAGAGGCCATTTCTCCCCCTAGTTTGGGGAAGTTTTCGGCAATTATTTCTTCAGAGACACTTTCTATCCCTTTTTCTCTCTTCTTCTTCTTCTAGTATTCCTATAATGCATATATTGTTCCTTTTCGATTGGTCACTCAGCTCTCTTAGAATTCTTTCATTCCTGGAGATCCTTTTATCTCTCTCTGCATCAACTTCTCTGTGTTCCTGTTCTCTGTTTTCTAGTCCATTAATGGTCTCTTGCATCTCGTCCATTCTGTTTTGAAGTCCTTCCAGAGCTTGTTTCATTTCTGTATTCTCCTTCCTTACTTCTTGCATATTTCTCTGCAACTCCATCAGCATGGTTATGACTTTTGTTTTGAATTCTTTTTCAGGAAGACTGGTTAAATCTATCTCCCCAGGTTCCTTCTCAGGGGAAGATGTAGCAGATGCTGAAGCTGTCTGAGTTAGTCTTGTCTGTATCATATTTTTTTGCATTTTCATATTGACAGGTGCTATTGACTGTCATCTGGGAGGGCCAAACTTTTCACTTGCTACTGGTCTTTCTTTACTGGGACAACTGCGACCCCTTGTGGCCTGTGTTGTGTAATTGTGTGTAGGCTGGGTCTTTGTGTCTTGCCTGCCTAAGTGTAGGAATTTTCCTTTCTGCCTTTCTGTGGTGGGGTTTTGCCTTAGGCTGTTTCTCTGCTTTTGCAGCGCTGGGAGAGCTAATGGACGGTGGGTGGGGGCAGTTGTTTGGCTGTTTACCTCCGTGAGGTGTCTCAGAGCTGTTTTCCAGGGGGTTAGTGCTCCTGGTTTTCCCTGTAATTTCCAGCCACTGGGCTGTGACCTGTGTTGTTTCCGTCTAGCTGTTAAATCCCTGTCCCTTTAAGACTTTCTAAAAGCCCTCACTCTTTGTCACAGGGGCATCAGCTTCGGCACCTGCTCATAGGTCTTGCTGCCCTATTTCCCTAGTTTCAAGCCCTCCACGCATGCACTGTGTCTGCGCTCTGATGCGGGTGGCTGGGGCTGGGTGTTTAGCAGTCCTGGGCTCCCTCTTCCTCCCTCCAGGAGCTGGGGGGAGGTGTGCTCGGGTCCCGCCGGGTTGGAGCTTCTATCTTACCCCTTTCACCAGGCGCTGGGTTCTCACTGGTGTAGATGTAGTCATGCTGTTGTCCTGTGTCTTCTGGTCTCTCTTTTAGGATTAGTTGTATTTGTTGTGTTTTCAAAATATATATGGTTTTGGGAGGAGATTCCCACTGTCCTTCTCACCCCGCCATGTTGGCTGCGCCCCCCACATCATAATCTTGAACAGACACCTACAATGGAATATGACTAAAGTATGACTATACTTGTTGAAGAACCAATATTTGCATATTAGAAAAATAGATCAAAGAAATTCAGGCCTTAAAAATTTGACTGACCTTCTCAATCAACATGGTCTATTAGACTTGTGAACAGTGACCACCTGCATTAACGTGGCCTACCTCCTACTACTATGACTTAAAATGACCTGTGTCAATACAGCTTAGTTATTTGTCATGTTCCAGGGGAACTTTTTCTGGGAAGGACTACACTGCAAACCAATAATGACTTTACTGTTTGTATCAGGAATTTAATGCATATCAGTTATCTGATAGTGAAATATTCTGGGAAAACAGGTCGCTTAAGAAGTACCAGTTTAATTTTCAAGTTTAACTTCAACAACCTCACCTTGCTATGTTTACCAGTCCTCAGGTTTTACATCTCAAATCCTATAAATATGCATTTTGACTCCACACTTCTTAGACACCAGTGAGTGTCTTCCATTCTGTCAAGGTGGTATTTTTCTGTTAATGTAGCGAGTTCTAGCAAATTGAATTCTACATTGGTAATATGTTTTATGTGTGTGGAAGCTCATTTACAATTATTTTTGTTTGATATTTAAATTTTTTTTGATTATTTTGTTTTAGCTTCAAATTAATTGGTAAAATTTGAACATATTTAAGGTGTACAGTGTGATAATCTGTAAACATGAAATGATTGACACTATCAAGCTAAGCTTATTAATACATCCATCACATCGATAGTCACCCTTTATTTTTCTAAGAATACTTTCTCTTAGCAAATATACAATGCAATATTATTAACTATGGTCACTATGTTGTACAGTAGATCCCCAGAACTTACTTGTCATATAACAGAAACTTTGTGCCCTTTGATCATTATCTCCCGAATTTCCCTACTCCACCAGCCCCTGATAACCCATGTTCTACTTCTGTTTCTGAGTTAACTGTTTTTAGATTCCAGATATAAGTGAGATTATGCAGTAATTGCCTTTCTGTGTATGGCTTATTTCACTTAGTATAACATCTTCCAGATTCATCCATGTTGTCATAAATAGCGGAATTTACTTATTTTTTATGACTGAATAATGTTCCTCAATTTGTTTTCTTTTCTGTTTATTTATTTCATATTTTCTTTATCTACTCATACATCAGTGGACATTTAGGTTGTTTTTCCATATTTTAGTTATTGCGAATAATGCTACAATGACATAGGAGTACATATATCTCTTTAAGATGCTAATTTCATTTCCTTTGAATATATATACTCAGAAGTATGATTGTTGGAAGTCCTATTTTTAATTTTTTGTGTCACTGGGATGTTGTTTTCCATAATGACTACACCAGTGTACATTCCCACCTACACTATATAGGCATCCCCTTTTCTCCGTGTCCTTGCCAACACTTGTCATCTCTTGCCTTTTTGATAACAGACATCCTAATAGGTGTGATGCCATAGTTCATTGTGTTTTTTTTCATATCTCTGATGACAAGTGATTTTGAGTTCCTTTTCATATGCCTGTTGTCAGTTTGTGTGTCCTTTTTAGAGAAATGTCTGTTCAGGTACTTTACCCATTTTTAATGAGATTATTTTTTTATGCTTATTTGTTTATTGGTACTGAGTTGTTTGCTATATATTTTGGTTCAAGGTAAAAGGTTTGCAAAGTTTTTCTCTCATTCCATGGGTTGTCCTCTCATTTCATGGAAGGATTTCTTTGACGTGCAAGAGCTTTTTAATTTTTTTTCCATTGATTTTTACTTTTGTTGTTGTGTTTTTGGTGTATTATCCAAAAAATCATCTCTAGGACCGACATCAAGCAGCATTTCTCTATATTTTGTTTTAGTTTTATTTCAGGTCCTATGTTTAAGTCTTCAACCCATTTAGAATTAATTTTTGTGTTGATTATAACAAAGTTACATCCTTCATTTGCATGTGGTTGTCCAGTTTTCCAACACCATTTATTGAAGAGAACATCCTTTCCCTATTGTGTGTCCTTGGCTCCCTTGGCATAAATTAGGTGATTGTACATGTGTAGGCTTATTTCTGGGCTCTCTGTTCTATTTCACTGATTATGTGTCTGTTTTTATGCCAGTATCATACTGTTTCGATCACTATAGCTTTGTAATATAATTTGAAATCAGAAAGTGTGATGGCTCCAACATTGTTCAAGATTGGTTTGGTTATTTGTGGTTCCATATTAATCTTAGGATTGTTTTCTCTATTTCAAAAAGACTTTGGAATATTGATAGGGATTCTGTTGAATCTACAGATGGCTTTGGGCACTTTGGACTTCTTAATACTATTGTTCCAATTCCAGTAAACATGGATATATTTCCATTTATTTGTCTTCTTTAACTTCTTTTATCGGTTCCTTATATTTTTCTATGGATGAATCTTTTGCTGCCTTTGTTAAGTTTATTCTTAAGTATTTTATTACCTCAATGCTCTCATAAACAGAATTGGTTTCTTAATTTCCTTTTTAGAGAGTTCTTTGTTAGTATATAGAAACACAACTAATTTCAGTATACTGATTTTGTTTCCTACAAGTTTACTAAATTAATTTATTAGTTCTAATAGTTTTTGTTGTAATCATATATAAATTATATATATATATATATATATATATATAATATGTCATCTGAAAATAGAAGTTTTACTTCTTCCTTTCTGACTTTCTGATTTGGGTCACTTCTATTTCTTTTTCTTCCCTAGTTGTTGTTAGGACTTCTAATGCTATGTGGAATAGAAGTGGCAAGAGTAAGCATCCTTGTCCTGATCTAAGAGAAAAAGCTTTCAGTCTTTCACTTTTGAGTTTGATGTTTTCTGTGGGCTTTTCATATATGGCCTTAATTATGTTGAGGCACATTCTCTCTATACCTAATTTATTAGGAATTTTTATCATGAAAGGATGTTGAATTTTGTCAAGTGCTTTTACTGCATCTTTTAAGACAATCATGTGATTTTTATTATTAATTCTGTTAGTATGGTATATTACATATGTTGATTTGCATGTATTGAACCAACTTTGCATCTCAGTGATAAGAGCTAATTGATCATTCTGTGTGATCCTTTGAACATGCTGTTGAATTATAATTTTGTTAGAATTTTGTTACAAATTTTTTAATATTCATATATCAGATATTTTGGCCTATAATTTTATTTTCTTATAGTGACCTTATATGGTTTTGGTAAAAAGGCAGTATATACTTCTTAAAATGAGTGTGGAAATGTTCCCCCTCCAATTTTTTATAATATTTTCACCAAGTTTGGCATTAATATTTTAAATGGTTGGTAGAATTCACCTTTGAAGCCATTGGTCCTGGAATTTTTGTTGTTGGGAAGTTTGTGATTACTTGTAATTGTTCCATTCAGATTTTCTGTGTCTTCATGATTTAACCTTGTTAGGTTGTATATTTCTAGGAATTTTTCTACTATTTCTAGGTTATCCAATCTGTTATGTGTGTTGTTCATTGGAGTCTTATGTAATTCTTTGTATTTCTGTGGTCTCACTTGTAATATCTCCTCTTTCATTGTTAGTTATTTATTTTGATCCTCTCATTTTTTTCCTTTTTTAGATAAAAGTTTCCCAGTTATATCTTTTCAAAAACACAATTCTTAATTTTGTTAATCTTTGCTACTGTCCTTCTAGTCTTTATTTCATTTATTTCTGCTCTAACCTTTAGTAATTTCCCTCTTTCTGCTAATTTTAGGCTTAGTTAGTTCTTTTTGTAATTTCTGGAGCTTTAAATTTGGTGGTGTATTTGAGATCCTTCCTTTTTTTTAATGTATGCATTTATAGCTATAAAGTTTCCTTTTCAGATGGATTTCAGTGTATCTTATAGGTTTTGATAAGTTGTGTTTTCCATTTTTATTTGTTTCAAGGTACCGTTTGAATTTCCTTTTGATTTCTTCTTTGATCCATCAGTTGTTCAGAAATGTGTTGCTAAATTTCCACGTTTGTTTATTTTCTGGTTTTCCTCCTTTAGTAATTTCTAATTTGATACCATAATTGTCAAAAATGATAATTCATATGATTTCAACCTTTTTAAATTTTTTCACACTTATTTTCTGGCCTAATAAGCATGATCTATCCTGGAAAATGTCCTACATACTCTTGAGAAGAATGTGTAGTCTGTTGCTGTTGGATGGGATGTTCCATATAGGTCTGTTACATCTGTTTGGACTGTGGTAGTATTTCAATCCACTGTTATCTTATTGGTTTTCTGGTTCTGTAGCTGTGACCATGGTTGGTGAGCCTTCCACCTGCGTATGGGTCTAACTTCTCAAAAGGGCCCTCCTCCAGTTGGCTTCCAGCAGGGTTTCACCACCTCCTATTCCCCAAAACTCCCACAAAGGCACTTGTGTCCATGGCTGGCTGCCAAATTATACTTATTGTGGAGAAAGAAAAGAAGCAGACCTCCTTCTTCTCCATCTTTCTGACTTCAAGAGAATGTTAGAAGTTGATCTTCATCCACTGTCTGAACTTTAAAAAAATTGATCAAGATATCAGCTCCATTCCCTCACATCTTGCAAATTTTCCTCATAAACTTTGGTGAAAATTTTGTGTCTTTGGTCCCAAATCTTTGCTCTATATCCAAAGCTAATCTATAATTTAGGTCCCAAATATATTTAATGTTCAGTTTGATTATTTACTTACTATACTTTGTTTTTCTTCCACATATATCTTTTTCAAGGCTTGTTCCTCTGATCTTTGCAACTTCCATTATCTTGGATGAAGCCTAACTTCATAATTACATCTGTAGATCCAAATTCCACTGTAACATTAGTTTTTCTCTTGACTTGTCCATGCCAGACATTTTGTTTAGAAGAAATATTGCAAAGAGTTTTCAGCAAAATGAGTTTTGACAAATTAGAAATGTCTTACAGATAATTAAGACTGTATTTTCTTAAAATTAACTTATCCATTGATTAAGGAACTCTTCCATCCTTTGTGGGTTTTAGCCATAACAGTATGATCATCACTGTAAACAACACATTTTTCTGCATTGTTTAGAAAATGAATTTGATTCAATGATTTGGTGATTTTTATTGCACATGATTAGCCCATAATACCCATAGTGTTTTCCTTTCACTACCATTGAAAATATTGGGCCATTCTCCTTACCTATCATTCACCTTTAATTCCATCATACTGCTTGAATGTTACTTTTTTTGTATAATTTTACTAGAGGAAAGAAAATAACTGGAGTAATTAATGCATATTTTCATCTAAAACTTTGTTTTTTAATTACTTGACACTCAAAAATTTCTTGAGCACAAGATGATGTCTTATATGTCATTGATTCTTCCAAAATAAACTGCTTAGTAAATCCTATGCCTAGATGTACATGAAGCTGATCAGGCAGCATATCTTACATGTACTTATAGCACAAAGGGAAAATACTAAGAGCATTCAGAAAGTAGCTGTTTCACTAATGCTTCTAATTTTATTCTTCACTTCAAAACTCACCCTTTCATTGTTCCCTGAATTAAGGAGAATGAAACATACTTATCTCTTAAATATAGCTGCCTGCCTTCCACCTTGCCCTTATACTAGAAACTTTCATCCAAGTATTCCTGTATATTTTTATAGAGACTGACTATTTCTCAGTTTTGGTAGGACTGGTGCATAACACACAGATATGAGTAAAACACCAAGATGGAGACATTTATTCACAGTGCTTGGCCTAATTTTAAAAAGCCAGAAATTATACTCCACACTCCTGAATACTCCCTTTTTTTAACTGAAAGCAATATAGTTTATTTTTCCTGAAAGGCATTCAATTATTTTTACACTTGTGGAGTAATACAGTGTCTTCTAGAAACAAGGAAGTTTAAGAAAAATTATTTACAGTTGGCATTAAATCAAACACAAACCAGCTAGAGCTAACTTTTTGTCCATTTATTTCCTTAATAGAATTTATAAGCTAAGCGGTGTTTGTGTGTAAGATATGAGCTATATGTTTTCAAATTCCATTTAAAACTGAACTAAGTGTAGATGGCTATGCAGGGCAGAAAATAGGTCTTTTCTAAATGAGACTTCGAAATAAAATTTGTTAAAATAATCAGTCTTTATTTTAGTAGCCAGTAAAATAAGTTTTTTAAAGGGCATTCTTTGTCATTTATTTTGGCTTTGTGATAATTCAAATTTAGGACAGTGTATCTCCATCTAACTGTGGAGAAAATGGAAGTGAAAAGAAAAATGCAGGAGTCATCTCTAGATATTTTACACAAAGATTGTTTAGTGAAGTCCCACCAGTAGGTTTATAATTTCAAATTGAAACTGCTTCCATAAACAGCATTTGTTGTGGGTTCAGGGATTGTAAAACAATTTTAATACAAATCTTCACCAAACAGAAGGATGGGAAAATGAATGTCCTTTATCAAATTACCTAATAGTTATCAAAGAGAGATAAGGTTACTTTGGAAAACAAAAACAACTTGTGTTAAGACTTATGCCATAATTTGTATGCATTATAATCCCCATAAAACCTAGTGAGGTGGATATCAGTTTTATCACAGCTACTATCTCTCAAATTAACTTAAATGATGGGAGAATGTTGCTTTATATACATATAAAATATAATTTATATCTAAGTAATCCTAATTTGTCTATATGACATACCTCTTTTCTCCAGTGCCAGTTGGGCCTGTAACACAGTATCTGTAATCTAGGCTGTATTTAAACATGAGTTACAAAAGTATAAGAATGTATGACTCTCAGCCCTTGCACCTCACTTAGCTTCATTCTAGATACTTAAGTGTTGACACTCAAATATGCAGCACCCTCCATCCTGAGCAGTTAGACTCTAATCCCTCTATCTCTAGGAATTCCTGTAATACCTTTAGGCATAAATAATGGAGATTTCAGAGATTTCATGATTAGAATTTTGTTAAATCCTTCACTGTATTTCAACTCCCTACCAAAGCTGGAATCTATTCTCCACCATAACCTATTAGTAGAGTTCAGTGTCTCCCCTCACTCAACTCAAGGCTGGTTACTGCTTCAAACCAGATAGGCATTCCTCTCTCCTAGTGCCATTGTATTTCCACCCACATGAACACACAAATGGTCATGGTCTAGAAAATTCCTTTACCTTCACCATAGGTCACATTAATCTCTTTGGCTACTAGTACCAGCTTGGAGTATACCTTCATTTGCTACCCATACTTTCTGACTTTTACCCGCGTTACATGCTGCAGCAAGACTGCTTTTCTGAGGGTGGTCCTTCCATTTCCTTATCTTTTTCTCTTTCCTGCTCTATCTAGTAATTCAGTCAATTGACTCATTTATTCTTTACTATATATCTTTTTCCTAAAATAAAATATGAAACACTATATTGTCTTTACTGGACAACAGCCTTTTACCCCTTTACATTTTCTGTTCACACAGTTGTTCTTGTTATCTTCTTCCTTTAACTTCGATTTCTAGCTTTGTAATCAAATACTTTATATACCTGGATACATTTTATTTCTCATCATCTTAATATTCCCTCATTTCTTTATTGAGCTTTGTCTTCCTAGTTATTATTGAACCTATTTATTCTTTCAGTTTTATTGTTGTAAAAGGTGACTAGAGGGGAATTCCCCACTCCAGAATTCGCTCTGTGAAATCCCACTAGGTAGGCTTGCCCCCGTCATTCCCAGTGGAGAGAGTCTAGGATGTATTGCCTGGATCCTAGGTCTTCTGCTTCACCCAGTAGTGGAGGCAGAAGAAAATTCTTCCTGCACTAATCCTGTGATACTTTTGACAAGCAACATGAAGTTTTCTGACCTTTGGGATGCAAGAACCTAGGAAAAACAATAATAATAACTAGGTAAAGCATATTCTATTTAAATGGAAGTGAAGGGAGGGGTAGTAAATCTACTTATATTTCATGTCTGTCTAGCTTTGCTCACCTACAAATGATATTCTGTGCTCTTTTATCTAATATTTATCTTAGTCAACACACTCTGCTTTTAAGATTTTAGTGATAAACCTTTGAGTGACGAGATCTTTATACAGTGATGATATTCTAATGATATAAAAACTTTGAGTTCTTGTCAAGGGTCAGAAATTATGAGCCGTGAAGCCTGTTTTCTCCTGGGTAAAGATCATGAATGTGCATTCAGCTGAATACCCAACTCTTCTGCAGCACTGTCTTAAAATCCCTCAGCACTGTCTTAATTTTAATATTCAAGCCCTGACTCCTCAGTCCTTTTCTCTGATGCTCTAAAGTTCTGAAACATAAGCTTGTGTGAGAGCAGAAGTTTCAGAAAGACACATAAAAAAATTTCCCCCTCCAGAGCTTTTTTTCTTGCCAATTTGCAATAAAAACTTTCTGAAATTAAAGCTGAGGTGTTCATGGTTATAGTGCTCACGTTAGTGCCAATTGTTTATCAGATCTTAGTATCTCCCACTTTTCTTTCTGGAGACAAGAAGAACTGGATGACGTCACCAGGCCTCAACTGCCCTGGGTTCCATGTGATCACAATTTTGAGTTTCAAACCATTACTGACAATTTCAGCATATTACACTACCTCAAGCAATATGAGACATTTGAAAAGCTTACACACTTGTTTGATTAAGAATTTAAATAGATAGGAGGCCTCAGAAACTGTGCAATGTCTGCTCCACTTTTCTTCCCAGGAGCATTGACATGCAACTTGAACGAGCTCTAAACTTAAGCTTCATCTTACTCTTCTGTAACGTCTCCCTGGATGTTCTTCATGTCTTGCTTCCTATGAGCTCTCAGTATGGGAAGCTGACTGTTCAGTGATGGGATTCTAGGGCCAAATTCTCTTTGTGAAGACATCCTATTATGTTTAAGTACATATCACATGTCTTAGATTGGGATACTCATTACTCCAGGACAAACAAGGTTGTCCAATGTTCAGTTCCTCTAGAAGAGAGGGGCATATGTATCTATGATTAAGGTGCTGCAGTAGTCCAAACCGTATTCACATCTACCTTGAATGTTGACTGCCACAGCACTTCTGAGGCAACACTGTATTAAAGAAGTAAGCACTGAGGCTTATACCTACAAAAAGAATGTGATCAGCTAGTCCTGATCTTTGTCAAAGTCAGTAAATCCATGAGAGCGTCAGAATGACTAGAAACAGGCTTCCTCGGAAACAGGGAAGGGACAACTAAAAGAAGATAGCTTTTCTGGGCAATTTGCTCTGATCACTCTAGCCTGGAGCATTTGGGGCAAATACAGAAATTCAGTTTCTGAATGATGTGTGGCTGAATTAAATGGAAGATTTATTGTCTTATCAATGGCATGCCAGTATGTCATGAGAACCTCGTTATGCCTGTCAACATTGTTTTCAGTTATAAAACACTGTTTCCCCTTTTTTTCTTTTAATTTTTACTTAAAGGTTGGGTAGAATTATATTCAGGAATTGTGTATTTGATGAAGGTACCATCTCAAATTAGAGGAAAATAGGTGGATTATTCAAAAAATAGTGTTGGGACAATTGGCTAGTCATATGAAAAAAAAAAGTTGCATCTCCACTTCATCGTTCCACAAGCATCAAAGAGTTGAACATCTAAAAAAATCCTGTAAAACTTCAGAAAAAGATGAAACGATGTTTAACCTAAACAAACAAAAAAAGGAACTACTTGGGTAATTCCTAGGAAATAACATGTTTTTGATGACTCTAGATAAAAGCTAAGTGGTTGAAAGGTCCAGTACTATGGAAAAAGACTGGAAAGGCAAAAAACCGAGGGGGACTGGGCTTGGGGTTTGAATAAAGAGCAAAGTACATGTCTGTCACCCTGGTCACAAAGAGACGGACGTAACACAGAGCAGAGAGTTTTACATTGTGAGGATATAGAGGTGTCCCTGTATTTTACTCCACATCTGCTATGGCAAATTGAATATGTAAGTCTCATTCAAGACCTAACTTGCTGGTAGGAGGGAACTTTAAGGAAACCCAACTTGGGTTTTCATAAGTTCAGGGCCTCGAGCTTGTTTTTGTGAATATGAGTTCATAACAAACTTCAGAGTCAAACACACCTGTCTTTGATGCTGATTTTTGCCTTTTTCTGCCTTGGTCACATTACTTAAATCCTCTAATTTGTTCATTTTTTTTCTTAATTTTTAAATCCAAACTCATTGGATTGTTTAAGAATTAAATAACACAATTTATGTAAAATGTTTAGCAGACTTCCAAATCAAACCCTTAATATATAATGAAAAGTCATTATAATAGGAATAATGATAGTAGTATTAATAGTAAGAGTTTTTATTATCATTATTACTTTATTTTGCTGAAAGTATTGCTTTAATTTATTATGTAAATTATTTCCATTCTTAGCAGTTTCCACCACTAATGAGCCTGTAGAGTCTTCCTTCTCTGAAGGCATGGTTAATGTGATATTCAGTCATAAACATGTCAAACATAAACATTTTCATCATACAAAATTTCCAAAGTAAATTAAACATGATGGAATTTAATTTGTAAAAGATGCTACCTTTATAGAAAGACTATGTACCCTTTCTTTGATTATATTACGAAATTACATACACATTAGGTCCCTGACTTATCAATGTTTCTGTGTAGTGAGATATTGTTAAACTTGTGCTTCATCACCAGAGGGCAAAGCAGTCATCACTGACTTACTTCAAGGTTAAGTTTCCTTCAAGGTTGAGAATTTGGTGAGTGTATGGTAACAAGTCTGTATGACCCACAATTTAACAATTTTGCGATCTTTAATGTGCGGTGAGATGTTTTGAGAAATATAAAACAATATATAAATATCAGTGTTTATGGCTGTTCTTTGTATCAATCTGGCTTTGCTATTATTCTATTTGGAAATGGAATTTTTCTTAAATCATTTCAGAATATGAGAAGGCTGCAACAGGAAAAACAAACCAAAAAGAGTACATTTCATAAACTCAACAACTAGCCCTGTTTACAAATGGCCGGTTTTGTGCAAGACCCCTAACCAAGCCACACTGTGATGTCTCCCTCTGAAGAGTAAGCATAATAATCCTGTCTTAAGTTACAGGATTGTGATGACTATCAAATATGCTGATAAATGTGACTGATTCATAAAACAGTTGTGTTAAAAATAAAAATGAAACTTTAGCTTTCTTGCTGAAACAGATTATAGGCCACAATTCTGTCACCCTCTGTTTCTACTTAGTGTGTGTGTGTGTGTGTGTGTGTGTGTGTGTGTGTGTGTACACCCAGGCCCACAGACATAAAATGAAAAGATCTGTGCCAAAATCAGAACAGTATTTATGACTTACGCATGATCTTATGTGTAGTGTATGAAAAGAAATGTGTAATGTGCATATTGGTTTGGGTTTTTCCAAGTTTTCTTCTGTTATATGTATTATCTTAATTAAAGCAATTAGAAGGGGATAAGACATATTTCACTTACTTTCATGTGAAAAGTAAAGGCCCTTTGGAAATGGGGCTTCAAACTACTTCCCATCTTTCCCCTGGCCCCTCGCTAGCATTCAACATACTCTCTATGCAAACCAAATAAGGCTACTCACTGTCTTTAGGCTGTGTCACTCATAATTTTTTCCTCTCCTACATTATTTCTATTTTTTATACTTCCTAATTTTTTTCTTTTAATTCTGTCTAAATCCAGTTTTCAAGATAGAAAAACTTGATGATATATTTTTGATTTATTTATAATATGTCTGTGCTCAACTAACTCTTTCCATATAGACCAGACTACTTGTGATAAGGAACTTAGTAGTTCATACATTTACACTTCTCTTATTGTTTACAATAGTTTATGGCCTTAGTTTGCACTCAATAAAATATTCCTTGATTTGCTTTAATCTAACTCATTATTTCCAACTGTCCTGACTGGATTTAAATAAGTATCATTTCAGCTACTATTTAATAATCTTTTATGATCTCTGATAAAAATGCAAAGACAAAGCAGCCAGAAACATCCCACCATTTGCCAGTTTCTTTCCATTTCTATAATCACAGCAATCAAAGGTGTTTATTTTTTAAGATAATGATCTTAAATTATTATATTTCATTTACTGCCATAGAGCACTGAGATAATGATTTGTATAAAAAGGTACAAATTTGGTAAGGCTGTTAACAAAATATAGAAAGTCAAAAAGTAGTGGACAGAGGGAAAAAAAACCAACATCAACACTAATGATTTTTAAACTGTTACTTTTAAATAACATTTTTTAAAAATAGTTACAAATGTTAGTACCTTAAACAAAATCTCACCTGATAATCCAGAATATTTGACACAATCATTAAAGCCCTATTGGTCCAAGTGAAAAACAGTGGGAACCAAAAGTTCTGAACAATTGACGCTTATCCTTCAGTCCCTGCACTTGTGGCCTCCAGAGCATGCTAGATTCAGGAAGTTCACACTATTCACACTAATGCAATAATAGGTATTAGCGTGGGGCACTGGTTAAATTTAACACTGAGATTCCTGGTTGAAAAAGTATTATAGTGTCAGAATGTACTGAAAGAAACCATAAAAAATCTTCAAAAGAGCATCAAAGTACCTCATAAAAAAGGAATTTACTATGTGTATCATTATAAAATCATCATCAAGAAACATATTTAACAATATCTTCGAAATGGGTCTTTTAGGCAATAAAACATTGTGCTTCATATAGCTGTTTCTTGTGCCCATGCTCAATAAAAATCTGGGAGAACTCTGTTGTGTGAAGGAATTTCTGCACCTAGTGGAACTGCTCAAGTCCACAAAATGAACTTTTAGATAATTTGATATATGAATGACCTGAAGAGCAGATACGTGGATCTAGAGTCTACATGTCTTCCTTAAATATAATATATTTTTGCAGTATTTTTTAATAGAAAATGAATGGCACTTCATTTTAGGTTAAAATTTTAGGTGAAAGTTCACATGATGACTTTTGCAATATAAATGAAGAACTATATGTTCTAAATACTTAATAAGCAAATTGTGATTTAGGTTGCCCTTTCTTTTCAAGCCTTTCCCCTTTGCACAGCATTGTAAAAAATATTACATGTGAGGAATTCCTATCAACAAATTACATACCAATAGATAATTTTCAAGTGCCCGTATTTCATGAATGTTCAACATTTCAGTTGAACAGTAAATCTTGAACTTTATTTTATTTACTACCAGCAGCCTTATCCCAGCTCCATATCAACCAGTCTTCTGTGTTATCCAGAAATAAATAGTGAAAATATTCCTTTCTGGATAACTATGTAATACAGGTGTAGTACTAGTCTTTCTAAAAGTTAAACATCATACTATACTTGGTATCTCTAATGTCTTTACTAAGAATCTCTTAAAATGACTGAATTTTAAGCTATCTCCTCACAGTTAGTTTTTAGAAGTTATTTTTCTCACTTTTTACACATCTTGTTTTCTGTAAACTATCCATGTGTTCTTTCTCTTCTCTTTCTCCCTTCCTTCTTCTTATACCCATTTTACTTCTTTCTTCCATTCTTCCTCATGCAGTTATTTATTTCATATATTTAACAAAAAAGTTAATTATTTACTGTATGTCATTATCAGGTTGACTTAATAAAGAAATGAAAAAATGCCTCACTGACAGATACACAGGTGGATGAAAAATAATATACTGGGCAGAGGGTAGTTCTGTGCAATAGGAGCTTGGATATTTATAGATCTCTGTAGCCAAGATTTTATAAATATGTTTATTCTCACATTTGGCAAGAACAAAGTTAATACTGCTGTAAAACTGGTGGGAAGGGAGTTCCCTTCCCAGAGCAAATAATCCACTGAAACTGAAAGCAAGGGGAAATGCGGATGGGAAAAACCCTTTGTAAGTCTGGGGAGAGGAAATCATGGGCAAAATACCTCTAAAACCAAAATTAGTTAAAGGGAGAAATAAAATTTAAAATCTATTTATTGCTTACAAGCTGCATTCCAGGGCTTTCCCTCTTTGCTGCTCCAGCAGAAGCAAAACCAGCCCTCCCCCTCACCTCTCAAGTACAGAGAAGCCCTTTTTGCCCAGGCAATTATCCATTGATATAGAGATAAACCTCTCTCCACCCACTGCTGAGGAATGCCTGTTAACATGCGAATACACTGAAGCCATACTTCTCTCCAACCCTGAATACCTGTTGATATGTAGATGTACTAAAACCAGGTGAGATATTCTAGAAATACTACAATTTCACCCACACCATTTTTATTGTTCACAATGAGGACCAGGTCAATCCATCCCCTCTGGCCATGGCACACTTTCTCCTTACTCCCTGGTGCCCACTAGCAGAGCCCACTTGACCCGCAGTGTCTATGCAGCCACAAAGTGCTCATTTTGCCACCCACCCCTTCTGGGAGGAACTCTGTGGGCAGGTCCTTGGTGACTGACAGATGCCAGAACAATTACATACCAGGAACAGAGAGGAGGAGAGAATGGCCTTTTCTCCACTCCTTGCCCAGGAGGCTGCCATGGTAAAAACCTGTTGATATGTAAAAGGACTAAGGCCAGGCAGGAGATTCTGGAAATTCTGCCATTTACTGGACTGTGATATTGAAGGAGATAATATTGAAGAAAAGAATGGACTTACATACAATAATAAGAAAGTTTAGCTTTATTCTGTGTTAGTTACAAAGTCACAGGCAGATAAAAAGGGGGTAAGCATAAGATGTGTGTTGATGACTCCCATGGTGAGAGTATGGAGGGCTGAATGAGCAGATGGGTGTGGAGCTCAGAGGGCAATTTGGAACCTCTAATGAAAATCCAGGGAAGAGAAATTGGAGACCTGCTTCAAGTCTGAGGCAATAGAAAAATTCAGATATAAAATCTGCAAAAATTAGATCCTAATGTTTAAGTATAGGAAGTGGCTTAGGTGAGAAATATACAACGTTTCAAGATGTCTGATATAGGTGATTAAATAGATGGTACTTCCCCTCAAGCATAAGTAAGGAAAAGTCAGAAAACTAAGGAGAAGATAGATTTGGGTTCACAGACGGCATGCTCAGTTTTGTTAACCATTGAGAGAGATACTTCCAAATGAAATCTATTTTGCTTTATCTTACACAACTTACTTCACTAATTCTTTTTAAATTAAGATAATTGCATAAAAACATAAATATATCATATCTATCTTACATATATGATATATCTATATAAAATATAAACAAATATAATTGTATTTATGTTTGTCCTAAAATGAGGATAGAATAAACATAAGGATTCAGATTCTGAAGCAAGCCTTCCTGGTTTTAAATCTTTGCTCAAAATTTATAGCTGTTGTTAATGTGGGCAAATCATGTATCCATTCTGTTCTTTGGTTTATGAATCTATAAAAATAGATCTAAAAGTGAAATTAGTATTGCCCATATTTGGAGTTGCTATGACAACCAATATATATAAAGGGCTTATATAATTGTACACTAATCATTATTATTATATATCTACTTTTTGTCAAAGTATTCTGAAATATTTTCATTTACATACCTCACATTGTATCAAACAATCATGTATGCCAGTCCCCTCCCCGCAAAAATTGGCTAGCTGTATTTTATATCCAGCATTATAGCTGGCGCACACATCCCATAAAAAGAAAATTTGTCACATGCATGTAGTAGCCCATATGATAGGATTTATGGAGGTCAAAGAAGCACTATGTTAAACATTAAGAATAGTCTGAATTCATCACACTTGGAGATGGATTCATCACACTTGGAGAGTGGGAATCTCGAATTATCTGTGTTGGAGTGAGGTTTGAGTACCTCAAGCACAAATACAATTTTCCATCTACAGAAGAGGGAAAAGACAAAGTACATCTGTGAACTAAGGTCTAAATGTAGAGCTTTATAAGGATGAGGACACAAATGAGAAATGCAATTAGTTATAGACATTAGCCTGTGATGTCAGAATAGAGATGTCAGAAAAGCAAAGAGAAACCAAATCAGATTTCCATTGCTGGAGAAAGACAGACAGTATTCTGGTGGGATCACTGCTGCCAAAGACATAGATGTGCTAGATAATGTATTTTTAAAAATCATCATAAATAGATAGCTAAGCAAAAAGCCAAAAGATAAAGTGTTAATCTCCAGATTAAAAAAATAAAAGAGGGAAATGCAAAACTGAGAGGTAAGCCCAAGGACATTTGCCAATACAAGCAAGACGCTTGGAGTTTAACTACAGCTCCAAGAATATGAACAATTCCTTGGGCTCTTCAAAAGTGGAAAGATGAAACTGTAAACTCCACCTAAAGACTGATCTCAGAAAGCTCCTCCTTGTATGAAAGAATAAGATAGGAAAAAAGTACCCAGTGGCAAAGTAAAGCCATCAAGGAACTTTCTTCTTATCATATAATTCAAGTGGAAAATGTACTGAAATCAATTCCTGGAATTCAAAATACAGCTAGTCCTCATATGGATTTGGTGTTTCAATTTGCAATCCTTAAGTGATAGAAATATTCCAAGTCAATACATTAAAGTGTGTTGAGCTTGGTAGCCCTTGGGCTGTCAGCGTAAGACCATGTAAATCATGTATGGAGAAAATAGGAAATAACCTTAAAACAGATTCCTTAAGATGCCCATTTATTAACTTCATCCAAGCTCACGTGTGTGTGTGTGTGTATGTGTGTGTACATATAAAATATTTTTATATTGACACTTTGTATATACACAATACAAACTTGCCATCATAATTGAGACTTAGGAGATATAAATAAATAAATAGGCTTCAGACTTAAATCTCAACATCTGCAAATTTTGAAATATAAAAGAATTATATTGGACACATTTGAAGAGGAAAAAATATATGAGATTCACTATATGTTAAAGAAACCAGAAACCATAAAAAATGGCCAAACATATTACACATAAAATCATTAATTGATTTTCTAGAAAGAAAAACTCAGTAAATGAAAAAATAAAGTCTTGAACAAATCAAATCATACTGAACAAAGGAAAATGAACAAGTTCAAAAACAGATTTGGTGAGTAATAAAAATTACAAGATAAATATGCAAGAAAATGGAAAATATAAGAAACATGGTAGAATGAAATGCTCTGAAACAATTAGCATTTAAATTGAAAAAAAAAGGAAGAAAAAGAAACAACCCACAGGGAGAGTCAAGCTTTCAGAGCTAATTGTTGTGGATGTGCCAGAAATAATGCACGGTATCAAATCTCAAATGCAAGAAGTCTAGTGAAATATCAACAAAGAAAAATAAATAAGAACTCCTGTATCAGAGCATCAGCATTCAAAATCTAGAAAAGGCTAGGGAGGAGGACAAAACAAGTGACAGACAAATGACATTAAATGTGTATCTTAACAGCACAAATAGATGACAGAACACAATGAAAACTTCAAGATTTTGAGATAAAATTACCATCACTTATGCTTATGTTCATTATCACTTGATAACAAGAATTGAGAATTTACCATCAGAATCATAAGTAAAGCAAATTCTAAAGTTTAATTCAGGAAGAAGATAAATAATCCTAAAAGAAAACTATGAAATACATAGGGGAAGAGTCAATATGGAAACTGCAAATGTTTACACATCAATATGTGTTTATCCATAAAAGAATAGAACAAAACAAAAAAGACTAACTGTAAAAAGACAGCAAAAATGACAGTCCTTGAGATAGTGAGAAACATTCTGACGTCCTTGAATTGTTTGAAAGTTGGATGAAAACAATGGGTAAATTTAGATATTTTTAAAAATGCCATCTTAATTTAAGGGGCAGACATTTAAAGAATAAAATAAAGAATAGTCAGTGGTCAATGTAAGAAAGCAACAAAAGAGAAATTTAAAAAAATGAAGCTAAACCAAAGAAAGATGTAAGAAAAATGAGTAGAAAAAGAAATACAAATGTAAAATCTGCAAAATAAATTGATAGATGTCAATCCAAATATATGATAGAAAATCGGTATACACAAAGATGATATTATTGTGATAATATGCATTTAAAAAGAAACAAAAAAATAAAGAACCAGAACACACTAGATAGTAGAAATATTCCTTTAAAATAAAATATTACATGTATGTATATGTATGTCTGCTATTGATTCATTTTATTGTACAAGTGGTCTTAAGCAGCAGAAAAAAAATACTTGTTTTGTTTATGTTAACTCCAGGTAGAAAATATGTTCCCAACCCAGTGCAAATAACCTTTGAAGCCAAAATCAGTCAAAGGGAGAAATAAAGTGGGAGAAATCTGTTTATTGCTTACAAGCAATCATCTACTCCTGCTTGCTACTGTCTCGCCTGACCGGGCTGCAAAAAGAAACTGAAAAGTACCTCTCCAGTCCAGGTGCCTGCTTGCTCCACCCCACCTTGTAATCACTTATTGATATGGAGATGAACTACTTCTCTCCACCCCTTGGAAACACCTACTGACATGGAGATGCACTAAGGCAGGAGAGAGATTCTGGAAATATTGCAGTTTTACCACAGTTTAATTGTTCCTGTGGAGATTTAATTGTTTGTAAAAGAAAATTGATTATCTAAAGACAGCTACTTAAAAGTAATACAAAAGTATACCAATAATATTTGGATACATAAATATTAAAATCAGTTATGATTCTTACACATCCATAGATAAGAATAAGAAAATATTTTTAAAGTTGATACCAATAACCAGAAAAAATAATCTAGAATTAAATCTTACAAAAGATATTTGCAATTTTTCATTAAACAAAAAAATTAAAATACGTTCATTACACATATTAATACATAACATGAGAAGACAGCATTGTAATAATGTAAATTTCCCATCTTAATATGTAATTGCAAATGTTTGAAAATTTTAGTAGTATTATTATTATTAGACCCTAATGAGCCTTATTCTAAATTTTACATGGAGTAGCACACACTTCAAGATAGTCAAGAATGCTTTGAAAGGAAATACAGCCGGAGTACTTGCCTTTCCTGTTATCAACAAGAGTAATTAATAAAGTGAGGTATTGGTCCAGTGATGATAAAGAATGCAGAATAAAGATACATAGCAAAAAACATGCAGATTTGGATTAATGCATGCCAGTCATGCAGTACAATACTCTGAAGAAAAGCATTAAATGTAGGAAAATGGTGCTATGGACATCTCTTCATCTGTGACAAAGACTATCTCAAACTTAAGCCACTTGGAAACATCAATTCATTTAGATTTAAGGCCTAAATAAAAATGCTAAGCTCTTCAAGATAAGACAATAATATAGGCATTTAACTTATGACAAGTAAATAGAGCAGAATACCTTAATTAGGACACAAATAGTCAAGTTTGTGTATAAAGTAAATATTAATATGTTTGATTTTTAACCCACACTTCAAAGCATGAAAAAGGTGAAAAAAGAACAAAAAAGTGAAGAAAATGCTCTCATATTTGGGGAATATATTTGTGATGCATGTAAGTAATAAAGGATAAAATTATATAAGTATTATATATATATAATATGTAATCACTCCTTATAATAATCAATGGATATAAGGCAAACAATTCATTAGAGAATTGGCAAGTATACAAAAAACATACAAATTGAAAGTTACAAGAAACCAGAATGGCCAATTACTTATAAAAATATTTCTTTATATTTTTAGCAATCAAAGAAATGCAAAATAAATGATGAGATACTCTTTTTTACCTTTACCCAATATACTGAGGAAAACAATTCTGACATTAACAAATGCTGGTGACAATGTAGACCAGTAGAAAATTTTATGCATTGCTATGGGATATGTAGTTAGAAATGACTACAATGGTGAGCACTTTGGCAAAATCTGTTATTATTATTTTATGTTAGTGTATGTTTTAAATATACATTAAATGGATTGAATTCAGGAAAGTAGAATGCTGGGTATTGGTTGCTTAGTACAGGGAGATGCTGAGATATTTCTTTCTATGGAAGGAGAAGAGAGTTGTTAGATAGGTTTAGGGATTCAAAGAGCTTGGAGTAAGCCAGCAGAGATGTGCTTTACATAATGACTATATTTAAAATGAATATAATTGAATATAAAAGCTTATTACTGAAAATAACTCTGCTTAGCGTAAATCACTTTCTGAAATGAAGACTCAATCTCTCACATGCTCTGGCTGCCTCCCATTCTCCTTCCCTTGTGATCATTTTCAACCATTGACATGTCTGATGTTCTTAAGGACTTATTTATATTGTTAATCTTCTGGGTTCTGGGACCCTTGCTGTGTGATGTGTCCCCTTAAGAATTATTTAAACCAGTTCTGGAAACATAATAAATACTTTGAATAAGGACAAAGTTCAGCTGTATGCTGTGTTGTAAGCTTTTATTCAAATGTAGAAATCCCTCCTTTGTTCTCCATATTCATTAATTTCACTATGTACTCAATTCTGAGGCTTTTATTATAATAAAAATTACAATGCATCAAAAGCAAGACAAGATCATGTCAACCCCTATTATTTTTTCTATTTTAAATCTGTGCACAACAGTTTTGCTCAGAAAACAGAAAATTAAAGAACCGTAAAACATTAGGACCAGCTTTTTCAAATCCAAATATGATAATCTAATTGTAATTACAGCAAGCCTCATTTACAAATGACAAGACTGAGACTCTCACAGCCAGTTACAGCCAGAGGTAAGGCTAGACAGCAGGCCCTGCTACTTCTGCTGGAACCTTCCATTGCACATCTGCCCTCTCGAAATTACATTTGTTTTCAACTCAGCATTTTTTTTGGACTCAGTATTGTTTTCTGGACAAAACTGGGAAATTGTGTCAAGAGAATATTAACCACCACCCATTCCCAAATGTAGTTTTTTAAAATCTGGTCAGCTTTTTTAAACTCTGGTGAAATACTGGTGTGGGAGGTGCGGGTAGAAGGAATCACAGACTGTGGGGTGATTTGCACTCTGCATGGGGCTTGGTAATATACACAGCCATGACTTAGCACTGGAGCTCCCTCGACTGTACAGTCGGTGCCTGTTCAGGGTTCAGCAGGCACATGAGTGTGTGAGGATCCTACCCGTCTTCTTCGTCTTAGTACTGATTGTACTCACTGATGAAGCCCTCTTGGTCTGTTGGGTCTCATCAGCTTCCCAGTCTCAGAACTTCTCAGGGAATGAAACTGGTGAACTGATGGACTTCTTTACCTTGGGGTATGTATGCCTCATAAGAAGTTGCCACTTTCAACTGTCACACTGTTACTTTCAGGGGAGTCCTGCATTTTAGTTGTGAATAAAATTTTCAATCGAGATTAAATATCTCATTTGAAGATTTGAGCTCCACAGGAACAACAGAGAGAGGAAAAAATCAGTATAATAATAACAATAATCCATAGAGAAACTTCATGTCCCAGACATATCCAGTGTAACATAATAGTGTACATAATCATCCTGTCCATAATTAGATTACTTAGCCAGATTAATAATAGATTTTTAAAAAGCTAACTAAACCTTAAGCTTTTATATATTATCTTGTTTGAAAAGGGCATAGAGGGAGAAGAGATAGGAGTTTTGAGGGAACAGAAGAGTTCCTGGGCTTATCTATGACTTATGTTCAAGACTCCTAAGACTGGAAAGCCCTTCCATAGAAGGATGACGACTGAGCAGATGCAGGCAGAAGGTAGGAGTAGCTGGAAAACAGGTGGAAAACACAAAATAAACATACCCGTTGGACTGGGAGAACTTAGAGTGGGGTCCAACAATTACCATATGTGATCTTGGGTGACTTTTAACCCTTTTGAGTAAAGTTAATTAAGAAGCAGAAATCCCTGTACCTGTGGTGACTTGATAGAATCAGAGAGACATGGGTTGAAGGGCAACTTGAGCTCTTACTAGCTTAATTTCTTGGAAAATTACTCTTTAAGTTTGTGTCTTCATTTATGAAGTGGAAACAGTAATATTTATTTAAATGTTGCGATCTGAGGAGAAACCTAGTTTATACGCTGAACACATGGTGGTTATTTGTAAGGCTGTTGGGTGAGTGATTTTCACTCTGCTTGTGGATGTGGAATCTCATCACTGCGAATTAGCAGTCCATACCTGCAGTTCTCAGCCGGAGAGGCTGTCCCACTGAGATTCTCAAAACTTGAGGGACAGTCCTCTTACCCTCTACTGCCTCAAAATAGTAGAATTCATATATAGTAATTTTTAGGGAACAATAAGCCTTTCTTTGATAACACATTAAGTCCCTCATGTAGTAATATGAATGAGATGATAGTTTATTTTTTCATTTCTCAGTTTGGATTAAGCAGAGAAAAGAAGAGTATGAGAGAGATCTCAAATATTTTAGAGATCCTTAAATACTTAACTTATTCGCATTTTAACATGCTCGAAATTAGGCTATGTCTTAGAATCTATGGCTTTTTACAATTGCTGACATCCAGGGATCAGTCTTAATATAGTAGTTATGAACTTGGTTTATATTCCTGGTATCAAGACAGGACAACTGCATGCCATCAGTATTTCAGTCAACAGACTAAGGTCCATTTGAGAATGGAATATGAGTGGTAATTTTTGTTTGTAACCATCTGATGCCAACATCAAAACTCAGAGAGAGATTAGCATCTTGGAATCAATACAATGCAAGGACCAGTGTATACTGAAATTCCTCTGGAAAACTCGCTCACTCTGGTGACTTAGAAAATTAGTTATCCTGGTCTTGGAGCTCCCTCTATTCCCCATAGGATTAGCTCCAGCCATGATAAGCTTCCCATAGTTTTTGTGTCTTCTTCCTCCCAGAGTAACATTCTGAGAAATGTAAAATTCCCAGATAGATAATAGACAGCTGGCATTCCCGGACAAAATTTGGGGTGACACCCAAATCCCAACTGCCTAGTCCTGAAGCAGACTGTTCATGCTCCCACTAGCAAAGTCGTTTGTCCCTGCAGCCCTAAGAGAAGTGGAAATAACAGGACAGAGCAGATTTCCCCCTTGAGATCACATGACCCCCCTCCCCCCACTGCACATCTCCTAAAGCAAAGTGTCCCTGGTACTCCTCTCAGCGTGACAACAGGACAGTTAGGAGGCGTGATTCTTCTCATCTCTACATGACTTTGGCTTTCAGGTTTCCACAGTGAAGACATAAGAGCTAATGTGTGGTACTGGCAGTTACCCAGAGCCCTGGGGGACCACAGATGAACCAATTTTATAGGAGAGAATAGTATCTCAAAGGAAACAGTGAGCATTAACTAAGGCCACATCAATAATGGTACTGATGGGACAGAAGATGATAGGAGCAAGTAAGAACAACATGAATACCAACAATAAACACAATGTCAGAAGATTTGGATTTTGAATGTGACAAGGTTTCAGAAATACCCAAGTAAATTATTTTGCTGGTAATTTGTTTTTGTGCATGCACAAATATTGTATATGATTATACTTATGTCTAAATAACTGTAAAAATGCCCATGCAGTAAATGTAAAATAGAAATGCTAAGAGATTTTTAAATGACATTGGATCACAATTAACTTGAAACCTTTATTATTTCTTAGTGATTCAGAAAATTTGAAACCTTCTATGATTTGCGGCATCATAAATTTGAAGAAATATACCAAAACCTCTGATAAAGGAAAACAATGACTTCAACAATATGACAATCCCAACTTGTAAGTAATTGAATTCAGTTTTATTAACTTCAGTGTTGTGGTGCTCGTTTGCATCTAAGCATATGTCTTGGCCACTGACAAAGCAGAGGCACTAAAAGTTAAGGGGGAAAAAAATCGTGGGAGAAATATTTTGATGTTAAGATACCTCAAGTAATTATTATTTTAAAAATTAGAATTGGCAGATAACTTAATAATTTGGGGACTTAATACTGACTTAGTTAACTATATATGTGGAGTTTGAGGAAATGAGACACAGTAATAGTTTGTGTGCATGTATATATAGCACTACAGCTATGTAATATGTGGTTTATACTCTTTCTAGAAATAATTTGATTTTTTTCTGCTTCTCTAAACTAATAAGATAAATGAGAGAAAAGAAGTAATATGAAAAGCTGACTTGCTAATATTACAGAAGCATAAATATAGCCCCACGGTTAACCACCATGCCTTTAACTCACACACTGAAATTGCACTTTATTACTCAAATATTTTGTTTCCACAGAATGTTCTATATCAGTGTACATGGTTGCATATTGGGAAGAGAAAATTAGAGGCATTGCAAAAGTGACAATTCCTAGCTATGGTTATATCCTTCATCCCATCAAAAGTAAATAACAAAGTCTAAGTTTTCAGCTATTGTTCTACTCTTGGCCCCTGATCTGATAGCCTCCTGCGGTTTTCTTATTTAGGCTATAGTTGCTTTTGGATAATTCTTAAATTTATTTTCACTGATTTTCACTGATCTTTCTTATTTCTTACCCTTCAGACAATTCAGGGTTCTCCCTGCCTAATCAACTTCTAGTCCCCACAAAGGATATTTCTCAGGAGCATAGCTATGAATATATTTGGTACTGTTTCTCTTGAAGTATCTATTTTCATAGAATGAGCAGAAAAGGGGAATGATTTTGTAGAACCCAAATTTGTGTGAGTGTCTTTGTCTAATACTCAAGAATTCAAATCACAATAGCATTACTACTATCCACTTGGTTTTGGACAGCTTTAAAATTACTGCCCAGCTTCATTTACCTAATCTGTAGAATGGGAAATCAGGTAATATCTATCTTGTGATGCTATTGTAAATGATAGGAGATTTTAAAGGTGCCCGGCAACTTTTCTTCTTTCCAATGTAATCTGTGTATATTTCCAAATCTTCTGCCTATCATAGTAATACGATGTCAGTACCCCATCTCATAATAATATTTCATTAGAATTATATAAATTCATCTAACCTTATTTGTATGAGACAGCCCAGAGGCTGCCCCACACCTCAAGGGCAGCATTCATGGGTGTCAGCAGGAGATCTCAAAGGGATGGAGGAACAGACATTATCCACTGCCTGGAGTGGCCCCTCATGTGTTCCCACATGGTATTGGTTTTGGCGATCATAGGTCCTTCTCTCAGTGAGTACTTATGTTATCAGAACACACAGAGAGGACCAAGGTTGAACAGTTTGGTGACTACTTTCCTTATGTCAGGGCTTGAACCACAGAGATCTAAGACGGGCATTAGCCTATGCTAGTGCTAGTTCTCAGAAAGACCTTGATCCCAAGAAGCCTTAATCACAACCCTATGGGAAGATAATTTGAGATCCTTGGTTTTTGAAATATTCATTATCCCTTACACCAAGTAGTGCCACCAAAATATGCTACAACCTTCAGGAAATAGGCTCCTTTCTGGAAGACAGAAATCTGACAGCAGTAGATTAGTGTCTTCCAATGTTCTCTGCCGTAGGGAAGTACAATATAAAAGGCTAAACGATATCTCGTGTTGATTAGTATTATCTGATGCCAGATTAGGCAGATTTAGCACGTATTTGCGTATGTGCTGTGTTTGACCCAGCAGTGATTGTGGAGATTCCTAGGCCAAGTCCCTGTTATTTTCAAAATACAATGGCAGGTTGCACAGGCTGAGTTTCAAACCTTGCCTCAGTATGGTTGAGAACATCTGTTCCAAATTAGCAGCATTACAAAGAGGTGTCAAGCTGTTTCCAGCCTGGCAGGTAGAATCTGAAAGCTTTCTGCACTGTATATTTGAAATTGCCCAATAGCTGAACATGCTTTATGGCACTACTAAATTTCAAGGATGATGGCTCTAGCAATGACATGAGGCCCTGTTTATAAGAGCAATTCGCTTTTTATAAGAAAATGTACATAATCTGGACTAATAAGAACTAATTCTTAAAAGCATGATTTTCCAAAGGGGCCCTTAATAAAATATGCTTATAATTAAACAGGAAGATATTGAACTATTTGAGTATCAATACCAGGAAACATAACGATACTATAATATGCAACTTGTTCATTAGATGCTTTCAAATAGTCTATGACTAAAGATAACATGTGAAAATAGCTTTGATATCCTTGGTTATAGTACAAAATGGGAAATCAAGTAATATCTATTCATTTATAGTGCCAGCACTGTTATTAAAATTGTTTGTGCCAATATTTTTAAACACCCACAGGTTTGTATAAAATAACACACATGAAGATTCTCCAAGGCTCCAAGGGATGCTCTGTTTGAGACTTATAATCTCTACAAAGCCAACTAACAAATTCAGTTATGATTTTAATGTCCTAAATTTAAAAAGTTATCCTTAAAATGCTAGTCAAATGTAACGTTTAGGATCCATTTTTACTATTCAAAGAAATCTTACTTGGCTTAGCACATTTATTTCTTTAAAAATGATTGCTCACAGTGAGTAGAGCTGGTGTTATCTGGAGTTTATATTGCATGCCTGATGGCCAGAGAGTTACCTGGGCAATGGATGGGACTCACCCCTAACCTGCCTCCCAGGCATCTGCACTTCCCTTCCCATTGGAATCTTCCTTGTCTTACAACTCCACTAATATCATCACAGACCAAAAGAAGAGGTTTGAAGTTTGTTTGACTAATACCAGGTGATGCTCACAGGAGAATGCTCTTCTGCAAGTCTCTGGCCCTCCCTCCATATCTTTCTCACACTCAGAAAAATCTAACAATGTGAGTGAGGAAGATGTTATTACAGATGTGTCGGGGGTGTCTCTCATATCCTGATTGAAAATTATTTATCTTTGCTCCCTTGAACACCATACACCCTTCATTAGACTCTAAAATAATGGAATTTCCATTTGCCAGCACTGCAAGGTGGGGAAGTTGTGAGTCAATATATGAAATTCTTGTTCTTTAAAGGAAAGTTTAAAAGCTTCAGACGTGAGATGGGGAAGATTTTTAGTGTAGGAACAATCCAGACGATGGACTTTTTCTCTGCCAACACCATACTCTCTTGTCCCAGTCTGCAGTAAACCCTAGAGTTTGGTAGAGGGAAGAAAGAATAATTGAGCAGACAAGAGAATTAAATGGAATTCTGCCCTCCAGCTCATACCCCTGGGCTACAGCCTGGCAGGAGAAGGGACAAGGCATGTCAGGAAGCTTTTGGGAAAATAACAACTCTCACCTCAGTCTGAGACAGGGTGCCTGTTTGGGTCCATCGTTTGTGCTGGTGGTTCTCAGTCTCTGAGATCAGGTGCCTTTTTCTTCTTCAAAAAATATTAAGAACCCCAGAGTGTTTTATTATATGGCTATATACAAATGTATTTATATTAGAAATTAAAGCTAAGAAATTGTCTAATACACAAGAATATATAAACAACCATTCCATAACTACCAGAGTGATCTATAGCCCATGACCTCTGGAAAATTCCAGTAAAAAAGACATAACATCTTAATATTATTATGAAAGCAGTCTGACCTGCAGTCCTCCAAAAAAAGTCTCAGGAACTCTCAGTGTTTCCCAGACAAACTTTGAGAATATTACTTTAAAGCAACATAGATACCACAAAAACACAAAAATAAGGAAAAGAAAAATCTGAAGCACAATATCTTATTTTCCTTTTTGATTTTGCCGAAAAGACTTTTGAATATTTGGTGACCCGATGAGTATTACAGGGAAGTGAGACACAATTAGGACTAGCCTGTAGCCTAGAAGACACAGGGTTGAGTGTCTAGCAGTGTGAGATGTATGCAAGAGGCCAGGGCATTGGTAAAAGGCACTGCCTCTGCGCTGAGAGGACAGAGAAGGAGGCACTGCTGTGGGTTAAAGTCAGCTGCCTCCAGCCATCAAAGTGGTGTCCAGGAACACTGAGTTCATCCGACAGCAGACCACGGTGCTCCTTCCTTCCCCTCTCCACCTTGGCGGCACTTGGGACCACCTGGAATCCTATATCACAGCACTGAGGGTGTAAGCAGAAAGTCAACTGCTTGCTCAGTTTCTGGGAAACATAGGTCAGGTGGTTTTCTCTCCTAACTTCAGCAGATAGGGAATCTTTGGCTGAGGCCCAGCTCCCATTCTGTCTTGTATCAGGTAAAGACTAATGCTCAGGGCTTCTCTGAGAGAGCAAGGCTCCCTCAGCTTCTGGGAGGTGGAAGATCTCACAAACATCATGTCTTGAGGCCTGGGTGGGAAAGAGACTGGGCATTAAAAAAAAGTGTAACTTCAAAGTATTTGAACATAGGATAGGTGGGTACCTTTGTATTCTTTCCCCAAGCCCACTGATGTTTTGATCAGAAAGCAAGATACTTGAGAAGCTACTTCCTCCCTGATGAAGAACGCTTCTGTGTTCTTCAACTCATCCAGACATGGGGAGGTCTGGGGAACTGACAGCATGGCAGATATGGATGTAGAAAGGACTTGGGATCACCTCCAAATTTTCCTCAAGGTTTCAGAGAAGTTGGTGGGAGAGCAAACAGGGGGCATAAATACACTCTGGGAGTTAGTGTAGCATGGACAACAAAACACAACCAGGCACAAAGATTTGCACAGTGCACACTTCACATTTCACATTTCACAAATCAAAGCAAATCTGGAGTGAGTCTCCAAGCAGAGACTTAGAGGGCGGTGTTGAAACCTCAAAGTATCACCAATGACAGGAAGCTTAGATAGCGGAGCTGAGTTAGAAAGAGGAGCCTAGTGATCAGGGGACCTGTATCTCCCCCAGAACGATTTCTCTTGAACACAGACACCACCTTTGGTAGAAGAAAGGGAGAAGAAAAGACCTGGAACTGAATAAAGTTTAGATCTGGATTGAGCTGGAAAGATACCTAATGACTGAGAAAACTAATTTAGTTAAGCATCTTACATCAGAACTTCAGAGAGTTAATTATTAAATTGATTAAATAAATATTTTATCAATTACAATTGTAAATACTTGAGGGGACCACTGTGGAAATTTATACTCAAAATATTAGTAATAAAAACTCACCTCTAATTTATTTAAAATCTAAGAGGAGCAACAGTAAAGCAAAATTTCATGAGTTAATTCTGTATTAAAAACAAAAGAAGTTGCTAGGAATGCCAAGTATTGGAGGTAAGGTTTACATTCAGTGAAATAAGAGCAGTTTTCCCATTTATTTGTTTAACATTAATGCTATTGGTATTTTTGGAGCAGAGTCTTTGTGTTGAAGATGCCTTTTCTTCTCTGTTAAGGGCAAATGCAACTTACATCCTCCTTTCCTGTTGTAATAAAAACCTCATCATACCCAAAACAGAAGCAAAGGGTTTAGAACAGCACCTAGTACATAAATATTCAATAAATGTGAGCCACTTCATTATTCATGCCTTATATAAATGCTTTTATCTATCTGAGATGTACTTCCCCCAGCATATTTATACCTGGCAAAATTCTATTCCATCTTTCCACTTCTAGTATTACATTTTTCTTGAATCACTGCCTCCCAGGAGAGGATAGTTACATTCTCCCCCTAGACTCAGGGGCAGTACGTAAATCTACTCGGACATTTATCAGGATGTGTTAAAAATGTGTCTGTAAAGCAATTGAGAGCGGTTTGATGTCTTGGTCTATTCCTCATAGTGGATGCTAAATGAAGTTTTCTGATAAATGAGTGAGTAAATTATTTCTAATAAAGTGTCCAGGCCATGAGTACTTCTGGTTTTTGACTTCAGCCTGTTCCCTTCCCTTAGCAGGCTAGAATCTCAACATAGAAATGTGTACTAGCAGGTTTGAGGTGTTTCTCCTACCCAGCCTCTCATGATGGTAACAATAATAGTAATCATATCACATAGTTGTCCTGAGTTATTTTTTATTAGCTGGACTGTGGTAAGTCCTGCTATTGAGGAATCCTCTTATATAATTGTCACAAGAACACTGTAACTTAGGTTTTGTTTTACTATTACTATTATTATCTTTAAATATGAGAAAACTAGACTCATCAAGAATAATTTTCTTGATTTTTGTAGCTAATAATTGGCAGTCATGTTCGTATCCAGATGGACTTTCTCCTGGGCTCAGGTTGCCGTGAATGACTGACGGTCATCACACATTGTCATGTGAGCTTGAGAAGAATGTGTGCGTGTTTTTCAAGTCATCTGTAATTCTTAGAACTTGTTTTTCTATAGTCAGGGTGTTTTGTTTTGTTTTCACCTCAAGATTTTTGCAAGACTTGCCCTCTGTCTTTGATTTTCCATAACTGAATTTGACATATGTAGCCATGAGTTTTGTTTGGTATTTATCCTTCTTGCTGCTCTCTGGGCTTCTTGAATCTGTGGCTTAATGACCATCGTTACCTTGGAAAGTTCTCAGCTGTTATTATTTCAAGTATTTCTTCTGTTCCATTCTGTTTCCTCTTCTTCTCAACTTACACATTTTGAATTTGTTTCACAGTATGCAGGTGTTATATTTGGTTTGGGGGAGCTTTTTTAAATCAGTTTTTCTCTCTGCATTTTATTTTGGGAAATTCATATTGACATATATTCAAGACCTCTAGTAGTTTTTCTTCAGCCACTTTCAGTCTACTGATGAGCCCATTGAAGGCATTCTTCATTCCTATTACATTGTTTTTAATTTCTAGAATTTTCTTTTGATTCTTCCTTAGAGTTTTGATTTCTCTGTCAATCTCACTCATCTAGTCTTGCATGTTACCTAGTATTTCTATTAGAACTCTTAGCATTTTAATCATACATACCACAAATTCCCTGACTGATAATTCAACATCCGTGTCATATGTAAATCTGGTCCTATGATTGCTTTGCCCTTACAGACTGTTTATCTTCCTTTTGACATAACTTGTAATTATATTTTGAAAGAGAAACATGTGTCAGGTACTAGGAACTGAGGTAAATAGACTTTTGTGGCGAAGATTTCTGTAAATTTGTCTAGGAATATTTATTGGGCTATAACTGTAGGCTCCAAAGGCTTCAAATCCCTGTAACATTCCTCCAGTGTCTCTTCTTACTTGACCTTCCTTAAGTACTCCTCCTCAGAGATAGTCTGCATATGGCAGCTTTTTCATCTGTCCCCTGCTGTTACTTCACTGCAAGCTTTTTGGTGAATGATGAGGTGCAGAAGGTAGGGAAATGTCTTAGAGTCTTAGGATGAAACCTCCATATTTTAGTAGATCTGTGTCTCTGGGATGGTACATTCATAAGGGTTTCTCCAGTATGTACCTCTTTTTTCCCACCTTGCCTCATGCTCTGCTATGTGGCTGTTGTGTTCCCGATATTTTCATGAAAACTTTACTTTTGTTTACTAATCTCCGGCCACCACCATCTTAGGTAATACAGGAAAGCCAGAAGAGACTGGAGAAGGAATAATGCCCCTCCCTCAGCTGAGACAGGGCTCACAGAGTACTTTCCCCAGGAGTGTAGATCTGTGTCCTACAGAAAGCTCTGAGTATATTTTGCAATACTTAACTCTTCTCCTCACCTTGCCAGATCATTAGCGCATTCTTCTGGGATCTTCACTCTCAGACCGGGTATGGCTCTTGCAGCTAAATTCTATGAAAGTGTTGGGATCTCTCTCAGACTGCAGTTCCTACTCTCAGGCATGCCCATCCTCAGCCTCCAGCAGTTCATCAGATTAGCATCTAAGTGTCTACCAGTTCATGTCTCCAGGAGTTTCTGGTCCAGCTGAGAATATCTTAGCTGTGACTCTCCATGTGCACATTTCTCCAGATCTGGGGGCAGCGGACATTCCTGCAACCTCGGTGCTCTGCTGGACCCAGAGACACTCACTGACTTTCAGTTTGTTCAGCCTCTTACTATTTTGAGACAAGAACATCAATTTCTAAGGTCTTTATATTTTAACATTATAGTGTCTCTTTGTCATTGTTCACTATTTTGCACTCTTTTCCTAAATCCTAATTCCATCGTGTTTTCATCTCTCAGTTTCATATATTTCTGCATTTATACTACAGTTTTTACTAGCATACTAGTTAATAATTCTTAATTTCTTAAATGGTAAAAGTAGCCAGTATCTCACATTCAGTGGCCAAGAAAGATACAGTTACCCTGGTTATGCCTGTCTTATGCCTTTAAGCCGTCATGTGTACATCTGAGAGGAGCAGTTGTTTGAAGAAGATTCCAAAGAAGTTACCAATTCAGTCAGGATACAGTGTTCAAAATTAAGTAGTTAAATCTAAACATGTTTTGCATTGCGAGATAGCTAAAGGGAACTTTGTGTAAAGGTTGGAAGATCTTGGAATAAATGTGATCCTTAAAGGCTTTATGTATGAAATGCTAAAGTTGATTTCACAGACCAATTAGAGATGACAAAAAATGGACAATATATAAATGTAGTAAGAGACGTAAGATTAAAAAGACCTGAAAACCCACATGAACAGAGATTAATCATGGACTATCACAAAGAGATACTGTTTTCTTGTGTATATCTGGACCTAAACAAAGAATATAATCCCTTAAATCATATATAGTCAACTATCTACTTTTTCTACTCATAAGTAGAAAATTTCTATGTATATAAGAACCTTTTGAATTTATTTTATATAAATTCTGTATGATTATTGTTCTTTATGAAAACAGTATATGTTTATGTATTTACGGAGAAGTCAAGCACTGTTTTCATGCAAAAGAGAAAAAAGAAGATAATTAGCTTTAGTAGTCTGTGTGTGTGTGTGTCTTTAATTTTAGAATTAAAATTTAAGTGGTGTACAAATAAAACCAAGTTTTAAAATTCTGTCTTCACATTTATTACAGCTTAGGGGGAGATTCAGTAGACTTCTCACTGGCTCATTAGTGGTGCTTATGAAACAAGAGCAATTGAAAGAGGAAGGAACAGCTGTTAGGAAATTCACGGAGAGAAATTAGAGCAGAAGTGCAGGTAAAATATGGGCACTTTGAAAATAATTGTAGTGACATCAAAGAGGTACAATTTAAACATTATTTAAAAATACCTTGCAAACTGCTTTAAAACTCAAGGATCCTGAGTCAATGATGAGTTTATGCATCAGCTACTCCATAAGTAATTGAAACATGGAGAATGCTGTATAAGTTATTCATTAAAAACTCTTATCCCGTTACTGAGTAGGAAAGTTACTCCTCTTTAAGACTCAGCACTTTAAAAATACTGGGGAAGAGTCATTGCAGCCATCAGTAGTTTGATTCATGACTTAAAGAATGTCTTGTATGAAGGGACACCTGTCTAATTCCGCTGCTACCTTTAATTGTGGAAGAAAGGCAGTAAGGATGGTAAAAAAGGGAAACTTAAAAAATTCAGAATAATAATGTTTATTTGCATCTTTATGCAAGAGAAAGTGATTTAAATATTGTAATTGCACTCAAACTTGATGGAAAAATATGTTTACAACTTTAATGTGTGCAGTATTTGAATCTCCTCTTTAATCAAAGTCTAACCCAAACTCCACATTTCCAGAACCCAAATTCTGCAGTATCTGACTAAGTTCTTCAAAGCTATTCCTTCTCTGAACTTAGAGCAGTCTCACTCTCCCTGTAGCCAGGTGCAACAGCTTGAATTACATCATATGTAACCAAAATAGTAATCAAGCTGACTTTTTTTGTGAAGTTTGAACTAAAATAGCGCCATTATTACAAGAGAAAATACATTGCAGTATGTTTTAACCTTAAATGAAGCAATTAGACTCTATAGTTTAGACAAATGTACATCAGTAAATGTGAAATATAGAAAACTCTCTTCAAACATAATTTATTTTCTACAGAATTCTGTTTGGGGATGCATTTCTGTATATTCTTTCCAGCAAGCCAAGCATTTCAGATTATTCACAGATGGAGAATCACTTGTTTCTTCATTAATTGAGTTTCAAAATCTGAAAAGTGCTGAATAATCTATTGAGAAGCAAAAAACAGGGAAAAAAGTTCTTCCTATATGGTAGCAAGAAGTCCATGTTTAGTTTAAGCAGTGCCAATCCGAAAGACATCTCTTCCCCTTTCTAAAGACAGAAGATCTATACTTCTTAAGGAAAGGATCATTCTACACTGGTAGAAAATAAATTTGATTTGTAGAAAAATTAAGAATATCAGAGTGATATCTGGAAGAAATATCACTGAACTCTGCCTTTCTAAGCCTACAACATCCGATCCACCTCCCGAGGTTTAGTTTTTACAATGAGCTGACCTCAAGCCCCATCTAGTAATAATTCTCCCTCTGTGGCCACTATTATCGTCTGTTTCTCTCAGTAACTTGAATACAGATATGTGATGAAGAATAATACTTACAAATTTTGGAGTTTCCATGACCAAATATAATCTCAAAGTCATTTCTTCTAAAGGAAGATTTGGTGGATGCAGGGCTTAACCCAGCAAAAGATGACATTTAAACAGGGCACCTGAAATTAGTGAAGTGGGGAGAACAGAATGACGTAAATCTAGAGGTACAAGCAAGACACAGAATCTGAGCGGTCAAAGACTCAGAAAAGTTGCATCATCAGAAATGGATTCCAGTTCTAGAAGAGATGGAATAAACACCCTATATTCTTTCTGTCCAAGTGAATAGATCCCAATGCGTTGAGAAGCAGTTTAGGGCTCTGAAATGTTAGTAGTAGCAGGAGACTGGAGAAGAATATCAGAAGTACTTTTAAGATGACAGGTAGTTTACCTTTTTTTTCCTTCAATATCCCTTAGCCAGATTACAGCCTAAAACCTGGAAGTGGGTGCCAAGCTACAGACAGAGAGGAAGCCAGGAGAATTTCTCTAGTTCTATTTCAAGGAATGTAGCAAGGGATTCCTAACTCTCAGTGACTGTGGAAATTCCTTCCCTTCCACCTTTGTTTTTCCTTACCGTCACACTACAGCTTTCAAGTGTCAGGTAGTGGTGGCAGAATTACAGTGGAAACCCACGTGAACCAAACTCTGTGAACAAGAAGCTTCCTCTGTAAGGCGCGACCCCACTACAAGCTGTGGATTTTAGGTTTGTTTTGTTTCGTTTTCTCTGTCCTCCTGTAGCTGGAAAAGGGGACTCCTATGAGATCACACAGAGGGAGGAGCCTAAGAAAGCAAACCCATTAAGTTGTGTATGAAATACTGGATTCATTTCAACTTCTGTATGCCTGGATGTAATCATAACCATTGTAACCAAGACTTTTATAACTGATCACCACCAAGGATCCAGGCTGAACAAATGAAGGGTACACACTAAAGACAGATCTGAAAAGCAATGGAAAGAACTTAGAAAATGAACTAACATTGAAACCAGAACCACAGAAGGATGGTTACAACTTGTGGCTTGAAATTAATCAAGTTGGTTGCCTTAAGAGTCTCCTTAGAATTTATATAACACCCATACCCAGAGTCCCATAATATAGTGAAAGTGTCCAGGATATAATTCAAAATTATTCAGCAAAGGAAGAACCAGAAAAATTTCAACTAAGATGGTAATAGACAATCAGGTGACACCAACAATGAAACAGCACAGATACTGAAATTTTCTGATGAAATATTTAATTTAACTATAATGCAAATGCTCTGATAAGCAGTCGTGAACACTTTAAAAATGGACACAGAGTATCAACCAAAAAGTAGGAGGTATTAAAAAATTAGAATTTTATAAGTGAATATGTAATAATAGATATGAAACCTTTACTGATTTTACCATATAGTAAAATTAAGATGACAGAAGAAAGAATGAGCTTGAAGGTATGTTAAAAGAAATCACTCATTCTGAACAGTAAAAAGAATTTTAAAAATATAGATAATCAGAATCTCGGGGACCTATGAGACAAACAGAGAAGTTCTAATATTTGTGTCATCATGATGAGTCCCAGAAAGAAAGGAGAAAAAGTGATGAAAAGGTATTTGAAGAAATAATGGTTGAAAATTTCATAAGTTTAGCAAAAGACCAAAACTAAATTGTAAGTGAATAACTGAATAATAATGCAAATAGTGCTAGACATTTAGAAATTAAAAATTTTAAAAACAAAAATATACTTATATAGAATCCATAGGTTAGAAAGGAAGTCTCAAAAATATTAGAAAACATTTTGAATTTAATGAGATTGAAGACAAATACCCCCAAAAAAATTTGTAAGATACAGGTAAAGCAAGGATTAGAGGGGAATTTATACCACTAAACATTTACATTGGAAAAATAAAGATTGTCTATCATAATGTAAGATCCAACTTAAGAAACTATGGAAAAACAGAGAAAAATAAACCTTTAGTATTCAGAAGAATATAAATAATAAAGATGAATAACCACAAGAATTAATGAAATAGAAAATTAAAAATAAAAATATCAATGACATGAAAATCTGGTTCTTTGAGAGATAAAATTGGTAAATCTATTATAAGACTAATAAAGAATAAATGAGAGGAACTGTGGTAGGAAGAATTCTAAGATGGCCACCATTTTTTTCTCCCCCTGCAATAAGCTCATTATATAATTCCCTCCCCTTGATCGTGGGAATAACCTATGAATACCAGAGGATTTCATTCCTCTGATTGTGTTGTTATGTACCAGAAATGATTTTGCAGGTGTAAACTGCCTTTGAATTAATTGAAAAGGAGCTTATTCATATGAACTGCTTAGATCTGAGACCAAAGGTCAATGAGAAAAAAACTCAGAATTTCAAAGTGTGAGAGGCCATATCGGTATGGGGCAGCTCCATGGCAAGGAACTGTGAACAGCTTATGTAGGCTGAACAACTTATAACAGGCTGACAGCTTGCAGGAGATGGGGGCTTACTTTGTATCAAGATAAAGAAGTGAATTCTGCCAACAACTGCCTGAGCTTTACAGAAGACACCAAAAAGGAATAGAGCCTGACTAACACCTTAATATCTGTCTTTGGAGATCCTGATCAGAGAACCCAGTTTAATCATGTATTGACTTCTGACCTACAAGAAACTGTGAAATAATAATTTTCTGTTGTTTTAAACCACCAAGTTTGCAATATTATATTTTACAGCAATAGAAAGGTATTAAAGGAATACAAAGATGCATCACAATATTATATATGGACCTTAAGGGGTAAAAGAAAAATGGAGAATTTTGCAAATGTAAATTCTACACCTGAGTAAACAAACTAATTCTTCAAAAAACACATACTATCTAAACTCATCTCTGATGAATATGTAAAAGAGAGAAGTAAAAGACAAATATTTTTTGACCAAGTGGGTGTAATTCTTAGAATGCGAGACTGACTCGTTATTAGAAAACTGATCGGTATAATCTACCATGTTAACATTCTTTAGACTGATAAAAAATATCATATTATTAAATCATTCAGAAAAATTTCCCATTAATTCATGATAAAACCTCTTGGAAAATCAGGACAGAAAAGAACATCCTCGGAAAAGAACTGAGAAAGGGCATCTACAAAAAAACCTATCTCTAGCACCATACTCAATAGTAAACAACTAGATGCTCTCCTCTATGCGTGGGCACAAGACAGAAATTTACATTCTTATCACTTCTATTCATCGTGATACTGGAATGTCCTAACCATTGCAATAAAACAGTCAACAGAAATAAAGGACACTTAGATTAGAAAAAGAAAATATAAAGCATTCCTTATTTGCAGACAACGTGATTGTCCATGTAGAATTTCTTAAGGAGTCTATAAAAAAATCTTCAGATAAGTAGTAAGCTTATCAAGTTTGCAGCATAAAGGATAAACAAACAAAACAATTGTTTGTCTATATAATAACACTATGCAGTTGGAAATCAGAACTACCATTAGAGTAGCTCCAAAAAAATTGAACTATGAAAATATAAAGCTAGTAAACCATGTACACAATGTTTTTTGGAACTTACAAAATGCTAGTGTAATAAATAAAAGAAGACCAAAACAAATGAAGATATATACCATGTTCATGGATTGGAATATTCCATACAGTAAATATTTCAACACTCCCAAATTGACCTATAGATTTAATGCAAGGCCAATTAAAACCAGAATAGGACAATCTTATGAAAAAATTAATGTGCAGATGCATAGCACCTAGAATAGCTAAATCAGTTCTGAGACAGACTGAAGAAACATTCTAAGTGTTTTTTAAGACTTACTATAAAGTAGTTATAACCAATTAGTATGGTATTAACAAGGGATAAACACATAGATCATTGGAGCAGGATAGAATATGGAATCGAATGCCGCAAAAGTGGCCAGTTGAGTTTTTACAGAGGTGTGAAAGCCATTCAATACAGAAAGAATGTTATTTTTTTGGAGTTGATGGTGGAACAATTAATCAGACATACATATTCAAAGAAATAAACATTAACTTATGCCTCATAGCTTATATACAAATTAACTGGTGAACTATAGATCTAAATGTAAAACATAAGCCTATAAAACGTTTAGAAGAAAACGTAGGAGAAACCTTTGTGAAATAGGGTTGGGCAAAGAGTTTTTAGACGTAACACCAAAAATACAATCCATAATACACAAAAAAATGGCAATTGGATTTCATTTTCAAGAAGATATGAAAAAATACTCTATTAAGAGGATGAAAATACAAATGGGGATATTTGCAAACCACATATCCAATAAGGAACTTGGATTTACAATATATAAAGAACTCTTAAATTCTGTTCTTAATTCTTCTTGGAACATCCATATCAAGATTTTTTGCATGGCTATGTCTTATCTCTCTTGGGTCATATGGTAAATGTATGTATAACTTTATAAAAATATTGATTGTTCATAAAACTGGAAAATTCAAATGTCTTATGGGTGAACAGAGAAACAAATGCAGTACCTCCATACAATGTAATACTACTCAAGAATTGAAATCAACAAATTATTGACACGTAAAACAACTTGGATGAACCTCAGAAATATTATACTGAATGTAAAAAAGCCCAAATTAAAAGGTTACATATTGTATGATTCCCTTTGTATGTCATGTTGAAAAAGACAAAATGATAGTGATAGAAAATAGATCAGAGTTTTCCAAGTGTTAGGGACTACATTAGGGTGTGACTGAAGAGATACATCAAGGATTTTGGTGGTGCTTTACTGTTCTGAATATTGGTTGTGGTGGTGATTCCAAAATCCACAGATGTATTAAAGTTCTAAAGCTCTACATCAAAAAATAATGTTTAAGTAAAAAAAACAGAAAAATGAAAACATAAATCATGTGTGAATTATGATTCAAAAGAAATGATTGTTTCCTTCCTGCCTCATTATATTCCACCTGATGAATATGTAGAACTATACTATAGGTATATGACTGTAAAGGTTTGATCAAATGGTGAGTGGAGTGGATAGCAATTTTTGTGTGAATCTTACTAATATTGGAATATTAGACAGAAGATTAACAGTTATATTTCAAATGTCAGTTTCATAATTCCTTTTAAAAAGTCATTTCACAGAAAGCGTTATTTTGGGTGGTATTTTGATTTTGTTTTTGGTTAAAGTAGTCAGTAAGTACAGATACAGATGCCTATCTGCCCTACAGGTGGAGGCAGGTGTTGGCTAGGGTGTTGAGGAAACAGACAATGTAAGGGAAAATAAAATAAGGGTGACTCTTATAAGTATCTTAGCATGTATTTAACAAGAAAAAGAATACTTAAGCTCATGAGACAATTAATGACTTCATTAGCTTTCATTATTAATATCATTTTATATAATCAAATTCTACCTATCTTCTGCTATTGATTCATGCTGCTATTAATTTAATTCAAGTCCTTATTGCTTGAGCTATTGTGATAATCTCATGGACTTCTTGGCTCAAGTATGTTTTTACTTCACAGTGCTGTGAGAATTACTTTTCTTCATTTTACATGTTTATTAACATAAAAAATACTCAAGATCTTTGGGGAGAAAGATTATATTTTTAATATATATATCTTCAAAAATACTAAAAATTATCTGAATAAATCAAGAGGTTTCTACATTAACATATCCAAACTGAAACTACATTTAGAAATAAAGCATGCTTGTCTTTTTTCTAGGGAAATAAGAGTAGAAGGAAGGGAGTAAAGGAGGGACAGAGAAAAATTAATAGCAAGTGCAGGATAAATATTATGCATCATTTTAGAACATGCTGTCCAATAAAAGTATAATGTAATACACATATGCAATTTTAAATTTTCTTGCACTTACAATAAAAAAGTGAAAAAAACATAAATTACTTTAATGATATATACTATATCCCATGTTATTATTTCATATTAAATTATAATATCTATTTTACTAATGAATTTTAATTACCAGAATATACCCAAACCTTTATTTCAACATGTAATCAGTATAAAATTATTTATGAAATACTTTACATTATTTTATCAGCACAAAGTATTTTTTTGTACTAAGGATTTGGAATCTTTACACAGTTCAAATTTTATTATAAAGTTTCATTAAGAGGAAATAAAATCTAAATACATGATACATTCATAAATACATTCATAAAGTTAAAAGTTAATGAAGTAAATTCACATATTCAGTTTGTTCCAAGCATACTAAAATGTTTTCCAGTAACTGAATTGAGTAGTAATTTTAAATTTGAATTTAAACATTTAAATTTAATTTTAAATAAATAAAATTAAGAATTCCATTCTTATGTCACACTAGCTAGATTTCAAGTGTTCATTATCCACATGTACCTTTGACTTTTATTTAGACAGTACAGTTCTAGTGCATACATTAAATTGTTTAAGTAATTAGACATGTTCAGTATGTTATTTTCCTCTTAGAAATCCTTGTCATTCTACAAATTGAATGGAAAACTTTTTATCCTAATTTTGTTTACTCGTTGAAATACTGTATTCTCTGAACTTAAACAATGACCAATGTTTGTAATTTTATTTTTATGAAAATACTTCTTGACAAAACTGCCATGTTGATATTTGACAGACAAGCAGTCAGTCTGGTGTATTAATTTTGTTTGCCCTGATTCTCTACCTCATGCAGAACGTTCTCCTTTTTGATAAATTTGCTTTATTGGGAGGCAAAATGAAATGATACAGTTATTTGCAGTTTGATTTGAATTGGTTAAAATTATTTTTTTCTCAGTGTATTAAAATGACATAATTACATAATACAAAATCAGTAGACTGATTTACTTTTCCACAAGGAGCAGATGTCATGGCAAAATCCTCTTATATTAACATATTGGTGATATGTAACAAGTATATATGTTTATATATACAACATATAAATATATCTTGGTTATTTGATTTGATGGAGCAGATTTTTTTTTGGCTATCATAATTTGAAGTTGGATTTGTGTGTGTGCGAGTCCAAGACTACTATAGCTATCCAGTAAACACAAGGTAAAAACTTAACTGAGAATGGAGCTTAGAAATAGAAAGGGATCATAAAATCATAAAACAAGAAACAAAGTTCACATGAGAATGTTTGAAACTCATAATAAGATGAAGCCTGAATCCAGCCACTCCTGAATTTTTTAGTTATGTGAACTATGTTTTTTTCCCCTAAGATAGTTTTGCTAAGTTTTTTGCCACTTACATTAAGTAGTGAATAATACAACTTGCTTACCGGTTTCTACCTACACAAATATCGTAAGTAATTTTTCTTTCGTGTCTTCTTTCTACAGTGTAAAGAAAATAAGTGGATGAATGTAGTCATAATTTTAGAATGTACTAAAGATCTAAGATTGGTAAGGTATAATTAATATTATGGATTATTAGCTTCTCTTGCAAATAACTTTGTAGGGTAAGTCTGGAGCCTTAGAAATAAAATTAAAAATTGTCTCTTCACCGACAATTTGAGCCTTTCATATGGCAATAGTAAGAATCTAGAACTCACAGATTTACCAGCAGTCCAGTTAACACTATTTTATGCCCTATGCCTGAATAAAAGAGACTAGTAAAATAAAAGATGATTAAGAGTGTTTTATGTAATATTTTATTGATTTTCTTTTTATGCCAATTTATGAATAATGGGAAAATTGGATTTCCTAAATTTATGTTTTTCATTATTATAGAAATGAGATAGATACTTCCTTCCCACTCAATTCTTATACAGAATGTGAATGTTTTTTTAATGACCATATTTCTCAACACATTCCTCCTAATTATATTTCTTAGTAATGGCTTACAACCAACTGGATTAGTGTATTAACACATAAGCCTGATTAATATATGCATTGATTTAAAAAGATTATAGAATTTCATTGTATACATTTTTCAGTTTCTTTAAACCAAGAAAGCTAGACAAATAAGCTGAAATCATTTCCATCTTGTTTAGAAATCTGCATTTTATCCAAGTATATCTCTTTTGTTATATTTTTCTTTTCCTTAGTTTTTTTAGGAACTGGCATAATTGGAATATTTGATATGATAGAATAAAAATTATATCTTAGCATAAACTATCAAAAATTGTATTTATTATATGCTGTATTACCAACAAAGGCACTATTTTAGGTATTTTTCTATTCTTCTGTTAATCCACATACCACTTATTTGTACATTTTGAGAGGAACCTCTTTTCTGGAAAGTATTATCAAATGTTAAATTCTGTGTTATATATAGATCTCCCCCTCCCTACAAAACTGATGAAGCCACTTACTGGTAATCATTTATTGCATATTAAGGACAAATCAGTTCAATGATGTCCTGATACAGAAATATAATAATTGATTAATTATACAGAATGAAATCATTTGATAGTGATGAGTAGTGTGGGAGAGAGAAGGGGAATTTAAAGAGTTTACCTCTTGTTGACTCTACACTTCTATTGTGAATCAGCTAAGGTGTTCTGATTATCAAGGACTCATGTACCTCTACTAATGGAACATGCGTTACCTGGATCATTGCCAACTGCTGTGCCTGGGACCTCTAGGATCTTACACATATAGTTAAATCACTTCCATCTAGAGCACACCAGCACAATGCTGTAAATCAGCCCCTTAGACTTAAATCGGGAGCATATTTTGTGAGTAGCACAAATGAGCACTCTGCCATTTGAAGTAATTCACAGGTATATATAATTGTTTTAGGTAACCTAAAATAAAAAAGGTTAAACTTAAAACTGTGAATAAATTGGTTAACTTTCTAGCAATTTATCTGTTTTTTCTATTAAATTTAATACTTTGAATATTCTGTTGTAACATTGTAGCAAAATATTATAGCTTAACAGTTTCCTCACAGCCCAGTTAAGTGAAATTATGTATTCCTACTCTTTTAAGGACCCTAAAGTGGGAAAAAATAAAGATTAAGCAAATGCAATGCCACTGAGATTCAGACGAGAGGGGCCCATGTGTTTTATTTAGAAGGGTCTGTATATCACAGAAATGAACCCAACTTGTTTAAAAACATATGGGACTTACGCTCTGGGAACTGACACTCAGTGCTGGTAGGATGTGATCTGCGTGCTTCAACACTTACACTCATGAGCAGCATCCTCAGGCCCCAGAGGAATGCTGCTCTGCTCATGCTCTTTGTCCTCTGGCAATTGTGTCCTAAAAGGAGCACGGTTGGGACTTGTCTCAGTATGTCTGAGTATGTCATTATGTCTCAGTATTACACTGTTGCCAACTACAAGGAAGATTTGAATGGTAGAAGTTCTTTAGAAAGAGAAAAGACAATCTACCCCTTCTTTATGTTTTAAGTTGTGATCTGAGAAGTATTCACACCTTAGTTCAGTATTTACAGAAGTGGCACATACAGTCTGAAGAATGTAGTGTTAAATAATTTGTATCGATCTTAAATGTATATGTATGCATGTGTAGGGGCCTGATATCCTTTCTTTTTATTATTGCATGAAGCTGTACGTTGCTTTAAGGATTGTCAAAATTGTGATGCAAGTGATAGTTACTCCATGATGAAATTATTTCTGGTATTAACTGACCCCTTTCCAGTGTTTAAAGAGAATATGTAAAACATTGTTTGTTTTCACATTTGAAAGACTGATTGCTTCCCTCAGAGAGCAATTTATCCATAATGATTCAGAAAGGTCACCTTATTTGCCACTATTTTCAACAAAACCTGAATTATATAAAATATTGGCCGTAACAATAACATCTGTATTTTTGTCAAAATGAATGTAAGAAAAATTATTTATATGGAATAAGTCTATACTAATTTATGATATATATTATTTACTTATCTAAACATTACCAGTGTTCGGGACAAGGGCATACAAATATGCTCAAAAATAACCAAATTCATTTCTTTTGAGATTTTGCTTACTTTAGTCATAACTATAGCTTTACACATCTTTCCAAATGTGTCAGTTTGGAAATATTTTTAAAGTAAGAAGATAGAATACAAAACAATTAGTGGTTTATTGGCTAGATTTACATCTTTAAATAATTTAGACATATGGCCTAAATTGAGATGTACATCTTCATTTGTACTCCTGCGTGAGTGTCATAAATATTAGTTTTAAGCCTCAAAGAAGTGTGATATTCTATTCCTACTACTTTTTGAAGAAAAGAAAGTTCTTAGTATATCAAAATGATGACTGTGTGGAGGAAATGTGATTTGAACAGAATCTTATGGGATCTGGAGAGCAGCTGAGAAGAAGACAGGAGATGATTCAGGAGAAAGAAATAACAAAATCAGGGAAGTGGAAGCAACCAGAAATATCCATGGGGATTAAAGGAAGTGCCTGGTTCACAAGCTCCCTGTTGATGTACAATGGACAGGAAGTTAAAGCCTTTCAAAAGAGGCTCTTAAAAGGCAGGCATTTGAGTTTAGAACCAAGGCAGTAGTATCATAAGCAAAAATGAGGACTCAAATCATAATTTGGAACCTTGAAAGTATGCATTTCTAAATAGGGCCCCTTATCAGAATTTCCTGAAAAGATGAATTTCACTTTTTTTTCCTAAAAGATATCTACCTTCTTTTAAACTCCTTTGACATTGAGGATTTTGCCTTACTCAAATTTTATCCCTCTAGTTCCTCACATAATGCTTTGCACTTGGCAATGATTACCAAGTAAATGGTTGTTAAATAATAAATTAATTAATCATGGTATTAATCATTAAAATTTGTCTAAATTTAGTTATTTGAATATTGATGCAACCGTGAGACTTTATTTCTAACTAAATGGTGTATTTCTAAGAGGTGAGCAGCTCTTTCAGTTTGTCAATCAGACTTGTTCATTTGCCAATTGAGGGATATTTAGGCTGATTCCAATTTTGAATGATTATAAATAGAGGTTTCCTGAGTTGAATAGTGTCTTCCAAAAGTTCATGTACACTCAGAACCTATAAAAGTGACCTTGTTTGTAATTACATCTTTATAGATATAATCAAGTTAAATGAGATCACACAAAATTATGGTATACTCTAAATCCAATAACTGTGTCCTTGTCAGAAAAGGGAGATCTAACTATACCAAAACCCAAAGGACACACAAAAGGGAAAAGTTCATTCGAAGACAAAGACACACTTTTGAGTGATCCAGCTACAAGCCAAGGAATACCAAGGATAGCTGGCAACCGCCAGAAGCTAGGAAGAGGCAAGGAAGGATTCTTTCCTAGAGCCTCAGAGGAGGACTTCCAGCCTCCAGAACTATGAGAGAATAAATTTCTGCTGTTGTAAGCCATCAAGTTAGAGTAATTGGTTATTGCAGCCCTAGGTCTAATACAGAGCTGTGGTGAGCATTATTATATAGGATTATTTGTTTAGCTTTTATAAGAAATTGTCAGACTGTTTCTTATTTAACATTCTACCAGACATTTATGACAGTTATATTTGTTCTGTGTCCCATTCAGCACTTAGTATTGTCAACCTTTTAATTTTAACAGTCTATGAAGATGGGCAATGGCATATAGCTGTGGTTTCAGTTTTGCATTTCCTCAATGACTAATGATGTTGAGCATTTCTGATGTGGTTATTTGCTCTTGGTTGGGTCTTGTAATGCTGTTTATGTTTTTCCCCACTTTCTAAAATATATTTCCCTTGTCTAGTCTACTCTTTCATGAAATCCATATTTTTTTATATTATGATAATGGAGTTCCAGAAGGGATCAGAGGTTAATGCATGTGTTCATCCTTCCCAGAAAGCCAGCTCTTGTTTTTATTCAAAAGTTACTTACCAATATTAAGTTGGAAATTAATAAGAAAGTTATGATAAAATACACAAATTAACAAAATTGTAATGCCGCTGAAATTAACTTAATGTTTTTTTAATAGTGTAGATACTCTGTATATATTGATTGCATACTCATTGACAGTAAGTACAAGCTGAAATTACACATATAAGTATGTATAGTTTCATTTCCAGAGTCACGACAGATTTCAACACATTCATTCAGCACTCCTAACCCAGTTAACTAACTTCTGTGATGATTTTTAAACACATCCAAAAATTTTTTCATACCCCTTTCATGATATGAGGCTAGATTTCTCCTCCCTTGGGTGTGGGCTAGGCTCAGTGATTTGTTGCTAATGAAAATGATTTGGGAGAAGTGACAGTGTGTGAGTGTCCTTCAACTCTTCTTCCTAGGCAGCTAAAAGGTTTACTGACTCAGCTCTGAAGACTTGAGTTCACTCTCTATCATTCTAGCCTCACACAGTATTGTGGCACATCCAAGGCAAAGGAGAAGGAAACTCATTGTCTTGTTTCTTCTACTTCATTTCTCCTTATTTGTCCAAAGTACTCCGGATTATTTTTTTATCTAATCTTGAGTTCTCTACTATGGAATTATAGTAACCACAATGGTAGAGTCTTCTGCGCCTGGCATTTGGCATGTAAAGGGGAAAACAGAATTCCTTTAGTATTTTTCTGTCTCATGAAAGTCTCATAAGAACTGAAACCAATACATGTTCCTGTCTCTGTGTTAAAGGATTCTGGGACTAGGCATCCTTTCCTGTCCCTGTATAAAATAAAATTGAGGATAAGAAAAAGTAAGATAGCTGCTTACAACAGTTAAATAGTTCAATATGTTCTGGAAGATTAGGCTTTGGAGTATCTGCATAACTGACATGTCAAGATGAACTTCATCATCCATGTGACTTCCAGACACCAGCCTGCCTGGGCTTACAGTGCAAAATCAGTATTTTATAAATTCTGCCCAACCCTAACTTAAACCCTAAAAATACCTTCTCATTTTCTCCCCTAGGAAGAATGCTACTGATTCTCTCCTGAGGGATTGTTCTCCCTTATTGATGTTTGGTTTAAAGGCTTAGCTTTACTTCATCAATAGATTTCCTGCTGATTGTTTGAGGATCAAGAGTTGTCAATATTATTGTCCTTGTAGAAATAGGAATTTAAGAAATGATAATATAATTTACATCCAATGCTAAGTGATGACTTGATTCTAGTTTGTATCTGTCCTTCCAATGAAGTCATATATCCTGTATTGTTAATAAGTTGTAAACATGAAGAGGGAAAGGGGTTTATAGGATTTAAAAAATAAAAATAATCTAAAAAAAAAAGTTATTGTATTGGAGTCATCTTCATTTAGCCCTAAATCAAATGATTAAGGTTTCTGAAGGGTTCATGCACTTAATTTTCCTATTGAATATCTTTATAAATGTATGTAGTAACAATTGAAACAATAGTAAGAGGCACTCAGCAATTTCTACATGAAATGGACATTCTTTAGCTCTTCGTGTGTATTTCAATGCAGTCATTTTAGCTTCACTACCGCGGGCATGTACTGACAATTCTGGTAGTGCTGAATAGGGTAGGAGTATGACTACCTACGGATGGCACTGAATAATGTGAATAACGAAGAGAGGAGGTTACTTAAAAGCAAACTGTGCATAAAGTACTGTTCAGTCTTTATCTACATACTCAGGAATATTCCCACTCTGTTTTTTACTAGGTGTAAAAGATCCCATTTCTGTGCTGTTCCCTGGCAGCTACATGGCCATTTTGAATAGTTCTTGGTCACTCAGCCATCATTTCCACATGTATGGGGGAATTTAGCATCATAGAATCTATTGTCACAGTTAAACGAGATTTCAAAGGCCCTCTCGCCAATGTAAATTAGGATTCTGTCTTACTTTAATTTTTATTCTCTATCCTATTTGTTTTGTTTAAAGGTCAAGATGAGTAGTTCATCCTCATAACACTCTCTCAAACATTTTAAGACAACCATCATGCTTTATCCCTTTATCCATACTTCTCTTTACCATTCCTTGAAAATAAGATATTTAGTTCTTTAGCTACTTTTCTTTTCTTTTACTTTCTAGTAATCATCATAAATATCACATAGTTCAGGCTAAGATTTTTTTAAAACTTTTTGTTGAAAAAACTTACAGAGTCACTAAAGTTGTAAAGAAAGTACAGAGGCCCCAAGTAGATTTTCCCAGTTTTTACTTCTTATATATTATAGTGTGATATCAAAACCAGGGTAGTGTGTTGATACATGTGTGTGAATTTCTGCATCATCTTATCACATGTGTGGGTTTGTATAAGTACCCCCACAATCAAGATATAAAACTATCTCATTACCTCAAAGATCTCCTATATACTATTTCCTTATAGTCACACCCACTTGCTCCCCACAGCCACCCTTAATCCCTGACAACCACCATCTGTTCTCCATATAAACAGTTTATCACTTACATAATATTATATAAATGGAATCCTACAGTGTATGAGTTTTTAAGATAGAATTCCAACAGACAGCACAATGCCCCTGAGGTATATCCAAGTGATTATGTTCATAACAGTTGACCCAATTTTTGCTACAATGTGACCCAATTTGTTATTAATCTTTTCATGACCATTTTGGTTGTTTTCAGTTTTTGGCTATGAATAAAGCTGTTATGGACATTCACTTACAGACTTTGTGTGGACATATTTTTCCATTTTCCTAGATGGATGCCTAGATCTGCAATTGTTGGAACATATGGTAGCCTTACATTTAGTTTTCTAAAACTTTTGACAAACAATTGTCCATAGTGGCTCTACCATTTGACAATCCCATGAGCAATAGATCCAATTTCTCTTCATCTTTGCTGGCATTCAGTGTTCACTGTTTTTATTTTAGCTGCCCTTATGTGTGTATGGATATCTCACTGTGGTCTTAATTTGTGTTTCCCTGATGGCTAATGATGATGAACGTATTTTATGTACTTATTTGTTATCTATATGTTGTCTGTTTTTACATTTACATTGTTCTAATCATATATAGTCTCTCTGTATGTTAGTAATATGTTGTGTGTATATACAAATTCTTATCAATAGATATCTGAACACTAAAGCAATTTCATTATTCCACTCATTTAATTCCCTCTGACCAATAAAATATATCTCATTTCTGCTTCTGTAAAAGGTATGTCCTTTTCTTGATAATTTACTAAGGAATGTGATAGCCAGGAGTAAATATATATCAAAATCATAGTTATCAGATAATTAGCCCAGCCTTACAAATAATTCAATCTCTTAAAAGCTTGTCTAAGCCAGAAGACACTAAGAAGATTTATTAAGTGAACTGGAATTACACAGTCTGTAAGGCAGGGACAGTTGAGGTTAAAATATTTTTTAGCAATTCAATTGACATTGTGAATTACAGATCTCATGGCTACATCTCGGATGCCAATTCATTATTTCTAGCTTCCAAGGAAGTGACATCAAATTTTCAGTATTGCAAGATGCAAAATATTTCCCTTTCCCATAATATTTCAAAATAAATCTACATATTTATCCAGAAACACACATTTCCATGTAAATAACTGGCAATCAACACAATTAAAGTGAAGTCTGAAGTCTGAAAAGAAACCAAAACTAGGATTAGTTTCTCTGTGCTTGCTCTAATTTATGTACCATAAGTTACCTTATAAATACTTGAAATTCTTTGAAATCAGCTTAGACATTTAAGTCAAAATTTAAAGTTGATTAAAATCTAAAGCTTCACAGATAACATTTACAAGAATAATTCCTGTCCTGTATGATTCCTGGGTTTGTTTTTAATATCGTATTTGTCCCTCAACGGCAGTGCAATCCTAACATACAATGTAGTTTAATAGTTTTATGAATGTTCTTATGAGACTTACAGAGACTTACAGATGTGTTAGAACATAATGGTTAGGAGCCAGGGCTCTCTGTTGCAAAATCTGTTTCTACAGCTAGCAGAGTGAATTAGGGCAAGTTATTTTGTGTTTTCCATTTTCTAATTTCCTGAAAGTTATGACACATAGTTCCTTGAGTTTGGGGAAGTATAAATTGAGATAGCACACATAAAGAGGTCAAAACAGTGTCTAGCACACACTTAATAAGTATCAGCTACCCTTATTATCATTTAAAAAATATTTATCACTAGCAATGTATAATTAGAATTTTAAAGCAACATCATTTTTATTAGCACTTGGAAAAAAAGTAATAGTTAGGTACTTAGGTATAAATCCAATAAAATATATGCATGATCTATATAAGAAAAACAACAGAATTCTGATGAAAGAAATCCAAGAATAACTGAATAAGCAGAAATATATTCAATGTTCATGGATAGGATGACCAAATATTATCAAGATGTCACTTCTTCCTAACTAGACATATAGATTCAATATAATCAAAATCCCAACAAGTTATATTGTGGATATTGACAAACTGATTCTGAAGTTTACATGAAAGGCAAAACACCAGAATATCCAACAAAATATTGATAGAGAAGAATAAAATTGGAGGACTAATGTTACCCAGCTTCAAGATTTATTGTAAAGCTATTATAATCAAGACAATGTAGTCGAGACAGTGTGGTATTAGTAAAAGAACAGACAAATCAATGTAACAGAATAAAAAGCCTAGAAAAAGAGCACATGAATATAGTCAACTGATCTTTGACAAAGGAGAAAAGTTAATACAATGAACAAAAAACTGTCCTTTCAACAAATGATGCTGGAACACTAGACATCTGTATTTGAAAGAAAAAAAACAAAATAAAATAAAACAGAATTTTTCTTCACAAAATACACTTAAAATGGATCAAAGACCTCAATGTAAAATACATAAACTATAAAACTCCTGCAAGATAACATAGCGAAAAAGCTAGATGACCTTGGGATTGATGATGACTTTCAGATACAGCATCAAATGTGATCCATAAAGAAATATTTGATGTTTGATTTTATTAAAATTAAGAATTACTACTCTGTAAAATGTGAAGAGAATGAAAAGTCACAAACTAAGATAAAATCATTGTAAAAGACATGTGTGATAAAGGAATGTTATCCAAAATATATAAAGACCTTTTGAAACTCAAGAATAAGTACATGGACAATATGATCAACATGAGAAAACTGATTAAAAAATGGGCAAAAGATCTGAACAGATACCTTGCGAAAAAAAGATTTACAGATAGCAAATAAGCATGACAAAACATGTTACATATCATATATCATTAGGGAATTGAAAATCAAAATAGTAAGATAGCACTATACATCAATGAGAATGGCCAAAATTCAAAACACTGACAACTCCAAATGCTGAGAAGCATGTGGAGCAGTAGGAACACTTGTTTATTGTTGATAGGAATGCAAAATAATACAGCTACCTTGGAAGACAGTTTGGCAGTTTCTTACAAAACTAAACATACTCTTACCATAAGATCTGGTAATCATGCCCCATGGTATTAACCCAAAGGATGTGAAAACTTATGTCCATACAAAAATCTGCACAAAGATGTTTATATCAACTCTATAATTGCCCAAACTCAGAAGCAACCAAGATGTCCTTCAATAGGAGAATGGACAAATAAACTGTGCTTCCCCAGATAATGGAGTATCATTCAGCCCTAAAAAGAAATAAGCTACCACGCCATGAAACGAATGGGGGAAACTTTTCTTTCATACATTTTCTATTTATGATCATAAATAATATTGTTCTCCTTAAATGTTCCATATTGCTAACATCAGCAATGCAGGGTGGGGGTGGAAAGGGCACATGTTACTATTCCAAGGTTCCATTTCAAGCATGTCTGCTCTACTTTGGGTCCAAATGTATTCTTTCATTACATTTGTTTTTAAAAGTATAGCTATTTTTATTAGAAATCATTTTAAACCTCTAATTTTTTGTCTTTTAAAATTAATTTTTGTGTGCAGTAAGATATGCTACTTTTGGTTTAGAAGTCTGTGAGTTTTGAAAAATATACTATAGAGTTGTGTAGAACAAAAATTCAGAGCCAGTCCATCAGCACCAAAAATTTCCATCATTCTCTCTCCACAAGCTAAACTCCTGGGGAACACTGATGTTTTCTCTATTCATATAGTTTTCCTTTTAAATGAAATCCTGCAGTATATCCCTTTTGAGTCTATTTTTGCTTACACTAATACATTTGGGATACATTTGTATTTCTTTTATGAATGCTTTGTTCTTCTGTCAGTGGATAGGTGTGCCATAGTTTGCTTATCTATTCTATCCTATAGGGACATTTGTGCTGTTTCCTTTTTTATATCTATTAATTAGGCTTCTGTGAGCTTTGTACACACATTTTTGGGTGAACCTAAAATTCCATTTCATTATAAATATCTATGACTGTTCTTTTACTGTAGTAAAATTTATATCTATAGTTTTTATTTGCATCCAACAAATTTAAAATCTTGTATTTTAATTTTCATTTAATTAAAAATTTATCTTGATCTATCTTAAGACTTCTTCTTTGATGATAGGTTATTTGGAAGTTAGTTTAATTTCCAAATATTTCAGGACATATTCCAGATATCTGTTTATTATTGTTCCCTAAATTCAGTTATGGTCAGCGAATATTATTTGTATTATTTCAATTATTTAAACATCTTTAGTTTGTGTGGGTGTGTTTTGTTTTCTCAGGAAGTGTTCTATGTTGGTGAATATCCCTGAGAAAAACAGTATTCTGCTGTTGTTGAATTCAGTGGCCTATAGAGTCTGCTTTATGAAGTTGATTAATATTGTTGTTCCAGTCTCTACACATGTGATTTTCAGCCTATTTGCTGTATCTATTACTGAGAAAACTGTGTTGAATTTTCCAAATATAACTGAGAATTGTCTATTTCTCTCTGTAGTTCTATCACTTTGCCTAATGTACTTTGTGACTTTGTTGTTAGGTGCATATACATTTAGAATGCCTTTTTGGTGAAATGACATTTTATGTTTGTCATTGTGTAATGCTCTTTAGTCCTGGTCATTTTCCTTGTTCTGAAAACTACTTTCTATGATACAAACTAGGAAATCTCAGATTCTTTTATTTGTGTATGCATGATATAAATTGTTTCCCATCCTTTTATTTGTTTATTATTGTTAATAACCTCTCTGTTATTATTGTTAAAATAACCTCTCTGTATTATTCACTTAAAATTAATTTTTTATAAAGTACATATATTTTTGGCTTCCTTTTCTTTTTAATCTTAAAATATTTTAATTATCATATTTAGACAAATTACACTGAATGTACTTTTTAATGTATTTGGATTTAAGTCTACCACTTATTGTTTTCCTATTTGACTCATCTAATTTTTTTCCTCTTTTCTATGTTTCCTACTTTATTTGGATTAGTTGAGTGTATTTTAATATTCTATTTTAATTTAACTATTGGATTTTTTGCTGTATTTCTTTTATTATTTCTATAATGCTCATTCTAACTTTTCATATTCCATTTAAAGTAAATATTTTATCACTTCAAGTAAAACATTGAAGTGTTTTATGACTATGCAGTTATAACTTGCCTCTCCCCTTTACATTTTGGTAGTCTTATATATTACATCTATATATATATAATAGAACAATGTTTATTTACTTCTAAAATAACTTTAATGGAGAAAAGTAGACTATTCCACATAGCTAAATACTCAGTTTCTATTTAGGTAGATATTTAGTTTCTACTTCTCTCCTGAGAATGTCTATTTTTCCTTTTATTTCAAGAGTGTTTACTTTTATCTCATGGAAAATGGTAATAGTAACTTTTAAAGTGTTTAGTAATTCTAACATCTGGATCATCTCTGGGTTGGCAACTACTGACTTTCTTTTCCCTTTTGCATTAGTCAGATTTCCTGGTTTTTGGTATGCCAGATAATATTGGATGATACACTGAATAATTTGAATATTATGTTTTGAAACATTCATTCTGTTAAAAATCTCTGGAAGAACAATGATTTGATTTTTGTTTATTGCAACAAGCAATTGATCTGGTCAACTTCAAGCTGTAAGTTCCGTCTCACCTACAGATGAATGATGGGTGATAAATTACAATGTTAGTTCAGTTTTCAGATTCTTTGTTATGATCTTTGCATGTGTCCCTCCTGTGTGCCAATTTTGTGTTCATTCTTTGGTTTGGATAGTGGGGTATGTTGTATTCAATTATTGGACCCTTAGTAAGTTCTTTTGGGTACATATTTCTCATGCAAAGTTTAGAGAAATTATGCTGTTTCATACACAGAGTAGAGTATTGGTTTCTTCAGCTATTTCCTCTTTGTTCCCATGGTCCCTTCTCCTGCTTCCTCCAGCTAGAGTGACGCAGTCCCTTCAAAGTTTTTGTCACATGCAGAACTGTATAATGGCTGCCTCTCGGGCTAAAGTAGCTAGAAAAAAGAAAGGAAAAAAACATGGGATTATTCTTCACATAACACGTCCTCCTCCCTCGCTCCCTCCCTCTCTGTTCCCAGGTCCCATCTCCTGCTTCTTTCAGCTAGAGTGACGCAGTTCCTTCAGATTTGCGTCACATACAGTCTATATAATGGCTCTCAGGCTAATGTGGCTAGAGAAAAGAAAGAAAAAAACCATGGGGTTATTCTTCACATAACTGAAACTAAAACACACAGAAAAAACATAATGACTCTTTCCACACTCTAGGCTCACTGATGTTCCTTTCCCAGTCCTCTGACCAGAAAGATAGACTATTTTTTGGAGATTTTAATGTCTATGCTTACTGCACACTACCCTAATTCTCCCCACCCTGAGTCAAAACTGGGGTAAAAAGGAGGAAGGAAAAAACACCTCACTACCATTGCATTAGTGATTCCTTAAGTTTTAACTTCACTCACTCACCAGTCACCTGTTGCTATTTATTTTATGAAGTCCTCTGGTAGTTTATTTTTGTAACTTGTCCACAAATATTAATTGAAATTAGTCAGAAAGTAAACTTGAACTGGAATTATTCCATGTTGACTGGTTCTTGAATCCTCTTTAATTTGCTCTCTATTTTCCTTATTTAAGGCCAATAACATTTTTATTGAAAACACACACAGAGGCAAATAGCTCAAACACACACACACACACACTTATTCACTTCTGATTAAGAAGGTTGGTGTTAGTGTTGGAAAGTTGTAGTACTCTCTGTAAGAGGGGAGCAAGGACTTTATAAAATTGGATGCCACTTTATTATATTTCAAAGCATTTTTTATCTCCTATATAACTTAATATTTGAATTCTCAAATCAAAGTTTCAAGAGTCTTGATCCTCAAAAATGAGTAAAAGAATAAAAGACATTAAAGTTAAGGTGAGCTGTGCTGGTAGAAAAACAAAAGGCCAGAGGATTTTGTTTTTATTCTTCCTTCTTCTACTTTCTTTGCTCTCTTTACTGGTGTTTTTCTGTGAGATCCACATTTCTTTGTATTTGTCATTCCTTTTAGCTTAGATTTATTATAACATCCTTTATTTATAGAACATAGATAGAGATGCATATCTATACCTTTCCCCTGTTTCCTCTGACAGATGTATTATGTTATATCTAGAGAGTTTTACCAATAATATTTTATCTCGGCAAATGATGACACCATCATTTGGAACTTGAAAAGTGAAATTATTTTCCCAGTATGTGTACAGATTGGTATGGTGACTGGAGTGGTGACTAAATGTATTTTCTACTTAGAGGTATTTTGCAAGTTGACAAAAATGGAGTTCAGAAGGATATCATTGTTTGCTGGGTAATTGGGGGGGTCTGTGTATCCCAACTTTGGTCATCTCCAACATCTTTCCTTCTCCTTTAAGATTCTCAAGGGAAATCCAAGGGAGTGCAAATTATTTGACCTGAATATTAATATATAATTCAGAGGTGTACAGTTGCATTGTGGAGCAACTTCCTTTTGCATAGCCTGGGAACCTTTACCTGGCCACCTTCCCAGAAGACTGAACCCAATCTCAGATTTTACCAATAAACTCTGAGGCATGACCAAACAAGAGACACCCCATAAGTAATGAACTGAATAATATATAAGAGAGAGAGAGTTATTTCAATGTCTGGAAAGAAGATTCCTAAGACTACAGATGTGAAAAGTGGTTTACTGAGCAGTTGAGAGAAAAGTATGAAAATGGAGCTACTCTCTAAGGTATCTTGTGTGTGCACTGAATACTTTGTCTACCATGTTTGATGTCCTTATACAGTGTCCTTGTATGTGACTAATCCAGATAAGTCTTTCACCCTAAGTGAGATGGGATGAGGTAGAAGTGAGGTGAGGTGTGAAGAAATGTTTTTATCTCTTAGCAAGGAGAAACTACACACACACACACACACACACACACACACACACACACACACACACTCACTTTCTCCAGGAAAGAAACAAAACAACAAGAAAATAGAAGTCAAATTATGAAGCAAGTTAAAACATAATATTTGAGCAATTGATTAAGTATGAAAATAGAGTATATATTAGGCCTCACTGTTTTGGAAATTTTCCTTTAGAAGTTACCAGTGTAGTAATTCAGAATCATATATATTCTCCACAGAACAAGTTGCACCAATTGTCCCAACAGTGATCAATTTTTTAGTTACATATTGTTAATGACATTTATAAATATTTTACATACTTATACTATGGAAACAAAAAATTAAATTCCTATTTTACATCTCAGAAAGAATGTATCAGTTTTAGGTTGAGAAATAGGCATATAATAGTTGTTATTATGTGTCTGCTAAAAGAAAAATAGAACAGTAGCCTCTCCTTGCACCCTTAAATAATATGACTAAAGTTTGAAGAAAGGAAAAACTACCATTTCATATCACTATTTTGGTACTTATTTAAAATGTTTTGCCTTGCTCATGTATCCTCTTCTTACAATGAAAACTATAAATATGTACATGTTTTCAAACAAAAAACAGTAATAAAGATAAAACTGTGTAACAGTTGGATAAAAATCTTTCCCTTTTTTTGTTTTTTCATGGGAACTCGTGAGAAAGCTTAGGAAACATCTTGTTAATAAAAAGCAGTCATTTTAATCACAATTTCAATGACTAAATAAAGTACTTTTTCAAGTTTAATATAAGCTTTTGTGGAAAAGACTTATATGAAAATTTTTGTAAGAGAATTTAAGTATGTGACCATTGCAGATTAATTAATTCAAGATTTATTAAATACCTATTAAAGCCAGTCATTATGCTGATTAATAGAAACACAGCGGTGAAAGAAGCCAGTCTTTGCCCTTGATGAGTACTTAAAAAACAGAGAGAGAGAGATGGCTGAATTTTTAAAAATGTAAAATTCTGTACTAGAAGAAAAATACAACATGTCCTATGTTAATACAAGAGAAACTGATAATTGGGGCAGGTATTCTAAACCAGCCTGAAAAGGAAGACGTCGAAAGATAAGTAGGACCTCAAGGCAAGAAAGACAGTCTATGGGGTAGGTACCCACGTTCAAGTATTAGGGGTTTTCTGTCCTATTGAATGAGATGGATTAGTGGCAAGAGGTGAAAATAGTTACGTGAGCAGAAGCTGGCCATTTCATGATAGCATATTTTAGTCCAGAAAAGAAGTTTGGTTTCATTGTATCAATGTTGAGTATTTATTTATTAAATTTAGATGGTTACTAAATATTTTATTACTTAATTATTTTAACCATAGAATTAATATACTCTAAATGGCATTTCAGAATAACTGTTTGGAAAGCCATAATGGGGATAAATTAGGTAGAAAGAGACCAGAGTCCAAAGATTCAAGCTATTAGGCTATTCCATCATTTTAGGGCCTGTCATTTGTTTTATTGGGGGGTATGAAAATCAGTGGATGGAATCTTGAAGCGCTAAGAAATCAAAGTCAGTGATTTTGTTTGTTAATTTCTTCCTTTTTTGTTTTATCTTGCCCGCCTCTTATAAGGAACAAAGTAACCTTGTCCAAGGAAGAAAAATGGTGTATTTTTTTTCATAAGTAAAAGCTAATAGATATATCATTGTATTCATTCCTTATTTCAGTTAATGTCACTGATACTTGAATCCCTACCAATATCTACAAAATTAGTCTTTTAGCAATAATTTAATTTTCAGGTCTCAGAGTTAGGATTCTGTGATTTTTTTTTCAAAAGCTATATCCAAACATTGCAAAAGGTTTCTCTATTTTTCTATTTTTTTAGTTAAATAATATTTTTTATATAAGCCTTAACATTAAAACATCTCATTTTCATACATCTCTCAGTGATACATAAAGTTGGGCAGTAAAACCAATAGATCATGTGTTTGTATGTTTTTTAATAAGTAACATATGGTGTTACCTTTAACACAGTGAGTTTTATGACACGGTGCCCTATTTATGGCAAGCAATATGCCAACCTCTACCTTTCTTTCTACCATTAGTTAAGATTCCCATCCTTAAAAATCAGGCACGGAAGACAGAAAATTCCATGCATAAGGTCATTTGACTATTCTATCATCTCGACTGAAGCAATCTTTTTTTTGATACAGCTTTTTTGAAATCTAAAAATATTCCAATTTCATACATATTTTCTACTCCCAAATTTGTATATACTTGATAGACTTGAAACACAAAAATAAGCCATATATAGGAAATTTTCATTCTTCATTTCTTATATTATTTTTCTACTTTAAATGTCTCTAAAATTAGAAAAGACACTGAATGTGAACCCCCAAAAGCCTCATTTAAAAACAATTTGAATTGACATAATTATCATAAATCATTCTAATAGGGTAATTTCCTATCAGTTATGACACCATCACATTTGAGTTCAATGGGGCTTTTCTAAATAAAACATAACCTTTCATCTGAGATAATGCCATGTGCCTCTTTTGCATTTTGACTCAACTGGGTGTCATCTCATCATTCTAAAGGGAATGAATAAAACACTTCATAAATTTTTCCTAATGAAGTTCACAGCTAGCTATCAAAATATTCTTCAGCATATTATTAAAAAATTATATCACTACATTATGAATAATCAGATGTTGTAGTTGTGTTACCTCTGAGCTAGAGTCTAGTTAACTAGGTTAACCAGTTAGGTTACTTAGATGGTTACTAAAGCAAATGTAAATTCACATTTCTGGAGATCTGATAATTTTGCTCCATTTTGCAAGCTCAAGTTAACCACCAAATCCATCTTTAAAAATATCTGCTGCTACATTAACCCTGTCGTAAGAGGTTTTGTAGATTTATCTTCATCTTTATTAAACTCAAACTGTTAAACTCAAGAATGAAGACCAGAACCCCCCTACAAACAGAGGTCTATAATCTAATTTAAATGATATTAGATAAAACAAGATACACACTTCCTGATGCTATGCTGTAAATGGAAAATTAATTCCTTTTAGTTGTTAGTAGAGGCCCAGGTAACTATACTAGATTCAGAGATCTAGTAACTTAGCTGGATTCAAAGGTGTCTTGGTCCCCCTATTCATACCTACCTCTAGCCGTAAGTTCTCATGTATAGAACACTTCTGGAAACTTCACTTTAATCCCATTCATATCCCAGATAACTTAATATCAATAATAGGAACTGAAGTCAATGCTAGGCTAATTAAAATGAGACAGAACAAAATAAAACCATGAGTTTCAAGGTAAAAAAATATGAACTGACAGTGGGATAAGATCAAAGGAGGGCAAAATATTGGCATTAGTTCAAAAAAGGTATATTGGCAAAAATTTACAATACAGTCTACTATTTCTCTCATTAGCAAGAACAACCTAGAGGTTTCCCTATCACTGTAAACTGCATGTTTCAAGTGAACCTTATTAGCACCATGTCCCATTTCACCTCCCTGTTGAATGATTGTGTGACTTGTCACATGTCCTTATCACAGGTGTTGTTTGCTAACCTGAGGTTTCTTGGTGGCATCTGAACCTTGAATGAAAGGAATAGAGTGAAATTTGAAGACAACAGTAATGTAACCCTCTTTATACTGACGCACTTTGGGTTTGGATCTAAATGAGATCCTGAAAGAACACTGATTCTCAAGCCAGTCCCTGAATACTCAGAATGGCTTATCCTTAAATGAAGATGATAAAAATATTTCAGTATCATCTGAGGGCATCCAGAATGACCCTGAATCCCAAAACAGTCATGAATAAAACTGTTAAGAGTGTGGGATTTTGATTTTAACTGATCAAGTTCAAATTCAGCTCAACCACTCAGCAATTTTGCTTCTAGGTTACATAATACTTGCTGGGAGCCTCAATTTTCCATCTATAAAATGACTGTGTTACTAGTAATCATATAAATTTTGTATATAGCAAGTGATGGAAAGTATGAAATTACCCACCATAAAAAGAACTATATTAATATTATTATTACTATTATTAATGGTAATAGTAGTAGTAGTAGTATTTAGAAATAATATATATTCAAGATTTTTGCTCTGAGAGTAAGCTATTCAATGATAAGCTTTGGTTAATCTACTATTGTCCTTTAAATACCTCTTGCTCTAATTTAACCTGGGGTTTACATCATTTTGATTATTGCTGCTCCTCCCACAGACAGCCTCTGAACAGTCAGTTGAACTCTATCTTCTTTGACCCGTAGCTCCATCTCAGCACTGAAGCTTTTCTGTTCTAGTTTTACTTCTGGGAGATTTGCCTCTTCTCCAGGCAACTGGTAAGACTATCTAAAATTCTGCATTTTGCTGAATTACTGAATAAATCTCATTGTCTCCCAATCTAAAAATACTTGTTCTTAGTATTTTCTTTGTTTTCATTCTCTGTACCCAGTCCATTAACATCTTTCATTTCTAACTCATTAAGTCCATTTCCTCTATCTCTTACCATATAGTCTGAATTCCTTCTCATGTTGTGTAGGTGATCGGACCAGTTTGTTAAATAGTGTTGCTACTGCCACTGTCTCACATCTCTACATCATATTCAAGTTCATTCACAAGATTTTTTTTCTAAAATGCAAATTTAATACATGCTTTGTTTGATAGTTGTTTCTTTGCTGAGTATACACTTGCTTCAGAATATATTTTCTAACTGCCTTTGGTTATGCTATTATTATTACTTCAAATTCAGTTCAAACCTTTTTAAACACATAAAACACTAGAGTACAAGCAAAAGAAAATGTCCTCCTCACAATTTGCATTAGGGTCAAACTCCCTACATATAATAACTTTTAAGAGTTTTTCATGAATCTCTCCAAAGATATTTTAAATACACACGTACATACAACACACACATGTGCACACACACACACACCAGTACACACTTGATTGGCATATATACCTGAATAACATAGATTACAAAAAGGGTAAGATTGTCAAGTCAAACTCACTAGATTCAGATATTTTATCCTGTACAAATAATTCAAAAAATACTAGTAATCCTGAGGCACAAATGAAACAGGGAGAAGCTGGTACTTATAAGGTCACTTCTAGACTGGGTTTTTATACCATATTTTTTTGTGGTCTAGCCCAAATATGATATATGTAGGCACATCATTTACCCAAAAGGAAACTGTTTAAGTTATAAAACATCACCATCTTTATGTTCTTAAGTTATATAACTTTTTCACTGATAATACAGAATACATGCTATTTTCCCATTTGCATTTTTGTTAAAATTAGAATCTGTTTTATTGATATCTATCTTACTCTTTTTAATGGCTTTGCAATATTTTTTAGGATATATTTCTCTAGTTTATATTTCTCTTCCTATATGGAAGGATATTTTAGTTGTATTTGGATACTATAATGATACTTAAACTTTTAGGATTTTAACATACTTTTCGATCTCATTTGTACAAATATATTGGAGGGAATGTTTTTATGGAGGCTGTATGTCTTAATTTTGACAAATAAAAAAATTCAAATCCCAGTTCTTTCAAATTACACTTTCATTAATTGTGTAAGCACATATTTCACTTCAACAGTTGATATCATTGCTGTTATTCTGAATTTTTGTCAATTTTATTAGTGAGAAAGTGCTATCTCATAATTTGAATATGTGTTTTATTCACCCAACAAACACTCTGAGAGTGCTTATAGGTTGCTGGGCACCATTTTGCAGTGGCAATTAAAATATTAAAGTCCTCATTGAGCTTCAGGAGAAAAACAATAAACAAATACAATAAAATAGAATGGAAACTAATAGTAAGTTCTGTATAAATGCTCCAAAGGAAAAATAAAGCAGCTTAAATGGATGGGAAGTTGTGGCATGTTACTGTTAAATGGATTGAGGAAAACCTCTCTGAGCAGGTACTATTTATGCAAAAACCTTAGGAAGTTTGATTTTGAGATATATTTGATCATTCAGAATTTGCATTTAATTATGTTTAAAATTTAGTACCCTTCAATATGTGTATTTGTGTTTGATTTTCTATGAAGTACTTATTTATAGCATTGATTATTCTTCTGTTGAGTTGTGTATTTTTATTGTCAATTTAATAATTCTTTTATCAGAAGTCAGATGCCATTTTAAACAGTCTAAAAGGCATATAAGGATCTTTGAATCCCAAGAGTTTTTTCTTATTCCTGCCAAATTCTATCACATGTATTACATAAAAATTACAGACACCTCTGACTATACCTGTCATTTTTTTCTACATATAGAACACACAAACACATCCCATAAGACAGTCTATATATATCTCCTCAGCTGTGAAGCCATCCTTGACTTGCCAAGAATGAGATGCCTTCCTCCTCCTCTGACCTCCCAGTATCTTATCTTTATCTCTGTTGTATTTATCCACTGTATTGTAATCCTGTGCTCATTTCTGACATAAACACTCTATTGTGACCTCTTACTCATTTCCTTCCCAAGAACTATCACTGTACTTGATGCTTAATAGGTTTTCAATGAATATGTCTTAAGAAAATAGATGAGTAACTGAATAAATGCAGCATTCATGTCTGGAAGATTGGGAAAAAAATAGTGACAGTATTTACTTACAAGTTATAAATTCATTACTTTGTGTCTTCCACACATAAGAAATACACTCTGGTCAGATGTAGTGAGACCCTTTTCGTTTTTGATTTTCACTGGCCTTTTTTCTGCTAAATAAAATCATTTGCATTTATCTGATTGTGTTGATTTGAGTCATCTATTGCTAAGCCAGTTTTGTTCCTTATCCATGTTTTAATTCCTTCCTCTGGGCCACTCTGTTTCCTTGGTGGTCTGGCATTTGCTAGAAGTTTAATTAACACCATCTCTACTAACTTTATACACTTTTCTGAATTCAGTAAAAGGAAAAGAAGTTGAAAGAACCCCCAGGGGTATTTGTCTAGATAACACCTCATGATTAGCTCCTACAAGTTTCTGTTTGTGTCCTTGAGTTTTGTCTAAGGTTTTCTTTCTACCCTCCATGACAGGCTTGCAGCGTAAGAATAATGAGAGTGCCTACGTGGCTGCTGCATTCAAGCACATTTCTAGGCCACTGTCTTCCACTGATATGTGCCCTGAAATTAGAGTCTGATTTGACTCTCCACCAAAGCCTTTAAGCTTTGGAGGTGAAAGCCTCAGATGGACCCCTGCCAGACAAGAACAAGAAAAGCCTATCTTTTAGGTGTCCAGGGAGTGGCCAGGTTCCCAGTCACAGAAGGAAAGCGGGTCAAGCATTTGTCAGGAACTTGTCATGCTAGTTCCTAGAAATCTGGTGAGAAAGTCATCCAACACTTAGCACATCATGTGTAATGACAAACAGCAGCCTATCAGAAACATACTTTTGGTCCATAGGAATTTTCCCCAGATATTTGTTGATTAAACAAATAACTGAATATAGCAAAATATTGAAGAAAAAGTACATCAGGGTATCCAAGAGGGATTGAGGCAGTCAGAAGCATTGGCATAAGCAAACTAGTTGTCCTAGTCAGGGCCTTCAGTAAGACAATTTGCAAAGTCTAAGTGACTGGGATAGTCAAAGGTCCAGACCAAAAAGAGATCAACTTCTGTGATACTTAAAATCAACCAACTCCAGTTACAACTCACCAGATGTCTGATCTCTGGAGGAGGAAATGAATTTGTAGTCATCAAAAACCCATCAAAAGAAAAGACTGACTGTATTAGGGAAAAGAGCAAATAACCTTTAACTGGCAGGATCTCCTGGTAGAAATGGACATACAATTTATGTTAATAGCCAAATGGAATGTCAGTAGAAGTGTAACAGCTAACAGGGGTTCAAGGTCTCCAACAAATGCTCTTCCTAATATGTTCTTCTTAAGGGGGAGTGCTCTGAGCCATTCTCTGCTCTTAGAAAGGTTAAATTTGGGCCAAAATATGTTATCAAATATTTAAAATTCAAACCATTAAAAAGAGTGTGTTGCAATTCATGTAAATCAGTAAATATCTCTCTCAGTCCAACTGAATGTGAAACATTTGTTGAAGTTTTTCAGAGGCATTTTTGTGACAGGTGACCATTTATTTCAGATCACCTACAATTCTTCCTCTGCTTTTTGAATGAAAAATATATACAAAATGTTTTGTGGAAATTTATTGACATTTTCCAGGTGGAGAGAAACCTAAGATGATGTTAAGATGCACATGGTAGCTGTGGAGTGTCAGCTGTTTATGTAGAAAATTATTGCTAATAAAGTTAATGGTAATTGCCATGTAATTTGTTATTTAACAGTGGCTTGGCATAGTATCTAAGGCCAGAAATAAAGAAATAAAATATAAATTTTTAAAAGGAAGGGTTTTACATTTCTGTTTTAACAGTTAGATCAATTTCTAAATATATTGAATGTCAGATCATTAACTTATATACGATTCTGCTTTAAACAATCTTGTTTTCTGAAACATCTATACTGGCAAAAGAAAACAAGGATCAAAGCATAGGTACGAATTCATTTCAAAATGACTTATTTATTCTAAAGGACATTGTCCCTTGTGTTACTGCACTCAACATAAATTCTGGGATTGGGAGAGGCTGATCATTTTCAAGGTTTTTCAGTGGGAGAAAATATGGAGTGAGGTATAAGGCTGCACAGAAGGGAAAGATCTGAGTCATTACATATAGGAAAATAAAAGAAAGTGGAAAATATAACAGTGTCACACCCTCAGGCAAAACATTTGGGTATCATTTCTCTGGGATATGAGAGAATTAGTATAGCCCAAGCCTTATACCATGTTTTTAAGTATTGCTTTTAAATCTAAGCTTTGTCTTAAGTATTAAGAATTTTAGGGGTAGGCTTTTAAGGTTTGAATGATCTGGGTTGATCTGGGTTGTTTTTTTACCCCCCTCTCTTTTCCTCTCTCATTTGACCTGTGTTAGGATTTTTACATTTAAAAATAATAAAAAATCATTGTAATGTTTCAGGGATCAGAATGGGGCTCAGAGATGAGGACAGAAGGCATGTATTCATAACGGCTGGCTTCGAAATTTGGGTCTAGGAGAGAGGTAGATAAAAAAATGGGCATTTTGTGTCTCCTTAGCTTTCCTCCCCAAGTCTAGCAAAGTAACAAAGAAAAAGATTCATGGCAAATTCTCTAAGAGTAAAGACATTACTTTTGTCCACAACTTCCTCTATACTTGATTCTTCTCAGGAGCCTAACTGTGGTGGGTAAAAAAGTGGGTAAAATAGAGGTAGCTGGGGGAATCTGAAATATATCATTTAAAAACATTGGCTCCTAAATCTCTTTTAAATATGATTCATGGTCTTTATTTTATTTTAAACACACCCTTTTGGTATATCAGAGATTGATTACAAGTGTCATTAATACATCATTGCTTCTTAATATCAAAGGAATCACAAGTTCATACCACCAAACTGCAGTTATTTTATCAAGAATTAAAATGATATTTGAAAAAGGGAGTGGGGGAAAAACACACTTACACATAGGCATTCATATTTGCTCCTGTGTGATTCTTAATATCTATCATTATCTTTTTACATATGATTGAAACATAAATTTTAAGAAATTTTGAAAATATTTTAGAAAACAAGTTGTGTGTATGTGTGTGTTTTAATGGCTTTTCTCAAATAAAATTAAAATAATGAATTATTCTTGGCCTTAAAACCCAGACTACAGTTCTTAAAAAATTCTAAACCTATAGCTTCAATTCTTCTCTGACTTTTCTTGTGATAAACATCTGATGCTTCTGTACACCAAGCCCACTTTTACTGGGACTTGACTTGAAAAACCACACAGTTGGAAATAAAACTATAAAAAAATATGTAGGTTTAACAAGAGCTGCTATATACCACAGACATTTAAAACAGGATTACATAGAAAATGAGTTACGCAAGGCTGGACCATTGGAGCCAGAATAAAAATAGTTGTAGAGAACAACAGTTTTTGTTTTTTTCCTGATCACCAGAGGCAGAGTATTTGAGATACCATAACAGAAATTAGTCTTGTTTGCTTTACTGACTATTTGAAATTTCTTCAATTATACTTTCAAAAATAACAGTGGAAGCATTGAGCAGGCATATTCAATGAAACATCTGTTACTTTATCTTAGTTTGGTCTCTCAACTTTCTTTTGCAATATTTACTCTGATAGAAATTAATGGCTTTAAGATGTAGACAAGGATTACTGACATTTAAATTATCAAGGAAACATCAAAAGTCATATTACAAAATTGATTTTGAACTCAAGAAAAGAAACTTATTTATGATCCGGTGACAAAATTTTCTAGGTCAAAACTTAGAATAATTACAAATATTGTTTTGTTGATAGGTTAATAAACATATATTCATTTTTGGATAGTTAATGAATGTTTAATAATTTAATATAGATTAAATAATTGGATTCTGGGATGAAGGTGATTTTTCTTGTGTCCAGATAAAGACGTTTTTAAGATCAATGTTCTTCAATCTAAATTCATGTTCTTTCAAGAGAGTTTCCTCTTACAGGGTAAGCCCAGAACTACTCTGGCATTATATCTAAGTAGGTGCTATTACTAATGTTTTGGCAGTATAAAAGTTTTATTCTATTAGAATAATTTTCAAATTTCAAAAATTTGATGGCTTTCATCAAATATAGACTGAACATGTATCAGCGATGTTATTCAACACATTAAATCATGGGGAACCAGTTAAATAATAAAGCAGGTTTACTAAAAACTTTGAGGAATACAGATTTATATAGTCAATCAAGAAATGCTGAAATGAGTTTGCTAATAGATACAAAATTTTTTACTATTTTATAGGACCAAAAACCTTTGTGGTTTTCTTTCTATCAGACAGAAACTTAGAGATAAACGTGTAACTTTTTATTGTAGGTTTCCAAAGAAGCTATCAAGAAGCAGAATCAAATTTAGATTTGTTACCCTGAATAATTAACTATTCCTAAGTGATCATGTTAAGAAGTGATATTGAAAAATCATGCAATTCTCCTCATGCTTTGATTCCAGGCTTTAGATTGTATAAGTATCTAGTGTAATCAAGTGGCCATATAGAGAAATGAACATACTTCTATCCACTTTAAAATCATTGGACCACACAAAGGTGCCTGTAGGCTTGAGAGTGGAATGGGACTTGGAGATAGGCTTCTGTAGGCCACCGAATGTCATCAGATGGTTGCCAGCTGAGCAAGGAAAGGAAGGTTTCTCAGGTCCATGAAGATTTTTGGAGAAACCATGGGACTTAGACAGATTAGCAGGAAATTTGGTATATATTTCTCCATTAGTTCAGAAAATTGTTAAAACAGAAGCCAAAGTCTGTGGTTCTCAAATGTTTAGTATTTAGCACTCTAAACCTTTACATCCAAATTGTTTGATTAAACACTTTTTTCTTTAATTTGCATATAAGGAACCTGTCCACACAAAGAACTATAATAATGATGTTACTGGTAAACATGGGAAGTTTCACTAGATGCACCTTTTGAGAACTTTTTAAACGCAGAATCAAAAGACTTAGTGATTAAGTGTACCGAGAGGTAAAGGAGAAATTAGAGATAATTTGGAGTCTGGCAGGATGAGAGAGCATTAACTGCAAAGAAGGTTTTGTGTATATTTTAGTAATGATAAAGTATCCCTCATATGAATTCCTTATGAAAACTTTTCATAGATTATTAAGCAAAATATATATATATATATATATATATGTGTGTGTGTGTGTGTGTGTGTGTGTGTGTGTCCATCTGTCTGTCTATCCCAAAATTGTGTAAAGAAATATATCAGTTTTAGTAAAATATGGCATATTCAATGGAATAAATAATGCATAGCTTCATATGTGAATCAAACCCTCAAACAATAGTGATAACACTTAAAGTAACTATACATTCATTACACTTAGTCTTGATCTAACAAAAGTAATTTAATGTACATCAGACCTTGATATTTTTACTCCTTTGTATCTGGAGAGTGATTGACTTTCCTGAAATTCTTACTCTACCAACCAAAGAAAGGTTAGTAATGAATATAAGACATTTCACAGATTCTAATCACACTCACTCTTACTTTCTCATTAAAGTCATCCTGAATAACGCTGAGAAAAATAAAATGACTCAGATATTTTCTTTTGGAAAAGTATTTTCATTTTAAATAAAGCATTGAGAGATTTGAAGAAAGCTGGTAATCATGTACAATTCAGTTCAAGTGCCTGGATTGTTCTTGGTCTAAATGACAGCGGCATTTTTGTATTCATCTAACAGGAGAACATTCATGCCATTAGGAATCCTGCTGCAAAATACCTTTTTAAAAACACAGTTCTGAACTGGACATTTAGATTGATTTCTACACACAGCCTGCCTGCCTGTGAACAAGTATCTCTTGCTTAAATTTTTTCTAATATTAAAAAAAAAAGTAACCACTGTTGGTATTTTGCTGCAAATCAGCTTCACAGCAAAAAGCCAAGATTTAAAATCTTTCTGATGCAGGAAAAATTATATGTGGTTTCTATATTGTTAGATTTTCCCACCCCTAAATATGAAATAATTGCAATTGTTTGTTGAAGATTTACCAAAACGTAACACTAGGAAGAAAACATATTAACAGCTTGTGGGGAAGAGACAGGGATTAGAGTAATAGTCTTTGTAAGATAAAGTTTGACAATTCCTAAACTGAAGTCAAATTTCTTCTGGAGACACATTCCATAATTCAAAATGATAATCAGTAAAGTTTCAAAGATTATATTTTACGACAAATGACTTTAAAATTTCAATATACTCAGAAAAAACAACTAGTGCACTATATATCCATGCAATTATTTGTTTGACAAGAGTATTAGTAAAATCTGTTGTGCTTCTAGTTGATTGAACAGCATTGAACAAACTATGTCAGTAAACAAACATATAAAATAAATAGATCCTATCTTTCTAGATTGATATTGCACATCAAGACTTTAGTGTTGAAAACTAAATTTTAATTTATTCCTTCAAACTATTCGAGAGGAAAAAATGTATTTGAAATGCGTTACTATAGGTTTGAGAAGCACTGTAAAACTATTTTCTAATGTACAGAGTAGTGGCTGAAGGGATTATCTTCTTTCCTTGATTTTTGGGCCCAGCTTAGCTCCAACTGATGTTCATTTTTTTTGCATTTTATTGCCTAAAACATATGCTAATAAATTTCTTTCTTCCATATCCTTTCTTTGAACAATTGGGAATACAGTTTTATCACTTTTATTTTTTATTTTTCCACCTTTATTGAGGTATAATTGACAAATAAAAGTTGTATATATTCAAGATGTACTACTTGATGTTTTGATTATATCATCATTTGATGTGTGAAATCATCACCACAATCAAGTTAATTAATATATCCATCACCTCACCTAGTTACCATTTTGTTTTGTTTTTCTCTTTTTTTGTGGAAAGAACCTAAAATCTATTCTCTTAACAAATTTTAAATGTACAATACAGTATTTTTAACTCTAGTCACCATGCTGAACATTAGAGCTCAAGAGTTTATTCAGCATGCATAGCAAACTTTGTACCCTTTATCAACCTATCCCCATATTCCCATCTCCTCCATTCCCCAGCCACAGGCGACCACCATTCTACTGTCTATGAGTTTAGCTATTTTAGGTTCCATACGTAAGTGAGATCAGGCACGTCTTGTCTTCGTTTGGCTTATTTCACTTAGTATAATGTCCTCCACATTCACTCACGTTAAAAATGCCAGAATTTCCTTTTTTTAAGAATAATATTGCATTGTGTAAATATATAAACCACATTTTCTTGATCCATTCATCCATGGATGAATATTAGTTTCTTTCCATATCTTGGCTATTTCAAATAATGCTGCAGTGAACACGAGAGAATAGATCTCTCACTAAGATCCTGATTTCATCTCCTTTGGATTTAAACTCAGAGAGGGGATTGCTGGATCATAAGATAGTTCTATTTTTAATTTTTTGAGGAACTGCCATACTGTTTTACATGGTTGCTGCAAAGTCTATATCCCTACCAACAGTATACAAGTGTTCCACTTCCTCCGCACCCTCACCAACACTCATCTTTTTCTCTTTTTGATGGTATCCATTCTCACAGGTGTGAGGTGATACCACACTGTGGTTTTGGTTCTCATTTCCCTGATAATTAGTCATGATGAGCACCTTTTCATGTATCTGCTGATCATTTTTATGTTGCATCCAGGGGTAAGTCACAGTTGGTCATGGTATATGATCCTTTGAATAGGGAAGCATTGTGTAAATTATCAGTCATTTATTCTTTGCCTTCTCTGTCCTCAGTTTTTTTTTTCTTGTCTATTTAAAGATGTGAGCTTAAGGGAGAAAGAAAAAAATACAGTACATTGAATGGCATCCTTCTTTGCTCAGATTCCTAACTCTGTTTTTCCATAAAGTATAAATTATTATAATAATGTGGCACCTGTTCTTCCTGGGAAGGGGTTTCTACCAGAGGAACTCTCTGGGAGCCCAGATTCAAAATGTGTGACAGGAAAAATTTGTCAGTGTTTCTGAGATCTCTGTCTTTGGAATATTTCTGTGTATTGGAATTAGTCAATGAGGATAGGTAGAAATTGGTGATATAAAATCTTTTCTAAACTGGTGATGTAAAATCCTTTTGTGTTTTCAAAATTTCAGGACTTCTCATTTCTTCACAAAAGTTAAATACTTGAAAATATGTTATATTCCATGATACTGTACTCTTTTTCTAGATCTCAAGTTTATGACAGTAGGCAGGAAAAATATACTGCATATGGACCAAAACTCTAAACTTTTTAGGGTGATGTTTCCATATAAAGCAGAAAAAGGAAAAGGGAAGATTTACAAAATGAAGATGAGTAGGAAAATGGTAAGAGCAAAGAATGAGAGGGATCTTCATTATAAAATGTAGCAAGTCTATGCCAATTGTATCCTTCCTTAGAAGTATCAGTAATAGTGATAGTAAAGAGTGAGTTTTTAAAAAAAGCTCATTAAGTATCAAATAACTTTTTATGTGTTTGGGGTATATTAACTCTTTAAATCATCTTCAGGTACATTCTATGGTATATTTACTACTATTATTACTTCTTTAAGGTAGTGATCTGAGGCCGAAAATGTTTAACTAACCTGCCCAAGTGCATAGCTAGTAACTGACAGAATAAGGATTTGAACGGAGGTAGTGTGGCTCCTGCATATGCTACCATCTCTATGGTATAACACCTTGTAAAGCATTAGTCCTGAACTGCATTTAATAAAAGAAGGAACTAATAGTGCTACATGCCAGGAACATTACTAACAACTTCATTTATCATCCCATTTAGCATGCATTTCATATATCATTTTCTTTGAAATAAATTAAAGTCCATAAATTTTTACAGATAAGAAATCCAAGGAGCATAGTGCTCAAGTGACTTTCAAAGGACAGTTGTATACTAAATATTTCAGTCACATATTGACACTCTGAAACTGATGCCATGTATAAACTGTTACATGCACAATTTTCAACCAATGTTGAAGGCTGTGAACATTGAGAATTTCACACTGTTATCTGTCAATAAATTTTCTTTTAATTTTTAACAGACTTTATGTTGTAGAATGGTTTTAGATTCACAATAAAAATTGAGAAGATAGTACAGAGAGTTCCCATATGCCCCAAACCCAGTTGCCCCTATGATAAATACTCACATTACTATGGTACACCTGTTACAATGGCAAATCAATGATGATGAATTACTATTAACTGAAGCCCATAATTTACTCATATTTCCTTAACATCTCTGAATGTCCTTACTATGTTCAAGAATCCCATCCAAGATTCTACATGACATTGAGTTGTCAAGTCTCTTTAGGATACTCTAGGCTGTGGGAGTTTCTCAGACTTCCTGGCTTTTGGTGACTTTCACAGTTTTTTTTTTAATTAAGGTATCATTGATATACAATTACATGAGCAACATTGTGGTTACTAGATTCCCCCCATTATCAAGTCCCCACCACATACCCCATTACAGTCACTGTCCATCAGCATAATAAGATGCTATACAGCCACTACTTGTCTTCTCTGTGCTATACTGCCTTCCCTGTGCCCCGCCTTCATATCACCTGATCCCTCCCTTCCCACCCACCCTCCCCAGTCCCTTTACTTTTGGTAACTGTTAGTCCATTCTTGGGTTCTGTGAGTCTGCTGCTGTTTTGCTCCTTCACTTTTTGCTTTGTTGTTATACTCCACAGATGAGTGAAATCATTTGATACTTTTCTTTCTCCGCCTCGCTTATTTCACTGAGCATAATAAGCTCTAGCTCCATCCATGTTGTTGCAAATGGTACGATTTATTTTCTTCTTATAGCTGAGTAGTATCCATTGTGTATATGTACCACATTTTCTTTATCCATTCATCTACTGATAGACACTTAGGTTGCTTCCATTTCTTGACTACTGTAAACAGTGCTGCAATAAACATAGGGGTGCATATGTCTTTCTGAATCTGGGATCCTGTATTCTTAGGGTAAATTCCTGGGAGTGGAATTCCTGGATCAAATGGTATTTCTATTTTTAGTTTTTTGAAGAACCTCCATACTGCTTTCCACAGTGGTTGAAATAATTTACATTCCGAACAGCAGTACAGGAGGGTTCCCCTTTATTCTCCCCAGCATTTGATGTTGTTTGTCTTTTGAATATTGGCCATCCTAACTAGTGTGATATGATACCTCATTGTGGTTTTAATTTGCATTTCCCTGATAATTAGCAATGTGGAGCATCTTTTCATGTGTCTGTTGGCCATCTGAATTTCTTCTTTGGAGAAGTGTCTGTTCAGATTCTCTGCCCTTTTTTTAATAGGGTCATTTGATTTTTGTTTGTTGAGACATATGAGATCTTTATATGTCTTGGATGTCAACCCCTTATCAGATTATGTCATTTATGACTATATTCTCCCATACTGTAGGATGCCTTTTTGTTCTACTGATGGTGTCCTTTGCTGTGTAGAACCTTTTTATTTTGATATAGTCCCACTTGTTCATTTTTACATTTGCTTCCCTTGCCTGGGGAGATGTATTCATGAAAAAGTTGCTCATGTTTATATTTAAGAGAGTTTTGCTTATGCTTTCTTCTAGGAGTTTTATGGTTTCATGACTTACATGCAAGTCTTTGATCCATTTCAGGTTTACTTTTGTGTATGGAGTTAGACAGTAATTCAGTTTCATTCTCTTACATGTAGCTGTCCAGTTTTGCCAACACCAGTTGTTGAAGAGGCTGTCATTTCCTCATTGTTTATCCATGACTCCTTTATCATATATTAATTCACCATATATGCTTGGGGTAATCTGGACTCTCTAGTCTGTTCCTTTGGTCTATGGGTCTTTTCTTGTGCAAGTAACAAATTGTCTTGATTACTGTAGCTTTGTAATAGAGCTTGAAGTTGGGGAGGATAGTCCGCCCTGCTTTATTCTTCCTTCTCATGATTTCCTTGGCTATTTGGGGTCTTTTGTGGTTCCATATGAATTTTAGAACTACTAGTTCCAGTTTCTTCAAAAATACTATTGGTATTTTCAAAGGGATTGCATTGAATTTGTAGATTGCTTTAGGCAGGATGGCCATTTTGACAATATTAATTCTTCCTACCCAAGAACATGGGATGAATTTCCATTTATTAGTGTCCTCTTTAATTTATCTCAAGAGTGTCCTGTAGTTTTCAGGGTATAGCTCTTTCACTTCCTTGTTAGGTTTATTCCTCGATACTTTATTCTTTTTGATGCAATTGTGAAGGGAATTGTTTTCCTTATTTCTCTTTCTGATAGTTCACCATTAGTGTATAAGAATGCAACAGATTTCTGTGTATTAATTTTGTATCCTGCAACTTTGCTGAATTCAGATACTATTTCTAGTAGTTTTGGAGTGTATTCTTTAGGGTATTTTATGTCCAGTATCATATCATCTGCAAACAGTGACAGTTTAACTTCTTCCTTACCAATCTGGATGCCTTTTATTTCTTTGTGTTGTCCGAATGCCATGGCTAGGACGTCCAGAATTATGTTGAATAAAAGTGGGGAGAGTGGGCAACCTTGTCTTGTTTCTGATCTTAAAGGAAAAGCTTTCAGCTTCTCACTGTTAAGTATAATGTTGGCTGTGGGTTTGTCATTTATGGCCTGTATTTTGTTGAGGTACTTGCCCCTTATACCCACTTTATTGAGAGTTTTTATCATGAATGGATGTTGAATTTTGTCAAATGCTTTTTCAGCAACTATGGAAATGATCATGTGATCTTTGTCCTTCTTTTTGTTGATGTGGTGGATGATGTTCATGGATTTTCAAATGTTGTACCATCCTTGCATCCTTGGGGTGAATCCTACTTCATCATGATGTATGATCTTTTTGATGTATTTTTGAATTTGGTTTCCTAATATTTTGTTGAGTATTTTTACATCTATATTCAGCATAGATATTGCTCTATAGTTTTCTTTTTTTCTGCTGTCTTTGCCTGGTTTTGGGAATAGAGTGATACTGGCTTCATAGAATAAGTATGAAAGTATTCCTTCCTCTTTATTTGTTGTAAAACTTTAAGGAGAATGGGTATTATGTCTTCTCTAAATGTCTGATAAAATTCAGCAGTGAAGCCATCTGGTCCGGGAGTTTTGTTCTTGGATAGTATTTTTATTACAGATTCAATTTCATTGCTGGTAATTGGTCTATTCAGATTTTCTGTTTCTTCCTGGGTCAGTCTTGGAACGTTGTATTTGTCTAGAAAGTTGTCCATTTCTTCTAGAGTATTCAGTTTGTTAGCATGTAATTTTTCATAGTATTCTCTAATACTCCTTTGCATTTGTGTGGTATCTGTAGTGATTTTTCCTTTCTCATTTCTGATTCTGTTTGTGTATGTAGATTATCTTTTTTCTTGATAAGTCTGGCTAGGAGATTATGTGTTTTTTTATTTTCTCAAAGAACCAGCTCTTGGTTTCATTAATTTTTTCTATTGTTTTATTCTTCTCAATTTTATTTATTTATTCTCTGATTTTTATTATGTCCTTCCTTCTGCTGACTTTGGGCCTCATTTGTTCTTCTTTTTCCAGTTTCATTATTTGTGAATTTAGACTCTTAATTTTGGATTGTTCCTCCTTCTTTAAGTAGGCCTGGATGGCTATATACTTTCCTCTTAGAACTGCCTTAGGTACATCCCACAGAAGTCGGGGCATTGCATGGTTGTTTTCAATTATGTCCATATATTGTTTGATGTCTGTTTTAATTTGGTCATTGATCCATTGAATATTAGTTGCTTGTTAAGCCTCCATGTGTTTGTGAGCCTTTTTGTTTTCTTTGTACAATTTATTTCTAGTTTCATACTTTTTTGATCTGAGAAGTTGGTTGGTACAATTTCAATCTTTTTTAATTTACTGAGGCTCTTTTTGTGGCCTAGTATGTGATCTATTCTTGAAAATATTCCATGTGCTCTTGAGAAGAATGTGTATCCTACTGCTTTTGGGTGGAGTGTTTTATAGATGTCTGTTAGGTTCATCTATTCTAGTGTTTTTTTCAGTGCCTCTCTTTCCTTACATATTTTCTGTCTGGTTGATCTGTCCTTTGGAGTGAGGGGACAATTGAAGTCTCCTAGAACAAATGCATTGCAGTTTATTTCCCCCTTTAATTGTTTTAGTATTTGTTTCACATATGTAGATGCTCCTTTATTGTGTGCATAGATATTTATAATGGTTATACCCTCTTGTTGGACTGACCCCTTTATCATTATGTAATGTCCTTCTTTGTCTCTTGTGACTTTCTTTGTTTTGAAGTCTATTTTGTCTGATACAAGTACTGCAACACCTGCATTTTTCTCCCTATTGTTTGCATGAAATAACTTTTTCCATCCCTTCATTTTTAGTCTGTGTATATCTTTGGGTTTGAACTGAGTCTCTTGTAGGCAGCACATAGATGTGTCTTGCTTTTTTTGTCCATTCTTTAACTCTGTGTCTTTTGATTGGTGCATTCAGTCCATATACATTTAGGGTGATTATCAATAGATATGTACTTATTGCCATTGCAGGCTTTAGATCTGTGGTTACCAAAGGTTCAAGGGCAACTTCTTTACTGTCTAGCAGTCTACCTTAACTCACTTATCACACTATTATGAACACAATCTAATGATTCTTTTTTTCTCTTCCTTCTTTTTCTTTCTTCTCCTGTCTTTATATGTTAGGTGTCATATTCTATACTTTGTGTGTCCCTTGACTGACCTTGTATGTAGCTGATTTTACTTTGCAATTAGTTAGTGTTAAGTTCGTCTACTTCCTTTGCTGTGGTTTGTCTGATAACAGCTATTTAGCCTAAGACTTCCACCTAGAGCAGTCCCTCTAAATACACTGTAAAGATGGTTTGTGGGAGGTAAATTTCCTCAACTTTCACTTATCTGGGAATTGTTTAATCCCTACTTCAAATATAAATGATAATCTTTCGGGTAGAGTATTTTTGGTTCGAGGCCCTTTTACTTCATTACATTTACTATATCATGCTACTCCCTTTTGGCAAGTAAGGTTTCTGCTGAGAAGTCTGATGATAGTCTGATGGGTTTTCCTTTGTAGGTGATCTTTTTTCTCTCTCTGGCTGCTTGTAATACTCTGTCCTTGTCCTTGATCTTTGCTATTTTAATTATTATATGTTTTGGTGTTGTCCTTCTTGTGTCCCTTGTGATGGGAGACTGAGGGACTATTTCCTTTCCCAGATTGGGTAAGTTTTTAGCAATTACTTCTTCAGACACTTTCTATACCTTTTTCTCTTTCTTCTTCTTCTGGTACCCCTACAATGCAAATACTGTTCTGTTTGGATTGGTCACACAGTTCTCTGAATATTCTTTCATTCCTAGAGATACTCTTTTCTCTCTCTGCATCAGCTTCTTTGTATTCCTGTTCTCTGATTTCTATTCCATTCACTGCCTCCTCTACCTCACCTAATTTGCTTTTAAATCCCTCCATTGTTTGTTTCATTTCAGTTATCTCCCTCCTGAATTCATCCCTTAGGCCTTGAGTATTTTTCTGAAGCTCCATTAGCATGCTCATTACTTTTATTTTGAATTCTTTTTGAGGAAGCTTGGTGATTTCAGTCTCACTGAGCCCTCTTTCTGGTGTTTGAGGGATTTTGGATTGAAGCAAGATTATTCTGCCTCTTCATAGTCTTGGAGCAACAGGAGTGGTCAACACTGAGTGGTGTGGGAGTCAGCTGGAGGACAAAGTCCCTTCCTGCTTGCTGGTCACCATGCCTGTCTCCATTCTCTGTTCTGGTTAACCACATTCAGAGAATGGCCTCTGGGTTAATCCCCTAAACTGCCACGGGTATTGGCCCTCGGAATGGCCTAGGGCGATGGCGGGGGTTGCAGGCAAGTGGTGTGGGTTCCACCATGATAACAAATCCTGTTGTGGCTCCTGGTCTCAGCACATGTTTCCGCTGTCTATTCCGGTCAACCACGTGCAGGGAGCAGCCTTTGGGTCTGGGCAGGTCAGCCACACAGGTAAAAGCCTCTGCATTAAGCTCTGTAGTTGCTGGAGATGGGGGTGCTCTCCACCTGGTCTGCAGCAATGGCGGGGACAGTCGGTTTGCACATAGGTGCCAGTGTGGAGGAAGGAGTGGCAGGCTGCTTATCACATGAGGGGCCTTGGGTCTGCTTTGCCAACCAAAGTTAAAGAGCGCCTGAAGCTCCTGAGAGTTCCCAGCCTGCTGGGCTGAGTGAATCAGAACAATTTTGTACACCTGTTCCTTCTCCTAAACCCGTGCTCCTATAACCAACCTCTGACTGTTGAGAGGTCCCTTAAAGCACCTGCTTTTCTTTTGTTCCAGAACAGCCTGTTGTGGGAACCTGTTCGCAGTTTTAGTTTCAGACTTTGCTTTCAGCCCCTCTAATTTCCAGAGCACCATACAGTGTGGGTCTGTGCTCCCAGGGTAGATTTATAGGGCTGGGTATTTAGCAGTCCTATGCTTCCACTCCCTCCCTGCTCTGATTCTTTTCCTTCCGCCACTGAGCTGGGGTTGGGGGAGTGCTTGGGTCCTACTGAGTCACAGCTTTTTACCTTACCCTTTTCTGTGAGATATTTACTTCTCCCAGATGTAGACTGGCTGGTGTACTGTTACTTGCAGTCACTCTTTTAGGAATAGTTGTATTTGCTGTATTTTCAGAATATATGTGGTTTGGGGGGGAGATTTCCGCCACACTACTCATGCCACCATCTTTTCTCTGCCAGAATTGACCTTGACAGTTTTAAGGCACACCATTCAGTTATTCAGTAGGACCTCCTTCATTGGAATTTGTCTGATGGTTTTACCACGGGTGGACAGGAGTAATGGGTTATTGGAGGAAGACCTCAGAGAAAAAAATACTTTGTTAATTAAATTGTTTTGGGTACATACTGTCAACACGATTTATCAGTTGGGGTATTGACCTTGATCACCTGCATCTGTCAGGTTTATCTGATATAAAGGTGCCTTTTTCTAAACTGTACTCATTGGAAGTAAGTCACTGTTCACTGCCTTGTCTTAAGCAGTGGGAATTTATGCCCTGTCTCCTTGAGGGAAAAGTAGCTCCATAAATTATTTGGAATTCTTCTACATAAGAAATTTATATCTACTCCCTGTTAATTAGCTTATTCAATATTTATTTATATCAGTATGGACTCATGGATATTTACTTTATACTTTGGGCTATAATCTAATACTACTTTATACAAATTTGGCCAGCTGTGGACACTAAGGGCTCTTCTAGATGGTTCCTTTGTCTCTTTGACATACCTCAGTGGGTGTAAATTTGTTTGCTTATTTGACCACTTTCATACGTAAATGGCATTCCAAGATAATTCAGATTTATCTTGTATATTTTCTTCTGCAGTCTTAGAATCAGCCATTTCTTTAAGGAGTCCGGGTCCTGTTATTAGAGAATAGTAGTAGAAACCAAAACATTGATTTTATGTGTGCTCATTACTGTTGTGTTGATGCTTCTAGGCCTTCTTTTCTATCAGAGCAAGGAAATACATATGTGTACACTAATATCTGTATATGCCCATATCTATAAATATTTCTGTATGCAACCACCTGTATCTATATTAAACTAAACATAAGTTTATGCAGTTGTCTGTAACTCTACTCCATTAACACATAGGTCTTTCTAACCTTCCTTTGCTTATCCGTAACCTGTCACTCCAATAGTAAGAAATCCCATTCCAGACATCCACCATCTCTTTATTTAAATGTTCCATACAGTAGACATGCATAGCAGAAACATGTTTGTTAACTCATATACTCTGAGAAACAACTTTATAACCTAGTTTAAAGTGTTTAGGTACATTCCTTTTTCTTTGAATCTTACAGATTACAATGGATTTCCAAAATCCATCAGGTTAACCACTTTTCCTACTATCTGCTCCAGTGAGGTTGTTTCATACATTTGTAATACAGTTAAAGTCTTTTGTCAGAGTCTGCATTCCTTCTAGAGATTTTCAATTTTTTAAATGATGTGATTTTTCTTATTTGAATACAGTAAGGTTCACTCTGTGTTCTAAAAATACCATGGGGTTTGATAAATGCATAATGTCAAGGAAACAGCATTACACTGTCATACAGAACAGTTTCTCTGCCCTTAAAAGAATGTGTCACCTCTTTTATCCTTCTCTCTTCCTCCAGACCCCTTGGCAATAACTGAGGAATTTTCTTTCTCTCTAGTTTTGCCTTTTCCAGAGGTTTTTCAGCCTGTCTACTCTCACATAACAATATACATTTTTGGTCCAGATTAAGAATTTTTGTGTTTTTGTTTTTTCTTTTTGTTTTGTTTTGTTTGTTATTTATCCTGTATATCAGTCAGGGTTTTACATTGAAAGAGAACCAGTAATATATTTATTATAAGGAATCAGCTCACTATTATAGAGTCTGAGGAGTCCTAAGATGTGCACTTGGCAGGATGGAGATCCAGAAGAGCTGATGGTGTTAAATTCCAATCTGAATCTGTCCCAAGGCAGCAGAAAACCAGCATCCCAGCTCAAAGACAGGCAGAAGCAGCAAGTTCTCCCTAACTTAGCCTTTTCATTCTACTTGGACCTTCAGTAGCTTAAAGGAGGCCCACCCATACCAGTGAGGGCAATCTGCTTTCCTCAGTATACTGTATCATATGTTCATTTCACCCAGAAATATGCTTATGAACATCCCCAGAATAATGCTGAATAAACCACGTGTGTAGGCACCCTGTGGTCTAATTAAGTTGACCCATAATAGTAATCCTCCCAGATATCTGATTTATCATTGATTTAAAAATATTTCTCATTTATTGTTATTTCAAATATGTATTCTGTCCCATTCCCTCTTGCTTCTTCAGCCAGTCCCATTGTATGTCTGATACATCTTTTGAAATTGTTCCACAGCTCTTGGGTATTCTGTTCTGTTTTCCATTACTTGTTCTCTGCATTTCACTTTGGGAAGTTTCTGTTGACATACTCAATCTCACCGATTCTTTCCATGGACAGTCTACTAATGAGCCCATCTAAGGCAGTCTTTATGTTACAGTGTTTTTGACTTTTTTCATTTCCTTTTGATTCTTAACTTCCATATTACTGCTTACATTATCTATGTGTTTTTTCCATGTTGTATACTTCTCTATTAGAACCCTTAACATATTATTAGTGTTTCTTTTAAATTTCCTATCTGATAATTCCATTAAGTACCCCTGTCATTTTATTGCTGCAGCAGTTTCCTGTTCCATTTAAACAAATTTCCACTGTGATTCTCTGTATTCACCTGTCACCTCTGACTTGGAGTTGGTTTGCAATATAAATTCAGTTCTCTGAAGGGTTCAAGGAAAGTCATCGATTTTCAGTTTGTTCTGTGTTTTCCTTGTTGTAAAGATGAGATTATCAACTTCTGATTCCCCTTTATCTGTCAAGACTAAAATCAGAAGTCTCCCCTCCATTGAAACAACTAACTCAAGAGTGTTTCCTCAGGGTCCTAACTTAAAACTATGCTGAAAATGCCAGGACCCTCTCTGTCTCTACTGTGGATATCCCTTCTGTGAAAAGAAAAGCAAAAACTCTACAAGACATTGTGTGCCAACAGAAATTCCAAACAGCACTCTACAAAATACACACTTGCCCCACAGTTCTCCTAAGCCACACTACCTATCCAGTAATATTTTATACCACTTGCCTTCCTTAATAGCCTATGCATTACAAAATCAGCTGGCTCACCTTTCCTTAGACTGGCTGTGAATTTTCTGTTGCTTTTCTTTGATCATGGTTACTCAACACAACACGATCCACCAAGCTTTTTTTTTTCTATCAAAATCCTTCCCTACTATGTTTACTCTTAAATGCTGTGTCCTTATTTTCTCATTGTAATCAATCACTTTTTTCTCCACACTCCAATAGAACCTGTATTTCCTTTTGCCTCCTACTGTAGATGCTTGCAAATCCTCTCATCTTAATTAGAATCTATGTGGATTAAGATCTGTACCTAGCATTTTGTTCAGAAGAATGTTAGAAGAAAGCAGACACTCAGTAAATGTTTATTGTATAAAGAAAGGAAGAAATTAACAGCACCGTATATGAATATTATGAAATGAATAATGGATGAGCCCTGCAGAAACTTAGATAATTCAGCTTAGTTTGGAGTATAGAGATACAGCCTTTTTCCCCTAAAATGTACCACCTGCACTTTACAGCAGTGATGTCAATTAAGGCTTATTTCCTCCCTAAACATCTAGCTAGAGGGATAGTTTGGTTTTAGGCTTGATATTTATCTTAGGAGACTTTATGTTACCTTTATTATGTTTTTAATACTATTTTAAGTTAATAGGTACTATATTAGTCTATGCCAGAGTAACACCTCCTATATCGAAATATCTTACAAGAACCAAGCAAGGTCTTTTACTCCTTCCTAATACAGTTCTATCCTGTGCCACCTAGAAATTTTGCTCACACATCATCATCCTTACTCCCGGGATCCTGCCTGACATAGCACCCCCTACCTAGAACATTGGGGTAACTATGGCAGAGAAAAGAAGATACGGAGAAGCACAACTGAAGACTGAGCACACACTTAGAGATTATTGTCTAAAGGCACAAATACCTCTTCTGCTCATCCTTAAACACCAAGAAAAGTCATAAAGCTACCTACTTGCCGTGGTAGGGAGAGGAATCACATACTCTCCAAAAAGTAATACAGTCTAACATAGGCAAATAAAAATTCAGACAAAAAAGTTGTGCATGCCTTTTATAATAAAATTAAACCAAGTGAATGATATCCTCAAGAGGCTCTTTCTACATGTAAGACAAGTAAATATAAATGCCTGTATTAAAAAGACACCACACCTGGCCCTCAAATACCAGTTCTCCTTAACAACAGATGAATGCCAACAATGGCAGGTTTTTATTTTGCAAAACTGATGATGTTTTGGAAGATTACATTCATATTCTATAAATGATAATTTCTGATAAAAAGATCCTGATTGCTGTTGTGGCTTCCCCTCTGCAGTGCCAGCTCAATACAGATAGTGGCATTTCATTTGCTTTAACATCTGATTAGTCATAACTATAAACCTGACTTAACTGTAAACCTAAATACAGAACTGCTTATATTTGCCTGTAGAACAGCAAACCAAACATACTTTAGTCAATAGAAATCTTAATTGTTAGACTTCATTGCTTTTATGTTATTGATGAAAGAGCTGCTTAGTCACACAAGAAAAATAGCTATTAAAGAAAGAGGAAAAGCATATTTGAGGACCTGTGTGTTAGAACCTTTTTGCTTATCAAGGCGATCTGACTTGTTACTTCATTGTTTTATCTCCAGTATTTTCTTGCCTTTATCTCCTTCCCATACACCATTACATGGCACAGAGGAAAATCCACTACCTATCATGCTTGTTTTATAATGGTTTTGTACTCTGCCAAACCGCAGAAATTCAGTCCTGACTTCACTGCCGACTGCGTGCTCTCTGCTACCTATGCATGGCCTTCCGACTCTGTTCTCCCTAGGTCTCAGTACAATTGCCTCTAAGCCGAATGACATAGTTGGTGACCACCACAGAATATTATGTTTTTTTTTCCTTGTTAGCAAAACCATGTCCCCTGTAACACCATCAAGCTTCTTAGAGTTTCCATAATCAGACTTCTTTGCATTAAGAAAAATAAGTTACCTAGATCCCTCTGGATGCCTATCATGAGCTCCTTTATCATGACAGAATTTTTTATCTTCATTTTATTTTTGGATAAACTTATGCAAACAAGCCCTTAGAAAAAGAAGCCAGGGACCATTCAAATAGGTTTGGGCCCATAAGACAGAGTGATAATAAGTGTCCTGGGCAGAATATGATGCCAAAATGTTTAATTTTACCAAAAATTACAGTAAAATGACAAAACAAAGTTGGGATTATCCAAATGTCCTCAATTGCTTGACTGTAAAACTGTGCTTTGATCATCTTTATATTCTCAATGCCAGTCACAAAATTGGCAGTCAATCAATGTTTGCCCAAGTTATTTTATCTTTGGAAACTCAAAGTTTTTATGTGTCAGTAAACTCTGTTCTCATAGGCAAAGTCCTAATACTCCTTTCGTATTATATTTATCAAAGGGAATGGAAAACCAAGTAGGGAGATAATGGAATAAATAGGTAATGAATTGAAATGGATATCTAACTAGGCAGAAAGATTTTGGAAAATTGTCTCCAAAGTTGTTATGGGACCTCAAAGTCTTTCTTATAATAAAATAATATCAAATCAAAACAATATTCCAAACAAGTGGTAAAGGCTTTGCATAAACATTTCTATCAATGGAGGTTAGAAGTGCCTGTATGCATTGGGAACTGATGCCTTTTTCTCCAGATAATACACTGTATAAAATGATAATGTTCCAAATGTTAAAAATATAATGCTCCTTGTTTTGAAATGGAGCTTTTATGGTTATTCAGATATGGTGAAGTCAATTCTGCAATTAAAGAGGATTGCCATTGAAACAATAGCTTATTGCTCACAATCTCGTGAGAGGAGAAGGGCATACGGGACAAGCAGGGCCACCGCAAGAGAACGCAGAGAGACAGAAGGCAGAGAGAGCAAGGGGAAGGGAGCATCCCGAGAGCCGTGATTGCGGTTTTCACAGGCAGGCTGAACAGGCTTAAGGATGATGGGTTTGAATCATTTCAATGGGTTTCTAGGTATAGGAGTTTCTCCTCATTGTCTGATGCCTGTCCCAGGGTGATTGGTCTGGAGTGTCAGAGCCCAATAGAGCAGCCGGCGGGTGAGGGGTATGGGCTGAGTAGGTTAGTTTGCCTACGAAAGGCTCACTCCAGGTGAGTAAGTCACTCCCTAAATATAAAAATCAGCTAATTCTGGGAGAGGCAGATCCTCCCTGGAGAGCAAGACCCCAGATTTGAAACATCCAATAACAGAAACTGGAAACTGGTTAATATACTTCTACAACTGTGAAATGAACACATATCAAAGATGTTTTTTCCATATAGTTGAAAGAGGAAATCAGCAAGATGGTAAAACTGGTTCCAAGAATAGTTTAAGAGCAGGGTTTATGTAACCCATCAAAGAAGGCATAAAAATACGAGTATGAGAAAAGAGAGTGCTCACTGTGATATAAAATTGGCCAATGTTCTAAAAGCAGTGAAATAAAATCTTTGGGATTATGTATTCTAGAAGGGAGAAATAAACACATTAATATATCATTTCATATTGACAAATTAAAGAAAAAAATAGTAAAGTCGAACTCAGTTATATTCCTCTAGATAATTAACATATTCTTAGATGACTCAAAAAAGTCAAAGGCCACCGAATTTTTGTATTATTCCCAATTTTGTAAAAGTTTTCTTAACACTCCATTTCTTTTACTGACATGCTGACTTTAATAGTTTTTACTGCCCAAGGATAGAAATTTTAAAGCCTTTGTTCATTCATTTGCTTTCCTTAAAACTTTAATTCTATTTGTTACTAGATTCTCTCTTTCTCATTTGTTATTTTAAAACTGGCTGTCTGTCTTTTTCTCTGCTGTGAATACCATTATTCTAGACTAGGCTCTTCTCATTTGAGGGCTTATATTCTGCATAACACCAGTTTTCTGGTCCCCTCCTCCCATTTTTCTCCTGCTTCTAGGCTACCATTTATATTATTTCCAAACCAAGCTTTTTCCTTGAGATGGTACATTGATGGACTATCACCTGGAAAAAATTTAAGATGGCTTTCTACCGTCAACCACTTAAAATCCCATCTGTTCCCCTACATCTTTAAATTCCCTGTCACTTATCCATTCTTAGTTAACACAACCATCGTTTTTTTCTTTATCATCCTCCTTTGCTTTAAGAATGGTGCTTCCTGAAAATGGAAAATTTTTACCTGTGAAATAAAACAAAAGAAACATAAAAATACAGAAAACCTTCCTTCTCAGTGTAACACTTCATACCTACTTAGAAATGTTTTTAGAGTCATGTGATACAAACTTACCACACTTTTTGACCCTCCTTTCATTGAGACTTGGGGTTTAGGTTCCTTCTTCTTTGAGTCTGCCTGGCCTTGTGATGCTTCAACAAATGGAATATGTCAGAAGTGAGGCTCAATGATTTCTGAGTCACAGGCTCTGCATTCCTCTTCTGGAATGCTCACTGACTGGATGCTTTCTCTTGAGATATTCTTTCATGAAATCCAGCCTCTTGAGAGGATAAACACAAGCCAAATGGAGAATCCATGTGCATGTGCTCAAGCAGAGAATTCCGGGAGCTCAGTCTATGTGTCATCCCTACTCACGTACCAGGCATAGGAGTGCAGAAGCCTCCAGCTGATTCAAACCACTAGTCATTTTAGTTTTCTCAGCCGAGGCCTCAGGCATCATGAATCATAGTCCTGTGAAACCCATGGCCATAAAAATCAGTAGTGTTTTTACACCACAAATTTTGGGGTGATTTGTTACATCACATAGATAAATAGAACAGTGGGCATACTGATTGGCTGAGGCAAAACTATATACTTAAAAAAAATTGAGGGGTTCTGAGGACATTAGAAAGCTAGAAAGAAAAAAAAGCCAATGATGCTAGTTATAATGAAAGTAAAAGAACAGAGAAAGTGTATCCTCTGTTGGTGAAGGGTGCAGCTAGAGAATTTTGGAAGGGTAGCCGTATTGAAGATGGTTTTATATAGCTTTGTGTTTTGGAGTGCACACTGTAAAACCAACTTTTTGATTCCCTGCAAAATATTCCCATATATTTTTAAGAGAGGATGAGTTTTGTGAGTAGAAGAGTGTTGTCTGATTTAAGATAAATAGACTTAAATATCGACTTGGAATAAAAGCTGTATTTCCAACTTCCTGTAGAGAGTTAGGATCCTTCGCAACCCTTGCATAACAAAGAGTTGCAATGATTGCATCTAAACTCTTAGTGTTTGAAAAACACATGATAGGACTGAAACATCAAACCATCTTTTCCCAAGAACTGGGAACGACTAATTCATCTTTGACTTGTCCTGCTCTTCATATTTCTGTTTTTCTTCTCCCCATCTCATGGACATCTTAAATACCTTTAACACATAAAGCCTCTGCTAACTACCAAAAATTAGGGCCAGACTTTTTCAGACTGAGCTTTCTGTTAGCAGTAAACAAGGCTTTTGCACCTCACAATTTTCCTGAGCTCTTACTCCAGAATCAATGATATCTGAATATTAATCAGTTTATCTCTCTGTCAATCATGATAACCCATATTTTTCAAATGCTACAGTAATCTTAATTCCCTGATGTCCTTCAGAAAATTTACTGTGACTAGTACGGTAATTCCTTTTGACTGACCTTGTTATCTACCATCCCAGTGGGTAGAGTGAGAATTAATTCTGTGCTCGTCAGGCTACCTGAAATGGCCAGAAATTGATGACCATACTGATCACAGATAACACACTCTGAGAAACCTATGGAGGAAGTGGTGCTTTAGTCTTGATGTGTGTTCTCTCTGGCTTTCATAGGCATTACGTCTGCTGTCACTTACTTCCACAAAATGCCCCTGTGTAGCCTTTGATATTTTAAGAAAGCAGAGATTCCCCTTCTGTGTGGCCTGCTCTTCTCTGTTTAGAGTATACCATGCTCACTGCCAACTTTGGCAACCGCCTGCATGATAAAAAATGTTAATTTGATAGGGAGGGGGATTTGGTAATTGTTACATCCTTCATTTCAGTCTTAAATTGGATAACTTTATCAAGAAAATGAATAGAGAAAAACAAAAGGCAAAATGGATATTTAACAAGCTCATTTGAGCTTTATTTCTCAGTAATGATGTTGTTGCTAAAGACAGTCAAGAAACCCTCTTAGGAAGTTTAGTAAATACATATGAGAAAACTTCCATTTTCCCCATAAGGAAATGAGACATTTTGCTTGTAAAACTGAAGTTATAATACCTTGTAATGAACTATTACACAGGTGTAATTCCTTATGATAACAAAATTATAATTATAGGCAAACAGCTGGGTGCATTCTGGCTTGGCTCATTGTTTTCATCTGAGAGATGTTTTAAGGACTAAAGGAGAGAACAACACTGCTTTCATTTTCCCCTTAGTATCTTGCTATGGCCTTTTCTTTTTTTACCTTTTTGGTTTTATTTTATCTGTTTTCATTATCTGTTTCTCCTTTATTCATTATCTTAAATTCCATAGTACTCAAAATATATATTGCAGTTGACATTTTTGCTAAAAGAAAATTAATAGAGCTAAGAAACTACAACCTTGACTGCATCAATTAGTAAGAAAAATAACAATGGTAATATAGCTCACCACTTTGTTTAAAGCCCAACTGTTTTGTTTGTCAAACTCAGGGGGAAATATGAGGCTGTATTTTATCAAATTATATATGAGGCAAAATTTTTTAAAATTTATTTGATTCTTCAACACAGCTTTATGACTGAAATGGAAATTTTGATTTTCATGAGAAATTTTGCTGGTGCTATGGCCTGAATTTTGTCCCACTTACCTCCCCAATTCCCAGTGAATCTGAAGCCCCAACTTTCATGTGACTATATTGGGCATAGAACCTTTTAGGTGGTGTTAAATGAGGCCATTTAGAGTGAGATCCTTATCCTACCGAATTGACAGCCTCATAAGGAGAGGAAAGAGAGAGCTCTCTCTCTTCCGGTGCATGCACCGGAATAAGCCATATGAGGACACAGCGAAAGGCTGCTGGTTGCAGCCCAGGAAGCATAATCTCGCCACAACCATCCAGGCTGGCACTCTGAGCTTGGACTTCCTGCTTCCAGAACTGTGAGAAAAGACATTTCTATTTTTGAAAACACCCAGTCTATGGTGTTCTGTGGTAGAATGCATGATGGAATGGGACGTGTATTTTGGCCCTTCTCACAGGTAGAGTAGTCCTTTTGCTTTAAACAGAGTTTCTCAAATTCGAAGAGGAATACGAATCATCTAGGGATCTTGTTGAAATAGAAATTCTGACTTACTAGATATGACCTAAAATTCCACATTTTTATCAAGCCAGGGAAGGCAGATGTAGCTAGTCTCTAAAGCATACTTTGAACAGAAAGCAATTAGGTTGCTTTGCTTAATCACAAGTAGCTAAACAAAAGGCGTATTTCCCATTGGGAAGCCAGAGAAAGAGTCACTTTTGTTTAAAAGTCATGTGCTTCATGTCACCCATCATAAAGATCTAGACAGACAAGCTTCCACAGATAACTGCACACTTTTGTTCTTTGATTTGGGTGATACAGATTGGGGAAGTGCTCAAACTGCTTAGAAATCCTGGGTCACTAAGGCAAAACCTGGAAAAGGGAGACTGCTTGCTCTAGATTCCTGGGTAGCTAGTTAGGTTAATCCCCATCCTAGTTTAGAAAGATCAGGAGAGCAAGCCCAGTTGCTACCCTCTGCTGAAGATCTCGGCTACCACTCATGTAGATTGACTTCATGATACTCTCAGGGAGAGCTGGGATGCTTAAGGCACTGGGTCAGGCTCAGCCACCCCACGGAGGAGCCTGGGAGGTGCACCAAGGGCATGTGGGTGGGTAAGGAATACAGCTCAATTTATGACCTTTAACTTTTGAGACAAGTTTTATATGAGCCTCTATTTGAGGTTTTGTTCTAGCCCACATGGATTTACCATCAAGCTTATTGAGAGTTTTTGGCTGTCCAGTTCACCAAAATACCAGAAAATCAAATCTTAACTTATCTGACTTAGAGTTGTACAGGAGAACAAAATTCAGGAGAGGGCCTTTATAGGAATTCAGAGCCCACCTGGGGTGATTTTAAGATAAATCCTGAGGGGCAGGAAACTGATTGGAATTTGGTGGAATTTATAACAATATAATAATAGCTTTGGATTGTGGGAATGGGAAGGTGTGTCTTGAAGTAAGTCTCAGTGAGGAAGCTGTTAGTTTTAATAAGTTATGTTAGTTGGCACACAGGAGTGGATCTGAGACAGGGGGAGTATTTGGTCATCTGTAGCCACTCCAGAAAGCCCACTCACTTCCATGGTTTTAAGTCCTTGCTTCTTCCAGAACTGTGTGAGAATGAATTTCCATTTGAAGCCCCCCAGTTTGTCATACATTGTTATTGTAGTCCTAGGGAACTTCCATATCTGTCAGGGAGTCTACTGCCCACTCGGTGTTCTGCTTGTGCTTTAAACTCACCTTCCCTGGTTCAAGGCTACACCAAAGGAAAAACAAAAAAAGAAAATTACAGTCAGATCACATTTGCAGTCTACTCTAGAATATTGTCTCAAGATGGTAACTAGACTATCTCGGAAGTAGATTCACTGATTTTTTCTTTCATTGCAGAGATGAATTAAAATTTCCACTATTTTTATAGAAAATAGTTTGGAAAGAGCAAGTCTTCAAAATGCCTTGTTCAGCATTTACAGCTTTGCTGTTCTCCAAATATGATTTTTTAAGGGAGTACTGTAATGTCTCAGGGTATCCTCAGATCCATCAAATTTCTCTTTTCTGTACAATGTTTTATATTATGCCATTAAAAAACAAAAGCAAACAAACAAAATCCAAGCATATGGGTTATAGACTGAATACATGTCAAAAACAACGATCTGGCCTGAAAGGTCATGGACATGAGAAAAAACATGTGTATCAAGTAGTGGTCAGTCAGCTGTGATCCTGAGCACCTCCTATATCAGATCCGTAACCTAATAGCTATCTCTGATTAAAAATACAAAAAAACTGAAATTTCCAGAGGCAGAAATTTTGAAGAGAAGATCTCTCCCTGGATAACCTTCTCATAGACAAAACAAAAAATACCTATAAAAATTCTCTCAGTATTTTAATAGTTGACCCCGTTAAAAATATGTACCTATGAAACTATCAACCCACCAAGCCATCCTGAGAATTGGATTTATTGGAGCTATTATCAGCCTTTCCTCTAAGATATTTTATTGGAATTGCAATAAGTAATGAGGAGAATGGACCCACAAAGATAAATAGCCCTGTTGTTAGGAACAGGCAGGTTTCTATCCAGGTCATCTAATCAGATCATCAAAATGGTGTAGAAAGGATTCCATATCCCTAAAAGCCAAAGTGAATGTAACCTTTAGAACTCAGTGAAAAGTGGTTGGAAGTCAGATGCAATGCAAAATATGGTCGGAACCTCCAGAAGAGAGCTGCACGGCTTCCAAGGAGCAGATAGCTGCAATCAGGGATTCTCAAGCCAGAGCTGAGAAGAGATCTTGACAGAATATCCATTTTTCCCCAAACCACTTACAGAAAATACTATCCTTTCCCCATGCATATTCTGATGCTCTTGTCAAAAATGATGTGGGTTTATTTCTGGGCTCTCAATGCTGTTTGCCGGTCGAAGTGTCTGTTTTTATACCAGTTCCATATGATTTTGAGTACCACAGCTTTGCAATAGTTGGAAATCAGGGAGTGTGTACTCCCAGCCCTGTTCTTTCTCAAGTTTTCTTTGCTTTTTCAGGGTCTCTTGTGGTTCCATACAGTTTACTATTGTTTTTTCTATTTCTATGAAAAATCCCATTGGAATTCTAATAGGAATTGTGTTGAATCTGTATATTGCTTTGGGTAGTATAGACATTTTAATAATATAAATAAATTTATTTTAACAATCCATGAACATGGGAATATTTCTATTTATTTGATCTTGATGAAAACAGATTATTTAAAAATGTGTAAAATCTGTTTCTTTTAACCCTGAAGACAATTTTCTTTGATATTTCATAATCTCACAGACAATTAAAACAAAATTGACTTCATCACCTTTAGGCTGCTTTCATTTGGTGATGAGAATATAAGAAGGGGAAAAAATTGTGACAAAAGGTGCAATGTTCATAGTTTCATGCCAAGAACACATAAAAAGTATGGGCAATTATGGGAATTTGAAAGTAACATTCAAATATAAAGGGTCATTTTACAGGACATTTTTTTTTGCTTCTATTTAATCAAAGTTATTTAAACCAGTTATATATAATCACTACCAAAAAAATACACTAATGGTGAGTTCAAAAAATTAAACCATCCCAAATCTCTTAATTGTAAATTCATCCTTAGAGATCAGTGTTAATGTAATTCTAACATCATTTCATGACTATTTCTTAGCTTAAATTATAAGAAAGATACCATATTTTATTAAGGCAAATTTCTAGTCTTGGCTGTTTAAATGATTTCAGAATTGTTTCTGTTACAAACTACCATGATAAATCAAGTTACGCTTACCTAAGTTTTACATGATTTCAAATCCTTCAAACATCCTCTTTTACTCAGCATACCTGCTCCTTGTCTAAGTACCCACCTTTATTAGTCAGGGTTCTCCAGAGAAACAGAAACAGAACCAAAAGGGTGTGTGTGGGTGTGAATGAATACATGATTACAAAAATTGGCAAATCCAAAATATACAGGGTGAGCCAATACACTGGAGACCCAGGAAGAGACCATGCTACGGCACAAGTCCAAAAGTTGTCTGCTGGTAGAATTCCCTCTTGCTTAAAGGAGATGGGTCTTTTGTTCTCTTCAGGCCTTCCATTGACTGGGTGAGGCTCACTCACACTGTGGAATGCAATTTACGTTACTCAAAGTCCATTGACTCAAATGTCAATCTTCATTCAAAACCACCCTCCCAGAAATATCCAGAATGTTTGACCTAGGCGCTGTGGCCCAGCCAAGTTGACACATAAAATTAATCTGAACAAGCCCACCCTTTGTTAGCTTGGCACCCATACACATCTCTTAATCCATGTAATGCAAAATCACATCATTTGCACTCACCACTACCATAAAAAATTATAATTATAGGGTAGAAAGTTAGTTAAAAGCACCACTTTACATCTAGGTATTCTGCCCACATTTATCTGACACTTTTGTGCTTTTTGTATTTAAGTCCACATTTTCTAAATTCACTTTATTGATAACACATTCTTTCCAGGAAGTTTGCCTCTTGAGTTTTTGAGAAATGATTATACTTGCAGCTAATGTTCCTTGACAATCTCTATCTTACTTTCACTCTCAAGGAGAAAAAATGTGAAATCAAACATCACGGTAGAATATGCTTTGCAAAAGATATAATTGGGACATTCGGTATTGCCAGCACCAAGCCAGATATCCTGCAGAGTGTAAGCTACTTAAGCCCTTTGAAGAATTTTCACTTCAGTTGTCTTCTTTGTCAACAGTGGTACATTTGCAGGAAGTCATTGAAGGGCCTGTCAATTTTATTGACAGGGTCAATTCCATCCAGTAAAGGGCTACAGAACATTTTAATCACACCATAGAAACATGCAACAGATCTACCCAGCTTGTTAAAAATTAATTTTAATCTTGCTAAGTTGTGAGAGATACATGTAAAACAATCGTTTATTTTCTTTAGATTGGATTCAAAGAACATATGGTAGCATTAGTAATTCTTTTTTGAGTTTGGAATTTATGTATAGCTTAGATTGAATATATTGGTCTCACTTCTTTCCCTAGAAGTCAAAATACATTTTACAGTCTGGCTAACATACTACTTTAGGGTGGGCTGGATTCATACAAATGCTACTTAAGACAGACATCACAAAGGCCAGACCTGTTGATGGTCAGTTTTATACCAGCTAGTTTTGTTTTGAGGCTCCTAGATGAGCATGGGCCCTAAGATTACATATGAATTCTCACCTTCCTAACCAGCTCAGTTTCTAGTTTATAGGTCAAGCATAGGTAATTCTTTGGTGTGAAATGTGAGAAAAGAATGACCATCAAAATTTAATCTTTGTGTCAAATGTGTCTTTTTCACTGAATGCTTAGATTTTTTTATAAGCTATGAAATCAATATTTTGGTAACAGATGACATCACACTCCACCTATTACAAGCCTTCACTCATCATTCATGGATATCACATGATATGCTGCATAGATACTTTGTACAGCCTGCAGGCAGTCCCAGAAATGGCTGGAGAAAGAAAAGCTTAATAGCAGACAAAATTTGACAAATCTTATACATACAGATAGTTATGTAAATGTTTACAATGCTATAAGATGTCAGTATTTCCTATCTACCCCAGCCTCATGGCCCTTCCTTTCTGAACACCCTGATTGGGTCCACTGGAGCAAATAAATTGTATGTTCATTTATGTGGTTAGAGAAAGTGAAGCTCCTCTAAGAGCTCTCCAAAGCGTTATGTACTCTGCATATTAGACGTCACTTTATTGATTTGCAAAGTCTGCCAGACGTCCACACCTCTCATGATTCACAGTGAAGGTCTTCAAAGTTAATCTCCAAGCATATCAGCCAATTAGCCTCACAACCCTCTGGATAGTTATAGTCTAAAGTCTTTTTAGTTTCTTCCCAGTACCAATTCATTTTATTCTTTTTTTTATACCATTTGTTTGCAAATTGAGCAAGTTATAACCCTGGATCTTGATCCAGCTATGCAACTCACACTCAGGCACATGAAATAATAAATACCCCAAATTTATGATGAGTCATGCAAATAGACACTTCCCCTGCCCTATAGTAAAGTTTATGCCTGTCTTCCCCAGCCTGCTAATTAGGAGACTCTCCACTCTAGTTTCAACCTTCTCTCTCTCCCTTACATATTTCTCTTCCTCTGACTACGTGATTTCTCTATCTATATTTTGACACTAAATATCAATGTGGTATGTCTGAACTACCGTATATCCACTATTTGGTTTCCCTATCTCTACTGAAAAAGAATTCTTGAGCTTCTAACATGGTTAGACTCTTTTGTTAATGTTCTTCACTGTCCTTGTCCTATAAACTGATTATAGGAATTGAAAGTTAATTTCACATTCCTTTTCCCAGCTACAGGTTTAAATAGGGATAATGTTCTCAGATTAGTTTTATTTTATTTTCTGTGTGTGGAGGGGGGGGGGTTGTATGTGTGTGTGATTTAGACTTCCTTTGATTAAAATGATTAGCTAATGAACTATCCCATGAACCAATTTATGTATTTGTCCTGAAATGAGGATTTCTGTGGAATTAATAGAAGGAACTTACTTTGTTCTTCTGAGAGATCTACCAGAAAATAGGCTATTGATGGTTACATACTTTGTACCCAATGTTTTGCACTAAATTATGGTGTAATGAACTTGGCATACTATTAGTATATTATTGCATGTATAAAATATGGGTAAATTTATTTCACTATGTGTAGTGATCTAGCAATCGGTGTTAGTTATCGAATTAGTCCAAGCTGTGGTCCAATGTATAACATAATACATTTTATCTAGATTTTTATTCATCCTTGAGCTTTTAAATTAAGACTAACTACAAGGTTAAAGTAAAAATAAGGTACTAATGGCTCAAAAAATGACATTCCTTATGAAATAACATACAAGAGATTTTGAAACAATTGGCAAAAAAGAATTTATATATTCTATTTCTTTCAATAGACCTATAGAAGTAGTCCAAAAAATCCAAAATGTCATTGCTCTATTTTAAAGCAATTACTGGCTAACTACCCACCTTACAACCATTACCAAATATTTTATTAAAGGCAAAGTAATTATGTGTAATCATTCAGGTGCTGCTATCCTCAGTCATGTTGGAAATACTGGGGACATAGAATGAACTAATTCTGGAAAGTAGTTTAACCAATTCATTTATGCAATTTCAAAAAGGAATATTTTATTATAAATTTGATATTCAGATCTTACTTTATCATGGATTGAAACAAGTAGACTTATGCACAAAAGGCCTCTGAGAAGATGTCTTTGGAAATAAGGAATCAATTCTCCTTTTTGTACCTATTCATGATCCCCATGTGAGTTTCAATCCCAGATGAAAATGAGCAGATGGTCCATTCCCAAATGCTGAACAACTGTTAATAGAAAATAAACACAACTCAGAAATTATTTTGATCAGGATGTTTGGAATGGGATGAATAAGAAGTTAGGTAGACAAAAAAGGTATAGGTTTTTAAAATTTATATAACTTTAAAAAATACTGGGTTAAGTGAAAAGTATTTATGGAACACAACTTCCATAATTCCAAAAACAGTCTTTGATAGGACCGCTTTAAAAATGGTAGTCTATATCCAGTTTCCACTATTATGCAAAAAATCAGTAGCAAAGAACAAAAGACTTAAATATCAAAAAGAGGCCATTGGAGAGGCCTCTGAAAGGCTAAATTGCCTGAAAATATTTCCTACCATTTTTCTATAATAAGTGTTAGCATTCAAACTACTCTTCGGTGCTTTGTAACTGGTAAGTATTATTAGTGAAAAATAAAGTCACAGCTTCCCTCACTGAGCTCAGTTTCAGTCAAGAAGAGGAGAGCAGTGTTGGGCATGATCTAGCTTATTATTCTACATAGAGAGAAAGCACTCAATCATATGTGAACAAAAACTGAGGACACTGGCAGTGCATGGAGAAAACCTCAAAAGCTCCTACTGCATTAGTGTTAAACTTTTGTCTAGCCTAATCAATTCACTGGTAACTAGGGTCATCTAAATAAGCAGGAGCAGCATTGCAAAATGAAAACCTGGGACTCCTTATTCAAAAAGCAGAAAAAAAAGTGTCATTTAAAGTCCTAAAATATAATGCATTTTCCTTCGTCCCATAGTCTCTTTCCTGACTCAACCATTTTTATTTGCTATTTAATATCATTCTAAGAAAAGTTCAAATAAAAATTCCAATTGTTAGTGTGTTTTACTGTTCATAATTATATTGTGCGATGTCAGATTTAATGGCAAATACAAGAGCACCTGATTCTTGTGAGGATACACCAAAGTTATACCATTTATATTGCATAGTTTACACATGAATATGTATTTCATTCTTTTCAGTATACTGAAAGCTCTGCACAAAACTTTGTTTTTTCATTTCACTTCTTAATGTGCACATGTTCTACTAACCCACTCGGCTTTCACCTTGTTGATAAGTAAGGAGGAACTAAAAGGAAGAGAAAATGTGGGTCGCCCTGATTTTCCCTTTTTATGTCATTGTTTCCTTCATAAGTGTTTGGCTAATACAACAGAAGTATAGCTAATACAGTTGGAAAGTAACACAAGCTCAAGAGACAATATGATAGATTTCTTCATCACTTGTGTATCTTAGAATGCCTTGCTTTATGTGTTCGAATAAAGTTCCAGTTTTGAATATAAACGATGGCCCTTGGGAGCCATCAGTACCCCTGCTCACAAAGTTGTAGATGTAATATGCTTATCTTGGGTTTGCTCTGAGCCTCACTGAACCATGCATTGTGGGTCCAAAAGAATTCTTTGTGCAGGCAGCATTTCAAGTGCCACTGCACCTAGCCTTTTTTATTCATATTTTGCTCTTGAGATTTACGCTTATACATAATTATGGTACAAGACCATTAATTTTGAGTGTTATCATTATGGAATTCTATTATATTAATATACTATATATATACACATGTATATATATATATATATATATATATATATATATATATATATATATACACATTACTATATTGATATTCAGTTGGTTCCATTTCCTTACTGCTATAGTGCTTCAGTAAATGGCTATAAGCATGCTTCCTCTTGTACTTTTGTCCTAGTTTTCCTAGGTTAAATATGCCTAAAAATGGAATTGAAAGGTCAGAGTACAGGTATTCATTCAAGCTAATGTATATTGATAAACCGCTCTTCAAATTGTAGCAATTTATATTTGTGTAAGGGAGCATGAGAGTTTCCATTTCCACATTCTTACCAAAATGTTATGTATCAGATTTTTAATTTTTTTGGCCAGTCTGATAATGATCAAGGGTAACATGGTTTAATATGTAATTATCTACATATTAGTGAGGATGGATATTTCATATATTTATTGGCTGTTTCTTTGAAGACCTTTCCTGTCTCTTCTCCAATTTACTTATAAATTCTTTGCTTTTCATTGGTGATATAAGGATTCTATATATGTTTCGGTCAGGATGTGCATTATACATAACTCATTCAAGCCTTTCACTTACCTTCCCTCTTTGTTTACACCATTACCCTACAAAGAGTTTGGTGATGGTTAATGTAGTCAAATTTTCACCCTTTTAAAAAATGTTTTATAAAATCGAGGCTTTTAAAATAAATCTATCCCTACCCTGATGTCATCTTAATAGTCTCCTAGATTTCCTCCTAAATATTGAAAGTTAGGGTCACCAAACCTCTTCAAAGGACCAGACAGTTAATATTTTTTGCTTTGCCTGTTATGTTTTAGATATGTCTGTTACATATTTGTCATGTTTAATGTGTTGTGTCTTCATTATACCTACCAAGTTTCATTTATTTTCCTTCAATGTAAAATATAATTAATTTATATTTGATTCCTGGTATGTTTAGACACATTTCTACCATTTTAGTTTGTGTGCTCAATTTAAAATACTTTTATTAGCACCTTATTTTGCCTTTCCTGATTTTTCATAATTTCATCTAATTTGTTACTTCACTTTTCTGTTCTTCCTCCTTAGTCATCTCCTTATATTTTTGCACATATCCTTAATATTTTAACAGACATCTGAATCAATCAGGAACTTTTTCTTGCTATAGAAGAGTACACGGGACTGAGAATTTATTTCAACATCAGCTCCCTTAGTATCTTCCACATTTCTGTTCTCTAGTAATTTTATTTCTTATATGAATCACCCCCAAATTAGTCACTAACATTTTTACAACTAATCGTTCCTAGATTCCCTGAAAATGTTAACACATTTCTTATTTCAGTGTTGCTTTCCTATGTCCCATTTTGTCTGCATTAGATAATCTCCCTACTGACATCCAGAAAACTAAAAGTTTTTTGACCTGAAACTTGCATACTAGAATTCTTAATATTTATTTCTAATTAATTCCCAAGTTGAAGGTATTCCTTATTAGCATCTATTTTGTTGATAGTACAACTGCTAGCCGTAAAATCTTAAGCCTATCTAGATAATCTTTCTCTTCCTTGCTAATTAGATTTCCCTTTGTCTCTGATCCCACATTATTTTTCTATGATCTCCTTGAATAAGAAATTTATTTTTCTGATCTCACAGTGGAAACTTGTAGTTATCCAAGACAAAGACACTTTATTTTTTTATTTCTGGTAGTAACAATTTTATTGTTGAATGAAACTCTTCCTCCTTCTCCCTTTTATTTATCTTCTTCTTTTCAAGAATTCCTGTTAGATATGTTACTTCTCAATCTAAACTTCATATATTTTAACTTCTCTTTCATATTTTATGTCTTTGTACATCTCTGATTTCTGGGTAAGTGCCTGAAATCCACAACCTCTCTTCAGTTATATTTATTCTGCTCTTTCCTCCTACATTCAGTTATTAATGTTAATCACATTTTACTTCTCTTCATCGTACAAATTCAGTTTAGCTCTTTGGGTAATCTTCCAGTGTTTTTTTTTCATAATTGCTTAGTTAGAATTTTTTGTAAAAAACCCTACAACAGTAACAGATTTTAAGTGAATTAAATATATTGGGTTCCCTTCCCTTGCCCTACCCTAACCACAATCCTTCAAAGTATCTCTCCTTAGGCTCTGTGGTTTCTTTTCACTTGTATACCTACTATGGGCAACACATAGAACTCCATAAGACCATCTTTTGCAAAAAGCGCCCCAACATTCTGAGAGAGCTAAAGGGGAGTAGGGAGCAGGAGATGGATAGGAATCACTATGGTAACAGGATCTCTATAATTTAGTACTTGTTTTGATGCTATGCTGATATCTGTGTTGGACTAGGTAATTTGGAAGGCCTCTTGTATTTTTATAATGCAGTAACTAAAAATTATTATTACATTGCTCAAAATTCACTGTTCTGATGTCCTCATTCTCTCAAGGAGATTAGCAGGTCCAGCTTCATGTGTGTGTGACAAGTACAGTTGCATGGGGCCCTCTGATCAGAAGTGCCCTACAGTATGTCACCATCTTGAAATTGTCACTAATTTTATCCTAGAGCTTGTGCTTTTTCCAGTGAAGTCCAGTGGCACAATGCAGGATGTGTGCAGAGCAGACACACATGCAGTATGCATGCCCGTTGTCCTTTGCCATCCAGTTACATAGGAGGACAGTTTTGCTTATTTAAAGTAAGTTTTAAAGATGACTGGGCAAAATAGCTTTTAAATCATCCAAAAATTCATGGGCAACAAACTGGAAATGGAAGAAGTCTTCTGCACTTCAAAAAGTGAAAGCTAAAGAAAGAAAAGGAAGATTCTGGTGAGGTAAAGCATTGCCTGTGTTTATTCTCCTGCCCTATGAGCAACATTCCCACATTAGCACCACCTGGTGCACTAAGGAAAGATGTTGAGTGACAAAAAGCTAATATTTTTCACATTAAAAAAATATGTATGTATTGAAATAGACCCAATACCAATGGATACTTTATGAAATAAAGCCTCTTCATGCTTAATGGAGTAGGGCTCTTTGGGCTTGTTATTTGCCCAGGCACTCTGATGAGTGGGGGGACACGCCAAACGTCATGGAATGGGACATAGCCTGTTTCTGTGAAATGCTTGTAATTCCAGAAATTTGACTGAGTATCATAAAAAAGAGAATTGAAATTTTCCTTCAATTTAAATGCTCATATTTTATAGGAATTTTTAGTGTTAGAAGATCACAAATACATTGTCTGTAAAATTCCAGAGGAATGAAAGTATGAAGAAAAAAAAACTAATTTCCTTTAAGTATCATTCAAATATAAGAGCAACTATTATACATCATCCTTTCTTAAAAAAACAAGTAAGTCTTAATGACAAAATCTGGGAAACCAATAGATCAATTCAAATAAATTTAAAAATAAAATGTCCAGGAAAAGAGAAATTATGATAAAATCATTGTTAATGAGTATAGAGGTCATAATTATAGCAACAAGATTCAACAATTGAAGGAATTATGGTTAGAGATTAAAATATAAATGTTCTAAACATTGACCCAGCAAAATCATAGCATAAACATTTGGAAGGAAGTATAAGAACTATAAAAACTTTATTTACTTAAGAAAAGCCACCTATTCTATTTAATAAGTTTAGACAAAAAATTTTAAAGGGCGACTTCAAAAACTTACTGATTTTCAGAATGTCTTTTAACTTTTAAATGTTAACTTTAAGCAGCATTCCTTTTACAGTGAATAAATAGTAAACTGTTTTTACTAATTCTTCCATTTCTCTCTAAAATTTCAACCAATCATAAATTTAGTGCCCTTTCTTATAGAATAATTTATTTTTAAAATTCTGTTTATTTATCAACATAGCCATTTTCCATCCTTTTCATTGTCATGAAAGCATTTGTGTGGTTTCAGAAATGAAATTCGCGTGTTTATACACACAATCATGTGCTGGAACTGGATTATACCAGCTCATGTGAACTAATTGCTAAATTTACAGGAATTCTGTGAGTTGTTTGTTAAACTAGTGAGAATAGAATTTGTCTATGCTGGAAGTATTTCCACTATGAAAATTAGAAAACACTACAGAATAAGTCTTTTTTTTTTTCAGAGAGCCTGTTTGCTAAAACACCACTGAATAGGATAATAGGAAATACAGTTATTTGTTGATTATTTCTTTGACTTTTTTTCTTCTGATTGCCTATTAATGAGAATGTATCACATTGATAAAAGCAGGAAATGTATTATTTGTTAAAAACAAACAAAAACTATATTTCTAATATTCTGTGAAATCCTTTTCCTTGCAAGTCCCAACTATTGCAGTTGATTATCTTTAGGATCATAGAACAACGTTCTTCTCAAACTGACATGATAGAATTTTCAGTTTTAAGGGAGGATTTTATCTGCTTACTTAAGCCATTTTATACAATATAATTCCCAGATTTTATTTTTAAAAAGGCAATTCTAGTATTCATAATTCCAAGTAAAAGAAAACTTTGAATAAATTCCTCATTTCTCAGCTGTACTTGAAATAAAGAAAAAACAAGACTTTTAAACTACTAGAGAAAATCTGTGTGTTGGTAGTGGGGACGAGTTAGCTGTAGGAATGTCTAATCTTATCTAACGAAGCAATAATACTGATTCATGTTCTATATCTTCTGTCTCATCTAAACCAGTCTTCATGGCTTAACTTGTCTTCATTAACTACAGCAAAAGTCTCTAGCATTGTTTGTTCTTTACCGTTTTTTCTTCTTTTTCAGTTCTCATCCTCCCTAACATTCTTAAATAGATCTGTTGTTTTCTAATATTCATGAAATGTGAATTTAGAAGTCCTGTGTACTGAGCTGTCTAAAACCATTTGTTCTTCTTTGGTGATCAGTTCTTTATAAATTGTTTTATGCACCAAATAGAACTACTGGTTTTGTTCTAATCAATACATATTTTCACTAAATGTCTTTGAAGTCATTGAATGCAGTATTCTTAAATTTAATACAAAGTAATTTAATAATGTATTTGATATTTGTGACAAAAAGAACAAAATTTAAGAATGATTGATTGATACCCTAATTAAATTCACTAAGTACCTTGCATAGCTTTCGAGAGGAATTTCACATTGCTATCTTCTGGATTTTATCCGATGAATTTAAAATTGCAAGTAGCATTGGTAAGAGTTTGCAGGGAAAATGTTATGAAGATAACACACTGATCCTGCACAAAGAACACGCCTAAGCATCATACCAATTCAATCCGTAATCACAGCCGGTGAACTGTCCCAGCCCCTCCCATGAACAACCAATCTCTTTACTAAAGAAAATGCCACTCAGCTAGGACCGAGCTATTGTTCTCTCTAGTGCACAGGAAGCTATGCTGGGAAGTACAGAGTCTCTTCTGGCTGATAACTTTTTTAAACTAGAGGTGTTGTTTACCTTGATAAATACACTGAAGTTTGTAGATTTCACCTTACAGCTTTGTACTGAGAAGGCATTCTCTTCCCTTGTGTCAACTTGCTATATGGTTTAATACTTGTCCTAACTATAACTTTCTTCATTGACAGAATTGAAGCACCACGCTTCAGTCTACCACATCCCACCTCCGTGTATTCTCTCATCTGCCCTGATATCCCAAACCCCACCCCTAGCTGATCATGTTTGAAATCCTGTTTTTATTTTCCTTTTCTGCCTTTAAGACCATTTTTCTGTAAGATTGACTTGATTGACTCTGAAAGCATGAAGATATTTTACACACTTAGCCAAACAAAGACAACAAAATGAGAAAAAAGAAAGTGAAAGCTGGGCATCAATCGTATAAATAAGTATCACACAATTCCTTTTCTCAAAAAGGTTTAGGGCTCCCCCTATTTACATGTGAGTTACGTGACTACAGGTCTTCATCAGATCTTGTCAGAGCTATTTATGCTGCCATTCCATGAGAACAGTGTTGAGGTTCAAACCAGTTGTTGTTAGACATAGAAAATGTGTAAGATAAACAGATAGGCACCTATTAGTATGTAACCAATACCTCATGTTCAGGGAGAATTCAATTGATATTATTTATCCTAATAGCCACTTTTATTGACCTGCCGTTTGTCTTAAATTGCTACAAAATAGTCCAAAATGGAAAGAGATTTTAATAGTGGATATTACCCTAACAAAAATAATCTCATGTTGTTCACTTTGCAGCAAGACCAATTTAATTTCACAAGCTCTTTCCTATCACAGCCTGTTACAGAATCTCCATCCTGACTGCAGAGTGTTTACAGGAATCTGCAGAGGGCATCATGTAAGTAGCTTTGAATTGGCCCAACCAAGGTAGCCATCATGCAGTAAACACTGTACCCCCCTTGACTCTGGCTTTCCTGTTCTTGGCCTATGGAATTTCTTGGATATGCTTCGCTATTACCATTGCTGTGAAGACCCATGTAAAATGCCAGGACTCCTCTCTCAAAGGTCTGAGCACTTGAGTGTTCAGAGACATTCTTGAAAATCTGGACAGCTTACTTGTCTGTATCCCACATGTCACAGTTTGTTACTTGGGTGCTGAGCAGCGCCACTTGTATACATGGCTCTCATGGAGTAACTCGCAAATAGAGACCCTTCAGAATCTGCCTGTGGTTCCAGAGCTCAGTAGGACTCAAACACCACTGGTAATGACAGGTGAGGCAGCGAATATCGTGCAGGTCCTGTTTTCCTCTTCCTGAATGTTCTTCTCTCTCTCCAATCATCTTCTGGAATCTCCTGTTCTCCATGCACAGACACCTACAGGATATGGGTGCCTGATGTTGCCTGCAGGGCCACTCAGTATAAGTCCCCCAGACAGACATACATGTGTAACTTCAGTCTCAGTTAAGACTACTTCCTACATCTATATGTCACCTCAGTAGGTCGGAACCACTAAGGTATTTGTTCATCATTCTATCATAGTTCTTTCTTTTTTTTTGCTCTGGATTTGCATCAGATTTGCCACCCCTCTTGTTATCACCTTCTTTCTGAAGGAAGGTCCACTGTGCATTTTCTTAACCATCACTTTCTCCTACACTTCACCAGCCACCCATCTCCTCCTACCAAAGCCTGCAGCTCTACTTACTATCCAACCCCCAACCCCACTTGCTCTTAATTGACATCAAGCCAAATTCATTGCCGGACACTTCCTGTGACTTTCTTTTCCTGTCTGGAATTATTTGGAGCCACAGAATTCTCAGAGCACGGCGTAAGATCATAGGCAAAACTGCTGAGCAAACAAGATGCAAATCTTGCAAAGGAACAAGGCCACTGTTTTTGGATTTATTCTCAGGGGGGGGTTTCAAGTGCATGGAGGCTAGTCATAAGAACAGGAACAACGTGAGATCGTGTTCCAGTCCGGCACATTGCTCTCTTAGTCTCAGCAGGAAACAATTGTAGTATGTTCCAGCAGCCTCTGGAAAATAAACATTTTAACAACATGGAAACGCTCAATTCAGTGCTATTACTGAAAGAAAACAAGAATGCAAATCAAAGATATGGTGAGGACTGTTTTTCTGCATTCACAGGAAAAATAACTATGAACGGGAAATACTTTCTGTCTATGATTTTCTTTTTATTTGGACTAAAATACAAATCTCTGGCAAGGAATATTCTACATTTGGCTTCAAAAGGTTTATAAGTGGGAATCAGTCATACATGAGAAATTGATTTTTTTCATGCAGTTGCTGGGTGAGAGGCACACTTCACAAAAGTAAATGAAGTTCTGTCTTGAGATAATGACAATACAGTTGCCAAGAGAAGCTCTGACATATTCCCGATACATCAGTTTTCACACTTGATCCTATGCTATGTAATTATTTTTGGAAAACTTTCAAAGGAGTGATGATTTCAATGCCACAAAATGTATAAAAAGAAAGGGTACCAAGTCCTGATTAAGACTGGAAGAGAAGGAAGAATATAAGGAATGAAGGCCCTGCCAGCTCAGTAGTATATTTTGGGAAGCAAATTCTGAAACTGTTTCTTTCACATGCCAGCAATTATCTGCAGCTCCTCTATGTAGCTGCCTGTTTACAATCAAAATAGAAATGTATTTAACACATGTATAATGGACAAAGACAAAAATAGCCTACCCTGCATGTCGTTGCCCACATCACTTCTCCCAGAAGTATCGCCCAGGATAGTTTCACGGTCTATCATCCCTCTGGATGCATGTGTCTAGTCATGGATGTCATGAGAGTGATTGCTTTTAAAGACTGAAGAAGAGATATTTGTGGTTCCACACGCTTTGGTTCTGGGTTGCTCATTTTTTTTTAAGACGTTTTTAAGAGAAGTTTAAGGTTCACAGCAAAATTGAGGGGAAGGTACAGAGATTTCCCATATACTTCTAGCCCCTATTATAGTTGCTTTTAGTTTTTGGAATTTTTTTTTCAAGTTTTGATTTACTTGGTCTAGAACTTTCTGTGCTCATAATATAAGGTAGTCCCTACTTGAACTTTTTTCTCTTCCTTTATTCCTTAATACTATAATGTAAGCTTCCCCGTTTACCTTTCTGATCACATCCGTGTGTCTTTTACAACTTCTAATCTTTCCCTACCTTTTTAGGTATGGAGATATCCAAAGGTTCAGTCCTCAGTCCTCTGCTGCCTTTTATTCATGGTCCTTATCCACTCTCAAAACATCATAAATTCTCTGTGTTCGAGTCCCCAAACTTCATTTTAATCACTCAAATTTTATTTTCTCTTGAATGTCATTACTTCTTTAGGGTTTATTACTAGTTGAAATGTTTTTTTTTTTCCTAAAGAAGCTTTCCCAACTGTTCATGTTACAAAAACAGTTTGTATACAACATTTTATTGTACATTATTGTGCATTCACAATACATTGTAATGCTTTGAATGTGAAGAAGGTGAATAGATGGGCAGTGGGTGTCATCTCAGACCTACTAACTGGCCACTCGTTCATGTACACAAAAGGGAAAACACACCATAGTTGATCATATTCTAAGGTCAAACACCTAGTATGTGCTTAGACAGTCTGATTTGGGTACAGTGTGCACTGGTTGTCCCCCACCCCCAATGGTGTGATTCAGACTTACAAAACTGATAAAAGATAGAAATGTGAAGACTAAAAATTAGTTTACAATAGCTAAATATAACCTTTAAGAGATAAAATATTTATCTTCACTGACCAGAGCATTCTTTTTGATGCAGATAAATGCAGTTGGGAGGTCAAATTATAATCAGAAATATCATCAAGTGGTATAGATTGTCCACATTAAAACACATGTAGGCACCCCTAAGGTTTTAAGATCTCTGGCAATGTTTGGGTCTTTGATTTAATCTCTTTTAATGTTCATACCCGAACAGCACACTTTCACTCTATTTATTGATGTCTTAAATAAGATTAATGTCAAATATTATCCTGGGATGTATCCTGCCTTTAAAAAGAGCTTTGAATATGAATGATCTGCTCTTTCTAATGGTTATTTTATAGGTTAAAACTTGGAGGCCTATCTTATTCTCTTATTTTGAAATGCAGCCAGAAGAGGTAGTGGGAAGGGTTGGGGGGAATTAGATTCCATGTACTATTGGCTATTAGTCCATGGCTATTTTCTCTTATATACCAGGTAGTTCTTGATCATTTGGCACAATGCTTTGGTAAAAACATACTAGAAAAATAGTCAAGTAAAGGTAAAAAATATAAAGAAAATTAAGAATTGAATGGATTGCTATTTTTTTCTGTTAATTGGGGAATTGCAGTTATGAAAATTACTGGAAAATACTCTAATGGCATAGACTTTGGTTCTATTTCTGGTTCCATCTATGGTTCTATGATGGCCATTCTTTGGAGATAATGAAGTTCACATTATGTATCTGAAAACTAGGTATTGTTTTCTTATTATTTTTATGCTCACTTGGGGAGAATGAAACAGATGACTTATAACCAGGAGATAAATTTTCTTGAATAGGTGTTTTTCTTAGGTGGGGGTGGGGAGGAGAATTGAGTCATAAAGTATAGGGGAAATATTTCAAATGTTTTATTTTGAATCCAGAATGTAAATAAATAGAACTTACTTAAGCAGTTGGAAGTCCTATAATTTTGTTCACTTTTTCTATTCTATTCTAAAGCTTAATCTAAGACTGAGCAATAAGGAAACTGCACATGATCTTACCTTGTACTATCCTGATCCCTTCGTATTGCTCTGTGCCGACCCATAAGTGCTGATAGGATTTTAGAAAGAATCCAAATGGAGCTCAGATACCCTGACAAGATCTTACCAGCTTGTTACCTGTGAGGCTAGTTTGCTTAGTTCTTGTTTCAACAGCACAGATCTTTCAGATATTAGCACAGCTGAGTGTCTTACTCTGAGCATCTCCTTGGCCGAGCAGCTATTTAGCACTACTCCCTAAATTCAAGCATCTCAGAGATATCATTAAAACTATGCTCAAGTCACCAAGCCACATACATTGCCAGAACTGACACTCATTCAGAGGTCCATTGTAGAAGGTAAATTCACATAATTTTAGTCGGTCATACTCTAATTCCTTTTCACTGGCCTTAGCAATGTCTCAGTATACAGTAAAACTTCTACATGACCACAAGAGGTTTGATATTCTTGGTTATTTTGTGCAATCTGTTCGACGTCCCACTGCCATTAAAAAAAAACAGAACTAAAAAACATTCTCTTGAGGCAAGTCTTCTAATGTTCTCTATCAGTTGTTATCAATATCTGGTCCTTGGATCAGCATCATAGCTACTACCTCCTAATTCATTAAAATGCAAAAGCTCAGGTCCCATCCAAAACCTAATGAGTAGAAATGAGGTAGGGCCCACTTACCTCTGTTTAAGCAGAAGTCTCAAGTGATTCTGATGCATGCAAAATTTTGAGACTAACTGCTTTATACTGCATTACAAGAAGTTGGACAACCTGTTAGTAGTGCATAAGAGACAAGAGATGTAACTATTGTTTACATATGTTATCATATATCAGTAACTTCCAAATATCAATAAATCCAAAGACTTAGAAAATTAATTCAAATAATTGCCAAACAACAAAAGCTAAAATAAGTTCACACTTCACACATTTCATATTCTGACCATGATCACATGTGATATTATAAAACAAATTCAGTAGAAACTGGGTCCCTTTTTATTTGGAATGTTGGGAAATCTACTTAAAATAAGCTTAAAAAAATAAAACCTGACATAGCATGTATCTAGGAGGCAGTCCTTTGGGACTTCAAATTTAAATTTCGTACATTCAAAATCTGCTTCAGCTACCTAAGTTATGGGAGCCTTTGGACAACTTGAAGTATTTCTAAGATTGTTTTAGGAGTGTCATGCGATAGCCTGTTGAAGTTCCCAACAAGGATCTTTGAACAGAGTAAATACTCATTATATACTGCCAGAACCTAAATTTTCTGTATTTACTTTGCTGGCTTGAACATTAATTTTCAAGACCTCATTACCCCAGATTGCTACTCCAGTCCATGTGGAATCCACAGCCATTCTACTGAAGCAGTAAACCAGCCCTCTCTTGAGTGTTTACACTTATATTCTCCAGGACATATGCAAATGATCAGGGTGTCCTTGAGGATTTTCTGTTTGGATCTGTGATTAAGATAAAATGAACCAAGCCCTTTTTGCTTGTCAGTACCGTGTGGTCAGTACACATCTGAAGAAACTCCAGAGTTGTCATTGTTACTTTTCCGGATGCTGCCATTGTATTTCTTTTACTAAAGAGTCTTAAAAACTGTCTGCTATAGATAAAAGTATGTAAATACATTTTTATTAACTTAAGCAACAGTATTATTGAGCTTTCCAGAAGTAGGAGGTAATGGAAGGTCTGAAGCTCAGAAAGGATTTTATCTTTGCTTTCCATTATGTATGTTTTATAAATATTATAAAGAGAGGGGGTATTAAAATATACTCAATTACTTTGAGATTGACTGGGTGAATAGACATTATTATTATCTCTTCATAAAGACCAGTGTGATTTTAACCAATGATTTTTCTGCTTATTTCATGAGTAATATTTTGAGTAATAATTTTTCTTCATTGTGTGTGTGTGTATGTGTGATGTTGAGACCTTGTCACAGGACATCCAACGAGGTGAAAAAAAGAGAAAAGGGTATCCTCTCAAATGTACGAAACACTGTCAAAAGGGTCTGATACTCTTGATTGATCTTAGGGTGGTAGAAGGGTAGAGAACAAACCTAAAATAATACAGTTACACTTGGACAGGACATGAACAGCTACAAAGAATTCAATGGTCTCAATCAAAAATCTTGAGGAAGTCAGAATTAAAGTATACAAATAGGGTGAATAGAGGTCAGGTATTAAAAAGAAGGTAGATAGGCAGATGGGGTACCTAAAAATAAGAGCTACAATTTGAAGATCGCTGGCCTGAGCATAGTTTAAGGCTTCAGTGCATACGTCAATCATGCATGTACATGGGAGCCCCCAGTGATGAGTAAAGTTATCAGTGGTTAGAATTTGGGCTTATATACCATCTTAACAAAAGATCAGTACATTTTTAGTGAAGTGTAAAAACAAAGGAAAAAGACTTTGAGCTTCTAGGTGGGCAAATTCTGGGAAGGCAAATAAAAGGGAAAATTGTGCATAAGGGCTGGTGTTAGCAAGGTTTATAATGTAGATTCATCTGGTGCTGTCTCTGGGTTGATAAGGGTTTAGAATTGTCTTTGGTTATTAGCTTCTGTTCTTCCTGGTAGAGAGGGAAGGGTGCTCACTTTACAAATTTATGTCCTGCTGTTATGCAAGTAGGGGAAGAGAGAAGAGCTTTATTTTTATTTGCTTCTCAGATGCCTTCAGCTCAGAATAATCCTTATGACAAAGTAGTGTATTTTGGGGTGGCATTTTATGCTACTCTTCACTATCCTCATCTTTGCCTCCCCAGATCAACATTATTTTATGTTATTTTTTAGAAATATTGAAGCAATCTCTATAAAATTTTTATTGAAATATATCTCTTGTATCTATTATATGCTATCAAGAAAATTCAAGAACAAATTCCTTGGAGTATGCTACTTCAGTATAATAGTGCTCTTAATAGGATTAATTTTATTCATTACTTCCAACACTTCTTCATTATTTATTTTTCCCTAATGTGTCACAAAAGCAGTAATATTAGGGTTAAAATTAAAAGGTGAAGGTATCACTGTTATGGAAGAAATTCCAAAAGCAAAGGAAAGAGGATTGACAATCATTGGACAATAAAAGAAAACAAAGGGCGCTTGAGCAGAGTAATATGGATTCACATGGTCTGTGAAAACACAGAAGCCAGTTTCATTCACATATTTTACCCATGGTTTAGATGACTATGCATATTATATATTTTTCCCCTTAAAAAAATTACACTCTAATAGTGAAGACAAGAGTAACAAACATGAAAAGTTTAGGACTGTTTCAGGAAGATCCCCAAAATAGCATCTATAGAGAATGGCACAAAATGAAAGCAATTAGGAAGAAGCAGTATTCTAATCAACCAATATGAAAAATCTGATGGGCATTAGAATGTCCATTAGAATATTTGAAACATACAAACCATTATAAAGAATAATATAACAAACATCCATATATATACAGAAAAATTAGAAAAAAAAAATTGCCAGTATGTTTGGAAGCCTCTCAGGCCCACTCCCGACTGATATTTTCTTCCTTCTGTCTCAGAGGTAATTACTGTTCTTGTATTAGTGATTTTTATCCCCAGGTGCCACTTCACACTTTGTTTTAAATTTCTGAGATACCATTCACATGCTATACATGTCAGAAATTCAAAATATTCAATTCAGTGGCCTTTAGTATATTAATGGAGTTGTGCGTCCATCACCAGATTTTGCATTTTTCTTACCTCAACAAAAAATTCCCACTCTAGACATAAACTCTGAACCGTCCTTCATCCCTTAGCTCCTGGCAACCACTAATATACTTGTGGTCTCTATAGATTTCCCTATCTGGACATTTCTTATAAGGGTAATCACACAATATACTGAGACAAACTTGTTTCATTTAGTATGATGTTTTCAGTTTCACTCTGGTTACAGCATTTATCAGTACTTCATTTCTTCTTACAGAAATATTTTTTCAGTGTATGGCTATACTACACTTTATTCATTCATCAGTTCATGGACATGCTGGGTTAATTCCGCTTTTTAGCTGTTATGAAGATTCATGAATAAGAATTTACAGGGACATGTCTTTATTTCTCTTGAGTGTATAACTGGGAATGGAGCTATTGGAACATAAAATTCTATTTAGCCATTTGAGAAATTGCTAGACTATTTTCTAATGCAGCTTCGCTGTTTTGACATTTCCACCATTAGTGCATGAGGATTCCATATCTTCCACATCTCTGATGATGCTTGTTATCTTTCTGAGAATTTCCATCATGGTTTGTGTGAAGTGGTATCTCATTGTGGTCTTTTATTTCACTTTCCTCATGACTAATTATACTTTCATTCCATATTTTAGTGTCCTTGAACAACATAGTAGTCTTTCATAATTCTTAAAATGTTATATTGATTTTATGCAATTGTAACATTGTTTCTCAGATCACTTTTTCACTCAATATTTTATTTTTTCAAATTCACCATATTTTTTTTTATTTGGATTTCATTTATATTTTCACTGCTCTTATTATTTCATTTTATGAACATTACAAATTTTTTATCCATTTTTTTTATTAATGAATGTGAAAGTTGTCAGCCATATTGGTTATTATCTACAGTGCCACAGAGGCACATATATATTCACATGTCCTTGTGCTCATGTGTCAAAATTCTCACAAGGAGTCAGCTTGTCCCAGTTTTCCTTCTGGTTTTAGCACTGAAAGTCTCCTATTTGGGGAAACCCTTAGTTCTAAGTAAACCTGGACAGTTTGTCACTCTGTATCTGCTGTATAATTAGATAGAGAATTGTGAGATCCTGAGCTTTATGAGATATATTCCTCCTCCACTGAAGTTTCACCAATTCCTACCCCCTCTAATGGATTATAGTCGTTATGGTTTCTTCACATCCTCATTGATTTTAATGTCGTCCATTTGTTTTTTTTTAGCAATATGGTAAAAGCCCTGCATATCACATTCCTTGATAACTTCAGGACAGATAGAACTGAATTGGCGATTAACTCCTCTTCTCTGCCTTGCTCTGGTTCTCAGTGACTTGGAGTCTTGTTCTGATTGGAGTGAGGGGCATAGTTGACAGATCACTCCACATCCAAAAATGAATTATTATACAAAATATATTTCTTTACATCTATTTGCTGATTCCACACCATCCTTCACATTCCCTTCTCTTCATTCTTGCTTTTATCATCATGCTTTCTTACTGGCACTAATGTACTAAACTGAACTATGTTACAGTTTTCTTTTTGTGCACACATGTATACACACACACACACACACACACACACATACACACACACATGTAAGCATCTATTCCAAACTACCCTAAACTTTGCTGCCAAGGTAACTTGGTGAAATGTCAATCAACATGTAAAATTACCACATATTTGCAATTGCTAACGAGGCTAAATACTGTATAATTTTGAAATAGAATTACATGAGAGATGTTCCCAGAAGTATGACTTTATTATAGGTCTCAGGTTCCCAAACTAGATCATTATTATGGAAAGATTGGGTGATGCCATTCAGTGAGTCATCTTAAAAGACCTGTTTGTAGTGACAGAACCATTTGGTGGAGTGGGGGAGGGTCATCTGCATATGACTTTAACTCTGAACTGTTTTAAAAAATTATTCAGTATTCAGATTTGCAAATTCTTGTATTTCAAGCCTAAATATCTTCTAACTACATTGCACAGAAAAGGTGGAAAAACCTCATTCCAACTATTACTGTGAGAGAGTGAGCATCCAGCTAACAGATTTAATAGCCCTACCGGAAGGAAAGCTTCTGGGATTCACACCCCCACTCCCATGCCACCCCCCTCTCAGTGACTAAAATCTTGCTCAGCATTTGAAATGTGTAGAATCTCATTGACCCTTCCATAAAAATAATGTCATACTGTGAATGAAAATTAACGGTAGTGTTGGGGGCAGGGAGGCATTGAGTTTATTTTCCTAGGTTCTTGTCCCCACTGCAACAAAGAATTGAAGGGTAGAAACACAGTAGTGAAGCAGAGTAAAAGTTTTATTTGAATACACTCCAACAGGGAGCTGGCCAGAGTCAAGGCAGATAAAGGTAGGTTTATGTGATTGTACCCCAAGGGAGGAGTGAACTAGAGTCAAGATAGATAAAGGCAGGTTTACCTGAATAAAGCAGAGAGGAAGGAAATACAGATGGAGGAAAGGGAAGCTCATTGAACTGATACTCAGCATAAGGGCATAATCCCTTGCCAACTCCTAACGCCAGTGTCACCTGGCACCCAGTGTCCACGAATCTGCACGGCATGGGAACTAAGTCCCTGCCACCCCGTTTGGGGTAACCACAGAGCACTGAATGGAGGAGATTATGTTCTGAGAACTTCGCAGAAGCAAAGAAAGGAGACTCTGAGACAGGCTACTAAACAGCATGATCGTACGGCTGCAGTCCCATCCGGATCACCCCAGGTGACAGAAACTGACAAGCCCAAATAAGAGCTCTCAGTAGCCCCTCCCTACTTACCTGAAGGAGGACAGAGAGGCAACCTCAGCGAGGAGGTGCGGTTAAAGGTTTGGGAGATCTTATAGGGCTTTTTTCGGTAAAGGCCAGCATAAGGCATGATGTATACAGGTGATTCATAATTCCTTTGAAGTTTTCTCTTAAGAATAGTATTATTTAGGTCACTATGTTGGTTTGGAACTTCAGCATTCTTTGTCCACATAGGCTTATTTACACATCTGAGGTCTGTCTCCTGCCCTGGTTACAAAGTTACTTGATTAGGGGGTAGAGGAAGAGGAAAAAACAACATATAGGTTAAATTAAAGAATAAACTGGGCCTTTCAGCAGGCTAAGGAGATTTTACAATGCAATAATCTAATTGATCCCATGAAGACACAGGCTGTGCTCGGGTACTTTTCTTTATCTGGCAATATCTGCACATTCTAAGTTACTCTCCGGGCTTGTGGAATTTCAATTCATTAATTCATTAACTCTTTTCTGGCTCTCTAGTTTTATCTGGTTTAGCTCTTTGAATCCCTTCTAGTGGACTTTACTGGCCTATTCTGCCCCCACCTGCTTATACCTATTTTTCTGCCTAACAGTAGTAACAATTTATTGTCAAACATCTCTGATTCGAATGGCAAATGTACAAGCCTTTCTTACCCTCTGAGTTGCCAAGTAAGTGAACCATTTAGAAAAATTAGCTTTTGATCATTGCTTCCAATCCAATTCAAATAACTGATGAGAAATCAAGTTTAGTCAGACTAATTATTAGTTCTAGTGGGATTCAAACTGCAAATACTATGATAGATGAAAAGCTAAGGAGAATATATATATATGTGTGTGTGTGTGTGTGTGTGTGTGTGTATGTTTGCATGTATTTCATGTGTTTCTGATGTATGTGTGTATATATATGTGTGTTTGTATTTGTGTGATTAGCACACAACAATACAAAATGTCATTACACTTAAGTATCAAATGGTGTCAAATGAGAGATGCATATATGCTAAAACTGTAGTGTACTTCAAAATATAATCTTATCTCTCATTTTCTGAAGTTAAGAATTCACTTTGGATCCACTGGTTGACATTTTTCAAAAAGGGTTGGCTATTGTTACTTTCACAGTGAGCCAGAGTAGCAGGTTGAGTTCTGAAATCACTCATTAAACATATCATTTGCAAAATTTGTGAGACAATTTATAATTACAATGACAAAATATAATTACATCTTCTCATTGGTTCAGCTCTGCAAAGGAATGTCTGAGTGGAAACCAAAAGGGCAATAAATTTTTTAATTGTTGTGATTTGAAAATATGAGATTGATTTATTTAAATATTCACTGCCTAATAACTTGCAATTATAATATCCTTCCTCCAATTGTATCTTCTGGTGATTATACTGTATCTTATATTTTATTAATTATAACCTTCCCTCAAAAGCACAGAAAACTTATATACATTATCTTATCTGATGAGTTTCCCAACAAACAAGTGAAATAGTTACAGCAGAAATCAATATTCCTATTTCCTAATACAAATACAGGGTTTTTTTTCCCTCATAATTAGGTTAGCCATTGCTATGAAGTATATTCAGATTAAAACATCAATGCAGGAACATTTCTGCTGAATAATAACAGGGCGCTGTGTTGTATTTCCTGTAGACTGCAAGGTTTAGCTTTGAAGTAGCCTTTGAAAATAACTGATACCCTTTCCAGTCAGTATTAGTGACATTAAACTCTTCAGTTGTCATCTGAGGTATGACAAAGTGTAACCACTGAGTAATTTACTCCGTAACTATTTGATTAATTTCAGCAAATTAATCAAGGTTTATAAAATCCTAGAGGTGGATGGAATTTTAAATTCCATTATTTCATTTCCTCTTTCAATAACAGATGAGTCACAGCTTCCCTTTGACATTCCTAATCCAAGTCATAACTGAAAATTCCAGTTTCAAGAAGGAAAAAAGGATTGAGATTAAAAGTTCTAGAATGAGGAAAATAGAACAAGACCCAGGAATTCATGTCCAGTAAATCAATCATAATGACATTGCAGCCAGTGCAAGATTAACTGTTAAGAAAGAGGTGCTCACTGGAGCACTGCTGTTGCCTTAAATCGGGGACTTTTCTTGGATTCACATTTTTACAGTCAATAGTAAGTCGCGTTTTAATTGGCGGTGTTACCCATACTCTCACTGGAGACCATGACCCAAAGGCAGCCCATCCGTGTGCTCTGATAAATTGTTCAAAAGCCCCTTCATTTGGAGACTTCTGAAATACTTTTTCTATAGCAGACAAAATGTTCAGGAAAGAGGTTACATTTATCAATACATCAAGTATGTGACATGATACATGTACTTGGTGTCCTGAAGGATCATGCTGTACACATTCTGATGCTCTGTGTGTGTGTGTGTGAGAGGGAGCAAGGATAAGGGTCTCAATAGGTGGATGACCCCATCTTCCTTTGGGGATATAAAGGGGTGTGTGCCATTATATTACCAGAATATTCCTGACTGACTATTATTCTGGGAGAAGTTGAAACTACAGTTAGATTGGGTACTTTTTTTTAAAGTGAGGCATATAAAAATCACTTTCATTTTATCTTGGACCAAATTCAACATGTATTTATTAAGCACCATTATAATGTTATTAGTAACATTATAGATGTGCTCTTGAATTCACAGGCACACAGGTTCAAATAATGTATAGATTTTTAATTCCATAGTTTAGATTTTTTCTTCCCCCCTCTCTATTTTTTTTTATTAAGGTATCATTGATACACACTCTTATGAAGGTTTCACAAGAAAAACAATGTAGTTATTGCATTTACCCTTATTATCAAGTGCCCCCCCATATCCCATGGCAGTCACTGTCCATCAGTGTAGTAAGATGCCACAGAGCCACTATTTGTCTACTGTGAGCTACACTGTTTTCCCCGTGACCCCCACACACACCATGTGCACCAAAAATTTGGTATTAAGCCAGTTTTGGTGACTTGGTCTAGAAGTGACCCCATGTTCAACCTGTGTCTCTCTTTTTAACAGCAACATAAAGATGAACTCTTCATAAGCAAAGAATAAAACACTTACTGGGAGCTCCAGCTCACCATGACCTTCAACCTTCAATGCAATAGTGATACTGTAAGAAATGCAATAAGTAAACAAACAGATCAACATACCATGAAAGAGATCATTTATATGTTATCTAATTATGCAGAATACCATTTATGACCCATCAACAATTATGTTTTATTCCCTTAGATGCTTAGTACATTAAAATACAAACTTAAAAACTTTGAATGGATCAGTAATTCACAATCTGTTCACCTTAACACCTACACCAAAGGAGTTGTATTTCTCAAAAGAGTACATTTTTTAAAATCCTATATTTGATTTAGTAAAATATCTAAGTGTCTGACACAGCATGATATACACCAGAGAAGTGAACCTCTGGAATGTGTTGTCCAGTAAGTGTTTTAAAGAGCACCAATAAAATGCTAATGAAGAGCCATCAGTTACACTGTATTTCATGTAAAAGGTTTGGCACATATAGCATGCTTTTATGAGGCTCCTCCTTAAAAACTAATCAAAGGTAGTATATTTCTTTTCAGGTTCAAAGTAGGGGATCTGCAAAACTGAAGGTCAGTAGGCAGCCAGACTGCATGTCTTCTTAGGAAGCTGGCCCTGTTGTGGGGCATTCCTAATCGTGCTTTGTCTGAGATCTCAGCCTCATTCTTCCTCAGGGCTGTAGCCATTCCACTGCATCAGCTTCAGCAACACTTACTATGCTCATATTGTTATGCAGGCACCGACCCATTAATTACAGAGAGGAAGAGGCAAAAGTAAAGATCAATCAGCCATGTAGCTTGCCTTCAAAGATCTTATAGTTTGGGAGGCATGATAAGACAGCTATGTCAATCTTTGGGATATAAAATTAAAGAAAGAAGAGGTTATATCTATGTGAAAGGAGAGTGGAAAAATCCAGTTTTATTTAAGTAGCATTTTAAAAAATAAATAGCATTTGGATTTCAAGATAGCATCCTTACTAGGTCAACAGGTTTAATAAATCCTGCCCAGCCTTTAACCTCAGGGGAAGCCTAAAAGTTGTAGCTTTTGCTTAGCTCTGAAACTTTAAGGATTTGTTTAGGCATTTTTTTTCCTATCCACTCTCAGATTGCTTGCTTTCTTCTCATTTTCCACTCTTTAAACACTTTTTGCCTGTTAATCAGTCTTCCTATTTATACTGAGCTCATTTGGATAAATAGCTAGTTGAATGGTCTGCTTTGTCTCAACTTATTCTTTAATTCAATGAACATTAATTAAATGTTATATGAGTAATTCACTATAATAAGGACTAAGGTAATAGACAAAGAGATATAGTCCCTTTCTGATGGAGTCTGCATCCTCTGATTTCCAGGCTGTCTTTCATCTTTTGCCTACTTACACTACTGTCTCTAAAATTGTTTCAGTTATGCCCATACTCAGTGTGACTATATGGGGGAAAATGTGTTCCCAGTCTGGGGCAAATAAACCTTTGAAGCTGAAATCAGTCAAAGGGAGAAATAAAGTGGGAGAAACCGCTTTATTGCCTACAAGCAATAGTCTACTCCTGCTCACCAGTGTCTCTCACAACCCAGCTGCAAAGGCCCCAACAAAACCCTCTGTGGTCCAGGTGGGTGCTCCCCATCCACCCACTTTGTAATCACCTATTGATATGGAGATTAACTACTTCTCTGCACCCCTTGGAAACACCTATTGATATGGAGATGAACAAAGGCCAGGAGAGAGATTCTGGAAATACTACAATTTTACCCATACTGGGCAGCCCAGATGAAGTTCTCTCACTTTCCTACACTTAGCCCAGATAGGTAATGTCTTGAATTATAGCTTGTGTGGGAAAAGAACTTATAAATACTGAAACATGGCCATGATAGATAGGACACTCAGCATGCAGGAAGGCACAGAGTGGATGTGGCACACACAGAGGTGAAGGAACACTGTTTGACTGTTATTTGAGTATGTGAACTTGAATAGTGGAAAGAGGTTCAGGACACAGATCGTCGATTACCATAATACAATGCCAGGTTAAGTGATTAAGGAAAGGCATTAAATTCTTCAGGCTATAAGGGAAGGACAAGCAAAAGAGACTTAAAATAGGAAACATTTCAGTGGAATATTTGCAAGAAGATTTGGACTGTCAAGGGCAAAGCATACATTTTTTTCAAGAGAACTATGCTAAGGGGACTTTATAAAATGAATAGAAATTCAGCCTTAGTGATGATTTTAGACCAGGACGCTCTTGAAAGCCAAGTCTCATTGCAGTCAAGGCCTCTAATAGTCCTGGAATAATAAATGTGCCATTGATCCTTATGTCCTATTCAATTAGCTAAAATCTTTTCAAACAACCGGACTGTGGAGTCACCTTTGTGAAGGTATGTGTCATGTGACAATTTGGAAGAGTAGAAAAAATTGCTCAGGAGGATTAGGAATAGAGGTCTGAAGATGTCAAGCGATAAACACTGTGTTCTTATAAAATGACTTGAGTTTTGGAGAGAGAGTGCTTCAGTGGCATGGAAGGTTCAGAACTCATTCTTCCTTTGTATCTGTCCGAATTCCTAAAGTTCCAGCTCAAACATTACTGTTTCTGCTAAAACTTTAATCCAGCCCAAATAAACTAAAGTCTTTTGTCTATATTACATCATTTTGCACTTTATTTGTATACATCTATGTTTACATCTTTCTCCTGAATTTGCCATTGAGTATATATGTGGACAACTTATTACAGCATCTCCTGAGCCCTTAGAACAAGGCAAAGCTCCAAACACACAATAGGTTGAGACTTGCTGATTCACAGTTTTGTGATCAGTGTATAACTAACTCTTAGGAAGTCGCTTTTGTGCTGGGACCCTTAAAGGAGTGGGACCCACAGCAGGAGCAGAATTGGAGCCAGACACCCACAGAGAGCAGAGCCTGGCAATGGTAGTTTACGGCAGCTACCTGACTGGCAAACTGTGAGGCTGGCCTGGGACCAACTGGAAAAGATGTTAGTCAAGGAGGAATGTGCTTTCTCTATCCCTTCCTGAACACCTGCACTGGCCTAATTTAGTATGATTTATTCAGCAGAGTAGGCCACTTAGCAGGCCACAGCTATGGCTAGCATCCAATACCCATGACCTCATTAAACCTTAAGCAAGTAGAAGGAAATGAGAAGGAAAGGGGGATGGTCTCATTTTTTTCTCTCTGGGCTCCCAGGGTCTAAAGAAAGTACATATTTGGAAAACAGCACAAATTGAGGTCAAATTATGTGTACAAACTAAATACACAGCCCTGTCATAACCTATTCAATTTTATGTCAAATTCTGGCAACCTCAAAGCTGTACATGAAAGCCCACTACATGAACCTGACATTTGTGGGGTTTATTGTAGTTTATGCAGGATTGTCTTTATATGTTGTCTTCCTTGAGAGTCATGGCAATGATGTGAAGCTATTCAATTGTCAATACAAGCTTTTTCCTCAAAAGAAAGCAAAAACAAATACAATCCTAGGAATAGTGTCAGGACCATTTAGAAAATGCTATAGCCACTCTGTCAAACCTCATAAATAATGAAGCTGTAATTCAAATGAGCATCTTTCATTCTTAAGCTTAGGGTATCTGCTAAGGACTTACCCTTTTATAATGCCCAAGATTCTAAACTGCATATTCTAGATGTATGCTTCTGAGAAAACTAATTCCATGTTCAAGTAGGATAGAAGATGATAGCATAGGAATTATTTGGTTTATTTACTGTAGGGTTTGTAAACATTTTATAACTTCTTCTCAAACCTTAACATACTAAAATAATTAAAAGACAATGGGGGTTAGTACAGGCAAGACCCTGATAGCAATAAAAATCCATAGTTATAACTGAGGGAGGTGAAATTTATAAATCACAATTTGTGCATATACACACATAAATATCAATACTACAAAGAGGAGATACCTTGTCTTTTTAGGTTGTAAAGAAGCTTCTTTGCATACTGTAATAATAAATATCCACTGTCTTACCACACATTGAAATAACTTGTTCAAAATTATGATCCCAAGGCACTGAAAAAATTTAAAAATGAGTTTGGAGTGTTCCACCTAAAAAAAAGCAGGTAATTGTATTACACAGTGGAGATTTTCATTTGAAAGAGTTAGAACAGCAAAGTAGCTACAGCAAAATAATTATACTTTTGATGGGATGAGCTCCAGTTCTTTGGTAGAAGCACTAATCTGACAGGTAAATGATGTGCAATTCATTTCAAATTAATGTTTTAAGAGCCAGCAAAACAAATTACAAACAAACATACATTGAAACAACAGCTTATAAATCTTCTACAAAAATAATGAACCTTAACAACATAACAAAGATGTCAACAGTGATGATGGGGTAGAATGAGCAATCTGCGAAGTTTCATTTGAAAACTGCACAGTTTAACAGCTCCTCAGCTGTCTAGTTGGAAGAGAAAAGCCCTCCTATGCCAGGTCCTAGCAATTCAGTCCTCTCTGTTAGACATTCTCTTTCAGGAGGAAAGAGAACTTTTGTGTGTGTAATTGATTTTGCATGTCCCTCCTGAATTGGTGGATCTGAACTATGGGACATTCATTTATTCCAGTATGTTTCCAGTGACTGATGTATGTTGGGGGATGAGACAGGTGCAGTGGGATAAAAGGACAAGTAAAAGTTGAACCCAGATTTTTAGGTATGTGCATTTAATGAAAGTGTATTCATTTAAACTTACTGAAATCACCCCTATAAATGCCAAGCTTGAAATATGTGCAAAGGGCTACTAGCAGTGTTAACAACGAAACACCTGTGTATAGAATCGTAAGTGATTTTATAATTGGATGCTATATGAAATTGGATGAAGGAATGGTACCAGCAGGACTCTCTGGGTAGCAAGAAGGGAGAAGGATGACAGAAATAAGGAAAAGATGCCTGGCACTCAAGGGATACAAGTTAACAAGACAAGAGGAAGTGGGGGCCCAAAGATACACTCTTGTTGGCTTCAATTTTTTGGGAGACTTGAGTTTGGGATTAATGTATAGCTGTAACTTAGTTGCTTCCCACTTGACTAAATATACCAAGAAATCTTCAAAATGGGGCTCATCTTTCCATGTGCATATCAACTTTAGAAGCTTCACTGAATATTGGAAAGAACGAAATTCAGGAGACAAACCTGGACTTAAATCCCAGTTGCTCTACCTTCGAAACTGGTAAATTTGGACAAAACTCTTAGCTATTTTTCTCATTTCAAAAGTGAGCTGCACCATGCCAGTCATAATGGCTACCATTCATGGAAACTTGTAGCATGCCTGGCACTGTTCTGAGTTCTTCAAGTACATCAATTCATTCTTGCAGTGCCCCTGTAAAGTTGGCACTACCATTAACCCTGTTTTTCAGATGTGAAGCTGAGTTTTAAGGAACTCACCTAAGATCATACCACTAGACAGCAGCATAGACAAAATGATACTTTTTGTAGCAGACTCCTGGCTCCTTTAAAGCCCTTATTCTTAAGCACTTCCGTACTTACAAAATCTACCCCAACAATAATGAGGTACCACTACATATGTATTAGGTTGGATAAAATCCCAAACACCAAGAACACCAAATGCTGACAAGGATGTGGAGCAATAGGAACTCTAATGCATTACAAGGACAGAATGATACAACCACTTTGGAAGACAGTTTGGCAGTTTCTTTCAAAGCTAAACATAGGCTTCCCATAGGATTGAGCAAACACACCCCAAATGGGTTGAAAATCTATGTTCACACAAAACTCTGCACATCAATATTGATATTAGCTTTATTCATACTTGCCAAAGATTGGAAGCAGTTAAAATGCCCTTCAGGAAGTGAAGGGATAAACAAACTGTGATACATCCATTCAGTGGAGCATTATTAGGTGATAAAAGAAAATGAGCTCTCAAGCCACCAACAAACATGGTAGAAGTTAAAGGGCATATTGTTACATAGAAACCAGTCTGAAAAGGCTGCATACTGTATGCTTCCAAGTATGTGATATTTTGAAAAAAGCAAAACTATGGAGAAAGTAGAAAGATCACAGGTTGCCTGAGGCTTGAGGAGACAGGAGAAAGATAAATTGGCAGAACACAATTTTTACAGTAGTGAAATTATTTTGTGTGATACTGAAATGGTGATTAAATGACATTATGCATCTGTCAGAACCCATAGAATGTACAACACAAAGCATTAACCCTAATGCAGACAATGGATTTCAGTGATTTATAATGTATTAATAGTGGTTCATCAAATTAATGTATCACACTAATGCAAGTTGTTAATAGTGGGAAGAACTGGGGGGCTAGGGTAGAGAGAAGGCATAGGGGAACTCTGTACTTCCTGTGAAAATATTCTGTAAACTAAAACTGCTGAAAATAGTATCTATTCTTTATTTTAAGCTCTAAAAAAATAATCTGCATTGTTGTTTTTTGAGGAGTAAATGAAATAAATTTGTGTAAAATACTGAACCTGATGTCTAACTATTTCAGGGAAGGAAGCCTACAAAAATTACTTAAGTTTTTTCATAATTATCATAGAAGGTAATCTGACTTTGAAAATCTTTCCAAACTGCATTACCCAGTGTTTCTTCTACTTCTAAAAGAAAATTAAAGGCAATCTGTTCAAGGCATTCTGATCATCATATGGACATAAAGCACACTTCAAATATTAAAAGCTTAGAGCTGGACCTCTTTTTCTCTTCAGGTCAAATTTATCTTTGTGATGGTCTCACTAATTGTTTCCTCAACAGCCCAGCTGTGTTTACTTGAGCTCTCTGGATGGTGATCTTTTCTAGAGCTAATAGTAGTTTAGGCAAAAAAAAAAAAGTTTATTTTGCACTTAACAAGGTCTTATTCCCATCAACAGTTTAGCCCTTGAGAGGAAAGCATTCAAGAGAGTCATCAAATGAATTGCCCTCTTTATAAATAAGGCTGTACATCAGTTGAACACAAGCATTATTTGTCAACATATCTTTACAGTGTTATCTTTACAATTGACATTTTAAAACAAGTAAATGTGTAATTCAATATTGCATATAGTATGTACCCCACAAAGCCATTTGCTAATATGAGACTCAGTTTCTCATTGAAATTTTAAAATTAATTGTCCATTCCATGTTCAGGTACTACCAGGATTTGTTTTTTTTAAGTAAAGAAAAGAAAGAAAAAATGTTTCCTACTACTCAAGTCTAAAGAGTTCAGTAGGAGGAAATCAATTGGAAGCTTTAAAATTTTGCTTCTTTTTGTCTCCTTTCTGAAGACCTTGCTGTATAATGAATTTCTTTTTAGCATCACCATACTTGGGATGTTAAGTATGGGAATACTTTGAGGTTATAGGCAGAATTAGCTAACCTATGAGCTTTAAAACCAATTCTGTCTTTCAGCAGGGAGTTCCAGCTCACATAGTCATGAACAGAAGGAACTTCAAAAATCATGACCGAATACGAGGATACTCACCATCCTCAGTCTTCTCATGTGTCAGTTCTGATCCTATACTCCAGTTCTATATTTAAGAATGAGCTCTGTTCTTTACAGGAGTCCTCTCTGGATGTTGAAACTAGAACAAAATTGATCACTTGCAAGATTCACAATGTCCTAAAAGAATAAACAAGTCAGATCCTTAGGAGGAACAAGAAATAGCACAATTTTAAACACTCAGAACAAAGTGAATTTCTGGAAGAATTTCAAAAAGAATGTACATGACTTGATTGAGTGAAAATCATCATCAGTAAACAATGCAAAAAAAAATTCATAGAGCTGCTTTTCTATGGTATCGTGGCAAAAGAAAAATCAGTTTTAAGTAATCAAGCATTGAACCAGACTTCTGTGGTCCTGGTGCTGTTTAGTTGGTTGGTTGGTGGGGGATAGATAGAACATGAGTAGTGGGGGCTCTTGGACATTTTAGAATTTAATGAAAACTGTTGATTCTCTCCTCTCTCCATCTCTGTTTCTGTATGTGTGTGTGTATGTGTGTATGTGTGTGTATATATATATATATATATATATATATATATATATATATATATATATATATATATATATATTTCTTCAAGTATTTTTACATACAGACTACTGTCTTTTACTTGGGATTGTGAAACTAATGGTTTTCAGTGTGTTTTAGATTACTGTAGGTCACAAATGCTTAATGTTATCTACTTCCACCCACTATCTGAATGTGAATGTGCAGTCTTATGCATCAGCAGCTAGTTGAGGCTGTGGGAGGCTCTAATGAAAAATGTGGGGTCTCAAAAGAAGTAGAAGATAAACTGCCTTTCAAGAATATGAAATGTATGATTACTGAATTCTCTTCAATTAAAAAAAGAAACTCTTCTATAGGCTCTTTGGAAGCATCTCTCATCCCTTACAGAGTTGACAGGGTGTCAAGAGTTGTATGAGTCTTTTCACTTGCTCGGATATGCCAATTATTTCTCTTCAGACTGTGTTCTATGGATACATTTTTAAACTTGATAGTTTGGCAACTAGACAAGGTGGTTTTCAAACAGCTGCAGATTGCAATTCCTTGAAGAGTTTTAACAAATAGGTCCTGCTCCTAGAGGACCTAATAGGATTAGGTGTGGGGATTTATAACCATAATGTATAATCACAGTCATCCTATTGTCTCAAGTCTGTGTCCTATCCAAGGGGTTGTGTGAAATTCCAAGGTCCATCCAATTAGTATTAATAGTCTCCTTTAGTTTCATTAGAAATTAAAGCAAATTTTAGGTCTGAATTATTTGTTGTTTTTGGCAAATGATTAATAATACATTTGCAGTGGCCAGTTCCTAGAGGTAGAGACAAACTTTGTGATGTACAAACTGTAGGATCTGAAAAATCAAAAGTTAGCATAAGTACAGCCATCTTAAAGGCTTAAATACCACCCCCTAACCTAGAAGGAGGAAAATTATTAGAATCTTGAAAAACAAGTTAGTCAGCCAGTGTTAAATGTAGTGACCTTTTTAGTTAGCTGACCTCAAATCAGCTTATCTTGCTAGAACCACCCTAAACATTCCGAAGGTAATCTTATCTAACCAGACCCCAGGATGTGGCCCCAGCCAAAGATTTATGTGTCTAAAATGTTGCCCCCTTTGAAAATGCTATAAAACCTTCTGGCTTTGTGTGCTCAGGGTCCTTGTTGAGACCCGCTGCATCGGGCTAACTTGGACCCCAGCTAGCTGGTTCCTGAATAAATTCCTCTTGCTTATTGCATCAAGAGATGCCTTTTGTGAGTGATTTGGGGCAGCGTCCTCCTCTGGGAGAATCCAACAAAACACAGTTGAAAAAACAAAAGATTTCCATATCCTAAGTTCTATTATCAAAGCAGTAGCCTTAATTTTTAGAACCCACATAGGAAAGAGTAAGTTATAATTTATTAATTTGCCTGTATTAGTATTTTTGGTTGTAATGAACATAATAATCCAAAATTATCCACAAGAAATATTTGCATTTAAAATTCCCAGGATATATTATAACAGTATAAACAATTACTGAGTGAATACATTTACTCAACAAGAAGTTGATGTTCTAGTCAAATTTATGGGTGCCTAGTACCTTCTCTCCTCCATACCAAGGGTCAGCAGCTGTACCCACTGGAAACATCAGGCACACATTCTGTTTTGTTGCCAAGATTTTTACATTTTTTTCAAATGGTTCAAAGTGATCAAAAGAAGAATAGTATTTCATGACATATGAAAAGTATGTAAAATTCAAATCCCAGTATCCATAAATAAAGTTTTGTTGGACATAGTCATGTTCATGTATTACCTACAGCTACTTTCACACTTCATGATAGTTGCAATAGAGAGGACATGGCCCCCAAAGCCTACAGTATTTATTATGTAGGCTTTTACAGAAAGAGTATCTAGTTGGGAAATTTCTAAATGAGTGTTGAAGGTGTGATTTGATTTTCTTCTTGCTATTTATCATAAGATGCAAGAGGAAAGATATAAACTGAAGGAAGAACTGTTAAGCAAAAAAACCCAGACCTGATAATTTGTGGAATTCTCAGCCTATCTGGATAGCAAAAAAACATTACAATTAGAAGGTTCAGTATCAGGAAAGTGGGCACTGGAGAGAAAGCCAAAGCTGTAGATGGATGACCTTTTGTTAATGCCTCAGCAGGGAAAAAAGCTGCAGTATTCAGTCACACAAAGGGCTCTTTGAAGAGATTAGTCTCACAACTCATGGATCCCCCTTAGCTATTTTAGCAAAAGGCAAAGTAAAGACCCATTGAGGAACCTCTTGAATAGTGGAGTGAATCCTCATAACATACACAGAAGATGTAAAATGTTTTGGTAATGTTATACCAACAAAGACACTGACAGCTTGCATTGAAAAGGTCAGAGAGAAAAGGAAATGAGAGAAGACTGTTGATTTCTGAAATTCTGCAGGTAGGAAACACGCTGATAAAACTATTCGGATGAAAGCACACACTCTCTTCATGTCTTCATGAAAAAGGAAAGATATCCCAGAGAGCAGAGGCACAGAGTAGGACCTTGGACCCAGAAAGTGGAGACTTGAGGGCCAGAGAATTTTTTTCCCAGTCCTTGAAACATAATAAAGTTTGCCCTTTTGGATTTAAAAAGTGGCTTGGGACTGACAACTCCTTTTTCCTTCCAGTTTCTCCCTTTTGAATGGGAATGTCTGTAACTCATATCCTATGTCAGCTCCATTTTTATTTTGGATGTTGATAATATATTTACTAGTTTCATAGTTCATGGATGGAGAGGAATGTTGTGCCGTGATGAATCATGCCCAGTGTCTCATCCATACCTGATTGAGATGATTTAGATGAGAAATTTGGGTCTTTTGAGCTGATGATATTAAAATGAGATATTTTAACTTGGAGTTGATGCTACAATGAGATAAGACTTTGGGCTCCGGTTAATGCATTTTGCACATGAGATGGATGTGCATCTTTTTGGTGCCAGATGGCAGCCTAGTAGGCTGAATAATGACCACCCAAAGTTTCCTTGTCTTCATTCCGGGAACCTCTGAATACATTACTTTACATAGTAAAATGGACTTTAAAGATAGGATTAAGAATCTTGAGATAGGGAATTATCCCGAATTAACTGGGTGGGCCCAATGTAATTAAAAGGATCCTTATTAAAGGGGGACAGCAGGATCAGAGTAGTAGTAGATGTGATGATAGAAGCAAGCGGTTAGAATGCTACAAGGAAGGGACCATGAATCAAGGAATGAAAGTGACTTCTAGGAACTGAAAAAGGTCAAGTAAATAGATTTTTCCCTCAAGTCCTCCAGACTTGAGGTGCCTGCTGACACCTTGATTTAAGCTCAGTAAGACCTATCTGGGGATTAAAACAGAAAATTATAAAATGATAAATCTGTGTTGTTTTAAGCCCCTAAATTGATAGTACTTTGTTACATCAGCAATAGTAAACTAATATAAACAATCTTATTATTTGTGTTTTGTGACAGGTGTTGTAGTGGTTGTCTTTCTTTGGTGTTATATTCCTGGATTTCCCAGAATCTCTGAATGAACAGTTTAAAATGGGTGATTATTTGGGGATATCTTTATTTTTCAGTTGAACTATTGAACAGCATCAAATTCAAGTTCAACTATTATAGAACTTGTCTGAGTTGATATATGTTTCCAACACTGTGCTGCAAAAAGTAAGTGAAAGCTGGCAGAGATACTGTAACATCTGGGAAATGCTGCAAATTGTGATAATCTGATAAAAGGGATAGATGGTAAATTTCCCAAGAAATGAAAACATAATCTTATAATCTTAAGAGTCTAGCATTTTAAAGAGTTCCTGGCATCTGGTGGTAAAAAAATATTTATTGAGTAAATGTGTGATTAAATCACCTGCTCTTCCGAGAAACAGCCTATGTTGTTTCTTATCTTAGAGCACCTTTTCATCCTCTATCCTCCATCAGAAATGGCCTCCACTCCCTACTCAACTCCTGAGTCTCCATCCTTTCTCTGGCTTACTTATCAACATCTTTTATATCACATCAGATGTCTCTTCCTGAAATCTTTTTTCACTGCCCTTTGTGTAACCATAATATTTGGTGTGTAGTTTTATAACATTAACAATACTTCTTATTACTATTATTCATTCCTCTGTTTATCTCCTATATCATAAGGTGATTTCCTCTTGATGAGTCACCTGCCGTACATAGTTGTCTATTTATGTTGTTGTGTAGCTAACATCTATGCACAGTTTCTAGGTTCTTCCATATTTGTTTCCTGTTTACTGTTAGAACTACTTTTTAAGTGATTCTAATGACCAATTCCCTTTTTTCAAATTGGTACATAATTGACATATAACATCATATAAGTTTAAAGGTGTACAAACTCTTGATTTGATACATTTATATATTGCAGTGTAATTGCCACTGTAGTATTATCTAGCATTTCTGTTATATCACATAATTATCACATAATTGTCATTTCTTTTTACTGGTGGCAACACTTTAGATTTAGTCTCTTAGCAATATAATATAATGTAGTTAACTGTAATCACTATGCTGTGCATTAGATCCCCAGAACCTATTCATTCTGTTTGTACCCTATGACCTACTCTCTGGAAGGTAGAATGGCCTCAGGAAGCCAGAAAAGTTAATTCTAACACCTTCTTTGGAAACATTCATCTTGCCTACTAAAACTTGAATTTTCTCATATGGAAAAAATAAAATAAAATCAGGTTTGGAATGGGCGCTGTTTAAATGCTATTCTAGTTTTATGCCTAAATTCTTGATTTGTGTAAGTGTGGCCACTAGAACTAAGCCTAGAATCAGGATTAGCACACAGCTTTGAGGATTGAAGCCTACTGAAACTAATGGGAGTTCAGTACCGACAGAGTTAACAGATGAGCTAACCAGTGATGTGTTGTCTGTTGGTTACTGTGCAGTACAAACCCTGAACTCAGCTACCCACTGAAACTTGTGTGCAGTAAGATCACGATTACTCAGTATCCATGTCCAGCACCACAGAGTAATTACTCAAAGTTCTGTCACAATATGTTTACAATGTATATAGTCAGAAACTCCACAAATAACCCCTGGATAGACAGTATCTAATTTTCTAAACCCCAGCTTTTCTCTTTTTCAGTATACCCAAATCCATTATTCTGTGTTATAGACTACTGTCTTGTCACATGAATTGTTTGTGCAAATAGTGATATCTTACTAAGGCATGATATTTCATAGCAAAAGGTTTTTTTTTTCTTTTGCTGCATTCTATTAAAACAGTGGGTATTATTTAGGAGATGTTGAAAAGATGTCTTAAGTGATTGAAGTGATATTTTGAATTTGATAAAATATTCAAGTTCTCTATTCAATATTTTTCTCCAAATCTGGAAAAAATAATAGATGCAAAAGATCCAGCACCTTTCCTTCATGCCCCAGCCTAGGGTTCAACCTTCCAGGGGGTTGTATGTTACTCAGTTTTTGAAATCTTGCTAAGTAGATTGGTTACTTAACATATACTATATAATATCATCTCATCATTGTTATTTTTATTATTATTTTAAATGTTCAAAGCAGTTTTAAGGACTCAATATCTTATTTTATCTTTACAACAATCAAATAAGATAAGCATTATCATGGATAATACTAAAATCTTTAATGTCGGTAACCACATGGTCATCTGATCAGTAAAGGCCAGACAACTAAGAGTTGGTGCTAAGGTTATACCTGTTGGTACATCTCAGCTGAAGACCAGTCCTGTGATTCACTTTCGTTTGATAGATGAGGAAAGGGAGGGAGAAGCATTAGGACTTGAGACTTCCAGTCAGATGCTCCTGATCCAACAACATCCACTACCCTTTCCACTAACTATAGCCACACAGAAAATGCTTGCCTTTTAAAATAAAATGATATGTACTGTTATTTCTAATCAGGCTTAAAAGCTTATATATATGTATAGATATGCATATAGATCTATAATAGAAAATACAGAAAAATTGAAGTTTAAAGAAGTAATGTATCATTTGAGTTTTAGAGAAAATTGCTGCCACCAATTTTTATATTGTTCTGAATCTTTTCATGAATTTTTATTGATTTCTCTGATTGTTTACTTTTAAACTGTCCTTTTAATTTTTTTAAATACCATAAATATGTGTATAGCTTGTCAAGATCCACAAATTCTGAACAATTTTCATATATTAAATATTATATTAAGAAATTGATTCTAATGGTTTCCTACTATCCCAACATGAGGAAAAATATAATATATTTACCTTTTATTTCTCTTTTTAATTGGACAAATAGGTTTTTTTAAAAATATTTGTAGATAATATAAATGAAGCTTGAGTGAGCATTCATGTTCATGATTGTTTGTCTATATATCAGATTATTTCCTAGGATTGTTTTTCCAAGTCATAATAATATCTTAAAGAACAGGAATATTTTAAGGTTTTTGATCTATATTGCAAAATCAATCTATAGAGAATTGGAGTCAATTAAATGCCTTCCCACATTGTATTATTGTGCTTTATGTTATGTACATTACATACTTACTATGTATGCTATAAATCACCTTGTTTGATAGAAACATAGTGCACACTACAGATGTGAGCTACATGTGTAATTTGAAAAATTTTACTGGCCATATATAAAAAAGTAAAGAGAAATAGGTAAATTAATTTAGTAATATATTTTATTTAATATATAAAATATTATTACTTCATCTAATTCATGTAAAATTATGAATAGGATATTTTACATTCTTTTCTCATAGTCTTCAAAATCAAGGAGGTATTTATAATTACATCACATCTCAATTTATTGTTGCCCTTTTTCTACTGCTTAATTGCCATATGTAGCTCATGGCTATTAGACTGCACAATTACAGACACTTAGATGCTGTTGGGATCTCAAAGATCGCTGTTGCTATGGGCTTTTTTTCCATTATAGTTGCTATCATTTTAAAACACTCAGAAAATTTTGAAATGTGTGCACTTGACTAAAAGCATGGGGTTTGGGGAGTATTTGGTGTGATGAGTTGCCCCTGGGATTCACAGGAGTTGATTACAAGAGCAAATCTTGGACATAAAAATCATCTATGGAAAATCCATTGATTAGAACTTCAAAGGTGATACACCCCAAGCTATCCATAAAATTGCTCTGTCTTTGTCTGGGCTGCTATCAGAGAATATCATAAACTGAGTGACTTATAAACACCAGAGATTTATTTCTGACTGTTCTGAAAGTTGGGAAATCCAAGATCAGGGCACCAGCAAGTCCATTATCTGGTGAAGACCCACTTTCTGGCTCATAGATAGACATCTCGCTGTAATATTACATGGCAGAACGGGGCATAGGAGCTCTCTGTGGCCTCTTTTATAAGAACAATCACTAATCCCATTGATGAGGGCTCCTCCCTCATAACCTAATCACCTCCCAAAGCCCTCCCCTTCAAATTCCATTACGTTAGAGATTAGGTTCCAACATACAAATTTTGTAGAACAACGCAAAAGTTTACTGTATGACAAGCCCCTTGTTATTTTTTTCTCTGAACTCAGAATCAAATTAGATAGAATCATGTGATTTAGAAGTAAAAACAAAGTGGAAAAATCAGAATGATCTGTGAAGGCTTAAGAGAAATTAATGAAATTGAAAACGACAATAGAAACCAGAAACATGAATCTTGAAGCCACTAATGCAAGCAAACAATCTTGGTTCAGTAAGTCCTGAATAAACAGTGTAGCTACTTAGAAAGCTGCAGTAGCTATTATAAATAAGAAAACAACATGAAGTTAAACTGCCTAGGGGGAGTCTCTGTTTACAAAATGGTAAAGGAAAAGTCTTACTAAAAAAGCAAAAATGTTAAACAGAGTATCCTTTTAATATGAGAAGGGATATTGCATAATAGCCCACTAAAGATTTACTTAACTACTGACTATCAAAGAATTAGTATTAGATGTTAATTTACAGATTTTGTCAGTTACAGATGCAGATTATCTCTGGCCAGTAAAATATAATGACCCTAAAGATATACCTGAAAAATTTCCAATAAAAAATAATAGATTATAAATTAGCCATGCAAACATAAAAGTGAAAAAACTGTATGAAAATTTTGATATATACTAGAAAATAAACTTTAACAACATTTCGGAGGTAAAGAGGTGCTAATATGGAAATAGTTATTTCATGTCACTTAGTCAATGAAGTTAAAAATGAAAGTGTGAACCTAATTCAAGACAGAAATTAAAATAAGAAATAGCCCCCTTATGTGAACTGGAACATTTGACAGAACATTCTGAAAAGGCTTTAGAACAAAAATGAGACAGAACCAAAAATAAATTTATGGCACTGCTGCTCAAACAGCCATGTGGCCAATATTCTACTAATCATGTATTGGCAAGGGCTCTTGAGATATTTAAACAAAAGGGAAACTGAAAGAAAGACTGTTGCTTCTTATTAAAGAAAGACAAAGATAAAGGAAAATTTTTCAATTCATATCAAATGTACTCTGAGGAAGGAAAAAGCACCCAATATCCTACCTCAGACTTAAACCTTTGCTAAATTTCCATCTCTCATCCCTTAAATGTAATCTTTATGTCTTTACTGAAAAAAAAAAATAGTTATAATCCTTTCTTTTCTGTGATACTCCCACCACTGCAATTTAATAGGGAGAGACTTATTTTACAAATGGAATGTAATGATTAGTTGCACATCAAATGGACTGTTTCTTGAGGTTCCAGAAGACTCCTCTATTCCTAATCAAGTTGTATCTCCTCTGGATATGCTTTTGCCTTCTCTACTATACTTGATGCATACTTTAGATAAAGATCTTGGCACCGTATCTGATACTCTGTGGCCTAAAATTTCCCCTGATGTAGGAATAATAATTGGAACAGAAGCAGAGAAAGTCAAATGTGCTCTTCAATCACATAAATTCCAACATTCTCCAGTCAGAGCATACTGAGACTTTTCCTATTTCCACTGTAAAGTTTTCCCAGTACCACTCCCACCTCAAACACACAAACACTATATGCCTCTGAGTCTCTCTCAAATGCCAGTGATGGCTAATTCCTTTGCTACAGCAAGCTCTAAACAAATAGCTTCTGTTTGTCCTCATTTGAGTGGCCTTTGTTTATTTCAACACTGCTAAAGGTGAAATAGATGGAAATGCCTCTTCAATGAAAAGCTATACTTAGAGAACTTTGTACAAAGTCTTGAGAAGGAGAGGTGAGGAAAAGGCACACTCTATCTTTCTGCTAGACTGGGTGCTTGGACAGAAAAAGAGTAAAAGCCAATATCCCATGAATCTCACGGATTTTCTGTGAAAGAACAAGGAGCTGGTCTAAGGAATGTTCAGGAGAAAAGTGAAAGGAAGTCTACTTTCAAGACCATGGTCACAATTTAAGGAAAGCATTGTCCGAAGTGGTGCTTTTGTATTTAAATAGCTTATTCAAATTTAAGAATGCCGGAGTTAAATAGGGGAAAACTGTCCCTTATCCTCATTCCTTATGATGACTTGTCCCTTACCCTTGAAGTTGATTTGAGAGGACACTACATACAGTACAGGGAATAGTAGTCAGAATAATTCTAGAATTTAAAGAATGAGCTTCCATTCCCTCTTAATTTCTATGGCTTTAGGCAATCACATCCCTTCTCTGGACCCAGTTTTCTTATTTGCAAAATGAGGAGGCTTAACTAGATTGCTCTGAGCGTTTTCTCTGGATGGGAATCTACAATAACTTGTGCATGGTATTCTGTTCCTCCAAACTAGTAAGAGCCCACAGTTTCTCCATTGCATCCTATGTGAGGAGGCACAAGAGTGTCTGTATATACTGTTCTTTCAAGGATATACTTATGACCTTTAGTGGAGTCAGTTTGAGACAATTGTATTTTGCTTTAAATGAATGCACATATCAGATAGAAAAAAATAGTGAAATTTTTATAACATTCCTTTTTTAACTCAGGAAGAAAAGTAATTGGCAGTCCAATTATTTAATATCAGAACTTTGAATTGGCATACAAAATTCTCACTAGAAATTCTAAATTCACTGGAGGTCAACTTTATTCTCCAACCCCCCACTCCCTGGCTTAGCAATGGGTAATTTTTTTTCCCTCTGAATTCTCTATTCAGATGTTAAGTGCAGCAATCAAGTCAGATAAAGCACTGAGAATACAGACTTACAGAATCCAGTATTCCCTAAATATGAGGCTGATAATGCTGCCTGAAGTGCAGCACAGGAAGCATAAATTTTATAGATAATTTACTATTTTCAAACATAACTCACATTCAGGGCTCTTTAGTGTAGGAGTTTGTGTACTTGCATTCTTCCTTTACGGGACCATTTTGAATAAAGTGCCAATTTCCTTAGTTCCATATGGAAATATTACACAATAGATTTAGAATGGTTTGGTTTGTTTATTTTTATTTGCAACATATTGCAAAACTGATGATCTTCAGTTTGGAATGCAGAATTCTTTTCTATCCAAATTCAGGACAACAGGACAAGAACAGTGTTTCCAACTGCAAAGAAAACATTTAATCTCTGCAGCCCTGGACTTCCTAATTTGATTTTATTTCTTAGCTCTTCTAGTTCCCTCAGGCTCAGGCTTAAAATTGTTTACCAACTGCTGCTCACAATTACAGTCACTGTATATGTTAATGACATAATGAAGAAACAAAACAGACACTCCCCAAGGTTTGGATTTACATCAGAAGGTGCCAGAAGGTTCACATTTCAGTGGGATTCAGTGGAAGGATTCAGTTTCTTAATTTTTGTCTGTTCCCTTTCCTCTCAGTCAGATTAATGAATGCCAAAGGCAGGAATGTGCCTCCTAGGTCCTTTGGTGGAGTGTCAGGTCAAGGAGATCAGGCCCAGTCATGTTACAGGAAACCCGAGGAATGAAGTGACTTAGTCAAACTCCAATCAATCACAGTCTCTTTCACTGAATAAATATTTATTGCCAAATACACAGGAGTCAGGTAGCAGAGATATGAATCATACAAATGGTGAATAACACTATTAAGATCTCTGCCTTCAGGACAGAGTCTAGACAACAAACATTCCTTTCCACCAATCTCCATGTTAACACACTTTAATGTCTTCCACCTTTATATATAATATATAATATATAATGTATATGTATATGTATGTTTATTTATATATCTCCTCCCTTGACTCTAGTCCATGAACATTCAATTAAACTGCTCCAGTTTATAGTGAAATTGTGTGGAGTCGCTGATCCTCTCCATTTTTATTCCTATTCTTCTCATTCCAAGTAGGCTCCTATCATACCTAACTCTGATAATGCTCTTATTAGTATTACCAATTACATCCACATCACCAAGTCCAATGTAGTTTTTTCTCATTTTCACCTTCTCCACCTAGTAGCAGTGTTTGACCAATTTATTCTTTCCTCTCCTTTTAAATATAGTCTTTACTTGAACACCAGAATCCATCTACTGACCCACCTATCATCTGTCAATCTATATATTTATAGATTTACATATCTATACCTTTCATCTATCATCTATATATTTATATCTGTAACTATGTATCATCCAGATCTGCTAACATCTACCTATGTGTATCTCTCTATCCATCTATCATCTGTCTCTTTCCTCTCCCTTGCTTCTTGTCCTTACTTCTCACTGGATACTCCCTCTCAGCCCTCTCTTCTTCTTACTTCTCATTCACCTCATCTCTAAACACTGAGTGCCCTAGGACTCAGTCCTCGGACAATATTCATTCTGTGCTCATGTCTCATGAGATCTGAACCAGCACCATTTTTGGATTCTATATGCAAAGGATACACAAAATTTTAGATTCATATCTGACTGCTCTTACAAAGTAGATCTAAGAAGTATCTCAAACCAAACACATCTACAACCAAACTTTGGAATTACATGTCTCATATCCAAACCTTCCAAAAATAATAATAATAATAATGAAAGGCATTGCTACTTCCTGTTTCCCCAAGTTCAACAGATGCACCATTGCTCAGCTAGGCTCTGTGGCATATGTCTAATTCATTAAGAGAATCCTGTTAGTGCTGCTGCAGTACAAACCCAGAATTGACCCTTTCTCCTCTACCATACTTGTTAAATCCACAGTTACCCCCCTTCTAGCCTAGTATGTTTGTTCTCCTACAGAGTCCCCTTGGTTGTTCCTTTTATGCTCATCATCTATTTTCTATAGAGGGATAATGATCATTCCCAACACATAAATCAAATCATGCCACACGTCCAGCTTTCAAACTCACTTAATGGAAAAAACACAGCCTTAATATAGTCTTTATTATCCTTTGCATTCTGACTCCAGATTATCCCCCTTCCCTCATTTCCTATCCCTTAATACCAGGTGCCCTTCTCTCCAACCATACTGGCCTCTTTTTTGTCCTTTGAAACATATTGTCACATTAGGAAATTTGTATGTGATATATTTCCTGCCTTAAAAATGTACCCCTGAATACACCCATGGCTCCCTTTCTGGTCCCTCACAGGTTTGGGCTCATATATGACCTTCTCAGGGAAGCCCTTACTCACAATCTAAATGACATACTGTGACAAAAAATACTGTCATCAACCACCACTCTCTTCTCTTTTATTACTTCCTCTTCTAAAGGAATTTCTAAGAAACACAATGCAGGGTAACTGTAATCAGTACCCTTTACTTGACCTGTCTCTGGTTCTAAAACTCTAAGATGTATTCTGTTCATGTGAGCTTGGTAAAAAAAGCAATGTCAAGGACTTGCTCTTAGTTCTTTTCTTTCTCTCAAGTCCACGGGCAATACTAGTCAGGTTCTGGATTCCTTTCCCCAACTCAGTCTGTCCCTTCTCAGCTCCAGACTTGAAAGGAAGCAGGCAAATCTCCCGAGTAAAAGATCTCTCCAGCCTGATGGCTTTAGATCTCAAAAGATAGGAAGTAAGAGAGAAAGGGGGCATTTATAGTTTCTTCCATCACTCCTCCACACATTTGGTTCAATGTTGACCCTCGTGTGCCACTGCCGATTAGAGGAACACAACCTTGGATATGTTGGCATGAGGGGCAAAGGCACTGCATGTGCATCAGGGAAATTGTTAGACTGTCAAGGTTTTGTGATAAAGAGGTGAAAGATGTGGGAAATAGAATAGCTCCTAGACAGAAGAATTTGCTTAGTTTCCCTAAACTAAGCCTGTGTTCAGTTAAGAAAACCCTTGTGTTGAAAAATAAGTGCAACATACTTGAAAACATTATATACCCATCCCCAAACCTTCTAACTACACGTTACAAGATAGCCTCCAGCTCATTTATAACAACTATAACTGTAAACTCATGAATGGGCAAATTAAAACAATTTAATTTGGAAACAAATGTTTAAAAGGCAAAGCAGATTGTTCATCTTCTCTGTTTCCTAACAAAATGATTTTGTAGATGGTTCTGTTCTATAGTCCTCATTTTAGACTCTGAGAACCCTCAGAATCTCACAAATTATTAAGTTTTAAAACTGGAAATATCTTAAAGACCATTCAGTTCAACTATTGAAATCTTGCTCTTGAAAATTTTATACTATTTTCCTTAAATATAATATTTTCATAATGTGATTAATCTGCCGATTGGATAGTAGGGAAGACAATGATACACACACACAAAACCTATCTAATAATTATTTTTGAGATTAGCACTCAAACAATTGTTAGCCTCTTAATGTATCCAAACTTTTGAACATATGGAAACTAAGTGTGCCAAACTCAGTTTTAGAGCTCCAAATATGATGATAGCTTTGGACTGTTCTTAACGGTTTCTAAGCAGTGATAGATGAGGATACAACAGAAAGAACTGAAATTAATAGGAACGATTGAATCTATAGTTCACAACAGATTCACAGACAGTCATTGCGCAGGAACTACCAGCCCCAGTAGGAGGTTATTGATTTGTTGACTTGTTTACTTTCTTTCTTAAATTTTACACAAAGAACAGATTCCCTAGTCTGTGCATTTTTTACGTAGATATTTGCTTCTCTTCAATCTCCTATTTTAACATTAAAACTATCCATTTATCAAGCAATAGCATCTAATTAAGGCCTCCAAATGTTATACAGCTTTATGATTAAAGAAATCAACTGGGGCATGAGTAATACATTATATGCAACCTGGGATTTTAGTCTAATGGAAACATATGTAAGATAGTGACAAGGGAAATGCAGATAATTCAGTTAGACTTGACAGCAGTTGGCATCGAGCATATGTCTAAAGCTAATCTTTCTGCTCATTTCATTGTCACTTAAACATTCAAATATTTGAACACTTAGTAGCAAAAAAATTATTTGGGCCAAATTTGGTTTCAGGGTTCTAAATGTAATAACTTTTGACAGTTTTCCTTAAGTGTTTTCAAGCAGTGAAAGATGAGGATATAGAAGTAGTACTTCAATCAGTAAAGCTAGTTGAATAGGTAGCTTACAATGAGTTCTCAGTCATTGTCAAAAGTAGACTTGTTTGTATGCACTATTATGTAAGATTCAGGCAAACTTTATTCAGATGTTGCTTGCTAAAGAATTATAGATTTGACGTTTTCTTCCTTTTCTTTCATTGAGAAGACATGTCTCAAAAAAGAGACTTTAATGGTGGTATTCTGGGTCAGTGTTTATACTTACCATTAAAAATAATGAACTTGTTGATTATAACATTGATTTTTGGTGATACGTAAGAAATAATTTTTTATAAGCCTCAAATATATTTTAGCATTGATTCTATGCTCAAAAAAGTCTTGGATAGAAATTCAAGTTTGAAAAGGCAATATCTTCTTTAGCAAGGATAGTTTTAGGAATCTAACAGCTCTAGATTAATGTGTCTGCTTGAACTCTGAGTCTATGTGACCATGGAAAGATTACATATATAGTATGAGACTTAATTTGTCTCACAAATAGTGCAGGAATTATATCAACTTTAAATAGTCGTGTTGCAGAATAAATATGATCATATATGTGAGTTCCTGGCAAATGCCTTTCATGAAGCATTCGCTCTAAACTTGTTTTGTTGTTGTCATTGTTCTTGTTCTTTATTGTTTTTTCCATTCACCCTCTCTGTGAAGGGCCTCAGTTATTACTCAGGATAGTTGGGTGGCCTCAGTTATTACTCAGGATAGTTGGGTGGCCAGTCATCTCTGTACATTCCCTCTAAGAGGTCTTCAGCATCTGATAACAGTTTCACTGGTAAGAGGGAATTTATTCAGTGTGCTGAACTTGTGTTGAAATAGGATATGGTAAAAGGTAAATTTCACATGGGCCAAAATATGTATTATCTAGACCAGAGCATGGAAAATAACCTGAAAATGTACCAGCATTTCCTGACCTTTAGCAAAAAATCCACTTCACATTTTCAGAATTGGGCATAGGAAGACAAGTTAGTCTTGGGAGGGAATCCTCTGCATCTAAATGAGTTTATAAAATACTGCAAACAGAAATATTTCTTTAATCATATATCAGGGGATAGTAAACATTACAAAATAGGTCATATGCAAATATAACTATATATACTTTGCTCTACATTATGGCTGACCATTGCCTCCCTAACAGAAAATAAATTCCTCTTGGACAAGCTTCATTTTTTTTGCCTTTATACTTGGAGTATATACATTTCTCTTCTGTACTGACAATTTCTTTAAAGTTTGGAGTAGAATATTGACTTTCATTGGATGGAGTGCTAATCATTACCCATTTCTGGAGGGAATCCAAGACTATAAATTAGAGCAGGCTATCAGCTATGGTTGATTTCTATTGCTGAGCTGGGAGATTAAAAACTCACATGCAAAAATAACCTTGAGTCTATTGGATAGGAAATAAACCTGGAAACCAAATGAAGTGGCCTCAAAATGTAAGCCTGATTAAGAAAGTGATAAAGAGACAGCTAATGAGAGTTCAATTTTAAAAAAAAGTTCTGCAAAACAATTGCATTCTTAGTTTTACTTTTATTTCTCAAATATTTATAATGTGTCCTGAGCAATATACACATGTATACATAAAGCATTAAAATATTGCCCTTCCCTTAGAAGATGAAGCTCATGAAGGAAACACTTATACAAGCAAAGATTACAAAGACACACATTAATTGCTATAAATGTGCCCTGAGCAAGCTGATGCAGGAAGTAGTGCTACATGAATAAATCAGTTGTGGTTGACAGAGGATAAGGAATTAGAGATGAATATTAAAATACATTATACACAAAACAGAGAAGAAATCACTTCAGAGTGAGAGAAGAGCACATGCAAATATTTAGATATGATCAGTGAGCAATTTCTATGACCAGGACATAGAAGTTAATACAACTAATACAGGTTGCTTATATAATAGGGAGGCCTTGGTAGGACGAGTGGGGCAGAAAGTGATTGAGAACAATGTTACGTGTAATGATATAAAAATTGCAAATAAATACAAAATTGAAGAAAAATGAAATAAATTGGGATATTTTTGGAAACTCTCAAAAGAAAATGGTAGACTGCCTTGATTTTGGAAGTCCTATCTAGTCTTTTCAAGATGTAGGTATGCTAGTTGTCAAAAGGTAAATGGAGAGATAGGTAAATTATAAAGACAAAGCCAAGCATGAAAACATGGAATATCTCCAAGAAGCAAAAATAGAAAAGGAATCCACAATGTAACACACATTATAAGTGGGAGTGCTTAGGTACCCCCATGGGACTGAAATGAAGGCTGCAAATACCAGCTTGAAATTTGACACCCTCCCTAAAACTGGAAGCTGGGAATTAATAGTTGCATCTTAAACATTTGTATGACAGCATGTAGGCTGCACATGGGGCAGTGGGGTATAGAATGGGGCATAGAAGGAAGTCAAGCGAAGAAATCAGAGTCTTAGACTATAGCACATAAAATTGTGTGCACTGAATTTTATTTGAAAAAGCAGAAATTCTTAAAGATTGTTATTAAATTAAAAATGAGTTTTAAACTGCTACCAGGGCAATGAATGCCATACAGTTCAGAAAAGTCAGAAACAGAGTACTGCCCTGTTGACATCCCTTGTATTGCCTCCATAACCTACATATATGTATTATGTTTCTAGATTAGAACTATATACAGAATATTCATACATGGCCTCTGTGTAGGAAGGAATGAAAAAGAATTGGAGAGATTTATGGACTTCAGTCTTGATCTCCTTTACTTATTTATAAAAATTATGATTGCAGGTTAATAGTCTTGAAATTAATACAAAATAAGAAGAAAAAAACTTGAATATGAAGTGCAGGTAGAAAGCGATGGAAAGGACTCCCAGGTTGGAGGTGGTAGCAGTGATCTAGGTGAGGACTTGAATTAACCACAGTTTGGGGTTTGTAAGTATGTGGATGATTTGTAAACATTTTATTACTATAAATAAGAAAGTATACTGATGGGTGAGATTTAGAGGTTCAGGGGGAATAAAGCAATTGGAAAGATGGTGAGAAAATTGAAGAAAGTTAAGTCCAAGTCCTACCATTACATGCAGTTCAAATGTTGTCTTTGGACACAAAGTACATACACCAGAGTCTTAAGTGGAGCAAAGAACCTTAAGAAAGACCTATCTCCTGTCCTATGAAACACGTGATAGATAGATACATTAATATAGATGGGATGCAGAAAGAGAAACAGCAGGTGTCTAGAGGAAAGCCATCATTTAATGTATGAAAAATCTAAAGTGTGTGTGTGTATGTATGTGTGTATGTAAGTATGTAACATTCTTTTATTCAAGTGAAATTCACATAACTTATAATTAGTCATTTTAAAGTATTCAGTAGCTTTTACTACATTCACAATATTGTATGGCCATCACCTCTATCAAGTTCCAAAACATTTTCATGGCCCTCAGAAAAATACCTCACATGCTCTTTAAGCAGTCTGCACTGCCCATCCCTAGCAACCACCAATGTGCTCTCTATCTCTATGAATTTACCTGATCTAGGTATTTCATATCAATGGAATTATATGATACATGATGTTGCATGTCTGGCTTCTTCTTTCACTTAGCCCAAATGTTTTTGAATTTCACCCATGTTGATGCTTGTCTCTGCACTTCATTCCTTCTTAAGGCTGAATAATATTTCTTTATATGGATAATGCTAACGTTTGTTTCTCCATTCATCAGTTAATGGACATTTGGATTGTGTTTCCTGCTATAAACATTTGTGTACAAGGTTTGAGTACCTGTTTTTCAACTCTTCTGGGTATTCATCTAGAAAGGAAGGCAGGTGGCCTGTTCTTATCTTTTAACTCCCTGGGAAATCAATTAATGACATTTGTTAAGAGAAACACACTTTTTCAATTGGATTTCCTTAGCACCATGTCTCTAGCTAAAATATTAGTTATAGTAAATTAACTCAGAATCTATGAATGCTTTTTGAAACAAGAGCTACAATCTGGAATTCTTTCTTCAGGCTGGTCTTTGAAATATTATGCCAACTGCATATACATTTTTCAAGACCGTGCTTAACCAAATTGAAGCTTCTCTTCTCTCTCCCTGTCTCTTTCAGACACACACACACACACACACACACACACACACACACACACACACAGACTTATAGCATTTAACCCAAAATGACACAGTTTGTTCCTCTGCTAATATAACTAAGACTTAATTTCCAAAACAAAGTATCTGATTAAAAGTGAAACTTTCTCTGCCTTATCTGAAATCACAGGCAAGTTACCTCCCTGAATTATTTAATTTCTGTCTAGGGGGTACCTCAATATGTTTTCAACAGCTATAAATACCCTCTTAGTGTAAGGACCTCTGAAGGTGATATGTATATGTGTTATTCTTTTATACTTTTAGTCATAAGGTGCCAAAAATATTATTTGAATATAATTATAACTGCTGAATAATGACTTATTAAATGATAATAGCTTTCTAAACATTAACACAATGTGATCATCTCAGTACTAACACCAATTTTCAGTAATAAAAAGCATCAGAATAAAACTACAACCTTGGCCACCAACTCTGAGTGTCTTACTGCCAGAAAAATTTTAAATAAAATAGTAAAATATGAATTTAATATAAGATTTTCCTTTTTGTAGATGTCAGGAGGTAACCCATGTCAACAAAGACTACAATACCATTTCAGGGTTCCTTACTTTTCCTGCCTTTATTGGATAGCTTTTACTATAGACCTAGAACCCCATCTTTTGCCATTCCACACTTGAAGCAAATTGACCCCCCCTCCCCATTTTCTGATCAAAATTGACCCCCCCTCCCCATTTTCTGATCAAGTTGTGAAAAACCTCAGTTTCTTCATTTTCTGGTCAAGAAGGTTGATATATTTCAACATAACTTATCACACAGGAAGGAAGAAAGGAAAGAAGGGAGGGAGGGAGGAAGGAAGGGAGGGAGGGAAGAACATAGATAACCCCCTCAGAAATGGGTGCTTTTAGGTAATGCAGGCTTAGCAGGTTTATAATGCACCAAGGTTGTTCCTTTTTATCATGTAGCATTACTGTGGCAGAAATTTTACACATGTGCTTTCAGATTTTCTAATAGTCCCTGAACTAATTTTCTAATGATCCTTTGGAATCATTTCTTGACCCAGTAGGAGATTCATTTATTCCACTACCTGCTTCCAGGCTTGATGTATTCTGATCTGCTTTTAGAAATCACTACTTAGAGGGACCCTCTCTTTCTTTAGTCCCCTCTGATAGCTGGAGCGCTCTCATGTTGAGGATGCTGTCATCACTATGGGTTCCACCTTCATTCAGCCTTCTCTGCTGAGGTGGCATTCTCCTTCCGTCAGTTCCTGCCCTGAGCTTCCATCAGTCGTGATCTTAGTTTTGCATGTATTTCTTTGGTTTCATCTGCTTGCAGTCAGGGGCATTTCTGTTTTCACATATCCATATTCCTTTTGGCACTTTTTTTTTGTCATGACCTTGTTTGTAACCCTTCAAAGGAATGTCAAACTCTACATTTAAGATGCACAAAGAAATTCTCCTGTAGCCCATCTTCTTTCTGTACACTTAGTGGATCTCTTCTCTATTACTTTTAATTTGACATTAATATGATCCCTTTCATTTTTTTGTTTTTATGTTTTTATGTCTTTATTTTTTTATTAAGGTATTATTGATATACACTCTTATGAAAGGTTTCACATGAAAAAGCAATGTGGTTATTATATTCACCCATATTATTGTGTCCCCCCACTTTACCCCATTGCAGTCACTGTCCATCAGTGTAGTAAGATGCCACAGAGTCACTGTTTGACTTCTCTGTGCTAAACTGTCTTCCCCATGGTCTCCCCACACCATGTGTGCCAATCATAATACCCCTGATTCCCCTTCTCCCTCCCTCCCTGCCCACCCTCCCCCACACTTTCCCTTTGGTAACCGCTAGTCCCTTCTTGGAGTCTGTAAGCAAATACTTCTAAAATTCATATGGAACCAAAAAAGACCCCAAATAGCCAAAGTAATCCTGAGAAAGAAGAATAAATCTGGGGTAGTTATGCTCCCCAACTTTAAGCTCTACTACAAAGCCACAGTAGTCAAGACAATTTGGTACTGGCAGTAGAACAGACCCATAGACCAATGGAACAGATTAGAGAGCCCAAATATAAACCCAAGCATATATGGTCAATTAATATACAATAAAGGAACCATGGACATACAATGATCCCTTTCCTTTTAACTCAGCTATGATGCTGATATGGAATTTACATCTCCTTAATCCCTATACCCTTCTCTATAATCTTGATAAGTGGTGACCATATTTCTGTTTGGAGGGAACCACAATTGCAGGGGGTCCTCATTCTACAGAACAGGGCTGTGATAGGGCTCATGCAAATGCATAGAAATACTAATAATGATAAAATTTATGGTTCTGTGGCCTTTAAATTTTTGTAAAAATATTAAAAAACTCTATTACTGTTCAATATAAATACATAGGGAAATAAAAGTAGTAAAACTAATACTTAGTATACCATAATTTAAAACATGAGGTCACTGACAACTAAAACATTTTCTTTTTAAAAATTGTGTCAAGAGAGTTTAAACAGTTCTTATTCCATTCTCATAGTATAACTTGAAGATGATGAAAGTACTTTTTTTATGCTTTAGTGAATTGTCATATTCCTTTCTAAGATTGGACCAGCTTTCCAACATTTTACCCTTTGCACTTTTAATTTTGATAATGGGAAGATTTTTGCTGGTGTCGCTTCTTCTGGGGCATCTTCATCTTTTTCACCACTGACACTTAGTCCTTTTATGTTGACAAGTTCTGCTCAGAATTACTCTGCTGTGTATGAACAGTCTCTCCAATGGCAATGGAGCCAGCATTTCCATGGTCATTTTGTTATGATTTTATTTAGATTCTGTTTGAATTTCAACTCCAGTGTTATCACTTCTTATTTCTTTGCTGACTTTGATTTTTGTTGATCAGTCTACACTTTTAATTATCCAACTTTTATAAAATGTCATGAGTTGGTCACTCAGAGAAAAGGAGGTAACACAAATACATTCTTTACTGCCTATGCATGAACTGAATAACAGATGTGCAGTGACTAATCATCAACAGACTCAAATAATGGTGTGATTGGTCATTAATTATGATGTGCATCTGTTATTTGTATAGCAATTTGTGCACTGAAAAGGATGTAGCAGAGTTTCACTTTATGTAATTATCCATCATGAATACATCATGGACACTGAATTTGAGCCATGACATTGGGAAACTGGTGTTATTTCACTAAAGCACAGGAACTGAAATATGTGGATATCTAAACCAAACCCAGAAAGGACTGCCTGTATCTAATTCTTGGTTAAACAGTAACTGACGGGGATGAGAATACAATGATTCACTTAGGCTCATCAGGGTGTACCCTCAGAGCTGCTTTCTAGGTCCTGAACCACATTGTTGCTACACGGCCTTGGAAAGCCTGCGGACCTCCCCCAACCACCATCCTTTTTAATTTCTTATGAAGTCCTTGGAAAGCCAAAAAGCTTGGCTGGTATAGCATGCCAAAAGTCAGAAACAGCTTTAACTTTAAAAGGACTTGAGGCATGTGATGTATGTCAGATATATCACTGATATATGAGAAACAACAAATTAAATATTACAAGTATAAATTATCTAAGAAGCCATTAATTCTACTATAACACCTTCACTTTAAATTCTGCTGTGCTGTAGATGGAACCCCCTCCCATTTTCTCTAGGATTTTTGTGGCATCTAACTTGTGGCCACCCACCACTTCCTGGAACTCTTTGCATTCGGGAAATGCCCGCCGCAGTCAACCTGCGTCCCCGTGCGGAAGGGAGCACACACACCCTGCCTTGTAGCTCAGGTGCCGACCCGACATGACAACTGTTTGCCTGGTGTAGTTGAAGGCAGAGGCGGCATGGTGGCTTGGCAGCTGGGAGTGGGTGGTCTGAGTTTCACAGCCGCAGCTTTATGGTCATGGTAGGTTTGCTGTGGTTTGAGGATGAGGGGAAGCAGGAGCTTCCTTGTCTGACGTGTTCACCAAAGTTTTTTTCTGATTATTGTTCATACAAGCTCAGGCGTAACTAGTTTCTTCATCATTCCAAAAAAATGTTTGGGTTAACTATTATTCCTCATTACATTTCTTAAATCTGCTGATCTACTGAGTGCCAACTCTGTCTTCTGCAATTAAATACCTTAAATCTATGTCATAGTGCTTGACTTGCTGGCACTTTTCCTGGATATGAAATCCCTACTCCTGCACCAGCTCTTCAACCTAGATTTAATGCCTTTTAAAATCATCCTACAGATTGATTAACCTCCTTTTATGAAATGGTCCCCCTCATTAAAATATTGCTGTATTCCACCCACTGTTTCCACTGTATAGTTTTCCCCTTACTGTCACCACTTCAGAAACTTAGCTGAAAAAAGCACCAATGACACAGTAATGACCAACTTAAAGGAACACTTTATAGGTCTTGCTCCAACTGATTCTTATAAGAATTACAGATTATATCTTCCTTCTCCAAAAGCTCTTAGTTTACCAATCCAGTTTGGTTCCCCTCTCTCATCTCTGACTTGTTCTGTTTCTCACATACTGTTTTTTTCTTTCTGTCCAAATGTTATTTATGAAAACTCTCTCTGTCCCCAGATAGCTGATCTTTGGTTAAGTGCACTATGGTTTTCACTGTAATACTGTCATATAGTAATACCCATAGTGAAGGATTGTGAGAAAAATTGGGAATATTGATTATCATTCACCTAGCACATTTCATGCCACATGCTCAGCAATAACAAATCTATCACATTTCAAGTCTCCTTTCTGCCTTCCCCTTCCTCTATTATTCTCCCTAGTGTTCTCATATTAAACAGGGTGTTTAGCTTTGCTTTTTTATATAAGATAGTTCACTACTGATTAAAGGAACAAAATTTCAGCTTAAACATACTTAACACTATTAAAGCTTTTATTTTCCTCCACATAATTGGAAACACAGTGTGCATTGGGTTTCAAGTCACTGGTTCACATCCCTGTTCTACTTCTCTGTGGGTTTGTGCTGTCCATGGTTTCTCTTGTCATAGAAAGACTGCCAGTAGACAGATAAGTGTTTCTTTGGTCATGTCTAGGGACACAGTCTGCACAGAGAAAGAAAAACAAGTTTTTGTTCCTCGAAGCTTCCTGCCAGACTCCTCTAATAATGTCTTAGTGGCTCACATTAGCTCTACCTTCACTCAGGATGGAGAGTATACAATGAGTAGCTAAGTCTAATCAGGACTCACCAATGGAGCTAGTCTCAGGTAAGTCAGCTGCTGATCCCACAGGTCCCCAAACAACAACGAGTCTGCCATCATCCAACGGCTGCTGCTACGATGTTGAAGCCATCCACAGCCATCCTTCCAGCCTGCAATTGGATTGCCTCTGCTTGCACCGTCCCTTTAACCATACGCAGCCCACAGGAGGCAGCAGTGGGCCAGTTCTCGGAGAGAGCCATGCATGTCCATTCCACCCTGCTTCTGAAATCTGAATCCATATTGCAGTGTATTACCATACAGACATAAAAGGAAGTCCTCACATTGCTCAAAATGGTCTGCCCACATACCCACGTTCCTGAGAATCTTCTTTCTCTCCAGTATAATAATAATAATATGGTGATGATGATGATGATGATGGTGATAAGACCGGAAGAATGTAGAGTTTTACCTTTATGTGTCCCCACATCTTCATCTATTATCATCTACCCTTTCCAGTACCTGCACACACACACACACACACACACACACACACACACACACACACACACACACACTCGCAGTCACACTCCTTCAGATATCTGTTAAGCTTAGTAGTGGTATATACAATATCATACTATCATTGACTTAAAGAAATTACAGTTTCTGAACCTTTCAGAGCAATAAAGTCTCTAAAAAATTATGAAGAAAGACTAGCTTTTCTCTTTTGATACTGGTTAAATCTTATAATAAATGTAAGCATCCAGTTGGGGAGAGAAACACTTGTTAAGAGCTTGTTGCAATTACCATTCATTTCCTGCTCAATTTTCTCTTGTTTAACCATAAATCTTGACCTCTGTTATTTGCAATAATAAAACCAATTTGGATTAACAATCAGTCAAAGAAACCTTAAATATTTTTTTAAAAGTTAGTCTATCTAAACACTTAGAAAACAGTCCCTTGCCCGCTGCAATTTCTTGCTTGGTTGCTTAACAATTTTCTGCCAACAGCTGAATTTGTGGGGGAGCTAAAATATTTCTGGGGTGGGTCATACACCTAAATTCATCTTTTTTAAAATATTACTTTTACATTATCCATGGAATTGTTATTTTCCTTTCTTGGTAGATATTCTTTCTCTAAGTTTTACTTTCTCTCAGTACCAAATTAAATACACACACACACACAAAGCAGAGAGAAGCCTACATGATTTTTTTCCTTTTAAAAATATTTTATTTCTGTCACAGACAATGAAGTCAATAACACTCTTCAGTTCATAATACATTATCATAATCTACATATATAAGATTTCTCCCTTGGTCTATTCTATTTTATTTTGTCTTCTCCACCATAGTCTCTCTACTTGTTTTTCATAGGCACCCTTTACAATATTTTTGATCACTTCTTTCACACTGTTATATATTTTATTATCTGGAAGTGGACCTAGCTCCCAACTTGTGTCTGTTGCAAAGCACCCCGTGGAACACACTAGTGCATCTTCCATCACTGCCCCCTTAGAACGGAAGCAGAGGCTGCCTCCACCTCCTCACTTCCACAAGCAGTGTCACGTGGACATCTTAAGAACCCATGTGGAAATACACGTGGGATCACTTTGTATATGGCTATTTAATTTCGCTAAGTATATGGCTAAATTGTTTCCCAGAATTCTTTCACAGTGTGCTTTGAAGTGCAAGCCTCCTTCGTGCCAGTGTTTATTATTATTTCTCTACTTCTGCCCTTTGTGTAAGCGTGAAGTGCAGAAACACACACACTAAGTGCTGTTTGAAACATCCCTAATAGCAGTGCCATCTTCCGGATTCCGCGCTGCCTTTCAGCAGTGTGTGTCCTGCCTTCTGCCATCCAAAACTGAGGTGATTTCCAAAAGAAAAAGAAAAGCAGGGATTTAGTATGAGGTTTCAAAAGAACAGGGGTTCTGGATTCAGTGGAGAGTGAAAAAGGCTACCGATATAAATATTAATTCCCTTTGTCTCTCGCAATTATTTTATACTGAAATCATCAATTTTTTAATGTCGTGAATTCATATGCCTAGAATCAGGCATCCGTGCCCACTGCCAAGGATGCTGAGGGGGCTGGTGAGGATGCTGTCCTCCACAGCACCCCTGCCAGTGCTTTTGGCCGAAGCATAATCTTTGATACCCACAGCGCTGTGACCTGCACAGCCAGCTGTACTGCCAGCAGGACTGTCACACCCCCGTGACAACGGCGGGGACCCCCAGCGCTCCCACTCTCCCCAGCGTTATCGCCAGCGCCAACCACACCACCGATGCCAGTCACCCCATGAGTCACGCCTCCCCCCACTGCCGCTGAGTCGGTGCTCTAATCAACTCATAACCTAATCACTCTACAACCTAGTGCTCCCCCTAATCCATAGAAATATTTTCTAAGTTAATTTTTAAACTTAGGTTTTCATTATATTTCCTAAGCTAAGAGACAGTTTGAGTATAGGTTTGAACTGTATTCAGAATTAATTTGGTCTTGAAATAAACTTGCTCCCAAGGTCCTTGGCCCCATAGGATAAGATAACTCCCATTAGGATCCTAATTTTGTCATATGCCTAGCTCTGAAGTTGAGAAATCCCAAGGTAGGACTGGTTAACAGAGTGAGCAACATGGTTCTCAGCCCTTGCTAAGGAAGATGGTTAGAATTAATAAATATTGTAGGAAAGCTATGGATGAATGTTTTTCTTCAGCAGGGAGAGAAGGGTTTTTTTTTAGTATTTTTTTTTATTTTCAGAAAGCAGCAAAAATTTTAGTTTCAGTTAAAGTGAAAACAGCAGTGACTTTTACATGAAATACTAATAACAATACACCAAATACATCATAAAAATTTAAAGCAGTGTGACTAAGCTTATATTTTTACTTGGAATGTTAGCTGAGGGATAAAATAAGAATAAAAAAGGTAATAATAACATAATCAAATGGAACACAGTAGATAGGAACTTCCAGCTACACTCTTCTTGCCCAACAGTTTCTGGCAGGAAATATACCAGGTCTTTCAGAGTTTGAAACTTGCTTTTTGATGCTGTTGAAACATTTGCTTTTAGAAATAAAGATGGTCTAGGATACTGTTTCTCCAATTCGATTAAAGATATAAAGCTTTGTTAAAAGGGAAACAGTCTTAGTCTTCCAATGTTCAGTTATTTTGATTATAACGTTACTTAAATATGTATAAACATAAAGCCAACTGTAAACTCCTAATGTTAGCTTTTATCCAACCATAAAACTAAAACAAATGTATACATTAAATAAAAGGAAAAAACTACAAAACCAATAAAATTCAAATTAACAACATTTATTTAAAGTGTCAGTTGAGGGTTTTTCTGAACTAAATTGCCATTTACTACAGGAATATACTATTGACTACCATTGTACAGAATCTTTTGAGTCAGCATTTTTCTACTTCCCTAGGCCCTTTGAGGACTCAATTTCTCACCACATTTCTCTATTTAAGGGACTGTAGAAACTTTATTTGTAAAGCATGCTGTGAATCAATTGGCTTTCACTTGGCTCAAAGTCATCTTTTACTTATTAAGTTTACTTCTTTTTCTAATTACCCAAAGGCAATTAAAGTCATACTTTTGGTGCCAGCATAATTTTAAGCACAAACAAAAATGCTGATTCTGTAAGAGTATGGAGTTACTTGGTTGTAGCTGGCCAGGCAAAAAATCTAAGGATGCTGAGATTTGTTATAATGATTGACAAAACACACATACACACACCTAGTTAAATCTAAAGATGACATCATTTTGTTTTCAGTGAAAGACAGAAGGATATAGAAACTTTTGCGATGCATAAAAAGCTAGAGCACTGGCTGCAAATGAACAGAGGGGAGAGGAAATATTTTAACATAGGAAGCTGGAAAATTCTTAATAAAGGGATCCCATGGTGTTTTGTTCATTACAAAAAAATCTTTATTAAGCATCAGTCCTTTATTGCATATAGTCCTAGAGAAATTGGCATGTAAGGATAAATAATTCATTTTGTGTACATTCCAGAAAACCTAGGGTAAGACAGTTGCACAAAATATTATCAAAAAAGGTGATGACTCAAGTAGTGATATGTATAAGCTACATTCAGAAATTAGAATAGGGGCCTTAGTAAATTATACTTGATGTATAATGTAGATTTGCTGTAACATATCCCTGTTTCATTGAAGTGACTCTTTGGGAAAAGATGTTAAGCCTATACCCTAATTGTACATTTGAAACAACAGGGGAAAATCTAAAATCATCTCACTCTCCAACCTACCATTAGTCTATTGCCCTCAGAAGTATTTTCAAGGTTGTGTTGATAGAGTACTTTGGATACAAGCAACAGAAGGCAAGTCTAGGTATGTTAGCAAAAATAAATTGATAGTAAGTGCATCATGTACCTCACAAAGTCAAAGACATAGGAGTATAATTCAGCCATCACACAAGACAGAAATCAAAGGGTCTCTGATTGTATGGAAGAGAACTATATAGAGAGTCAGTCCCAACTGTTTTCTGTTCTTGCCTTGACTTACTCAATATTCACATTTATGGGGGACTTAGTCCAAATTTCCTAATTTGACTCTAAAGTCCTCTTCTCCACCTGGAGATCTATTTTAATAAACTCTATCTGTCTTATATCTGAATGCCACATTAAAATATAAGTGCAGTAAGGAAGGAATCTTTTGTTTGGTTTATTTGAATCTCCAGTACCTATATCAGTAGGGGATATAGTTTCAGTTTAATAATGAGGATTGGCTGAATAAATGAATGAACAGATATTCCATCTTCTTGACCAAAGGAAGGGTGCCTTGATTAGCAGTCTTATAAACACTGAGCACAATAAGAGGATGATTCTCCATGGTAAAATCTGAGGGAAGTTGATGCTAGAAAGGCAACAAAAGATGGGGGTGGGAATGTTTATTGAAAACAACTACAGACTGATGTAGAGGTAACAGGATTTTTTAAGAATATTTACTGCTGTCTTGTAATTTTTAAGCATATTTCCTTTTCCTCAGCATTTAAGCTAGAATTTATAAAGATCAAAGACTTCAAATCAATGATGTAAGCTTCCATCTCAAGAAATTAAAGAAGAGAATGTTTTAAAAAGCAAGTAAGAGGCAATACTAAACAGCACAGATAAAAATAGAAATTAAAAAACATAAAGAATATCAGGAAAAACAAAGTCTGTTTTTTTTAAAAAAGACCAATATAATGGATACCTCTCTCTGGTGGTTAAATCAATGGAACCAGAAAAATCACAAAGAAATAGACCCTTACAAATAGTTATCTTATCTTTGACGAGGAGCAAAGGAATACAGTGGACAAAGAGTAGTATTTCAACAAGTGGTGCTGTAAAAATTGGACATCCACATGTCAAAAAATATATTTAGACACAGACAGTGTATTTTAAAAATTAAATCAAAATTGAGCTTCAACCTAAATATAAAATGTAAAATTATAAAACTTCTGGAAGATAGTGTAGGAGAAAATGTAGGTGACCTTTAGTTTGGTAATAAGTTTTTCAACTCAACATCAAAAGCATAATCCATGAAGGAAAAAACTGATAAGTAAAACCTTTTGCTCTGTGAAAGACACTACTAAGAGAATGAAGACAAGACCCAGACTGGAAGAAAAGATTTGTATAATAGAACACTTGAAACTCAATAATAAGAAAACAATCCAATTAAAATGGGCAAAAGATCATCAAAGACAATATTCAAATCGCAAATAAGCATAAAAGTATGATCAACATCATGTAACATTAGCAACTTGCATATTAGAACAATAATAAAATACTACTACAAGCCTGCTAGAATGGAAGAAATACAAAACACTGATAATACCATGCCCTAGTGAGAGTGCAAAAAAGATGCAGCCTCTTGGAAGACAGTTTGGAGGTCTGCTAGAAAGCTAAGCACAGTTTCGGAATTTGATCCAGCAATTGTTTCCTAAGTATTTAACAAATTAGTTGAAAATTATGTCCACACAAAAACCTGTGCACAAATGTTTATAGCAGCTCTTTAAACTCCCAAAACTTTAAGAAACCAAAACTCACTTCAATAGGTGAAATGAATTAAAAAAAGGTTTTTTTCCCTCTCATTGCCACTTTTAGGTAGTAGACATATCAGACTACTTGCAGTAACCCACTTCAGTATAATATACATTACCACCTGGCTTTAAAAAATTCACTAATATAGGTGAGCTTATTTTATTGGGAGAATCTTATCAAAACTTGAAATCTTATTAATTTAATTTAAGAAAAAAAAATTCTAAGTGAAAAATATATTATCAAGCTTCATAAGATCACCCACCTAATTAGAGAAATCTCCCTTGTAGTTTATCTACATTGGTAATTTATTACTTCAAGGAAAGGCAATCCTGTGTGCTATTCCTTACAGACCTGTTAATGATATGCCACAACAGAATCAGGTATCAATTAAGAATCCCAGTAGAAAAAGAAGTGATTCCCTGTAATTTTTCAACAGTAAATCTGATGCCAAGTACACACTCTGGGAAAGGAAAATTTACACATAAATTCCCTACTCAGCTTCAGTGCACCTAGAAAAAGAAAGTTGGCCATTCTTGAAAAATCATGACCCCTGCCTCACTGACCCTTTCCCAACACTCACTTTAATCTAAGCACCTAAATTCTCAGAAGGCAGTGAGTGTCACAGGCCATCAGAGTATGGGTGACTGAATCACCCTGACGTTGCCATCATTTGGTCTCACATTAAGGTTTCTTTAACCTCTGCTGTGGGTCAAACAACTTTCAAACTGAGCATGTTTCTCTTTCTTTTGCTATTTGTTCTCTCTCTCTTTCTCACTCTTATTAAAAGAAGCATGCTTTTAGTTTTTCAGTGAATTTAACTTTCATCAACATACAGATTTCCCTAAAAGGTCTTCATTTAATTAGTTGTTGAACATCAGCCAGGTAATCATATTCCTTGGATGCCCAAATCTGTTTTAGGATGTTGACAGAAATGCAAGGAAAGAAAATTACCTGTACAAACAACTCACATTTTATGAAACAAACTGTTGTGTAAGGACTCCATGTAAACTGAATCCAAATGCTGGCTGTATGTCTTTCAGCTTTGCATATCATCATCAAGAGTAATAAGGCCACTTTCTCACATGATAACTGAGATTCAAAGAGCTTAATGAACTTTCTCTGTGTCTTCATTGTTTTGGAAAGAAAAGAGTATGGGTCCAAAGGAAAAAAGAGAAGTCATTTCAGGAGTAGTAAGAGTGTTCCTATGCTGTGATCATCTTCAGAATATTTTCTTTTCCCTCAGTGTCACAAAAGTCAGTGTAGCCTCTCTCAGAGTTTGGAACCTGTTAAAGTCAGTGTAGCCGCTGTCAGAGAACCTGTTAGATATCACTGTTCTTGGATTTCAAGACTAAGCTTCTAATCAGTACGCACCGTCACTGTTTCAAGGCATTTGAGCAAAGAACATCCCCTTTATCTTCTGCTTTTCATGTAAGTGATCAACAGCAAGGAAAATAAGAAATCAGGAAAAGAGCAAGCAAAAATGTAAACATATAGTTGGACTTCATAATTGATTTAAAAACTCCTTTACTTCAGGACCATCTATATTATACACATATATATTCATACATGTGTATGTGTATATATATGTATATACATATATGTGTGTGTCTTGTGTATGAAAGACACAGTGCCTGTCCTATTGGATTAAAATTAAGGAAAAATGACATCAGTCCTGTTTTCAAGGAGGTAAGAATTCATTAAGGGACATACACAAACTAAAATTACAAAAAAATGCCTAGTAGAAGACCTCATGACTGGGTTCAGAAACAGCTCAGAGTGATGAATTCTGCCTGAGATCAAGGAGAGGATCATTAAAAGGAGACATATATATTGGGTTGAGTATCAATAAGATTCTTAAGTGAAGCATATCCTGGTGACAGGGGCTTCTGAGAAGAGAGTCTATGAGTTGTTCTAGTGAATTACCAAACCTGAGGGGGGTCGGGAGACCCCAGATTTGTGGCCTTTTGGCCAGAAATGCACATTAGCATAGGTATAACACATGTGGCTGGTGTCTAAAGTAGGGACAGTTCTTTTGTGGGGAATCATGCCCTTAAGCCTGCTCTAGCTCTAGATGGTTAGCATCAGAATTGAATTGGATTTCAGTATAACAGTTGGTGTCATAAGATAGAGTCTCTTCTGTTTGATGGTATACTGTGAGGATATGAGAATAAATCTGAATAAGGATGACTGGACTTCAAGATGTCAAGAACACTAGCACCTTATCATTTTTGGTGGCATTTAATATTTTAATTGTCATTGGATTGGATATTTATTGTCTTTACCTAAAATTAGCACGTTCTTTAAAAGAATAGAAATTATTAATTTATATGGCCTTGAAATTCAAGAAAAAGTAACATGAAATATTTAAAAAGTAACTGGGTCTAGATGAGGAAGAAAAACTACTGGGAAGTGGGAATATTCATCAGATGAAAATAATCATTTAAAAATAGGGCTTAAGTAACAGCTTAATACAAATCATTACTACAAATGCAAAAAATAAGTGCAAACCAAATGAGATACCACCTCACACCTGTTAGCATGGCTATTATCAAAAAGCAAAGAAGTAACAAGTGTTGGTGAAGATGTGGAGAAACAGGAACCTTTGTGCACTTTTGGTTGGAGTGTAAACTGCTGCAGCCACTATGGAAAACAGGATGGAGATTCCTCAAAAAATTAAAAATACAACTATGATATGATCTAGCAATTTTTCTTCTGGGTACTTACCCAGAAAAGTGTGAATACTAACTTGAAAAGATATATGCACCCCTATGTTCACTGCAGCACTTTTTACAATAGCCAAGATATGGCAACTGCCTAAGTGTGCACAGATGGATGAGTAGGCAAAGAAGATGTGGTATACATACACAATGAATATTATACAGCCATGAAAAAGATGAGATCTTGCTATTTGTAACAACATGGATGGACCTCAAGGACATTATGTTAAATTAAATGATTTAGATAGAAAAAGACAAATACTATATGATTTTTCTTATAAATGCAAATCATCTAGAAAATAAGCAAAGAAAAAAAAGCCAAGTTCTTAGATATAGAGAACAGAATTGTGTTTGCCACAGCAGGGTAAAGGGTAGAGAAGTAGGTGAACTAATGTTGTTTTTTAGTTTAAATAAATTGAATTTTTTAAAAAACTTTAAAAGTACCACTGAATGTAATTTGCAACCATTTCTTTACCACTCTTGTAAAACTCTACCTTCCAGGCATTTTAAGTTGTAAGATCTGCTCACTCTGATTTCTTGAATGAAGAATTTCATCACTGCTCTTTGAAATTTCATGGTTTTTAAAGTGCAAACCCCAGTAATTCTGAATTTAAGTGCATTTTAAAGTGTTTAACTTGCTCTAGGTATCACTTAAAATTGAAATTAAGAAACTGACTGATGTAGATAAAATTGACTGAAAACCATTGCTGTTCATCTCATGGACTTGACTATTTGCCATTAACTCCCTTACAGGTTTCCCCCCCCCCCATTTCTCTTCATTGATCATACCTCTTAATTTCAGTTGGCTTTGAAATCTTTGAGTCCATCTTCTAGGAACTATTTAACTGGAAGTGGTTATTTTCAGTTTAGCCTATTTCCAAATCAGAGTCTCATTACTATAATTGAAAAGTTAAAGTTACCCAGCAGATGCTAACTCAGTTCTAATCTGGCATCACCATATTCTATTGAATTTTCTCCAGGAAAAAAAACAATTATAACATGCATGAAATCCAACAGGAAGCACCTGGCTCACACCATCCTCTCCCATACCTACAAAGAATGTATAGTACAAAGACTGTGTTTAGTTGTTAATCCATCCTCTGAACCTCTGGAGAACTCTGGTCTATGCTACATACTTGATGCTTAGCATTGGTACCGCTTTTGATATTCATTTTTTTATGTAAATACACTCTCTTTTCAGTTGACTGAGACCATTTGAAGTCGAACTTTAGGATCATTATTGCATGGGCTATTCCTGCATAAATTTTATTGTTAAGAAACACCTAGATATGATGACAATTGAAAAACCTCTGAGAGATGCCTACCAAGGGCAGTACAGAAAACTCAGGAAATAAAAAATAGCAGAGCAGCTTTGTAACTGCCAAAGTTTCATACGGGAAACAAAATCAGGATCACCATTTATAGACATAGTATTGCAGGTCCCTGCAACACAATGTGGTTGAATAGATAACATAGCTACTTCTTCTTAATCCTGTATAAACTTTTATATCAATATTAATATAAATATACTAACATATTTTAGTGGGATTAAATAGTTTTCCAAATGTGGTAAAGAAAATAGTGTTGGGTTTTACCTCCATTCAGTTTATACTCATTTAAATCATATATGCTAATGATTATTTTCAGGTGACAAATTTCCTGTAGCTTATCTTCAAAATCTTGATTCAGCTACTTGTCTTATGCTCATGCTAGGACCAGAAAAATTTATCACCCTCATTGACTACCTGAATATTTCTCTATTGATTTTAAAAATGTAATTTTAGCCATAGGTGCTCATATTATTAGGAGTTTTCATGCTGAAGTGGGGGCACCCACAGGCTCTAATTGGATCTTCCTGCTGTTTACTTTTCCCCCTTACTCTGGGAGTAAGAGCAAGGAAACTTGCTAACTTTTAAAGTTTAATGTATCAGAAATCACACACACTATATTACAAACACCACAAAATACCTTCAGAAAAATTTCAAAAGCTCAAGCATCTCTTGAAATGTTATTTTCCAAAGCACTCACTTAGGGAGGTTGAAAGGAGGTCATCACTCACAAATAACATTCCTAAAGTCTTGAAAAACTTTTATGCATTGTTTTGGGGAAAGATCTGAGTAGTTAATTTCAGCATCAAGTTGATAGTGCAAAAATAAAAAAAAAGAAGGTAAATTATAAGAACAGTGGATTAAAATTAAGGAAAATAATAATTGCTTCACCACAAATAATTGCCCTATGCCCTACACATGCACACACACATACATGTACAAACCTATCTTTACTTTTTCTTTGTAATCACAGGATAGAACAGAATCAAAGGTTGCTCAACTGTTACTGTGTGGCTAATAGTTGTGCATCTTAGGGTTATAAAAGGTGAATCTATTTCCTCAGTTATTAAATATAGAGCAGTCATTTAACATGTCAGTCCCATGGTTTCTTCTCTTTAAAACCAGGGAAAAGCCTGGGCTAGGTTGAGCTCTGTAATTTCATAGTCAACAGGTACAGTTAAATTGATACAGCTAAGCATACACTGTGACCAAACTTCCTACTGCCACTTACAGAATAATTTCTTTAGTAGACTGTCTGTGTTAACCTACATTTCTGAAAGATTCAACACAAGGCATCTTCTGAGGATATTCTTTAATTGGGATAGAAATTATTTCCTAAATCCTTCTTCTTCCTATCTGCTGAGCTCCATTGGGCATGAATGGAACTATAAGTTCTTTCTTTTGTTCTTGTAACCCAAACCAATAGTAAATCCAGCTCCTAACTACTTTATCCTGGGACCCAACACACATTTCCCGCAGTCAGCCAGCTTTGGGTTAGATAATATTCTTCACTGTGCAGAATGCCTAGTTAACCAGCCTCAGGCAGGAAGTCAGCAGCACGGAAACCACAGACACCTGGAGACTTTTCTAACGACCCTTGGGAAGGAACACCTCCATTCCCAGTTGAAAAAAGTCACAGGATTATAATGGGCCTGAGATTTACAAGATATCCTACAGGCCCAAAATCTTTGAAAGGCTAGGTCAAGTCCATGCCTAAATCACCTTCCCCTCACACTCATTTGACTTTCCTTATCATTCACTTCGAATTTTCTAGTGTTTGTGACCAAGCAGAGGGGCCACAACAAGAATGCCATAAATTGAAAGCGTAACCATAAATTCACATACATTTACTCTAAAATACAAGTCACTTCTGGCACTGGGTTTTAACAGTGAAGCCACGAAGTCACCTGTATCATCTCCACTACTTCTCCAGTATTTGGGCCTATTTCTCAGACATGCTTGTCCATGAGCACCAGTGTTCATGCTGAAAATAAGACGTTTCTGCCTTTACATCCTTAGAGATTTTGTTCCAGCTGCCTTTATGTGCTAAGAACTATTTTTTAAATTAATTCTAATGAGTTTACTGAATGTCTAGGACACTGAGCTATATACAAGGATGCAAAGCTTCAATATTCCTTGTGTTTAATGATCTTATATTTTACTACAGATGGAATTGGCACTTATGCTTCTGTTATAAGTGAAATATGGTATGTATATATTCTAATGAGGATTCAGCTAGCAACAGGGAAATCTATATCAGCAATGTCTAGGAGCTGAGCCTGGATTCAGAGTGTATTAGGACTGGAAAGGGAGCCATCAGAGGTCTGTAGCTACATCTTCCTAAGCAGCCTGGAAACCCTATGCAGGGAACCACCTAGAGCTCAGAACAGAGGTGAGGACTCTAGGAATCAGGTAACTCAGGTGAGGATAGATAACTGTATATTTTCCAAAGCAATTATTTTGCCCCTCAACTTGGGTACTCTATAACATTGATTAGAAATTTTGTGTATATAGTTTACTTGTTTGTTGTATGCTTGTTTTTCACAACTAAATCATGAAGTTCATCAGGGCAGGATTTTATCTTTCCTCTTCAATAATTAATGTCTCAGGCCCATCAGACTCCAAGGCACGATCATACACTTATCAGCTATACATTTGTTGAGTGAATGCTTATCCAAGGGCACTTGGCTTTCTCTGGACTTCAGAATCTTCATCTGGGTGTTTTAGCTTTGGGTTACTATATTGCTCTTAACTCTACAAAATGTCCCACATGTTTGTTTGTAGGAATGTAGTAGGTGCTCTGGGCCTATAAAAAAGACAAAATGAAATGAGTTTCCAAAGATATAGAGGTCTTCTGAGCTGTTCTGAAGATTCATTCATTTTGTTGAGGGCTAGCTGGATGTATCATTTTCCTATTGGAATCTAGGCCGCAGCCACTGTAAGGGCACACTGTGTAGGCATTCCCTGTTATCCAAGCGGTCCAGCATGTGGGCACTCTACAGTAAGGTGGATGCAGTCACAAAAACTAAATGGACAATTTAGGTGAGGTTAAAAGGTAAAGGTGTAGAACTCACGACCACAGCCGCTGGGGTTCGTTTACTCTGTCCTTCTCTGTTGCTTGCTTTCTTCCACTTCTGTACGTTTTGCCACTGTCCCTTTTCCTTCTCTTGCTCCCTTTCCTTTCCCATTTATATTTGCCTCTGTACCTTAATTATAAGTCTACCGATGCCAAAACCTTAGCCAAACTGGACACTTTAGTAAGTTCTGGATGTGGAAGATTTATTAAATAATATACAAAAGTTATGATCAATACAGAAAAGGCTTAGTGAATTTATTTACATTAAAATCAAAATTTCATTTCATGAAAAGGCGAAAGATACCATGAAGTATTTGATTGTAAGACTTGAAAAAAAGAATGAAGAAAATGTTTTATAGAGAAATGACAAAGAATTTGCATCCAGCATATACAAAGAAATCTTTAAGACCTTTTGGAAAGGTAGAAACATGGCATAAAAGACACAAGTGGCATTTCATAGAAGAGAAAAGATGAATGTCCAATAAAATATAACACTAAAGAAATTCTACATTACTTTAGAAAGGTCCATCAAAGAGCTTTAAAATTTTTCTGCAGTCAAACTGTCTTTGAAAGGTCTCTGGCATTTGCTCTTAGATTCATAGCTCTTGGGAAATCAGCATGTCTTCTGGAAAGAACAATATCATCATATCTTTGAAAACTAGAAAAAAGTGAAAGTTTCAAAAAGAACTATTTTTTTTTAATTAGAAAATTTGAATTTCCTTTAATAGTAACAAAAGAGCAGCTTAAAAACCCTAACTTTCTACTTTTCATCTTCTGGTGAAATCCGAGGTGACAGTGGCTTATTAAACAATATTCTGTGTAACCTGCAGCTGTCCATTCACAAGATAGAACAGTCTTTGCTCTGTACTCTATTGCTCTATTAACCCAGTTTTTTTCTTATTTGACTAGCATGAAATTTAATTCTCTCTGATTTCTACTTGCCTAAGGATAAAATCCTAGCTTGAAATCTGTTCTTGAAATCTAAACCTCACACCATTCTAGCAGCATCCAGACTCCCTAAGCCGCTCTCCCTTAACAGCCGAGGCCTATCCTATTAATTCCCTCAAGTTCTCACCATTTCCCAAAACTGCCAGACTCTGTTACTCTACTTTGTATGCCTTATTCTTTTTTGGAAATAAATATATGCACTTTCTTCTTTGTCTGACAATCTCTTATTTCATGTAAATTGCAACTTTTTTTTGGTCATCTTTCCTATTATAAGCACACTGAACCTGCTATCACATGTAATAGATTTAGCTTCCTGACAAAACCACCAAATGACAGAAATTAAAATATCTGAAGTCAGCATATAAAATGCTTGAAATTCTGAACTGCAAGTATAGGGAGTCTTATTTTGATATGCTTTATTTCTCTGTACTTTTGATTTTTTTTCAAAATTTAAAACAAGTAAAAGACCCACAGTAAAAGTTCATAGCAATATTTATTGCCCAAAATAACCACTGATAACAGTTTGGGTATTCTTTTTTCTATTAAGTATTTTTGAAGTATTGCATTTATAAGAAAATTAATCCTTGTGGCTTCTAATGTTTTTTTCTAATACTGCCATTGAACAAAGTCAAAGAGTAAGTTGTACAGAATAAAAAAGTGTTTTTATATATTTTTGCTAAGAAAATATATGAAAATTAAAAGTGTTTGAGATAAAAAATGATTTAAGTCCTGTAATACAGATCTATTCTCAATGTAACCAGTATGGGTACCTATTATTTTCATTTTAGTAGGGATTTTTATGTCTTTGAAATTCTAGATCAAAAGCTCACTGACCACAGTGCGATTGATAAGCACAGATTCACTTATTTGTCTTTTCCTTTCTTTGACTTTCAAACTAATAGGCATTGTCTGCTTGTCTATAAATATGTTTCCTAATCATGTAATTAAAATAATTAAATTAACTGAGACATTAGGTGAGATCCTTGGGAATTTCACAGTGACTTGTTGAGCATATAATTTTGTATAATTGATATCATTTTCAAATTGAGGATGGAATTATTTAATGGACATTTTCACCAAAGGTTAATTGTAGAGGGATTTGGAATGGACATATTTTATACCCTAGAGGAAATGTTTGTAAAGGCAATAGGGAGGGAATATAACCATTCCATAATATTCCATACTGTTTAATCTGAAAATAAATGGAGATCACAAGCCTAAGTACAAATGTCAAAGATGTTGCCATATATTTTCAAAGTGTAATCCTCCTTATTAGCCTGAAGAGTTCTTAACTTGCCACATAAACATAAACACTGTTGAGATAAAGTTTATCTACATAAAGTGCCATGCAGATTTTGTTTCTCTGTTTGTTATTTCATTGTGCTATCAAACTTATTTATGAAAATTCACAGCCTCAGCTTGTCACCTAAAATTCCATAAACTCTAGTATCATGATGTTTTATTATTATATAGCTCAATAGATTCTCCTTCCAGAAGAGGTGATTTTTTAAGATAAAATTATAAAAATCCATAACTTAATATTTCCCTGATCATATTAAAGTCTTCATTAACACAATATAAATTATAAAACCAGTTAGTAATATATATAATCATGTAACAGCCTTTAGAAAACTTACATTAACTCAAAATAGAAAACAGGAATAATAAGTATCAACACTTGAAACCCTCACTTACACTGATTATTACAAATCCCTTCAGTATTTGCTAAGCTCAGACTGAAAGTTCTGCTGTCTGTTTTTAGTTGGTGACTATTCAGTAACTGAAAATCGCTAGTGAGAAATCACACAATCCAGCCTCGCATTTTAAATCAACACAAACCTCAGCAGTCACTCAGCAGCCATCAGATACCCCAGTGGGTTTCCCTGGTTTGTATGCTCCCCATTCTGATAAAGTTCCACCTTCTCAGTCTCCCAAGGCCAACCTCATGGCCTTGCCTCACAATCACTGAGAAAACAGGGGCAGACTGGAAATCCTTTTTACCAACCTCACCCACCTACCTCAACTCTAACCACATTTCTTTCATCTCTTTGAATCAGTGAAAGCATCTGTATCAGTCAGTGGTGTGATCAAAGCAGAACAATTAAAAATGACAAGGAAATAAGGAAGGATAAGGTGTTAGGCAATTACTAGACCTGATCGAGAAGAGTAGGCAAGGCTAGTGCCTTGTGGCTGGTGTTCAAACTTAAGTCACTGTGGGTCATCAGCGAGACTGCAGCTGGGCGGGAAAGCTTTATATGACAAGAACAAGGACATGGAGAGCATGTGAGGACTGTGAAGACCGTAAGGATAGGCCTGAACTCACAGATGACCCTCACCACCTCCAACCTCCAATCCCGCTGCTCTCAGGGACTATCAGGAGACACCAGTGCCCTTTGGAGGTAGGCACCCAAGATTCAGGGAAGCTGACGGAGGAAATCCAGGCAGAACCATCTCAATAAATGATACAACTTTCCACCAAGTTGCTTAGGAGAAAGAAAAAGTGTTATCCTTGATTCCTGTCTTCTCTCTAACCATGTCTAACTGCTCATCAAGTTCTGTTATTACTACTCTTAAGTAGATTTTTGCATCTCACTGTTTCTCCCTGCTTTCCACACTTAGCACCTGTAGCTAAGTTGTGATCATATTTCAGCCATGGCTGTGTCTTTCTGCCCAAATTTTGAGTCACCCACCTACCAGCATGGACTGCACAGAGCCACCTTGCCCCGACCTCAAATCCATCAGGGGTTTCCTATGATACTTAGAATGACATCACAGTCCTTCCCTGAGCTACCAATTGCTGCTGCCTTAACTAAGTTTACTCCCTTAAAGTAAGAGCAGTTCTTACTTATTCAGCCCCATTTCCTTCCACTTTTTTTTCTCCCTTCACCTCTGCTACCTTGGTCTCCTTTTGTTTCCATTTCAAATATCATCTCCTTGAAATGAATTTCTTCATTAGTATATCTGCAGTAAATGCTCCTTACTTCTCACCCTTCTACACACACATGCGTGCACACACACACACATGTGCACACACACACACACACACAGAGGTACTCTATAATACATTGTTTTATTACTTCTTCCTGGCCTTCATAATAATGGAGCATAAATTTGCATGAACAATCATAAAAAACAGAATCTGGCATAGTATACTTAAAAAATATTTGTAGAAAGCAAGATTATCATTTTCATTTTTATTTTTGTTGTTAATTGAAATTCTGAACTTTATTTGAAATGTTCATTTGCACTTGGTAAATCTGTATGTGGACAGCTGGATTATATCATTTGATTTTTTCTCTTGCCTTATCTCTTTCTATTTATTTTACCTTATTCACAGTGTCTTATTGGTGAAAGCTAATTACATATTAAGAATATTTAACCTCCATCTGTCATATGTATAAGGTATTTTTCACTTAATTTTTAAAAATTTAATAGTTTGTCATGCAGATATTTTACATAATCTATATCTCAACTACCTTTTACTTTGAGTTTTCTGGCATAATTATGCCAATGAAATTATTTTCACCATAATATAAAAAATTAATAATTTACTTATCATATAATTTTAGACCTTAAATTTACCTTATTAATCCATCTGTGATATATGTGGTTGTATGATATGATATGGGGAAGGGTCTTTTATTTCTTTCTTTGTTTATATTTGTTACAAGTTTGTTGTTAATAAACTTTCTGCCTTGTTGATCTTATCTTATGAGAGGACCTTAAGGTTTTAGTAAATACATCTTTAAAATGAATTCCCACATGTGACACTCCTCTTTCCATAGCTTTCCAGATCAGTGTGCGATACATGTTCTGCCAGATGAAATTTAAATAATTTGAAATCATCTTTAAAGTGAATAATCATGTTTCTTAGTGTTAGTGAAGTATTTAAATACTTAATTCTTAGGATTTTATTTTTACTGTGGATTTGGGGGAAAAATGGTACTTTTGTTAGCTTATAAAGCATTTGAGTTTTATTATCACTCAGGTAAAACTGTGTAAACAATTCTTCCTATATTATCCTTCAAATAACAATATGGGAAAAATTTGTAACCAAATCAATTTCCATATGTCTCAGTTAAAATTCATTTTTCCTAGAGAAGATGTCCATCATAAATTCAGAACAGACAAAAATAAATTAAAAATAAAAATATCCATATAGTCTAACATTAATATTTTTTAATTATTTCAAAATAATATAGGGTGTATACCTTGTTCCAAATACTAAGTAAAGCCATCTCTTAGATTTTTATTATACCTTTTGTCTTTTATAGCATCATAAAACATAAATCAAGTAACTAATTCTGTATTTAATTTCTGGATCTTCATTACATCAATCATTATCAGAGAAGGAACCTACTAGGTTCCCTCTGTATAATTTAGAGCTGTCCCTGGAGTACAGATCCTGACACACAGTAAGTCCTCAATAAATAACTTTTGAACATGCAAATTCACTCTCAGGTTGAAATGTTTCTGAATGAAAATTAAGTACGCCAGAACTTCATGCAAATGTAGTTTAATATTTGCAAAGGGACTTTTTCTGGTACCTATCTTTCAATCTTTGTTTTAGGTTGAGTTTGTTCTCCTTGTTTCTGTCCCCACCCCAACAAAGAATGAAAAGGCAGAGGCACAGTAGTGATGCAGAGCGAAAGTTTTATTCGAATACACTCCAAGGGAGGAGTGGCCAGAGCTGATGTAGACAAAGGCCCCAAACTTTTAGGCCGGAGGTATATATGTTAGCGTTCTGGCTAGGAGGCACCTCTTTGACTAACAAGGTGCAGTCGCTTGAGTTACATGTCCGTCTATATATAGCCATCCCTCTCAGTGCGCATGTCCTTTCCCACGGTGAGACGTGGTTTGGGCAGTTCTCAGTTCTCTTCCATTGTGCGCACATGGGGATCTGGTTGGGGAGGAAGTTATTTCCCTGCAAAGCCCTTGTTGTCTTCACACGGGACTCACAACCGGGGCAGGGTTTGGGCAGCTTTTCCTCTGAACCTTATCTTCCCCTTCCCCAGCTGCTAATGTCTCTTTCTACTAACATTTCTAACACTTATATTCTGGAAGTTTTATAGAATGATCTAGAGATTCTAAAACATTTATTGATAATTCATATTTATTTAAAACATACTACATGTTTTTCCATATGAGTGTAAAATACACAGGAGTCTGAAATTATCTCGGAACTACATTCTTAAGTACATGCGAAAGTAAAAGCATCAGCAATTTTGTCTTTTCTGCATTTTTCCTTGTCCTTGACATTTTGCATTTTGAAAGAAGTGAGTGCAAACCAATTCAGTGAACATTTTTAATATTTTGACTCTTATCAAAGTTGATCCTACAACACACTTACAAGTTATAAAACTCTGTGGGCATAGCTGTTGAAATGCACAAGGAGACAATATATACACAAGCATCAAATCAATGGGTTAATTTGGTAAATTTCATGAAGACTGTTTACGTGTATAGTTGGAGAGCCAATATCCAAAGTAACCCAATCCCATTTCTAAGCAACTCTTGTTTCTGCAAAGTCACAATTAACCTTCTGAAAAATTTCATTATTCACTAATCACTTTTTCCAATCACTTACCAACCATTTATCTAGAATATTTGGTTTAACTGATCATTATGATGCTTGCACTAACAGGATGAAATAATAACCTTTGTCAAATGAAACCAAATGAATCAATAAGGATTTTTCAGAGCCACCTTGTCTGGTCTTTTCTTCTCAGCAACAGAAGGAACCATTATAATTCAGTTCCCCTCGGTTATCCTTGACCTTGATTTCCTCTTTTATTTAATCAATATTCCACTGAATCATCCCTCAGGCCCCAAATATATCTTTTGGATCAATTAATCAATATAAGGTTTGGTAAATTTTTAGAGTCTTTGTTTTATTTAGAATTATTATTTCAATTCCAAACTATTTTTATTTTAGGTGATAGACATTTATGAGTTCATTGGTAACTAGACAAGTGGATTTTTCCCCTAAGCCTGTCCAGCTGAAAATAAGTCTGTATGAGGCTTAGAAAAGTAATGCCTGCTCCAGATTGAACGTGGGCTTCCCTCGGTGCATGATTTCAGATGCCTCACCCTTCTAACTGATTTCTGTCTCCCCTGAGGAGCTCATCAAATCTCTCCACCCTGGCCCCTCAGATCCCCTGGCTGGTGCACATCCTTCATTGTCTCCTAAGGCTTTGTCTCTTTGAAAATCTTCTTGCTGTTTCTTCCTTTAGTTCCCAAGGCCACTTCAAAGTGTTGCCCATTTTTCCCTCTGTAGGAAAACAACATCCCAGAACAATTTTTTAGCAAAAAAAAAAAAAAAAAAGGAAAAAGCTAACAGACAAGGAGTCCACATACTAGACATGTAGGGGTGAATGTGCCGTTTAAACACCTATGCTGCCTCTGTCATGAAAATGACCTCTCAGACTCTCTTTCCTTTCTGCTTAGTGAGAACACATGTAGCTGGTCTCCCAGCACCTCAGGGTTCTTGGGGGGAAGGTAGTTTAGAGTACCCAAAAAACTGTGGCTTTTGAAACAGAAAATCCAAGTTTCAAATCTGCATTTTGTTGTGCAAAATTCAGGTTTGTTTAAAAAAGGTGATTTTCTAAAAAGGTAAAGTTGTGACTGTCATGAAGTTATAAAAATAAATGCATTTTAAAGATTTTATTCTTCTCATTAATGAGGAAACCAGGAAGATGTTTTATACGTATATTGTGCATGTGTGTGCACATATATGTGTATGCCAGGAATATTGAAATCATTGTGTAAATGGAAGGAAAGTTAGTTTTTCCAGAGTTAGGGTAGGAAAGAAAAAATCTTTGATTTAGAGGACAAGAAGATTCTGCAAATCTATTAATTACCTACCACTTACAAAATATTGCAGTCTCTCAAAGACAATGAAAGGCTAACTTCAGATAATTTGGGGGGCAGGTGCCTTCTAAACAATGCGTAGTTTTCCATTGGAGTACATTTGTTTTCTAGGAATGACTTTAAGCAAGTTGTTTAACCTATTTGTGCCTCAACTTCCTCAGCTGCAGATTATGGATTTATTGTGAGAACTATATATGCACTAATGCACACACAGTGCCTGATACATAGTTGAAACTCAAGTAGCAGGAATTTCTTTCTCTTCCCTAGTGTATCTGAAAGCATAACTTAAATTGCATATTACTGTTCAAATCAAATATTTTGTTATCCCTTAAGTTGTACCCAGGAAACAGTAATGCAGAATTATTGTGTAGAGTGCAAAGTTAAAGATCACTTAACTTTTCCCTCTTACTTTCAGAAGGGATATTTGAGGCCTGCAAGAATTAAAGTGTTGCTGAGCTTTTCTGTCTACCTCCTAGCTGAATTTGAAGCTGTGGTCTATGCATCTGATATGCATAACAGTTAGCATGATGAAGATGTTATTTATAATCAGGGACCACTTATTACATCTTATGATTTATTTTGTACTCTCACATTTTTGACAATGACTAAAATTAATGTTTCCTTACTGACATAGCTGATGCTAGAAGGTTAGTTTCTGCCTATTCAGTTGTGATTTGCCATTGTTGAAATTAATTTTGTTATTTTGAGAATACATTCAGACCCTAAGGTGAATGGCTTTCATTTGTAGGAACTGAATTTCAATATAGAAGATAAACACTGAAGTGAAACTTATGGTATCCACCTCCTCTTTTCTTTTACAGTATTTCATTAATGTTTTTACTGCTCTTATAGTAATTTACCATTTTCTTTGGTCTCTGTTCTCAGAGGATGCTGTGAAAATTCCCAATTTCATCTAACCATATTTATCATTGAAAGTAATAGGCCAGGTTGCAAATTTTTTGCATATATTATAGAAATTAGAAAAGCAACAAGGTATGGTGTTTAGCAGGAAAATTACTTGCACTAATTGAGGCATTCTGTCTAATTAATACATCACTGGCAGTATTACATATCATATGGACTGTTAAAAACTCCATAGTCAACAAATTAGGTGTATACAGTGTTAACTATGTTGGTCTTCTTATTTACAATTTGACAGTATTCCCCCAAAGATTGAAAGTACTATTTCGAAGATACCATTTCCTGGTATGTAGATGTGGAATTGGATGAATGAAATACATCTTACAATGTTAAACTTTACTGGAGTATATGATTGTAGAAAATAGTCTAGGTTAAAAAATCTCTCTACCCTTTTGTTTTCCAAAAATGACTTACTTCAAAGAAACATCTTTCCCCATAGGACTTTGATAGGGCTCATGGCTGCCCCCCTTGTTTACCTATTACAAGACCCGACATAGACCCTTCAAATTCACATTCTTTGTCTCATAAACAATTAGTTGAACTACTCATCCCCTCTGATCAATGGGAACAAAATGCTTGTTAACCAATCTGTGGTTAATATATGCTCCTTTTCCCAAGTCCTTGATTTTGACCCACCCTCGGCATGAACCACCAAACAGCTGTCTTGAAAATAGGCTGGCATCAGGATAAAACTTTCTCTGATCCGCTGTCTGATCATGCTGCATTTCCATCCCATTTCCACACACCTGGTTCTCAGTATCCTTATTTATCCCTCCATCTCAGAGAAAATCCCTTTTATCTAATGCCTGAGATGCTGGCAGATCTTATGGTCAGAGCATTCTTCCTCTTAAAATAGTCTTTTTTACCCTTTTATACAATAATTATTTTGAACAAAGTGTTTTCTTTAATAATTTCAAAAGTGGGCAAACTATTTTTTGTTTTTAGTTTAAATAAATTCCATTTATTTCTATTAAAAAGTTTAAGAAGAATAACAACAAAAAATCCCACCAGGGGCTATCATCACCTCACCTCGCCACCATACTCCTTCAAACACAGTTCTTTTATTAAAAGAAAAAAAAAGGAAAAGAAAGAATTAAAATTTTGGAGCAGATATGTATGCTTCCACACACACAAGCACACTCTTCAATATCACAGCTCACCCATCGTTAGGATGTAATATAATGAGAAGAAAAACTGACAATATAACAGAGTTGGATGTCCAAATTCAGTGAGTATTTCAGAGATAGGAGTATTTATACTATCTATATAAATACATACTATTGCCAAGAACAGGGACAACATTTAAAAGGCAGGAGAAAACACTCAGGTGCCCTTAGCAGCCTTTGGTGTCATGAGATACAGCATGCTTGGAGTGTGCAGTTTTGGAACACAGAGTTCCCAAGATTCTCACAAAAGAACCAATAATAATGTGTTACCTCAAAGAATGTCCTGTATGGACCCTGCCCAAGGACACAATGGTACTTCCCATATTTAATAATATGGTGACAAAAATGGGAATATGCACAATAGTAATTTTCATGAAAAAAAATTTTAGAACCCTGAAAAAGTTACTGAGCATTCACTAAGATGTAGCCAAAAGAGATAATGAAGGAAGGAAGGGTTTTTATTTTTTTTAATAAATAATAGACATGTTTAAGAATTTCTGGAGCATTGTCAACTTTTGCTTCTTCACCATTTCTGGTCAAAGCATAGATTCAGAAGTTGTATTTTATGAAGTTACGTATCCACATTGGCTCTTCTATTTCACTCTTCAACAGGGCTACACAGAGGAAACCAAATCAGAAAAATGTTCTCCTAGTACTGTGTCTGGGTGAGGAATGGTCAAAATAGTCTGCTGCCAAAATATTTCTTACTGAACACAGAAACTAGACACACCACCTGGCTATCCGCTCAATAGAGGGAGTTCCAGAAGTGGCCATCAATACCGTTGTGCATCATAATTTTTTCACCCTTATTACTATTTTGTGAATATTTCCTCATAACCTCAAACTACTTCTCTGAAATCATGTCAGTGACTAAATCCTTTTCTACCATATGGTTGTTAATATAATTTAATGATACTGAGGACTTTGACCTGACAAATGAAAAGAACATGCTACCTTCATAGACAGGATGTGACAACAGGAAAAACTACTTTGAATTAGAAGAAATTTAGGACTTGGTGTATATGCTTGGCTCTCGTGCCACAGTATCCTGGGTTTCCTTTAATATCATGTTCTACATCAGCGGTTCTTAACTGGGGGTGATTTTCTCCCATAGGACTTGTGGCCGTGTCTGGAGATCACTTTCATCATCATAACAGGGGAAGGGAGGGAGAGTGCTACCAGCATCCAGTGGTGGAGGCCAAGGGTGTTGAACATCTTACACCGCCCCACCTCACACACACACACACACACACACACACACACACACACACACACACACAGCAAAAAATTGGCCCAAAATGTCAACAAAATGTCAATAGTGCTGAAATGGAGAAACCCTGTTCTACATGAAGCACAAACAAGGGGAAAATGGCAATTTCAGAGAGCTTATTAGTCATGTTGTCTTTCTAATGGACTTATTTCGGATTTGTGTTAAACAATTAAAATCACTAGAGATGATTTGCATGTGTGTTCTATGCCAAAAGCACAGGTTCAGTCATCTTAATATGGTAGTGTGTTGGTCTGACTCCTGTTTTCCTATGTGAAGTTTCATTTTCACTCTCTGTGAACCAGAAATCCAGCCTTTCTCATTTCATGCCTGCAACCTCAAGTACTGAGAATGACTGCTGTACATGTATGGAAGAAACTGGGGGGCTCCTTATTATTCTGTTAGCTAAATGGATCTTGCTGAATACGACTGGGCTTTTTCTTATGTTTTATTAGTTAGATCGCTTTCTTTCCCCTATTGCTGCATGGACTTTGCCCTGAAGTCCAGTTTTTACACTGCTTCTATCAACTTGCTTCATTTCATACAACAAATCTGGATCCTACACTTATTTCCTTTTCCTTCCCAAGTGGAAGCCTTGGAATGTTTTAAGTCATATCTCCACACTGCACATCCGATCTGTAAGTGAGCACAAATCCCCATGGTAAGACCCCTGAAAACATGGTCTACTTGCATTATCTGTTTAGTTGCCACGAACAACTTCTTGCCTCTCCTGGCCTGTGTCTAATTTGTGTGGACATGTACTTGACACATATTGAGAGTTCACCATGCCACACTTTATCCCAGCCTCATCATAGGATATATTAATAAGTGGCCAATGAAGATTAAAATTTTACCATGTTTCTTTAACATGCAATTCTCAGAAAGATTGCATAAACACTGCTAAGTCATTCACTCCCATGTTCTTAGACATAAAATATTAGAATAGCATTTAATACCTGGCTTATGTGGTTCAATTAGAATTCCTTTTTAATGAAATTTCAAATTGCAGTTAAAGAGACTCTAGTCCAGAAATAAGGCAGATAACTTACTTTCATGAAAAGGAAAGAGGTTACACTGGGAATAGTGGCAAATTACAGAGTCTACATTAGTGATATCTGCTATTCAAGCTTCACTGGATGTTTGCGCTCTGAAAATCATGTCAAGTCCCTCCACAGTTTCTAACCTAATAATTAAAAGAAGCTAGATGCCAGATTTCCTTGGGATTCGAATTTTTCATTGTTGAGTTAAATATTTTTTAAATACTCTATGTAACCAAGAAAGAAAATTGGTACTTTCTTTTCTGGACAATTATTTCTAGTTTGCCGCCTTAGCTCTACTTGGCTTGTAAGCCTTTTTCCCATGCATGATAATTTTATAGTAATTTTTTGCAGATTGTGTGAGAAACAAGCTAGAGTCCCAGAACATTGCTAGGTTAAAAGTCCTAATCTTTGATTGACTGAAATAGCTACTGAATTGTTTCCAAACAGTAGGATTGTGGTTTTAAATGAAACTTTTGATACTCTAGCCCAAGAGAGTAAATGAAGGGGAAATACTAGGTGATAAAAGGGATGGTAGATAGAGAGCCCTTGGTGTGTGGGAGATGAAGGTCATCAGCTCTCCTAAATCATAATTAGCATCTGCATAATGATTTACAGTTAATATTGCATGCCACAACATTAATGGATTTGATGCCCAGAATAATCCATGTAAGGTAGCATCTAATAAATTCATTTAACAGATTTTAAAAATATAATCAAAGGCTTGGTAAATGAAGATTTTAAGTAAAAGCACTAGACCCAAATAGTAATGATATGACTTTGAGTTTCAGGTTTTACCCATTGCACAGTGCTGGCTATATTTGAAATGTAAGATCTGCATATCCATCTTCATAAGACTGCCCAAGGGGATGAGCTAAACAACGCACTGATGCTGTGACTTTGAAACATCGAGGTATACTATCCCTGATGTCAGTGCCTTTGATATCACCTACAGATGAAGGAATCCTGGCTATGATCATGTCCCAACCCTTCAGCACTCAGGGGAACTCTAATAAAGGGAACCACAGAGTGGCCTGACAATTACCCTTAGCTTTTCACTTAAAAACCATATTGAATAGATAAATAAATAAAAATACATGCTGTGCTTACAACTGTATGCTATCCTGACATCCAAAAATAATGGTGACCAGGGGCAGTTTCCTTATCATGTAGCATATCTGAATGTAAGTAAGTGACTTCCTCAGGACAGAAAAGACAGAATACAAATAGGACATTTTCTTTTTTAAATAAAATTGGTAGGATATTTTAAAAACAGAACTAAAGAACATGAAATTAGTTTGTTCCTGAATTGATCGTGATTTGATTTTAACATACTCTACAAACTATTGGTCTGAAAGAGGTTACTTGGCCTTTCAAATTTCTCCAGTCTTTAGTCACAGACTTCAGATTGTGTAGAAAATTGGAGAATTTTCTACTTCAGGCAGCCCAAGGTAATATCTGTTGGCCTTTAGGGAAAACACAGACTTTTGCTTTGTTTTCTCTCTCCAGCTCTTGCAGGAAGAAACTCTAATTTCTCCCAGGTGAAGGTTTGACTTCACAAAGGGGTAAAGTTGTTTCATTATCATAGGACACATACCTAGTAGATTCTCTAACACTGAAGACTTATTTTTCCCAGTAGCTACTAGTTAAAGATTTGCTCAGGGCCTCCTTCTTTTAGGTTGGGCCTGAAGCCTAAGAGATCCAGGCAGAAACTTAGGTGAGCCCCAGAAGGAAATTATGTATGGAATGAATAGCTTAGCTTCTACTTTATATGATAAAGAGACATTATGAATTTGTTAAATTAACATTTGTTAAGTAGCACACAGGGTGCCAGGTGGTGAACTACTGTTCATTTTAACAGAAAAACAAAGAAAAATTGAAATACAAGTTTATTTATTGCTCACAGGTCCTAGAAGAAGAACATGGCCTGCATCAAAGGTCCACACAGGGAGGTACAGGGAGGGTGCAGGCTTCAAGAGGGACAGGAACATGGGGTGGAAGGCTTCAGGGTTCCCAGGCTACAGCCAGATCGATCAATTCAAACCAAAAAAGGTAATTGTTTTGTTGCTGTTTTTTTTATTAAGGTATTATTGATATACACTCTTATGAAGGTTTCACATGAAAAAACAATGTGGTGACTACATTCACCCTTGTTATCATGTCCTCCCCATACCACATTGCAGTTACTACCCATCAGTGTAGTAAGATGCCACAGAGTCACTGTTTGCCTTCTCTGTGCTACACTGTCTTCCCCCTGATCCCCCCACAGCATGTGTGCCAATCATAATACCCCTCAATCCCCTTATACTTCCCTCCCACCCCTCCCTCCCCCACCACTCCTCTTTGGTAACCACTAGGCCTTTCTTGGAGTCTGTGAGGCTGTTGCTGTTTTGTTCCTTCAGTTTTACTTTGCTGTTATACTCCATAAATGAGGGAAATCATTTGGTACTTGTCTTTCTCCACCTGGCTTATTTCACTGAGCATAATATCCTCCAGCTCTATCCATGTTGTTGCAAATTGTAGAATTTGTTTCTTTCTTATGGCTGAGTAGTAGTCCATTGTATATATGTAACACCTCTTCTTTATACATTCATCTACTGATGGACATTTAGGTTGCGTCCATATCTTAGCTATTGTAAATAGTGCCGCAGTAAACATAGGGGTGCATATGTCTTTTTGAATCTGAGAACTTGTATTATGCTTTGGGTAAATTCCTAGGAGTGGAATTCCTGGGTCAAATGGTATTTCTATTTTTAGTTTTTTGAGGAACCTCCATATTGCTTTCCACAATGGTTGAACTAGCTTACATTCCCACCAGCAGTGTCGGAGGGTTCCCCTTTCTCCACATCCTCGCCAGCATTTGTTGTTCTTAGTCATTTCAATACTGGCCATCCTAACTGGTGTGAGCTGGTTTCTCATTGTGGTTTTTATTTCCATTTCCCTGATGATTAGTGATGTGGAGCATCTTTTCATGTGCCTGTTGGCCATCTGTATTTCTTCTTTGGAGAAGTGTCTGTTCTTATCCTCTGCCCATTTTTTAATTAGGTTATTTGCTTTTTGGTTGTTGAGGTGTGTGAGTTCTTTATATATTTTGGATGTTTACCCCTTGTTGGATATGGTGTTTACAAATATATTCTCCCATACTGTAGGATGCCTTTTTGTTCTGCTGAAAGTGTCCTTTGCTGTACAGAAGGTATTTAGTTTGATGTAGTCCCATGTGTTCATTTTTGCTTTTGTTTCCCTTGCTCAAGGAAATGCATTCAGAAAAAAGTTGCTCATGTTTATATTCAGAAGATTTTTGCCTATGTTATCTTCTAAGAGTTTCATGTTTTCATAACTTACACTCAGGTCTTTGATCCATTTGGAGTTTACTTTTGTGTATGGGGATAGACAATATTCCAGTTTCATTCTCTTGCATGTAGCTGTCCAGTTTTGCCAATACCAGTTGTTGTAGAGGCTGTCATTTCCCCACTGTATGTCCATGGCTCTCTTATCGTATATTATTTGATCATTTATACTTGGGTTTATATCTGGACTCTCTAGTTTGTTCCACTGCTCTATGGGTCTGTTCTTGTGCCAGTATCAAATTGTCTTGATTACTGTGGCTTTGTAGTAGAGCTTGAAGTAGGGGAGCATAATCCCCCCAGCTTTATTCTTTCTTCTCAGGATTGCTTTGGCTATTTGTGGTCTTTTGTGGTTCTATATGAATTTTAAATTATTTTCTCTAGTTCATTAAAGAATGTTGTTGGTATTTTGATAAGGATTGCATTGAATCTGCAGATTGCTTTAGGCAGGATGACCATTTTGACAATATTAATTCTTCCTATCCAATAGCATGGGATGTATTTCCATTTATTAGTATCTTCTTTAATTTCTCTCATGAGTGTCTTATAGTTTTCAGTCTTATAGTCTTTCACTTCCTTGGTTAGTTCATTCCTAGGTATTTTACTCTTTTTGAGGCAATTGTGAATGGAATTGCTTTCCTGATTTCTCTTTCTGTTAATTCATCATTAGTGTATAGGAGTGCAACAGATTTCCGTGTATTCATTTTGTATCCTGTAAAGTTGTCAAATTCAGATACTAAATCTAGGAGTTTTGGATTGGATTCTTCTCTAGGATTTTTTATGTATGATATCATGTCATTTGCAAACAGGGACAGTTTAACTTCTTCTTTACCAATCTGGATGCCTTTTATTTCTTTGTGTTGTCTGACTGCCATGGCGAGGACCTCCAGAACTATACTGAATAAAAGTGGGGACAGTAGGCATCCTTGTTTTGTTTCTGATCTTAAAGGAAAGGCATTCAGCTTCTCACTGTTAAGTATGATGTTGGCTGTGGGTTTGTCATATATAGCCTTTATTATGTTGAGGTACTTGCCCTCTATACCCATTTTGTTGAGAGTTTTTATCATGAATGGATATTAAATTTTGTCGAATGCTTTTTCAATGTCTATGGAGATGATCATGTGTTTTTTGTATCTTTTGTTTATGTGGTGGATTATGTTGATGGATTTTCTAATATTGTGCCATCCTTGCATCCCTGGAATAAATCCTACTTGATCATGATGGATAATCTTTTTGATATATTTTTTAATTCAGTTTGGTAATATTTTGTTGAGTATTTTTACACCTACATTCATCAGGGATATTGGTCTATAATTTTCCTTTTTTGTGGTTTCTGTGCCTGGTTTTGGTATTAGAGTGATGCTGGCCTCATAGAATGAGTTTGGAAGTATTCCTTCCTCTTCTACTTTTTGGAAAACTTTATGGAGGATGGGTATTAGATCCTCACTAAATGTTTGATAAAATTCAGCCATGAAGCCATCTGTTCTTAGGTAGTTTTTTGATTACCAGTCAAATTTTGTTGCTAGTAATTGTTCTGTTCAGATTTTCTGTTTCTTTCCGAGTCAGCCTTGGAAGACTGTATTTTTCTAGAAAGTTGTTCATTTCTTCTAGGTTATCCAGTTTGTTACCATACAGTTTTTCATAGTATTCTCTAATAATTCTTTGTATTTCTGTGTGTCTGTAGTGATTTTTCCTTTCTCATTTCTGATTCTGTTTATGTGTGTAGACTCTCTTTTTTTCTTGATAGGTCTGGCTAGGGGTTTATCTATTTTGTTTCTTTTCTCAAAGAACCAGCTTCTACTTTCATTGATTCTATAATTTTTTCTTCTGAAATTTATTAATTTCTGCTCTTTATTATATCCCTCCTTTTACTGGCTTTGGGCCTCATTTTCTAGTTTTTCTAGTTTCATTAATTGTGAGTTTAGACTGTTCATGTGGTATTCTTCTTTCATGAGGTAGGCCTGTATTGCAATATACTTCCCTCTTAGCATGGCCTTTGCTGCATCCCACCGATTTTGCATTGTTAAATTATTGTTGCTTGATCTCTGTTTTTATTTGGTCATTGATCCATTTGTTATTTAAAAGCATGTTGTTAAGCCTCCATGTGTTTGTGGCTTTTTCATTTTTCTTTGCATAATTTATTTCTAGTTTCATACCCTTGTGGTCTGAGAAACTGGTTGGTACATTTCAATCTTTTTGAATTTACTGAGGCTCTTTTTGTGGCCTTGTATATGATATATTCTTGAAAATGATCCATGTGCGCTTGAGAAGAATGTGTATCCTGCTGCTTTTGGGTGGAGAGTTCTGTAGATGTCTGTTAGGTCCGTCTGTTCTCATGTGTTGTTCAATGCCTCTGTCTCCTTACTTATTTTCTGCCTGGTTGGTCTGTCCTTTGGAGTGAATGGTATGTTGAAGTCTCCTAGAATGAATGCATTGCATTCTACATTCTATTCCCCCTTTTAATTCTATTAGTATTTGTTTCACATATGTAGGTGCTCCTATGTTGGGTGCATAGGTGTTTATAATGGTTATATCTTCTTGTTGGATTGACCACTTTATCATTATGTAATGTCCATCTTTGTCTCTTGTGACTTTCTTTTAAAGTCAATTTTGTCTGATACAAGTACTGCAACACCTGCTTTTTTCTCCATGTTTGTTGCATGAAATATCTTTTCCATCCCTTCACTTTTAGTCTGTGTATGTCTTTGGGTTTGAAGTGCATCTCTTGTAGGCAGCATATATTTAGGTCTTTTCTTTTTCATCCAATCAATGACTCTATGTCTTTTGATTTGTGCATTCAGACCATTTACATTTAGGGTGATTATCAATAGGTATGTACTTATTGCCATTGCAGGCTTTAGATTCATGGTTAACAAAGGTTCAATGGTTACTTCCTTACTATCTAAGAGGCTAATTTAACTCACTTAGTATGCTACTACAAACACAATCTAAAGGTTCTTGTTTTTTCATTCCTTTTTTTCCTCCTTCATTCTTTATATGTTAGGTATCATATTCTGTACTCTTTGTCTATCCCTTTTTATTATCTCTGGTGACAGCTATTTAACCTTAGGAATACTTCCTTCTATAGCAGTCCCTCCAAAATACTCTGTAGAGGTGGTTTGTAGGAGCTAAATTCTCTTTGCTTTTGTTTATATGGAAATTGTTTAATACCTCCTTCAAATTTAAATGACAATCTTGCCAATAAAGTATTCTTGGTTCGAGGCCCTTCTGCTTCATTGCATTAAATATATCATGCCATTCCCTTCTGCCTGTAAGGTTTCTGCTGAGAAGTCTGATTATAGCCTGATTGGTTTTCCTTTGTATGTGATCTTATTTCTCTCTCTGGCTGTTTTTAATAATCTGTCCTTATCCTTGATCTTTGCCATTTTAATTATTATATTTCTTGGTGTTGTCCTCCTTGTGTCCCTTGTTTGGGGAGATCTGTGTGTCTCCTTGCCCTGAGAGACTATCTCCTTTTCCAGATTGAGGAAGTTTTCAGCAATTACCTCCTCAAAGACACTTTCTATCCCTTTTTCTCTCTCTTCTTCTTCTGCTACCCCTATAATACGAATATTGTTCTGTTTGGATTGGTCAGACATCTCTCTCAGTATTCTTTCATTCCTAGAGATCCTTTTCTCTTTCTCTGCCTCAGCTTCTTTGTATTCCTCTTCCCTAGTTTCTATTTCATTTATCGTCTCCTCCACCTTATCTAATCTGCTTTTAATACCCTCCATTGTGCTCTTTGACAATAGGATCTCCATCCTAAATTCATTCCTGAGTTCCTGAATATTTTTCTCTACCTCCATGAGCATGTTTATGATTTTTATTTTAAAATCTCTTTCAGGACAATTTATTAATTCAGTCTCACTCAGTCCTTTCTCTGGTGTTGTGATTTTGCTTTGAACCAGGTTCTTTTGATGTTTCATATTTGTATGTGGTGCCCTCTCGTGCCCAGAAGCTGTACTCTCTGGAGCTGCTCAGCCCCTGGAGCAATCACAGGGGTCGCAGGGGAGTGGTCCTGGTGCCTTGGGGGAGGAAAGAGCTGTTTCCTGTTTCTCGGCTGTTATGCCTGTCTCCACTGCCAGAAACAGTGGGCCGAACACACAGGTATAAGCCTCTATGCTTTGTGTTTGTCACTGCCATAGGCATGGCTTCCCTCTGGCTGGCCTGACACCAGGGCAGGGGCTGCCAGTTTGCGAGGCATGTGCAGGCCAGCTGGGAGGAAGACACACCAGACTGCATATCACAGTGTGGAGTCTCAAAGGTGAGTAGCCAGCCAGGGGGATGGAGCACCTGAAGATCATTTAAGTTCCCATCCTGCTGGGCAGAGTTCCTCTGGACAATTTTGTCTACCTGTCCTTTCTCCTGAGCAGTAAGCTCTGTGCAATCCTTGCCCTTTTAGCAGCCTTCTCGCTGTTAGGAAGTCTTTCAGACTGCCTGCCCATATCAGCTAGATATGAACTCCTGTTTTCCACAAGCAGCTGGAATTTCCATCTCTCCAGATATTCCACCTGTCTTTGCTTTCCAACTCCACTAGTTACCAGAGCACCATGCAATGTAAGTTCATGCTGCCAGAGCAGATCTCCAGGGATAAGTGTTCCACAGTCCTGGGCCTCCACTCCCTCCCCACTCTGTTTCTCTTCCCTCCACGGGTGGGCTGAGGTTGGGGAAGGGATTTTGTTCCACCAGGTCACAGCTTTGGTATGTTTCCCTGTTCCGTGAGGTTGGCTCTTTTCTCCAGGTGTATGCAGTCTGATGCAGCCTTCTTTCCTATTGTTCTTTCAGGATTAGTTGTATTAATTATATTTTCATATTATATGTGGTTTTGGGAGGTGGTCTCTTCTCTCACCTCTCACACTGCCATCTTTAATCTGTTGCTGTTTTTTTTTGCATTGGATTTTGCCCATAGTAAATGCAACTATGACTGCCTTTAGGGGAATAAACCTACCTTACAAAACACATGTGACCCCACTTGGCTAAAAAACATTTCTTTTTTGCTAACTCATACCTTTTTGTTATTAATATGGATATAATATGGGCTGTTATCTGGGGAACTACTTATATGTGGAGGTAGTGCCAAAGTAAGGCTCCCTCAGGCCTCCTGGCCAAACAAAATAGAGTAGCTTAGCTAAACTTTTAACAAGAGGGAATATTTTTACTTTTTTTCCTACTCTTCCTTAGTCCCATCTTTCTTTGTCTCTTTTTAGTACAATAGTAGCAAGTTCTAAAGGACCACATACATAGAATATAGATCTAAAGGAGAATGAACAAGAACATATGATTCACTATTTAGTCAGAAGTGGTCCACATAGGTTTAGTCCTCAAACAGGGGTTATGATTTATAGGTAGGGGTTTGGAATAAAATAATATAGTGATGTCCAGAGTAACTTCACCTAGACTCTTCCTCTGTACATATATATCCCTATTTCTAGATTACACCTGCCATATTATTTCCATATAACCACAAAAAAGGAGATAATTAGCAAATAAGAAATGTATGATTAACAAACTGGGGTCAGACATGCATGAAATCCTGTGTTTTGTAAAGTCAGCTTATTCCCCAAAAGGTTATCATAGTTGCATTTACTATTGGCAAAGCCCCATGCAAAATTCTTGTTCAATATGATAGTCTGAAAAGTATCTAAGTTTTAAAATGATAGATATCCAGTTTTAGATTTAAACTGAGCTTGTATGAAACCTCAAATTGCTGTGGAAGCCACACTTCTCATGAGCAAGTTTATGCATTAAGAAAGGATATTGAATTTTGTATCTAAGGTAATTAGTTTTGGCTCGGAAAGGGGAACCTTTTCTGAAGATGTTTTTTGCTGAGCTGATGGGCAGAATTTATATGAAGCATAGTAATATAGCAATATACTGAAATCTATTTTAGTATTCGTATTTAGTAATGGAATTAGAAAGGAGGTGACTTTTTCTAAAAATGTAGGTGTTTGAGACTGATATTATCATAGTCATACAAACATTATTGACCCTCTGCAAATTAGAAATTAGCAACTTAAAGTATCTAGCCAAGTATTTTTTTAGATAATAATGTAATTTTGAAGTTCAATAGCACCTTAGAAGTTGTATAGACAAAAATACCATTCTATGCAACACTAACACCTGCATTTCATCTAATTTTCATCCTTGATTTAAATATGCCACATAATTGGAAATAGGGCATTTCAAAAGGAAGCTATTGTACTAAGCAGAAATCACATTAGTTATTATGATCCTCTTTTCCTGGTTCTGCTTTGTGGCACTTATCAGTAAAAAAAAAATCCTTCTTATACATAACCTGTAAAAACATTCAGCAATGCCTAAATCATTTCTTCTCTGGGCTAAACATCTTTACTTTTTCAAGCCACTCCTGTACCAGGAGACCAGTAGGAAATCTATTCAGGCCAGAGGGCATATTAGTCATTTGCCAAGTAACAATCTTTCCTTCACCTGCAAAATGGAAGTTTTATAAAATCAAAGTAACTAATTGATATTAAAGTAAAATTAAGACAAATGAAGTAGATGCATGTCATGTTCTGCCAAGCTCTAACATCTTGATTTCTGTCCAGATAAATTATATGCTCTTGCTATTTTGCAATTATTACAGTCTTAAATAGAGAAAGCCAATTAAAACACCCAGAATTAGGAATTAGGAAAGATGTAACTACTTACTATTCTCATTCAGATGCACAAAGTCACTTAAGTCTTGGGGGAGCAGGAAAATACCATATCCGTGGGTCCAGGCTCTGCATGTGTCACTCTAAGTTGAGGTGCAGGTGGAATGAAATGACGGTGAAAACACAACTTAACAAAATTGTGGGATGCAGTGAAAGCAGTGCATACAGAGTATATTTTTAACATTGAATGCAATGTTAGCAAAAAAGACAAAATTAATAACCTCTTTCCACCTAAGAAAACTACAATTAAAGAGCATATTAAATCCATAATAAGAAGAAGAAAAGAAATAATATGAATTAGAATAGAAATCAAGGATATTGAAAGCAAGAAATCAATTAGAGATCAACAAAACCAAAAGCAGGTTCTCTGAAAAGATCAATTAAATCAGTACACCTTCAGCCAGACTGACTAAGAAAAAAGGAGTATACAAATAAATAATATCAGAAATAAAAGAGGGGACATCACTACAAATTCTACGGACTTTAGAAGGAATGCTATGAACAACTTTATGCTCACAAATTTGATAACTAGATGAAATGGACCAATTCCTTGAAAAACACAATTTGCCAATATTCACATAAGAATCAATAAATGATCTCAACAGGCCTATATATATATATATCACTTTCCGTGATCATGATGTGTCAGTGTTGGTTATCAATTGTATCATGCTGAGGTATCTTGATAATGGAAGAAACTACACATGGGGCAAGGGTATACGGGAAATTTTTATACCTTCCCTTCGGTTTTGCTGTGAACTTAATTTGCTCTAAAAAATAAGCCTTAACTTTTTTAAAAAGGGATGTGTAAAGATAATTTTGATTGATGAATTTAAAGTTCTGATTTTGTTCTCACTGATATAAAAAGAAAACCAATTAAGCAGAGTTTGGCCTTAGGCCAAAATACCGTAAAATAATGACTATAGGACAAAATGTCCAAACCTTTGTCATCTGGTCCTTTGTCATTTTAAGCTTCATTTTAATTTAGTTCAACCTGCAGTTCAACTCAAACTGACTCATCCCGAACCAGGTTCCGTGGATATGGACTTTTTCTGCGTCCTCAAGACTTAAGTGACTTCAGAATTTCTGAAAATTCTCTATTTTGTTAATTGTTTGTTTATTTTTCTTGTTATATTTTTGCTAACAGAAAACCCAACTTCTGATATACTGTTATTGAGTCTTCATCTTAGGAGTAACCATAAGAATTAAAAGAAAAAAAACATAATTCTTCACGCAGCACAGAGATGCATAATGGTTTTCTTTTTACTAGAACTTCCTTTCTTTGGTGGAAAGGCTGAGGGACAAGTCGTAATTTTAAGGGAATTTCTAGGTAGTGGCAGAATGGTTGGATGACTTTTTATTCTTTGATCCAAGAAAAAGGTAACAATCAGAACTAAGAATGAAGTGGAAAGTTATGGGGGATTAGCCAGGGAAGAATCTGATTAGGTGAGTATAGCTCAGGATCAGACCCAGAGTTGTTGGAGTTCAAAATAAATCTAGTGCTCAGAGAAACAGATGCAGCACTTTGGTGGCAATAGATCATGGGTAGCAAGAGTCATTCTAAGCAAAACTGTATCCCGGATGGAACTGCTGCCTTTGGTTATGTGTCCTCCAGGATGTGTTGCTGAGGAAAGCTGGATACTCTGGATTCTGTATGTTTGGGAAGCTCAGGCTATGAAAAAATTTTTGACCTGAACTATTTCTTTGAACCTTTCTTCACATGAATGACTCTAGAAGAGACTTTTCAACTACATGTACATGTATGTGTATGTATGTGCACGTGTGTGCATATATACATATATGGATATGGATGTGTGCATGCATACATACATGTGTATGTGATGTGTATGTATATGGTTAGTTATATATATACACGCTTGCACACATACATATACAGAGCAGATGTATCTAAGTGTGTGTGTAAGTATGTATATGCATATGTATATATATTCTCTTCTTAGGTTATCCAGGTCATGTAAAGCAATTATGGGAAGCTCCAGACAGTCACTGTTCTCAATATCCTCTTATAATATTTTTAAATTTTGGTTTCCTTCAAGGATAATCTGTGTAAATACATTTCCTAAATCCTATTGAAAGTATTACCAAGTATGAAAGTCCATGACCATCATGCCTTGGGCATAATTAATAGCATTTTTACAAAGAGTGAAAACAAAATAACAGAAGAACAACATAAAATAATAACATCAGCATGGCCTTACCTGATCATATAAGTTTCATAAGACTTCCATAACAAAGTATCACAAACTGGGTGGCTTAAAAACAACAGAAACTTCTTCTGAAGGCCAAAAGTCCAAAATTAAGGCATCACCTATGCTGTTGCTCCTGAAATCTGTCAGGGGAAATCCTTTCTTGCCTCTATAGTTTCTGGTCATTTTCTTCAGCAATCCTTGGTATTGCTTGGCTTACATTTGCAATAATTTGATCTCTGTCTCTATTATTGCATGACATTCTTCCTATGTATTTGTATCCAAATTTCCCTCTTATTATGAAGACCCTCTTCATGTTGGATTAGGGGCCCATCCTGCTCCAGTATACTTTATTTTAACTAATTAATCTTCAATGATCCTATTTCCAGTAAGGTCCCATTTTGAGGTATGCGGGTTAGGACTTCAACCTATTATTATAGAGATCACATATCACCTCCTAACACTGGAATGGTATCAAGTCAGACTGGTTTATACTGTAGTAACAAAGCCCAAGTTATATGTGACTTAAAGTGACAAAAACTTACGTCTTGTTCATGCTAGATGATAATATTCTGCTTATCATACTCACTTGGGAATCTAGGCTAATGGAGTAGTAACCATCTCAAAAGTTGCCAGTCACCATGCCAGACGGGAAAGAGCATAGTAGGGTCTCACACATACCTGTGGAATATTCATCAAAGGAACCAGGAGAACAGTAACACAATTTGACCAGAAGGCAAAAGGACCAGTACACTGCTAGTATCAGATATTTTCAGCCACAAGGAACAGAGGCATAACCAATATTGGTTTAAATCTCAAGGTCATTTTGTTTTACTTAGCAAACTTTTCAGTGATGAGAAGTCAAGGGTTGGTTTGTTGGCTTATTTATGTCATCAAGAATCCAGGAGTCTTTCTCTGTCACTTTCTCTCTCTCTCCAGAGCTGGCTTACATATCTAGTTCTTAACCAGTCACCATCACAGGTGAGCTTGCTTGCCATCTGGCTTGCCTGAGGGATTCAGCCCCGGACAAGTCCACACTGCATTCAGTATGACTGAAAAATGACAACAGAAACATTCGGGGATAAAGAGGGGCATATACCAAGCTGCATGGCCTTGACTGCCCGTTTTGCAGTGGTACAAGTAGATGTACATATGTCATCCCAGTCCCACTTGACACCTCTTGTACCAAATGTGTAAGGACCTTAGAATTTGTGTGAAGTGCAAGACAAACACTATCTAGTAGCCTAAAAGATCCAAAGCCTCTTGAAGTAATGCCATATTTGTCTTTAAGAGAGTCAGAAGTAAGTATAAATTATACACAGTACTAAACACCCTTTTCTCAATGGGATTTGGGCTTGTTTCACTCTGATAGCCTTATTCCTGTATCCATCTATAACAGTAGGGGTCCCAGGAAACCACTCAGGGTTGCCACAAATCAGTGAGCATTCAGCTCTTGTGCCTACCAGAGCCAGGACACATTGTATATTCACTGGATACCAGTGAATTAATATTTCAAAATGTGGTCTCCAGTCCCTACCTGTTTCCCCAAGGCAGGTGCCTTGACCCTCCCCTCAGTCAAACCATATCACCCAATGGTCTTCCTGTGAGGGTCTAGGTGGGGTCATCTTACTCTTGTCAGAAAGTCCTGCAGACACATGGGCCAGACTGTGGCTTTGTCTTCAGCTCCCATTTACTGGTCCTCACCTTAGCCAACTGCCAAAACCGCTGCTCTGGCTTCAGTTGTTGCTACAGCTCCAGTAAGATTTTCTTTGGTTTAACATCCAATTTATCTTTGTCTGCTACTGCCTTTATCAAATCAGCCCACATCTGAGACCTCGTGACCTTTATGAGGCACTCTAAACTCTTCCTCTCAGTACCAAACCCCTCCCTTCCATGCCCACATCACTTTTGCCTTCCCCAAATCTGCCACAACACAGACATCTTCATTCATTGATTGACCTAAGGAGAAGAAATGGCTACTAGGAGCCTGAAGAGGGTCGCGGGAACTATCTGAAGTACAGTACCCCTCATCCCTGAAGTAAACAGCTCCTTGTCTGGGCCATGATTTCCTGGGTTTAAATGGCATTTTTCATGCCCAACTCCCATAACACCTGTTGGAGCTCTGCATATGTCTGCCATCTAGTGGGGAAAGATAGTAAATCACCCTGATTGGACCATACAGTATGGAGTGCTGCCATAGACCAGTCAGAGAAAGTGGTTCCTTGGGGTTTGAAAACGCATTTTCTAATTGTTGCCACAGGGTAGGATGAGTTGTCAGAGAAGCCAGCTTTCCCAATTCTAGCCTGGAAAGAATAATCCCATCCACCCCTACATCCCAAAGGTGCAGAAGCCAGGCTGACAAGGGCTCTGAGGGTGTCTGCTGAAAACAGGAGCTTAAATCCACCAGCTCAGCCTGAGTGTAAGGGTGTAGCATGTAGTGCTCCACAACCTGGGGAGGAGGACACACCTATCACTGAGAAACCTGCGGTTGCTGTATCTTTATTTTCTGAACTACTACCAGGCAGGATTTCAATAAAGGAGGGTTTGGTGCCTTCAGCATCACCTCCAACCCTCTTCCTCGTCTGATGTATCTTCTACCATTTCCAGAGCTGACAGCACCACTACATCCTTTACTTTCCCCACAGCACCTTGCAGCCTGTGCTTACCTGTTACTTCCCGTTGTGCTACTATTACATACTTTACCCCCTCCACAGCATCATGCAGTTATACCATCTCAGTCATCAACAACTGTTTTTACCTCCTCTGTGGCACCTTGCAGCTTGCATTCTCATACTGCTTCTTCCCATGCTTCCCATAGGAGTATGTCTTTCTCCTTTATGGCCTTTCTTAATATTGTGAGAAATAGCCAACCCACAGTACCTGCTGTGTTGCAGGCACTCTGTTTCTTTAAGAAATTCCATATTTTGCAAAGGGCCTCCTCTACTGCCTTGTACATTCTTTAGGTTCCAATGAATTGATATTTCAACATGTGGCCTCTACCTCACCCAGTCCTGGGGAGGGCCCAGTCCTCTAGAAGGCAAGCCACCTTGGACCATATGCCCATTGGGCAATAACTGGGTGTCTCCCCATCCACAGCAGTAGCCTGCTGAAGTACACCTCCCACAAGGACAGCTTTTTCCATTTTCTGGTCTCAAATGAATCCTGCCGTCTATGCCAAATGTCTCATTTGAGGGGTTCAGCCCTGTGCAAGTTCATTCTGGATTCAGCGAGACTGAAAAATGACAACAGAAAACTTGGAGGTAGAGAGGAGACTATACCAAGCTTTATTCTCATGGTGGCAGGTCAAGCACTAGAATCCCATCCACCTCCATCCCAGCATCTGCCCCAGGCACTGCCTCTGCCCCAGGCTCGCTCTCCACTCCCAGCCTCTGCTCTCCTCTCTCCTGCTCTCTTATGTCTTTAGGATCTGCTCTTAGCACTGGGGAAACTCTTTTTATTACAACGCAGGCAATAATGGCTTATTGCCAAGGGGTATACAGTTACGTGCCTGGGCAGTAGACTAAGTATTACATCATTGCACGTATACAATGGGTAGATTAGATTAGGATCAGGCAAGTATGCTGGCCATGGAACTTCCATTTTCCCTACACTATCATTAGCTTAGACCCATCCTGATATATCCATTGAGGCCAAGATATGGCCACTCAAACTACATTGGTACTGTTTGCAAGAACAGAGAGAGTGAATTGATGAATTGCTTTAGCATAGGAACAAATGTATACCACAAACAATAATGAAGTTCAGATTTGACCATTATTTTCAAACACCTGTAATGGATAGATACTGGGTTAAAAAATACTTTTTCTTAACTTGAATTAATTTTAAGTTATTAAGAAGTAAAATCTGGATATGGGCTTTAGTTGGCTAATATGCCTATTCAAGTGTGTTTAGTAATTGTTCAAGAAATAATGGTAATAATGTTGATTTCTTCTATGTACATGTTTTTATGTATGTTACCACATACTTTTTGATTTCTCATGGGGAAAATGTCATGATAAAGTTAGGGAGAGGAAATTATCATTTACTTTTATTAAAAAATAAGAAAAAAGATGGAAGTGAATGCTGTGGGAAGGACAGAGGAAGACATTTCCTAACCCAGACCCTGGATTTTCTGCCACCCCTTGCTGCCTCCTCTTCTTCTTGTATCCATTTTTATGGTAATACATATTCTGAAAATAAAATCCCTGGGACCAATTAAATATCCCATATAGTTAATCTTTAGATTTCCCTGGAGCCAAACACAATTAAAATTGCAGACTACATTTTGGAAATAATTGAAATTTCAAGAAAATAAATTCTGTCAAATACCTTTTGTGCTTCAAATGAGAAGGTAAGATTAAATACCAAATAGTAATATACAGAGAATTAAAAATTTGTCTGATTTCATGAAATTTTCTATTGCAAATTCTGCTTTTATTAAAAATGAATGAATAAATAAATATATATATATATACACACATACATACACACACACACACACACACATACATGTATTTGTGGAATTGGTGATGTGCCTAACCCCTAGGCATCATTATAAAGAGCTTCAACATTTTCTTTAGAAATGCCATAGTTTTCACAGTCACTCAAGGGTGACTCCACACTTTTGTTCAGAATTGCAAAGAAAGCAGCTCTGACTGCAATAGCATTTTATCATGCTGAGGGATCTCAAGGCATTTTGAAATCATATTAAAAATAAAATGTGAGTCAAACTTGAAATGTTTGTAATTCATGAAAGGTTGATGAGCAGGTCTCAGCACCAGCATCATGATGAACATTAAGTGCTTGCCTGTGGGGTTTGTGGCATCATTGCTAGATACCCAGGACAGTCATGTCATACAAAACAGAGACAGCATGTGTCCCTGCTTGACAGATGCTGATAAAATGGTGACAAGAATAACAAGTGACTAAAGAGATTGTTATGCCAAAATCCTCTGTCTGGAACTACACAAAATGGTATAAACATCAGCTGTAGTGGTGTATGATCCCCCACCCCCAAGTTAATAGACTCTGTCATGCCCTGCAGACACAGGCAAGTAGTATTGAAAGGCAGGAATTCCAGACCCTACCAAAAGAGAAGATGTATAGTTGGTAGAGTTTTCAGTGGCATCAGGGCCAACAGATAAGAACAGCATCAAAAAGACTGAGTGTGGACCTAGAGTCTGGTTAGAGTTACAAATAAAGATCCTGGCAATTGTCAGCGAAGAGTTGACAGGAAATAAGATTTAAGGGAAGAAATCCAGTGCATACCATGAATCCTGCACGCCTGCTCTGGATGTGTCTTCCTATATGGCTGGCTCAGTGCCCAACTCACAGTAAGTCCAAAATCATCATGTGTTGAATGGATAAAAAGTTGTTCTTTAAAGAAATCCCAATTATGTTAAATTATGTAACAATTATAGAATTTATGACTACTTTTCTTTTCTTTTTCTTTGATTTATTGTCCTTCTTGCTCCCTGGACTATCATGGAGAAGTGAGGCTACATTTTAGTTGCTGTGTTTCCAGTACAAAGACTACTGCCTTTTGGGTACAGCAAGGTCAGAGGGCATTACTTCTGGGTAATCAGTGAGCAATATTTACAAAAGGGTATTTACGAAAGGGAAGGAAAGGGTCCTGCCAGTTGGCAAGGATAATGTTTGAGAGCATAGACCCTGCCAGCTGCATTCTCAGATGGAGTCTGGACCGGCCACAGGTCTGGTTTACATCCTCGTTAGCTATGGGTCTGAAGCAGTGTTCAACTCATGGCTCTAAGAAGACCGTGGACAGCATCTGGCTGCTAATGCTGGATGTTCCTTCCCTTGAGATCTCTGTAGGTACGGCCTTGCCATCTGGAGTCCCATTGATCTCTCTCCCTCTTTATTTCTTTTTGTTTTCTCTTTCCCACATTACTGGGAAAGTCTTCCTGTCTATGATGAGACAATTGTTTTAGTCTCCATCTTGCAGCCTTGGCTTTTGAAACTAAAATTATTTGTATGTTTCTCCTTTATCATTTTTTTCTCCATGGCACTGAGTATCTCAGAATCTATGTATTTTAAGGAGGGGGCATAGATTAAGGTAAAAGAAAGTGAATATTTTGCCTTGCCTTCCCTCATAGCTGCTCTCTCTCATTCATCATACTGTAGCTTCACTGGCCTATCTCATTGTCTTAAGTATTCCGATCCCTTAGAACTCAGTAGCTTTACACATTCTGTGCTCACTTCATAGACCTTTCTTCGCTTTGCAAAGCTGATACTTCTCTTTCAAGTCTCAGCTGCAATGTCATCCCTTTACAAAAAGCCTTTCCAGATCCCACAACCTGAAGGGGACCATGTCTTCCAGATTGCTCAAATACTCTTTTTCATAGCATTTTTTCCTTATATAACTTTAATTATAATTTTCAATCATAGGGGGTTTGTGTATTTGATAGCTTACTGTGTGTCTTCTCCCATTACCCTAAGTTTCATGAGGTTAAAGATGAGGAATATTTTTGTTTTCTTCACCATTTCATAATCTGAGCCTAGGACAAATGGATGCTTTATAAATATTTGTTGAAGAAACACTTGAGCAAACACAGATATATCTAATATCCAATCTCTCCTTCTCTCTTACTAGCAAAACCCCAGGGTTCTGTTTTTTGCTTTGGGGTTTTTTTTTTTTTTAGATTCTTCTATTTAGTATGTGTGCAGTTGTAGTACTTCTCTATACTTTCTTAATAAAAGTCATAGCGCAATGTTTTGTCCAACTTAACGTAAGTCAAATTATACTGGAAAGAATCAGCCTCAGTCTTTTCTATTCCTTGTTGGCCCACTATATGTCCACTGGAAACTAGATTCAGTGCTCAGAGGAAAAGCCGCCTCATGAACATGAGTGAAAACGCCGCACTCTAAGGAGCCCAGAGTAGAAAGCTAGTCGGACACTGTCCTCAGCAGCTCCCCTCAGCATTCACTCCAGGCCTGGGCTCTGCCCAAGGAGTTCTTCATATGTGAAAAAGTCAACCTACACTTGCTTAAGCCAGTACACTGCGATCTCTGTTATGTGCAGTCCCAATTCAATGTGATTTTAGGAAAGTCACTCCATATGTAGAGGATGTAATTTAATCATTTTGTCATTGCATTGGACAATTTCTAAGATCACCAGTTTTAACATGGATTCTCTCTTAAAATAAAAGCATAATTTATCCAAACATTGGTATATCTTTGAATTTTAAATTAATCCTCTCATTCTGAAGACCAATGTGATATGTGAATTTTTGAATGACTATGTATAAAACAGTGTGCCAGATGGCTTAATTAACAATATTTCCTTTTTAAATGCACATGTTGTACATTTCTCCCATTTTCCATATTTTCCCTGTATTTTTAAGTATCAACATGTCATTAATTTAAACTGTTATAATTAAATATTCATAAAAAGACTAAAAGGGACAGTTTTCAAATTTACTTTTATGCAATCAAATACTATTTTCTTTAGCAAATTACAGTGAAGACCAGATTGTGATGGAGCAGGGAAGATGTATAGTTTAAGGCAGTGGTTCCAAAATGCCAATTTACAAACCTATATCTGAATAACTTAGATGACTTTACAGTCCCAACCCAAACCCCCATGTATACTGAAGAAGTTAACCTTGGCCAAAGAGAGGTCTAGTCTAGCCTTTGCCCTTGGCTGCTTGGAGGTAGTGAGTAAGGTTTTGGAAGGTCATGCCTGATAGGAGTCTTGATCTGTGGACCTTGAGCCAGTCTAATAACAATGTGATTAATGGTGAGGACTTTGAGTAACATGATATCATCTCGACCTGCTGAGGGTCTGGAAACTGAGATCAGCCATGTGGGCATTTGACCATGGCCTTTTGCTCCAATAAAGATTAGATACCAGCTTTTGGGGGAGCCTTCCTGGCTGACAGAACTCTGCGTTTTCTCACACATCATTGCCAACATTTTTACTAACGCCCTCTATGACTTCATGGGTAGAGGATATCTGGATGCTCCCCATTTGGCACTCTACTAGGCTGTGCCCCATGCCTCTCTTCCCTTGGCTGGTTTTGGTATGTGTCCTTCCCGTCATAAACCATACTGTGATTATAGCAGTTTGCAGGGAGTTTTGTGAATCCTTCTAGTGAATTAACAAAATTGAGGCCCATTTGGGAACCACCTGAATTTGTAGTTGGTACTATCAGGAAAGGTAGACTGTGTGGGCTTTGTTCCCTAAATTTGTAGTTGACAAGATACTGCATGCCAGTCAATCTGATTCAGTAGATTGAGGGTGTTTACAAGATACCCTGATTTGGAAACCGTCTCAGGTACTACATGTGTTGAGCAATTAAGAAAGAGTCAGTTCTATAATAATAATCTGTTTCATATATATTAACAATAAGCATTTATTGATTTATGTACCATGTTTGTGTGTTTGTGCAAGTCATAGTAGATATTTGGGTTATCACAATCATTTCTGTAATTAAGTAAACTCAACAGGAATCCTTATGGAAATAATTTGGTTTGAATAGGTAAAGTTATTGTAGGCACTTAAAGAAACAAAATATTGTTTTCCTTGTATCAATTTTAGATAGAAAGAGAAAAAAGATGTAGTTAGAAAAATGAATTCAAGTTTGCAATTTATAGCTTAACAACTTTATATCTTAATAAGTTAGGTGATGTTTCAGAAAAAAGTATCAAGTGTACATCACAAAAATGCTGTTACTACTTAAGTGCAAACAAATGGTATTTAAGATGTTTCCTCTCTGACAATTCTTTTACATTTCTTAAAGGGTTCTCATTTTATCAAAGTGCTCTGAGAAACATTCCTTTCTTTTTTGTTTTACTTCTGTAATGAATTTAAACTTAACCCACATAATCACCCTTGCAACCCAGCCTATATCATCCAAGCTTGTTATTCAGTTCCAGTATCAAGAAAACAAAAATCCAGGGGCCATGGACTCAAAGATCATAATATTCTTAATTATATAAAGTAAATAAAATAATTTTCTTGCTTTGGAGGAAGAAAATTATTTAAACTACTTTTCATGTTTGCCTGCTGTCTTCCTGTTTATGTCAGTAATGGGCATTAAGGGTGTTCTCAGAAAACAACAGAAGCGTAATAGGAAAATAAGACAACGAATGAAGTAGCCAACAAATGGTTACTTATCTTGTCAGTTGCCACTGGGGGAGCTAATTCCCTGGGGGAACTCTGGGAATCAATGTCGAACATATGCTTCAGCATTATTTCAGCAAAGGGACAAGTGAACTGAGATACTTATGCACCAAGTCTTGTCAGTATTGGTTGATGGATATTGCTAAGAAACATTAATTTCCCAGCCTTTCTGGCCAGTTGTGCTGGTAAATTGAACAATTTGGGGCCTGTAGAGAAAGCCCTTCAAACAGTTGGAAGTTGGGTCCATCTTATACTAAAATGGTAAGACCTGAGAGGTAGGGGCAGGGCATGAACAGTGGTTATTATATGACTGATACATATTTGGTACCAGGAATAGTTGAAGTTCTGTGACCAGTTCAAGTATTTATTGGATTTTCTTGGTTTTGAATGCAATAGGAAATTGTGCTTTAATAACACATGGCATACAATAGCATCATGACATTGGAAAAATCACCTAAGGTTTGTGGAAACCAAGTGCCTATTGAAAAGGAAGTGCCTAGGCAACCTAAGTGGTTTGTGTATGCCAGTCTGTGGCAGTAATGAAGACTGCAAGATTGGGGGGTGGGGGTGTTATTTCTGAATGCACTACAGAGATAAAAGAAAGAAACAAATGTTAAGCTTAGAACTTTAGACTCCCAGTTCAAATCATGGTCCCAGACCCTGAACTTTTCCCTGGTGGCCCTAAAATAAACTCGTAGCTCCTGTAACAGACCCAACATGAAAAAAAACAAGGCCCAAAGATAATTTTGCTAGCAGCAAAGTTACAATGGAAATTGAATTCAGAAAATCGTTGTGCTTCTTATACACAGATAAGGGCATATTTTAGCAACAAATGACATCCAGAAGCTTAGAACAGGGACATCTCTGTGTGCTGAGACAAACTCGAGTCTTAAATCCATAGGTCTCTCTGAGATGCACTGCCAGTGTGGTCTCCTGCTCCCTTATAGCTGAGGTCATCCTAATTTGAAGACCATGTAATAACATCACTTAAGTAAATTACTTTACAAAGGAATATGTAGTCTTCTCAGGACTCACTCCAGCAGCTCTTCATTGCTTCTTGTCCTATAACTACAATCAGATCTGACACCACAGAGGGCCAAATGCCAAGCTTGACCTGGGATGAAATAGTTTATCCTCCAAAAAGGTGCAAGGTGTTACTAATTCATTTCAGTAAAAACCTGGGGAATATGAGTGGGAATGGATGCTAAGAGAATCAATCCAAAGATGACAGGATATGTTATTGGATCTTTATGAGTTTATCAATGGTGCTGTGTTTACCAAAATTCCAGAATTATTATTTTTATCTCACACAACAAGAAACACTTCAGATAGTTGCTTTGGTTGATCAGAAATTGGACTCAATAAGAGCTTGCTTTCAGGAAGGTTAAATTGCTACAAGTTCCCCAGCCTAATGTAGAGGATGTAATTAGAAAAAAAAAAAAAGCTTAGGGAAATAGAAATGATGGAATAGAACTTCCATGTGTGAGCCACAAATAGCGACCCCACCCTCACACACACACTATACCCCTAGAGAAAGCCCAGTAGATACTCTTTTTATTAAGACACTGAGAAAAGCACTAGTGAGGAGAACACCATGTCCTCAAAGACATCTCTGGTGGCTGTCCTTTGGAGGCTGGTAATGGTGGTGGGAGGTACCGTCATTAATACTGGCTCTCTGACCTCAGTGGGGTTTAATGAGATGCTAGAGTGACAGAAAGTGCAGGACAGCCATGAAACTCCAAACAAAGTGGGTTTTATTACTGTAATAGGCAGCCCCTTTACACGCCTAATTGATCATGGTGCCTCTAAGAGTAAGTAGAATAACCTCCTGGGCAACAAAGGCTTAACTCAGCAGGTTGCTGTTGCTTACATACTGCACATTCCAAAAAAAGCTTACTTTCAGGACTGGTTCTTGGATAGCTTCTGGGAAATAACCTCTGAGTCTTAGAATATTCTTCCTGATAAGAGTGTTTTCTTGTGCCTGAGGCCTTGGGCCTTGTTCCAGTTTGACCAGATGAGTTTATATAGTGAATGCCTATGTTTTCTCTGAGAACAGGGGTGGAGAGGAGTAGCTGGGGTCAATCACATGGGTGCTGCGTGCCTGTATGACTGACCCCCAATAAAAATCCTGGACACCAGGGTTTGGGGTGCACTCCCCCATTTGGCAACACTTGATGCCTAGTTGCTGAGAAAATTAAGCATGTTCTCATGAAACACCACTAAAAGAGAGCACCTAGAAGCCTTTACTTGGTTTCTAAACTTGACCCATACATTGTTTCCCTTTGCTGATTTTGATCTCTAACCTTCTTTGTAATAAATCATAACTCTGAATAGAACACCTTTACTGATATTATTTCAAAAATATTGTTTTATCTGTTATTCTTCAAATATCATATAGTAAATGGTCTGTTTGAATAAACTAATCTGAATTTTTTATTTTATCAAAATTATGGGAAATTGACTACTTATATCATATACTTTAATTTATATCTTTTCTCTCTTCATACATTTGGAGTTAGTTCAGATAGACTCTTGACATTTCTTTACCCTCATCTAAATACTAAATTTATGTGCATATTTTCTTCACACAAAAATTTACATTTTTTTCTATAAAATTTTTATTTATTCTTATAAAATACAGAATACTGCCCACATCTAATATCCACATCTATTCAGAGAGAAAAAAAACTCATCACTTCATCTCAAAGTTTTTGTTTGATTTTTCAACCTCACTGTGACAATTCTTTGCTAAAACCATTTTTATTCTACTTTTTAAAAACTAGAACCTAAAAAATAAACCCTTCATTTTTCTATAATCAATTTCTAAATCTAATTTCAAGTCCAATGGCTGATAACAAATAGTCCTTAAATTTGTCTTCTTTCACAGCTATCATCATTAGTCAAGAAGCTATCACCATCTCTCATTTAGGCTACTGTCATTGTCTCTTCACTGATTTTCTTTCTTAAGCTCTATGTTTATTTAAATTCATTTTTTCATATTGAAACCAGAACAATAATTTTTCAAATGCATAATTGATTATCTAACTCCTTTGATTAAAACCTTTTAATAGCTACCTATTGCCCTCAATATAAAGACAAACATTTTTATTTTAAACAAATTCCTTTATAATTTTGTCCTTGCCTGCCTCTTCAATTCTTCTTGCATCATTTAGTATCTCACTATAATGTGACTTCACTTCTTCCTGTTCCCCTTCAGTATTATCTATGTTAATTATTAGTGATCTTCAAACATTTTGGTCTTTGTAATGACCACTACCCACCTCCCTCATTACTGTACCACCTATTAATTTAGTTAACCCCTATACAAGTGTCCAGTCTTAGATTAAATATTTCCTGCTAAATGAAGCCTTCATAAAGCCTCTAATTTGATAATATTCACCAGGTACACACTCTGTAGTCACTTTGCACTCCCCTTTCAAAACTCCTCTTTGTGCTTTTAAGTATTCATAAAACACCCATTTTCTTCAGTGGGCTGTAAGTTTACCTATCACATAACCAGCCAAAATTGGGTATTTGTTTTTTTCCAACTTGTAAAAAAATAAAACTGACTTCTCTAGCTTCACATGCAGAACAAACTCAGGAATTTAGAGCTCCCCAAGATATACCACATGATTCACTATGACCAGCACAACATTTACTTTGCTGCAGCTCTGTTCCTAATATCTTCCACAGAAAGTGCCACAAGGCATAGCTTTGTTCCCTGTGGGTCCTAAAATTGCTTGTGTCAGGATACTTACTGAAAAGGGGGGAGGGTTTTTCCTTCTTGTTCCATCCTGGTTGGCTTAAGCCTTGAAATTGTGGCAACCCCAACATCCCAGTTAGAAAACGTTTTATGTGGTTTACTGGAAGGCTCTACACCTGAGCTGTTCACCCACCCCCATTTGGCCCATACTTACCTCCTCATCCTCTAAATCCACATTTCAAACATATTCATTTGTTGTCTCATTCCCAATGGGTCTTATTTGCTAATATGAAAAGTGTTTATTGCTTAATTGATAAATTGATCTATTATAAAATATTACCAGTAATAGGATAATGTATCCTATTAATATATGTTTCTGTAATACAAAGGAAATAACAAGGCAAATAAGCCAAATACATTTTTTTTAATGACAAAATGAACATGTGTTGTAAAGTTCACATTGGGAAGATATTTTGGGACTGAAGACACTTTGAAAAGTACCTAAATCATACCAGGTAAATTTGCCTTATATCTACTTAATCAGAATCCTCACTATGTGCATACACACACACACACACACACACACACACACCATATATTAGCACAGATTTCTATGTGGCTTTTGATAAGAAATTAGGTAATCTTTCTTCATCTAGGTTTGGGGAGGAGGTATGCTGTAGTCACGCCTACCTTGGTGAGGGAATGACAGGCACTTGCTTCCAGCTCCTTCATATTCCTCCTCTACTACTTCACCTCGCTGACCATAATTATATTTAATATATGAAAGTTTTACTCCACATGAAAGCTTCCATCCTTATCAGTTTCATGATGTGTGTGGGTTAACTAATATCTCTGTTTTCATATATACGTATGTGAAATATACGTATATATACAGAGATGTCTCTGTATCTAGAAGTATGTCATATACTCTGCCTATCTTCAAGGGAATTTAGAATATGTAGATGTTTGTGGGTTTTGATCTGGGACTCCCAATTTTATAGCAAAATCAGATGTTATGGACTGAATTATGCTTCCCGAAATTTATATGTTGAAGTTCCAATTCCCAGACTCGGGATGTACCTCAGAATGTAACCATATGTGGACATAAGGTCTTTAAAGAGGTGACTAGGTTAAACTAAGACAGGCTGAGACCCTAACCCAGCCTGACTGGTGAACTTATAAAAAAAAGGTAGAGACACCAGGAGGCATGCACAGAGGGGGACCACGTGAGGACATAGCAATGGGTGGCCACATGTAAAATAAGGGGAGAGGCTACAGAAGAGACCAACACTGTTGGCACTAGGTCTTGGACTTCCAACCCCAGAGTTGTGAGAAGATAGACTGCTGTTGTTTAAGCCACCCCCTTGAGTATTTTGTTATAGCAGCCCTAGCAAACTATTACATCAGAGTTTCATTGTTAAGGAATGAAGTAACACCCAATATAGGTTTGAGAACAAGGATTCTCCTTGATTTTTCATCTGTATATGTCATTTACTTATCATCTTCTGCATAACTTTCTAAACCCTCCTGGTATAGAAGCAGAGGTTCTCATTAAGGACACTCATCTACCTGGAGATAGTAATAGCACCTTATTGAACAGATGACATGATGATGAATTGAATAAAGGTTTATAAATTTATTACCACAGGGTCTGCTTGTAAATTCTCCATCAAATTTATATACTTGATTTGTTATAATGTTCAATGTAATGGAGTCAGTTCTTTCATTTAAGTTTTCTTCTCCTTGAACATAATAATCAAGCTTTTTAAAATCTCATATTAAAACACACACACACCTTATTTCTCTCCTAGATCTCTTTAGTCTGCCTATTTAATCTGTTGTGTCTTTCCAAAAAAGAGTTGATGGGAGTTTTCTTATTTGAAGTTAAATATTCATTTGATTAAGGACATTTTATAGACACCTTCCATAAGATAAATGCCCTTCATGTAAGCTTCAATTAATTTTTTAACTATTTTCTCACATGAAAAATGGAGTAAAAATAGGTTTCAGAAATTTAAAAGGCATCAGGAGTTTCATGCCATTTCCCAGGAAAATAGCAACCAGTGAAAAGATCTGCAATCTGAACCAGAGGTTAGTGCTTTAATAGTGGTTGTCGGAGTTGGAAATAACAGCTGCTTCTTTTTCTGCAGTCACTTGAAAGAGCAAATACAAAGGATAGTACCAAATAGAGTTGGGGGCCTTGAAGTGGCAATCAAACATACTGCAGAAACAAATGGAAGAGGGTGATACTGTGGGCTCGGGGAGAATCGAGTTCATCTGTCATGTAACCAGCCAGAATTGCTATTTGCTCTTTCCAACTTGTGAAAAGATGAAACTCACTTCTGTTATCTTCACATGGGGAAGCAATTCAGAAGATTTAACCCTCCACTCCAAAAATTTACCATGATTGAATATAACCTTACAAACCCCCCAAAGTATACCTCATGGTTGAACATAACCTTACATCAAACATTTTAAAGATATGAAGAAAGTAATTAGAATGAAAAATCTAACAACTTATCCTGATTAATTAAATAAATATATTAGAAGTTTTCAATATTTTTTTGCAAACTAAGTAATGACTGACTAATCTTATATCCCATTAGTTCAGATATCCTACGATTTATTATTTTTCTGAAAATATGGGAATGTTTGAGAATAATTCTGATTTCCTAAAGTGATTGTTTGCTAAATTTGTTGTCTGAACCACCTGTGGCACACTGGTTTGAGTCCCCTCATTCCCATCTGTCTGATGTTTCATCTTTTGCTGCAGTGATGAAGTCTGCATGAGCATTGCCAGTTTCATGCCAGCAAACCAACCTGACAGAACACCTCCTACCCCTGCTCCGCACTGCCCACGTACTGACTCCCATGATGGGGCTGTCCTGTTGACCCGAAAACAAGCTCCAGAGTAGAACTTGGAAAGATTGGAATTTATCTATATGCCTCGTGGGCCATATAGAAACTGGAGATGGGCCAGATTTAACCCCATGGTTTGGAATCTCTCTGTGAAATGTGAAATTTTTCTAATCCTATGAAACCCTGTGAAGAGTAATTTTTTTTCTATTTATTATACTTCAATAAGTTTTAAAAATGTGGCCTCTCTAAAAGGATAGCAGGAGAAGATTTAATTAAAACACTTCTGATCCTGCAGGAGCCTAGAACTTCACATTCAGGCTGATATTCAGCTGGTAAATTAGTACAGCAAAATGGTCAGTCTCCATTCTGATTGGGTGACCCTTCTGGGTTAATATTATTAAGTATTTTGAATATCACTACTGTCTTTTTATAAATGGCCTTATTGGTATATAATTCATATACCATACAATTTATTCATTTAAAATGTACTATTCAACAATTTTTGAGATATTGAATTATTGAACTTGTAGTAAAATCCATGTAACAAAATGTGCTGTGTTAAACCATCTTTAAATATATGATTCAGTGACATCAACCACCTTCATAATACTGTGTAACCATCATGTCTGTCTATCTCGAAAACATTTTTGTCAACCCAAACAGAAACTCTGTAACCATTAGACAGTAAATCCCAGTCCTTGGTAACCCTTATTCTACTTTCTGTCTCTGAATTTGCCTCTTGTAGGTATTCATGTAAGTGGAATCATACAGTATTCTTCTTTTCACATCTGACTTATTTCACTTAGTATAATACTCTCAAGGCTCATCCACACTGTGGCATTCATCAGAACTTCATTGTTTTATAGCTGAATAATATTCCATTATAGGTGTACAACATTTTATTATCTGTTCATCTGTTGATGACACTTAGGATTTTTCCCCTTTTTGACTATTGTTAATAATGTTGCCATGCACATTGGCATCACGTACCTGTTCAAGTCCTCACTTTAAAAATAAAATTATAGCCACCCTCATAGTTGTGAGGTGGTATCTCATTGTGCTTTTGATCACCTCTAATATCTTCAACCACAACAGCATAAACATGTCTGTTGAGTGCTTACCATATTCCCAGCATTATTAGACCCTTTATATTTATTATCTCACTTAATCCAGATAATACCTTAATGAGGTCAGAGATATAATTTCCAATTTACAAATTGATAACTGACATTGCATCAAGGTAAATAATTTGCAAAGGCCATATAGAAGCCAGTGAGAGTCAAATCCAGGACCATTCTGAGTGCCCTCTGTGGTAGAGAGACACAAATTCTGAATTCAGAACAATCTCTCAAATATAAAGCTTAACATTGTCTGTCTTTTGCATTTTCCGTATAAAAATAAATGTCTTCTCCTTAATATCAATAATATCACTATCCAGTTTCTTAATCAGTGTTGAATGATAAAATACAAGCTGATTTTCTAGGCCTTTGTAACAGCTGTCATTCTAGGAATTCTTGCATTGCTGTTTTAATATGAGTCTCCCACATATTTTCTTCTTCTCTCTTGCTTTTCTTCTTTATTTTGATTTAGTAATTCCTAAAACATTTCTGAGACTCACATATATGAGAACATCTTTATTTTGTTCTCATACATTATGGAGAGTTTGATTTGGCAGAGAAATCTTCATTCAAAATCAGTCTCACACAGGCCTTTCAAGACAGTATATCCATTGCCTTTGAAAATTCAGTGCTGCTGGTGAGAAGTATGATCTGTATTTGGTTCTGAGTAGCCTGGGTTTTTATTTTAGATTTTCTAACAACTTTTTAAAAATTCTGTATTCTAAAAATTATTGAACATGCATTTGAGGAGTTTTTTAATTATTTTTTTTAAATTTCCCTATTTGCCAATCTCAATATGAAGATGCATATCCTGTCACAACTCTGGGAGGTTATTTTTTTACATTCTTGAAATTATACAGGTACTGGTAGGACATAACAAGCCCAATGGTGTTATATAGGTCACTATATCTTTAACTGAGAAAAAAGAACAAAGTAAAACCCAGACATCAGAACTGGCATGTAAGGGAAGGCCAGGACTCAGAAGTGCAGCGAGAACCACGATGTCAGCCCTGGAAGGACGTTGAAGAGCTGTACTTGGGAGGAAGCGTCTTGCTGCCTTGTTCTTAAATATGAGGCTATAGCTACTTCCATACCTTCTGCTTCAGACCCCATAGTCCCATAACTGAAATGGTACACAGCCTAAAAACCTGGATAAAATAGAGCTATAGGGAGCAGAATCTGGGGGAGAAATGGCTCCAAAAGTATTTAAAAGTGCATAGGATGTAAATTGAAAATCTTAGTCACCTAGGGCTAGTGTTAACACGGCTCAAGTGTCCAAAGGTGGCACTTGGTTTGACTTATATTGCTTATCCTGTGATAGGATTATGCTTATCCTGTTAGGAGTTTACTATTTACCTCATTCAGAAAAAAAATCCTTGTATTAATATTCCTCGGAAATATCTTGTCCACAAACTATAATTTCTAACATCTTTCCCTCCATTTTCCAATGACAGGAAAGATGGGTGATATTTAGAGACTTTCTACTGGCAAGTTTCCATGAATGTAACATTTGGGATGTACAACCTCGGGAAATTCTGTCAGCAGTTACACACCTAATGTATGGTTACTTGAAGTGGCACATTCCCATTTTCTGTGCCAGAACTAACAGTCTAAGAACAGTGTTCCTATTACTCTTTGACTTTATGGTTCAGGGTTTCTTGTGTAACTTTACTAAGTCTCAGTTTCCTCATCAGTAATATTGTGATAATAACAAACAAGTTGAAGAGTTGTGACCAATGAGGGACATAATCTATACTTATTATTGGTATTTTATTTTACTTTCCAAAGGCCAGGTCACTCACTATGATTGATTACAGCCTTTCCATTTAACCTTGAATAAGTCATTGAATTGGTGACCTCTCTGGATTCTGTTATGCTTTACAGAGAATTGATTGTAATTTTTCCTTTTAAGCAGGGAGTTAACAGAGTTGAACTCAAGCTGTGAACTCATTCCCTTGCAATAAGTAGGCAGAAGCTAAAATCTCTGTTTGATTCTGTTAAACCGCTGGGTTTTTTGGAGTCAGCCCACGCATGATACTGCATAGATCACCAGATTGCTGTACAGAATTTATGCTTCGCTTTGCAGCTGCTCTGTTCACAGTGAACACAAGGCTGTCATTCCTCAAGCAGTAAGAATCTAATATTCTTTTTCTTAGTTTTAGCCAACCCTCCAGCAACAACTAGGAACTGCACTTAGATGAAAAGTCCTGAAAGAGGGAAGAAATATTCCCCATTTCTCAGAGAGATATAAAACTGGGAAAATCTCAATGTTTTCTCCTTTCTAGAATTTGCCTGCATTTGGCCACTCTCCAGTAAATTTTGGATATTTTAAAAATATTTTGTTTAGTATTTTTAATTGTTTTTGGCAAAATGGTGATCTGATATGAAAACTTCTACCATTACTGGAACTGGTGCTCCAATTTTAATTCTAATGCAAAATTCCTGAAGCTTTTATTAAAAGAATTACTTTTTTGAAATATAATAAACAATATACATACATAATCACTTTAAATATTTGAAGATAGTAATAAACAAAATACCATTCCCCTGCCATTTCATCAAAATAGACCAATCATAAAAATAAGTGAGCTGACATGTATCTTAACAGCAACCACATGACAGCTAGCATTTAGCAAGTATAGAATTCTCTGCTGATCTTTATTATCTATCCTGTCTCATCAGAATTCCTCAGTGTGAGAATGAGGTCGATGACTAAAAAATATGGACTGGTCACAGCTGCTTAAAGTGAGAGATAAACACGATCTTAAAGTCACTATGATTAATTCAAAATATTTTCATACATAATGATAAAATTGATTAAGCTTACAACAGAAATAGGGTAAAATACTTATTTTATAAATAACTTTCTTCATCTGGGGAGGGACCTTGTTATAAGAGATTATTTCTTAAAGGTCATGCAAATGATGTCTCAGTAATAATTTTAAAAGACTACCATGCAAAAAACAATAAACTCTCTGCAGGTAGATGTCAGCAAGTGAGAATTAAGGTGTCAGTGGGTTACAAGCAACTGGAAAATATTGATGAGTCTTTAATTTGAGTCAAGTGACAAGTGACCAGGCTTTGGGTTTATACTCCCTCCTGCCTTATTTCTTCCTTGAGTCCTGTTTTAACTTACCTTACTTTCTTTTGGTTTTAAAACAGCTAAATTCATTACCATGAGAGTTCATTCTTTGTTCTGACCTGCATAACCACCATGGATTATGACTTGTTTACTGCCCACATTTTGGGGTACCTGTTTAGAACCCAATCAGAATCATATAAAAGTCTAGATTTAGGCTCTTAAAATACTCATCATTTAATATTTTCATTATCAAAATATGCAGACAAACTCCATTTTAGGCAAGTCTTTTATGTAGGGCATAGGTGTTTTTTTTTTAATAAAGGCAAATATGAAACATTAGTAAGTATATATACACTGTGTCCTAATTTTAAAAACTGCTCACATTATAGATGTACAATAAAGTTTGCAGTACTTGAAGTCTGAATTGTTGTCCTATTAAGTGAAAATATAAAGATATCTAAGGTCATAAAATTGGAAGCAGCAGTGGAATGTTAACCAAAAATTTTTTTAATTCAATTAATGTTTTCTATGCATCTAGAATATATGGTAGAAAAACTTGGAAACACCCAGAAAATTATGTTTTGTTAGAAGGTCCATAACATTTCAATATCTGCAGCTGAGCATAACCACAAAAAATCAAGCATAAAGGGCAAGGAATATTCTAGAAAATTTTGATTAAATGTAGAGATTTTATCATGGTAGTGGGAACGAGGATTACGAACTGATAATATTAGTAGCTCCTCACTCCTCAGACATAAAAAGAAATCACCTAGATTAGAAAATAAAGTTCAAATACCACTCATCAGTACAGCCATTGAGATGGGAAATTTTGACTATCTTAGAGACTAGCACTGAAAACTTGCCTGCATTCTGACAGCCCTTCATATCAATAACTGCCCTTCTAATACTATCATGTTTCTAACAATTAGTCTGAGAGATCTTATCTCTTCTGCTTCAGAGAGACCCAAAATCCATTCTGTAGTTATTTTGTTTTTCATCAGATGAACACAAATGTCTACAGAGCACTCTCTCTATAGGTCCTATCAATCAGTGAGGGGACTGGTGTTAATTAACCTAACAATTTTGACCTTATAAATGGCCTTCTAGTTTCTAGAGCTCAAGAGTTAAAACAGGTCTAATTCGAAGGAAAGTAGGTATCTTTCCTAAGGGTTTCAGCCCTGGGCAAGTTCACTATGGATTAAGTGAGAAAAATGACAATGGAGCATTGTAGGTAAAAAGGGGTTCACAACAAGCTTTATTCTCACAATGGCAGGTCAAGTGCTAGAATCACATCCGCCTCTGCATGCAGCAAGCCTGTGTCAATCTCTGCCTTGGCTCCTGCATCTACCCCAGACGCTGCCTCCACTCCAGGCCCTGCTCACTTCTCTAGGCTCTGCCCTTAGAATCCACAGAACTCTTGTATAGCAATACTAGCAGTAGTGGCTTATGGCCAATAGGTATGCAAGCATGCACATATGTGATAAGCTAAATATTATCTCATCACACACACAACGGGTATCAGGTGAGGATCGTGGCCATGGAACTTCCATTTTCCCCACAGTAGGAAACACACGTTTAATGAGAGTTATAACTTTACACTGCCCATGTGCAGACATGACCAGGCATTTTTATACAAGGCACCAAATCACATCAGATATGTCAAGTGCACTCCAGATTTGGCTGGGCTTTCTTTTTTCATGATGTTCCTCCGTACAGTGGTGGATGTTTTAGAGAAATTTGAGCAGTCAGTTGATTAGATGCATCACTGAGGTCATAAACTTTAAAAGAGAAAAGTATCCTCAAGCCTTCTTAAGCAAACAATCAGAGAGGAAAATAAGTGGTGGTCAGGATGAAATATTAGGGCTCATGAGGGGTAAATTTTCTGACAGTGGAAATATCCAAAATCGGTGTGAGTTTGGTGGCAGAGGTAGAAAGTAGTACAGGGTAACCAGAGAAAAATTCAGTAGTGTCACCTTAATTGGTTGTTATCATCCACACAGAAGCTGAAGGCAGTGAGAATGATGGGAAAGTCTGTGATGGGACACAAAGCTGGGCTAAATGGAGAAGTCCTTAGTGAAGGAAGGGGAGTGAGTAGAAGGAAGCAGGTGTCAATACTGTGGATGTGAGAAGATTCTGGCTATGTCACACTCAGATTGTCCTTTTCTTCTGTCTTTTCTCATCCCATCTCTCCTATTCGTAATGTCCCTCTATAACTCATTCTGCAAATTCCTTCTGTCTGCTATTATTCACACAGCCAGGTAGCCTGCCCTTCCAACTTTCTAAAATACCTTGTAATTTCTTCAAAACAGTCTGTCTTAAAAGATTTGTACAGTTTTAAGTTTTATTAACTTCATAAGTAAAAAAGTTACAAACAAAAACAGCATCAAATGGAAGTTTTGTCATTTCAGTTTTGTATATACTCAGGAAAGTTTTAATTTTAATTTTTTAGTCAGCATGTACTATTTTTATTTGGATGAACCAAAACAAAAACAATTAAAAATATTTTTTCACAAAATGGACAAAACTAAGTAAATCTATAACTTGAAGTAATAAAACTTTCATATTGTTTTAATAAATTTGTATCACTTATCTTTCTGAAGTTATTAAAGCTTAGAACTGCTCTAAGATTTTTAGGACCCCTATATGAATGTTTCCAGACTGTAGTTTATTATAATTATTTTCTTATGTGTCTGTGTCATACAACAAATTATAAGTGTCTTAGGAATAGCTCCTGTATATGTGTATACACACACACACACACACACACACACACACACACACACACACACACATATCTTCTTTATCCCCTGGACCATAATGGGACCCAGAATGTTAGAAGACTAGTAAATAATTTTATTGAATGATAAAATAAATGAATGAATGTGGCCAAGCAATATGTATATATATTTCATGCCACCTTTGGTTTATCTGAAGCATTTCCTCTCCTGATGTACTTCACATGGGTAACTCTCTACTTTTTCAACATGAAAGACAAGTCATTCCTGATAGTGAAAAAGCAAAATTATTTTCTCTTTCAAATCCCCATTTTTATGGCAGATATATGGGGTTGCAGACTCAAAGTGTGGATATTACACTGAAGGAATTTCCTCCTGGCTCTAATTCCTAGTTCATAAACTAACATTTCCTCTGTCCAGTTTTAATAAATGTACATTTCTGAGCCCATGTAAACAGTACGGCACCAGTTATCAAGTCTGTGATTTAAATGCACCCATATACTTGCATCCTTAAGGAGAATATCCTGTTTTTAAAAGAGATTCACAGCAGATAGAGACAAAGCCATCTCTCTGGGTATAGGTTGTAACAGTGAAAACTGGTGTGATAGGTGTGACTAATAACTTTTTTACTGGGGATGGATTGACTGGGTCTAAGAGATAGGCAATAAGAGAGGTAGAATGGTATCATAAAATTATACATGCTTTGGAATATTACAACCATGGTTTTAAATAATGTCCACATCACTTAAAATGTGTGGGATTTGGACAAAAGCTACTCAGATGATGTGAAACTCATATTTCATTATGAAAGTAAGTATGGCAATATTAACTTAAAAGTTGTTAAATAGGATGAGATAAGAATGAAATAATTACTGGTTGTATTGTATATAGACTTTTTTAAAATATATGATCTTAATATTAGTCTGATTACCTAGGTCATTCCTACTCCAAATAAATATTCAAAATACAGAGCCTACCTGTTTATTCTTTGATACCCTCACCAACAGAGGCCCAGCTTTGATGTCCAAGTCCTTAACAATAAAAGTACGTCAGTGGAATCACAACCTTTGTTATTTCTCCTCATTTGCTTGCAAATTTTTATACCAGCCAATTACAGAAACACCTACAAGTGAAAGAGGTAACCAGAAATTAATGTAAGATTAAAAGAAACTTTAGAATTAAATAGTTTCAACTATTTTCCTGTGAAAATCTCTCTTTATATTGAGAAAAAATGTAAACACTTTATTGAGTCTAGACCAAAATTGGACATTTTCAGTATATTTGATTTATTTTTGGTGAGGGTTTACCTTTAAAAGTATGTATGGGCTGTGACAGATTCATACTTTGATCGTATGAAAACTTTTTATTTGAAACTAAAGATCCACAGCTGGGAAATTCTCCAAAGGAAACATGACCAGGTCAGAGACAACTTTTCCCTTCGTAAGCTCTTAGAAAACTTTAAATTACTTAGAAGTTACTAATCCAAAAGGAGAAATCATAGACCTGTTGAAAGAATCTTACTGGCATGTTCACAAACACATGGCAGTGCTTAGCACCAAGAATAGTCAAGTTCAAAAGGAATATTTTTTTTAACTCCTAAATGCAGCTTGTTAAGAACTTCATTAAGTACATCTAGAGATATTCTATGGAATTTTCAACAAGTACCCCTATTTTACTAGGATGATGCTACTGAAATTCATGATAATAGCACTACTGATGTTTCAAAAAACTTAGATTATCATTTCCTGAAAGGACTATGAAACATAACATGAATTTAATTTACTTTAATCTAAATTTAGTCTTAATATCATTTTAATTTTAAAACATTAAATTTAATCTTCAGATTCAAAACATTAAATTTAGTGTTATAAAAAGGATATAATAAAATAGTGAAATTGCCAAAATTTTGATATTATGAAATTTAAACATTATGAAAAATGTTTAATATGAACATGGGATCAGTCATGTATAATAAGATATTTTCAGCACCAGAGCTATTACTGTGACCATTTTTAGTGAAAATATTTCCAAGAATATTAGTTAGAAATGACATTAGTGACACAGAATCTTAACATTCTCCTTTGACTAGTGAGAGTACCTAGTGTAAAAGGTAACTGGTTTTTTTTTCCAATGTCACATACTATTAGGGACAGATTAGACTCAAGAAGATTAGATACTCAGTTCCTAGTACAACATACAGGACTTCTAAGGTCATAGCATTCTGAATTCGTATAGGTCAAAATATTGGAAAAGGCATAAGTCAAAAGTAATTAAGAGTGGAATGTACACAGTCTTGATGAGAGCATAAACTGAAACAGCATTTTGTGATTCAGAAATACTAATAGCAAAAATTGTGCTACTATATAATATTTTTCAGGCATTTTAGGCAAGGAATACTGATAATAATATCTTAGCCCAAAGTACTCATATGTAAATGACTTACATACATAAATATTGTCTTCATACTATATTTAGAGTTTTCCCAAACATGAGTACTGGTAGAAGGCAAAGATTACCCTAATATAGAAAATGAAAGGGTCATGTATTAATTTTACCCGAACTTTTCACAGCTAGGATATAGGCACGTGGCTTTGAATCAAAGTGAAAGCCAACCACACAAAAAGTTGCATCAAAAATCTGTCATGGCATTGGGGAGAGCATGGCATAGAGTCCTCGTGGTGATAATGGTGCAACTGGAGCCTGTGGCTTCTGGCAATGAAGATGCCATTGTCATATACAGATCTGTGGTACACTTGTGGCCATAGATTCTACAACTTCCCTTCCACTTCTGTGAGCCAAGCTATCTATAGCTCTTAAATAATTTCCTTATATATCAGCCATATTCAGTTTCTGTGGCATAATCATAAAAACCATGATGAGTGAGGGGTATATATGTAATAACTTTCTGTTAGATTTTTAAGATTATAATATAAACATTTTTAAAGCTTAATAACTATTCAGTTATTTTCTATAATAGATTTTCAAGGCACAATGCCACTGGCTTAGAAATTTACATAAGAACATATATTTTGTCATTTCTTCCTATCCAAGCATAATAATTTTGTCCTTTTTTCCAAGCCAATTACTAACTAACTATCCTCTGAGCCTGTTTGGCATATTATTATACCTTTACATACAAAACAATACCTAATTTAATACACTGGAGCTAGAGGAAGTGAATGAGATCTATATCACACAGTGCTTCAAAACTGTTTGAGCTTCTCAGTATGTAATTCCATACTGTCTTTACAAGGATGGCCAATAATTTCACTTGGCTATTTGGTCTACTTGATATATGTACTGAACCATATAATGACCAGTATTAGCTTTTTTCCTTGTTTTGGAGTCTTTCAGTCATAGAGATATGTCCTTTTTTTTCAGCTTTATCAAATCAGCACACATGTCTTCTCCCTTATGTTATTTAGCATTTTCTCAATGCCCTGTGGCCTAACATCAAGCAGAGTACCATATATATAGAGGGAGGTTCATGAGGAAATTATTTGTGGAAATGTTCCCAGTCTGATGGAAATATAAATCCAGACCCAATAAAGTTAAAGAAATTTCAGCAAAATAAACACAAAGTCATACAACATCATATTATAATCAAATTGCTGAAATCCAGTGATAAAGAGAACAGCTTAAAAGTGCCCTCAAAAAATTACATTTGAGGAACAATTTAAACTTTAGATGAGGACAATATGATATGTCTTAAATAATGCTAATTGACAAAGATTTGAATACTTTTGATCTTATGTCTTTTAGATATACATGCCAATGTATTTGAGGATGAAGTATCAAGATAGCTGCAACGTTTTTTTTAATGTTTTGGTTAAAAAAATAGAGCGATAAGGAAAATTCTGAAATGTCCTAAATTAAATGACTTAACTGTCAGAGAATGAGGGACAGAGACAAGGGAATACAATCAGTCCATATCCATAGCTAACCAGAAACTCCATATTCCTAGATGAAGTCATTTCAAAACTACAATCATCTAGAAGGTCTCCAGAACTACTGTATCTCCGTGGTGTGTGACTGTCATGATAGGCAGTTTAGCTGGACATAAGCAGGAAGAGGGAGAGGGACTTTGGTCCGGATGCTTGCTTACATTCTACACATTCCATGTAAGCTGTTCTCGTGAGATGTGATGTGAGAATATAGATAACAGATTGGCCCAAACTGGCTCATTCCAACATGGTGAAGAAGTTGACCCACACTTCACCCCAAAATCCATTAACATAGTAAGAATCATGCTCCTCCATCATTGCCATAATAAAAATCACACCTCCCTGCACCATGACAGTTCTGATGGAAGCAAATATAGTAAAGAATCCCTGTGCCCAATGTGAGGGTAAAGCAAGCCTGAACTCCAAAAATACCCACTTGCTCCCTTTGAAATCTAATCTCACTTAATGAATATTCATCTCCCTTTATGTATAAAAGCTCTCTTTTGGTACCTCAATGTGACCCTTCTGGGTCTGCCCACACCCCCAACTCTCGGGTATGTACTCTTATCTTTTTCTGAACTTTAGTCTCCAAATAAATTCTTAATGCTCAATGGCTTTTCTGCATCCATCCTTGAATTCTTTCTTGCAATGAGTCAAAGTACGCATCTCTGGTAACATGACCAGTGTCTGAACACTATAACCAACCAACCCACAAGACTTCTCTGTGGACTAACCACCTATTCCTGGCCTTTCTGCACTTTATATCAACCCACCTTCTAATGTAATTAGAGAACTTTCTTTCCTTGAGAGCCCTCTGTTGGGGAGGAAAAATTTCCTCTACCCTCAAGGTTCTTCTAGCTGTTTTAAGAATCAAATTGACAAACAGATTAACAGAAGGAAAAGGCAAAGTTTAATTTCCTATGTATGGGGAAGCCATAGACAGTCAAGGAGAATGAGGTATCTATGTCTCCCTGAACCAAGGAAGAAGAGGTTAGGGATCTGTCAGTTCAAAGGAAAAGGGAAGCAATTCCCAGGAATATGAAAAGAGTAATTGTTTGATAAACAAAATACTTGATGGAAAAATTATTTTGAGATGAAGGCAAACAGCAGCAAAAGCAGGAAATGCTTTCTCTCTCCTCTCCTCTTTCTGCCTAAAGACTGGATATAATGTCTCCTTACCAGCCCAGACATGGCCCAGAGGAATCTGCAAACCAGCATTGTTAAACTAACCCTTATTGTCCTGGTTTCTTTTCCAACACTAACTGCCTTAGCCCAAGCCCCTTTGTTTTGTCATGGTTTCACAATTTGTCTTTGTCCAACTTTTTATAAAAGCTCTAACTGCTTCTTTGGATCTTCATTTTTCTTGTGAGGGCTCCCTTATATGCATTAGATTGCTGGGAAGGAAGAATTTTCCTCTACTCTTCAAGGTTCTCCTAGCTGATCTAAGAAGCGAATTGTTAGGGGTTGAGTTTGTTTTCCTTGGTCCTTGTCCCCACTGCAACAAAGAATTGAAACGCAAAGACACAATAGCAAAGCAGAGTGAAATTTTTATTTGAATACACTCCAAGGGAGGAGCGGATCTACCTTTGTCAGGTAGACAAAGCATCAGTCATTTAAGTGGGAGGCCTATATATTGTATTCTCGTTAGGAGGCACTTCTTTGACTGACAAGGTAGGGTTATTTGATTTACAGGTCCTTCTATACAGTCATCTTTGTTACAGGTTGCATTTGTTCTCCTCAGTTCTTATCCCCACTGCAGTAAAGAATTGAAAGGTAGAGACACAATAGTGAAGTAGAGTGAAAGTTTTATTTGAACACACCCCAAGGGAGGAGTGAGCCAGAATCAAGATACAAAGGCACCCATCTTGTACAGAAGGGTCTATTTATTCTGATCTAGCTGGGAGGCACTTCTTTGATTGACAGGGTGACATCATTTGATTGACAGCTCTAGTTATACACCTCTTCCTCTTGGTGCACATGTCTTTTCCCAAAATGCACACAGAAAAGCCCATGGGGACGAGGGCAAAACTGCAATTTTATTTTAGTGAAATTATGATGAGGTGTGGTTTGGCTTTCTTAGTTTTGTTAGATTGTGCCTGCATTGGGGCCTGTTTCAGACCAGTTTGACCTTCTCCCAACAGGCAAGAAGTTATCTCCCTACAAAACCTTTGTGGTCTTCACATGGTACCCCTTACCTGGGCAGAGTTTGAGCAGCTTTTTCTTTGAACCTTCTCTTCCTTTTCCGGCTGCTCATGTCTATCTTTCTACCTAACATTCCTAAAAAAATTGACATGAGAATAATAGGAGAAAACCAAATTTAATTACATACCTATGGCAAAACCAAACAGACATGAGACTTAAAAGTCAGGGAAAATGAAGTGCATATGTCATCCTGAACTAAGAAGAAGGGGCTAGGGGTCTAGCACTTCAAAGGGAAGAAAAGCAATTCACAGGAAGATGAACAGGAGTTTGATAACAAATGTCTGCTGGCCACAAAGAAACAATGGGACAGAGAGAGAAATTTCTACAGACCTTGCTCAATTCCTCCCTCTCTACCACACCTAGTTCATATCGTAATGTATTTATCTATGGCAGTAGCTCTCTTCCTGGAGCAAGTTCTCTATCTAAATTCTTTTAGGCAGTTGGGAAAGTCAAAGTTTCTGAGTCTTTTGGGCTTTGACTGTTTTCATCTAGACATAATCCACATGCCCAAGTGGCACATCTTGGAGCAGCCTGCACGTGATAATCAACTTGGTTTGATTTTCTCTTGTTACCTGTTTTATAAGAGGAGACCCAGACCCTACTTAGAAGGATATCAGGCTCCTCTAAACACTTAAATTCAAATGCTTTAAGAAGCAAGGTAGAAAAGGTAAATGTAAGACTGGACAGGCAGCATTCACAACTAACTGAAGAGCACAAGGCCTGGCAATAAGACATGCAAATTAAAACAGTAATATTAACAAGCACTGTACAAGCCCACCAAAACCAGACAGGGAATTGATTCAGCCCATGGCCACTATACATTAGCATTAGTTGGCTCTTGCATCAAGTTATTTGCACTTTTTACCTTTCTCCATCTAAATTCATCTTGTGTGGAGGGAACCATTAACATCATCATCTATGTAAATATTCTCACTTGGAGCTCACCCTTCAGTGGCCTGGGGATCTAAAGTGCCTTACTCCTGTTAATTTCAGGCAATGTCCAGATGTGAGAAAATAATTCATGCATTTATATATATAAATTTATAAATAATCCATATCTATTCTTACATATATCTATGTCTATATATACGTTTTTCTTTTGATCCAGGTTAACTTGCTTAGGCCCTTGAAGTCATAGCATATCGTATGGGTGCTCTTCTCTGCCTTACTTACCTTTGTTGACACCAGAACTGGAAAATGAAAATGTGAGAACACTGTGATTTTGATATAGAAGAAAGAAGCAGAAGAAAGCAAATAATCCAGACTTTCTTTAAATTGGTTATGTTTACACTTACTTATTTTTACTGAGGTACAGTTGACATATTACATTATATTAGCTTCAGGTCGTAACTTCCAGCAGGGAGGGGGGAAATATGTTTCCAGCCTGGAGCAAATAACCTTTGAAGCTGAAATCAGTCAAAGGGAGAAATAAAATGGAAGAAACCCATTTCTTGCTTACAAACAGTTGTCTACTTTTGCTAACCCATGTCTCTCATGACCTGGCTGCAAAAGGACCCCACCAAACCTCTCCTGTCCAGGTGTGCCCTCACTACCCTCCACACTGTAGTCACCTTTGGATATGGAGATGCACTAAGGCCATGCAAGATATTCTGGAAATATTGCAATTTTACCCACACAGGTATACAACATCATGATTCGATATTTGTATATATTGTGAAATAATCACCACAGTAAGTCTAGTTACCATCTATTACTGGACATAGTGTTAAAAAACAAAATTCATCCAAGTAAATTTGAAGATCAAACGATTCCTGGATCGGGACTCATCCCCTCTCACATAAGTAGAGAGATGTTCTGAAGAGCAGCAAAAAAGGAGAGGCATTTAAAGGCAGGGCAAAGAAATCCTCCAAAAAAAAGGATCATTTTGGGTGAAGTCACTTCATCTGGGGAAAAAAAGGTCTTATTACATGAATTCCTTTGGGGGATGGAGAGGACACATGTGACATTATCGATTTCTGACTACATTTCTTGGGGATGTTGAAACTACAATTAGGTTGGGCATTCAGCTCTGGTTTGGTGACTTGACCTGGCAGAAGTGACTTCATATAAGGCCTGTGTCTTTCTTTTTAACAATAGTTAAAAAATTTTTTTCTTTTTATGAGAACTTTCAAGATTTATTATCTTAGCAACTTTCAAATATGCAACATACATTCTGATTTATTTTTGCAGGGCTGACCAAAAAAATATTTAGACATAGTGACTTTAATTTTTCTTTCTTTCCACTAGGTTTTGTGTTTAATTGTGGTCTGTTTGAAAGCTCTTTGAATGTACCTTTCTGACAACACCCTTCTCTACTGAGGGTCACCTAAAGAGCACTTTCCTCTCTCTGCTCTAGTTAAAAAAGAAAAAAATCAACTGAAAAAATTTTAGAGGCCTTGCTGGTTTTATTCAGTGGTTCCAGAATCTGGCAGCATCCCATCTAGCAAATAGAAAGGAGTTCTCAAGAACTGTATAAAATGAAAGAAGGAGCTGGGAAAGCAAGTTATTAGCAAAGAGTGGATTGTTAATGACAAGATCACCTTACTTTAGGGGTTGGCAGGGTATAAGGTCTCCTTTTACTGGAGACTGAGTCTTATCAGCCCAGAGATAGCACCACAGGAATCTATAAACAAACCATTAGTTCACTCCTATATATTTATCTTCTCACAACTTGCCACCCTTGGAAGTCTAAAATGACTTTCCTTTTCCTGTCATTTCTCTACAAATTCACTGTTATTTTTGAAGATGCTATATAACCTGGAATTCTAAGCTGCAATTTTTGGTTTTGGTTTCTCCCATGTGATGTGCACTGCGTGTGCTTATAGACTGTTTTACTCTTGTTAATCTGTTAATTTGTTAGAGTCCCAGCCAAAACCTGAAGTGAATAGAAGTAAATTTTTCCTCCCTGATGGGGTCCTCATGGTGAGATGAGGAGATGAGTGCTCTCATAAGAGATACCAGACAGCTTGCTCACTAGATCATGTTTTCCTCTCTCTCAATGAGAAAACACCAATCAAAAATATAGGCAAAAGAACTGAACAGACACCTCATCAAAGAAGATATTTAGGGAGGAAATAAGCACATTAAAAGATGTTCAATGTAATTTGTTATTAAGAATTTCAAATTAAAACAGCAGTGAGATACTACCACTATACATCTATTAAGATGGCTAAAATCCAAAAAGTGACAATAATGAATGCTAACAATGATGAATAGCAATAGGAAATCTCATTCATTGCTAATGGCAATGCAAAATGTTACAGCCATTTTGGAATACAATGTAGTAATTTCTTAGGAAGCTACATTTAAGGTTCCTCCTCAAAGCAGCAAATATGCTTCTAGGTATTTACCCAATGATTTCAAAATTTATGTCTAGACAAACATCTGCATTTAAATTTTTAATATCAGGTTTATTTTTTTATTTTTATTTTTTTTGTATTTGCTAATGTTTTATTCAAAATTTCAGCATCTATATTTTTAAAAAATATATTTCTGTAGCCTTCTTTGTATATTTGGATATCAAGTTAGGTTGGCTTCATAAAAAAGAGAAAAGGGGTTTCTAGTGACCTACTCTGTAACTGACCTCAGTAGCTTTCACCACTGAAGAAACCAATGGCTGGTACAGCCACTGGAGATCCCTGCAAATTTCACTAGGTTTTTTTTTTTGAGAGGGCATCTCTCATATTTATTGATCAAATGGTTGTTAACAACAATAGAATTCTGTACAGGGGACTCAATGCTCAATGCACAATCATTAATCCACCCCAAGCCTAATTCTCATCAGTCTCCAATCCTCTGAAGCATAACGAACAAGTTCTTACATGGTGAACAAATTCTTACATAGTGAATAAGTTCTTACATGGTGAACAGTGCAAGGGCAGTCATCACAGAAACTTTCAGTTTTGATCACGCATTATGAACTATAAACAATCAGGTCAAATATGAATATTCGTTTCATTTTTATACTTGATTTATATGTGAATCCCACATTTCTCCATTATTATTATTATTATTTTTTTAAATGCTGAAGTGGTAGGTAGATGCAAGATAAAGGTAGAAAACATAGTTTAGTGTTGTAAGAGAGCAAATGTAGATGATCAGGTATGTGCCTGTAGACTATGTGTTAATCCAAGCTAGACAAGGGCAATAATACATCTACGAATGCAGAAGATTTCTCTCAAAACAGGGGGGGTGAAGTTCTAAGCCTCACCTCTGTTGATCCCCAATTTCTCACCTGATGCCCCTCCTGCAACTGTGCCTGTCTTAGGTTGTTCCTCCTTGAGGAATCTTTCCCGTCTCTCGGTAACCAGTCATCTTCTGGGGCCATACAGGGAACTGTAAAGTTGGTAAGTGAGAGAGAAGCCATATTGTTTGAAAAGGTTAGCTTTTTACTTCTTTGCAGATTTATGCCCTGTGGCTTCTATGCCCAGCATTTGTCTTGAGGTATCTTTACCACTTGGAGGAATTATGATACTCGGTAAATACGATATGAGGCACAAATTCTATATAAGGGTTGTAATTAGGAAGGAAGAAGAAAAGCTATAGAGGTAGCAAACGGAAGAAAACATGGGAGGATTGATTATTTCTTTGAAATATCTTCTTGTAGAGTCACTTCAGCATGTATAGGTTTTAAACTACTAATTAAATTGTGCACACACATTAACATAATAGGAGTACAGTTACATAACCAAAGCATACCTGTAATTACCAGCCATCTCCAGTGGAACCAAGAACACCAGTTACGCACCCTAGGCATTTGTGAAAATTTGTCTATGATATGATGGATATTGTCCAACTGAACTTGAACAGTCTGAGAGAAATCAGACAAATTAAAACAACCCATTCCTGGGCACTGTTCACATCCCATATGTTCTTTTAACAGTAGATAGTCTGTAGTTGTAAGATTTTGGAGCACTACAACTTGCACTTCTCCTAATTCTTGGTTGAGTTCCAACAGTATAGATCCAGTCAAATTTGTTGTTTTACTGTATGCACAGGCCAGCTTAGATATCTCCTTCTTCATTCCCATGGCAAGTCCAGGAACCGGTGGAATGGATGCAGCTACAACTGCAGCATCACCTGGATCTTTGTTGAGGGTTTTTGATGATCATCTTCTGGTATGACTCTTCCAGAGAGTGCTGATTGTGGAAGTTCTTCTTCATATCGTATCTTAGTTCATTTTCTGGGTAGCCAAATTAGGCTTTGATCCTCTGTATAAACACAAACAGACCCTTTGCCCACACTTTGATAAGCCCTTCATACCATTGTGTAGAACTCATTGGAGGTCACCACACAGGAACTGCTTTTTTTTTTTTGTTATCATTAATCTACACTTACACGAACAATATTGTGTTTAATAGGCTCTACACTATATCAGGTCCCTCCTATAAACCCCTTTACAGTCACTGTCCATCGGCATAGCAATATGTTTTAGAATCACTACTTGTCTTCTCTGTGTTGTACAGCTCTCCCCTTTCTCCCACCCCCCCATTATGCATGCTAATCTTAATACTCCCCTTCTCTTCCCCCGCCTTATCCCTCCCTACCCACCCATCCTCCCCAGTCCCTTTCCCTTTGGTACCTGTTAGTCCATTCTTGGGTTCTGTGATTCTGCTGCTGTTTTGTTCCTTCAGTTTTTCCTTTGTTCTTATACTGCACAGATGAGTGAAATTATTTGGTATTTCTCTTTCTCCGCTTGTCTTATTTCACTGAGCATAATACCCTCCAGCTCCATCCATGTTGCTTCAAATGGTTGGATTTGCCCTCTTCTTATGGCTGAGTAATATTCCGTTGTGTATATGTACCACATCTCCTTTGTCCATTCATCTACTGATGGACATTTCGGTTGCTTCCAATTATTGGCTATTGTAAATAATGCTGTGATAAACATAGGGGTGCATCTGTCTTTCTCAAACTTGATTGCTGCATTCTTAGGGTAAATTCCTAGGAGTGGAATTTCTGGGTCGAATGGTAAGTCTGTTTTGAGCATTTTGAGGAACCTCCATACTGTTTTCCACAATGGTTGAACTAATTTACATTCCCACCAGCAGTGTAGGAGGGTTCCCCTTTCTCCACAGCCTCGCCAATATTTGTTGTTGTTTGTCTTATGGATAGCAGCCATCCTTACTGGTGTGAGGTGATACCTCATTGTAGTTTTAATTTGCATTTCTCTGATAATTAGTGATGTGGAGCATCTTTTCATGTGTCTGTTTGCCATCTGTATTTCTTTTTTGGAGAACTGTCTGTTCAGTTCCTCTGCCCATTTTTTAATTGGATTATTTGTTGTTTTTTTTTTCAGGCATGTGAGCTCTTTATATATTTTGGATGTAAAGCCTTTATCAGATCTGTCATTTACAAATATATTCTCCCATACTGTAGGGTTCCATTTTGTTCTATTGATGCTGTCTTTTGCTGTACAGAAGCTTTTCAGCTTATTATAGTCCCACTTGTTCATTTTTGCTGTTTTTTTCCTTGCCCGGGGAGATATGTTCAAGAAGAAGTCACTCGTGTTTATGTCTAAGAGGTTTTTGCCTATGTTTTTTCCAAGAGTTTAATGGTTTCATGACTTACATTCAGGTCTTTGATCCATTTTGAGTTTACCTTTGTATATGGGGTTAGACAATGGTCCAGTTTCATTCTCCTACATGTAGCTTTGCAGTTTTGCCAGCACCATCTGTTGAAGAGACTGTCATTTCACCATTGTATGTCCATGGCTCCTTTATCAAATATTAATTGACCACTTATGTTTGGGTTAATGTCTGGAGTCTCTAAAACTGTTCCACTGGTCTGTGGCTCTGTTCTTGTGCCAGTACCAAATTGTCTTGATTACTATGGCTTTATAGTAGAGCTTGAAGTTGGGGAGTGAGATCCCCCCTACTTTATTCTTGTTCCTCAGGATTGCTTTGGCTATTCGGGGTCTTTGGTGTTTCCATATGAATTTTTTAATTATTTGTTCCAGTTCATTGAAGAATGTTGCTGGTAGTTTGATAGGGATTGCATCAAATCTGTATATTGCTTTGTGCAGGATGGCCATTTTAAAGATATTAATTCTTCCTAGCCACAAGCATGGGATAAGTTTCCATCTGTTAGTGTCCCCTTTAATTTCTATTAAGAGTGACTTGTAGTTTTCAGAGTATAGGTCTTTCACTTCTTTGGTTAGGTTTATTCCTAGGTATTTTATTTTATTCTTTTTGATGCAATTGTGAATGGAATTGTTTTCCTGATTCTCTTTCTATTGGTTCATTGTTAGTGTATAGGAAAGCTACAGATTTCTGTGTGTTAATTTTATATCCTGCTACTTTGCTGTATTCCGATTTCAGTTCTAGTAGTTTTGGGGTGGAGTCTTTAGGGTTTTTTTGTGTACAATCTCATGTCATCTGCAAATAGTGACAGTTTAACTTCTTCTTTACCAATCTGGATTGCTTGTATTTCTTTGTTTTGTCTGATTGCCGTGGCTAGGACCTCCAGTACAATGTTAAATAACAGTGGGGAGAGTGGGCATCCCTGTCTGGTTTCCGAACTCAGAGAAAATGCTTTCAGCTTCTCGCTGTTCAGTATAATGTTGGCTGTGGGTTTATGATATATGACCTTGATTATGTTGAGGTACTTGCCTTCTATTCCCATTTTGCTGAAAGTTTTTATCATGAATGGATGTTGAATTTTGTCAAATGCTTTTTCAGCATCTCTGGAGATGATCATGTGGTTTTTGTCTTTCTTTTTGTTGATGTGGTGGATGATGTTGATGGATTTTCGAATGTTGTACCATCCTTGCATCCCTGGGATGAACCCCACTTGGTCATGGTGTATGATCCTTTTGATATACTGTTGAATTCTGTTTGCTAATATTTTATTGAGTATTTTTGCATCTACATTCATCAGGGATATTGGTCTGTAATTTTCTTTTTTGGTGTGTTCTTTGCCTGGTTTTGGTACTAGGGTGATGTTGGCCTCATAGAATGAGTTTGGGAGTATTCCCTCTTCTTCTATTTTGTGGAACACATTAAGGAGAATGGGTATTATGTCATCTCTGTGTGTCTGATAAAATTCCAAGGTAAATCCATCCGGCCCCAGGGTTTTGTTCTTGGCAAGTTTTTTGATTACTGTTTCAATTTCTTTGCTCATAATTGGTTTGTTTAACTTTTGTGTTTCTTCCTTGGTCAGTCTTGGGAGGTTGTATTTTTCTGGGAAGTTGTCCATTTCTTCTAGGTTTTCCAGCTTGTTGGCATATAAGTTTTCATAGTAGTCTTTAATAATTCTTTGTATTTCTGTGGAGTCTGTCGTGATTTTTCCATTCTCATTTCTGATTATGTTGATTTGTGTTGACTCTCTTTTTCTCTTAGTAAGTTGGGCTAGAGGCTTATCTATTTTGTTTATTTTCTCGAAGAACCAGCTCTTGGTTTTGTTGATTTTTGCTATTGTTTTATTCTTCTCAATTTTGTTATTTCTTCTCTGATCTTTATTATGTCCCTCCTTCTGCTGACTTTATGCCTCATTTGTTCTTCTTTTTCCAGTTTTAATAATTGTGATGTTAGACTCTTCATTTGGGATTGTTCTTCCTTCTTCAAGTGTGCCTGGATTGCTATATACTTTCCTCTTAAGACTGCTTTCGCTGCATCCCACAGAAGTTGGGGCTTAGTGTTGTTGTTGTCATTTGTTTCTATATATTCCTTGATCTCTATTTTTATTTGTTCATTGATCCATTGATTATTTAGTAGCATGTTGTTAAGCCTCATGTGTTTGTGAGCCTTTTTGTTTTCTTTGTAGAATTTATTTCTACTTTCATACCTTTGTGGTCTGAAAAATTCGTTGGTAGAATTTCAATATTTTGGAATTTACTGAGGCTCTTTTTGTGAGCTAGTATGTGGTCTATTCTGGAGAATGTTCCATGTGCACTTGAGAAGAATGTATATCCTGTTGCTTTTGGATGTAGAGTTCTATAGATGTCTATTAGGTCCATCTGTTTTAGTGTGTTGTTCAGTGCCTGTGTGTCTTTACTTATTTTCTGCCCCGTGGATCTATCCTTTGGGGTGAGTGGTGTGTTGAAGTCTCCTACAATGAAGGCATTGCAGTCTATTTCCCTCTTTAGTTCTGTTAGTATTTGCTTCACATATGCTGGTGCTCCTGTATTGGGTGCATATATTCAGAATGGTTATATCCTCTTGTTGGACTGAGCCCTTTATTATTATGTAGTATTCTTCTTTATCTCTTGTTACTTTCTTTATTTTGAAGTCTATTTTGTCTGATATTAGTACTGCAACCCCTGCTTTCTTCTCACTGTTGTTTGCCTGGAATATGTTTTTCCATCCCTTGACTTTTAGTCTATGCTTGTCTTTGGGTTTAAGGTGAGTTTCTTGTAAGCAGCATATAGATGGGTCTTGCTTTTTTATCCATTCTATTACTCTGTGTCTTTTGATTGGTGCATTCAGTCCATTTACATTTAGGGTGACTATTGAGAGATATGTACTTATTGTCATTGCAGGCTTTAGATTCGTGGTTACCAAAGGTTCAAGGTTAGCTTCTTTAGTATCTTACTGCCTAACTTAGCTCGCTTATTGAGCTGTTATATACACTGTCCGGAGATTCTTGTCTTCTCTCCCTTCTTATTCCTCCTCCTCCATTCTTCATATGTTGTGTGTTTTGTTCTGTGCTCTTTTTAGGGGTGCTCCCATCTAGAGCAGTCCCTGTATGATGCCCTGTAGAGGTGGTTTGTGGGAAGCAAATTTCCTCAGCCTTTGCTTGTCTGAGAATTATTTAATCCCGCCATCATATTTAAATGATAGTCGTGCTGGATACAGTATCCTTGGTTCAAGGCCCTTCTGTTTCATTGCATTAAGTATATCATGCCATTCTCTTCTGGCCTGTAGGGTTTCTGTTCAGAAGTCTGATGTTAGCCTGATGGGTTTTCCTTTATAGGTGACCTTTTTCTCTCTAGCTGCCTTTAAAACTCTTTCCTTGTCCTTGATCCTTGCCATTTTAATTACTATGTGTCTTGATGTTGTCCTCCTTGGATCCTTTCTGTTGGGGGTTCTGTGTAATTCCATGGTCTGTTCAATTATTTCCTCCCCCAGTTTGGGGAAGTTTTCAGCAATTATTTCTTCAAAGACACTTTCTATCCCTTTTCCTCTTTCTTCTTCTTCTGGTATCCCTATAATACGAATATTATTCTATTTGGCTTGGTCACATATTTCTCTTAGTGTTGTTTCATTCCTGGAGATCCTTTTATCTCTCTCTATGTCAGCTTCTGTACGTTCCTGTTCTCTGGCTTCTATTCCTTCAATGGCCTCTTGCATCTTATCCATTCTGCTTATAAATCCTTCCAGGGATTGTTTCACTTCTGTGATCTCCTTCCTGACATCTGTGATCTCCTTCCGGACTTCATCCCACTGCTCTTGCATTTTTCTCTGCATCTCATCCCACTGCTCTTGCATTTTTCTCTGCATCTCATCCCATTGCTCTTGCATTTTTCTCTGCATCTCTGTCAGCATGTTCATGATTTTTATTTTGAATTCTTTTTCAGGAGGACTAGTTAGGTCTGTCTCCCTCTCAGGTGTTGTCTCTGTGATCTTTGTCTGCCTGTAGTTTTGCCTTTTCATGGTGATAGAGATAGTTTGCAGAGCTGGTACAAGTGACCGCTGGAAGAGCTTCCCTTCTTGTTGGTTTGTGGCCTTCTCCTGGGAGAATAGCGACCTCTAGTGGCTTGTGCTGGGCAGCTGTGCGCAGACAGTGCTTCTGCTTCCTGCCCAGTTGCTATGGGGTTTATCTCCGCTGTTGCTGTGGGCTTGGCCTGGCTGGGGCTGTTCCTCCAAAATGGTGGAGCCCCGTTGGAGGGGGAGCAGCCGGGAGGCTATTTATCTCCATAAGGGGCCTCTGTGCTCCCTGCTGCCCAGGGGGTTAGGGTGCCCAGAGATCCCCAGATTCCCTGCCTCTGGTCTAAGTGACCTGTCCTGCCCCTTTAAGACTTCCAAAAAGCACCCTCCAAACCAGAACAACAACAGCAACAATGAGAGAGGAAACAGAAAGAAAATAAAAGGAAAAAACACACGATTTTTTTTTTTGTCCCCAGGTGCCGGTCCCAGGCACCTGCTCACTGGTCCTGCTGCCCTGTCTCCCTAGCACCAGGGTCCCTGTCCTTTCAAGGCTTCCAAAAAGCACCCACCCACCGGTCCCGCAGGGAAAGAATGCTCGATATTCTTTGTCCTCAGGCGCTGGTCCCAGGCACCCGCTCACCAGTCCCGCCGCCCTGCCTCCCTAGCACCGGGGTCCCTGTCCCTTTAAGGCTTCCAAAAAGCACTCACCAAAAAGAGAGAAAAAAAAGGGGAAAAACGCGCGATTTCCTCCGTCCTCAGGTGCCGGTCTCAGGCACCCGCTCACAGGTCCCGCAGGGAAAAATGCGGGATATTCTTTGTCCTCAGGTACTGGTCCCAGGCACCCGCTCACCAGTCCCGCCGCCCTGCCTCCCTAGCACCGGGGTCCCTGTCCCTTTTAGGCTTCCAAAAAGCACTCGCAAAAAAGACAAAAAAAAAAAAAGGGGAAAAACGCGCGATTTCCTCTGTCCTCAAGTGCCGGTCTCAGGCACCCGCCCACCGGTCCCGCAGGGAAAAACGTGGGATATTCTTTGTCCTCAGGTGCCGGTCCCAGGCACCTGCTCACCAGTCCCGCCGCCCTGCCTCCCTAGCACTGGGGTCCCTGTCCCTTTAAGGCTTCCAAAAAGCGCTCGCCAAAAAGAGAAAAACAAAAAAAAGGGGGAAAAACACGCGATTTTCTCCGTCCTCAGGCTCCGGTCTCAGGCACCCGCCCGCAGGTCCCGCAGGGAGAAACGCGGGATATTCTTTGTCCTCAGGCGCCGGTCCCAGGCACCTGCTCACCGGTCCCGCCACCCTGCCTCCCTAGCAACGGGGGCTGCGTCCCTTTAAGGCTTCCAAAAAGCACTCGCCAAAAAAAAACCGCTCCGGTTTCTTTCCACCCGCTGGGAGCCGGGGGAAGGGGCGCTCGGGTCCCGCCAGGCCGGGGCTTGTATCTTACCCCCTTCGCAAGGCGCTGGGTTCTTGCAGGTGTGGATGTGGTCTGGATGTTGTCCTGTGTCCTGTGGTCTCTATTTTAGGAAGAGTTTTCTTTGTTATATTTTCATAGCTCTTTGTGTTTTGGGGAGGAGATTTCCACTGCTCTACTCACGCTGCCATCCTGGCTCTGCCCCCAGATGATTGTTTTGATGAGTTTTTTAATTTGATTTGCTAATATATTGTTGAGGATTTTTGCCTCTGTTCATCAGGGATATTGGTCTATAATTTTCTTTTTGTTGTAATATTTTTGCCTGGTTTTGGTATAAAATTGATGCTGACCTCATAGAATGAGTTTGAAAGTATTCCCTCCTCTTCCAGTTTTTGGAATATTTTAAGAAGGATAGGTATTAGCTTTTCTTTTAATGTTTGGTAGTATTCATCTGTGAAGCCATCTAGTTCTGGGTTTTTGTTCTTGGGAGGTTTTTCATTACCAATTGAGTTTTATTGCTGGTATTTGGTCTGTTCAGATTTTCTGTTTCTTCCTGGATCAGCCTTGGAAGGTTGTACTCTTCTAGGAATTTGTCCACTTCTTCTAGGTTGTCCAATTTATTGGCATATGATTTTTCATAGTATTCTCTAATAGTTATTTGTATTTCTGTGGTATCCTGTGACTATTCCTTCTTTGTTTCTGATTTTATTTGTGTACTCTCTTTCTTGATAAGTCTGTCTAGGGATTTATCTATTTTGTTTATTTTCTCAAAGAACAAGCTCTTGGTTTCATTTATTTTTTCTGTTGCTTTATTCTTCTCTATTTTATTTATTTCTACCCTGACCTTTATTCTGTCCCACTTTCTACTAACTTTGGGTTTCATTGGTTCTTCTTTTTCTAGTTTCCTTTAGTTGTGATTTTAGGCTATTTGGGACCATTCTTCTTTCATGAGGTAGACCTGTATTGCTATACACTCCCCTCTTAGGACCACTTTTGCAGCTTCCCACAAATTTTGAACTGTTGAATTTTTCTTATTTGTCTCCATGTATTGCTTGATCTCTGCTTCCATGTGTTTGTTGACTTTTTTGTTTTCTTTGTGTAATTTATTTCTGTTTTCATATGATTGTGGTCTGAGAAGCTCCTTGATACAATTTCCATCTTTTTAAATGTATTGATGCTTTTTTTGTGGCCTAGTATGTGTTCTATTCTGGAGAACATTCCATGTACATTTGAGAAAAATGTATATCCTACTGCTTTTGTGTGGAATGTTATGCATATATGTTAAGTCCGTCTGATCTCATGTATTGTTCAGTGCCTCTGCTTATTGATTTTCTGTCTTCTTGATCTTTCTCTTGATGTGAGTAATGTATTAAAGTCTCCTAAGATGAAGGTGTTTCAATGTATATCCCCCTTTAATTCTGTTAGTATTTGTTTTAAATATGTAGGTGCTCCTATGCTGGGTGCACAGATACTCATAATAGGGTTCTTTTGTTAAATTGACCCCTTTATCATTATGTAATGTCCTTCTTTGTCTGTTGTTATTTTCTTTGTTCTGAAATCTATTTTGTCTGTTATAAGTACTGCTACTCCTGCTTTTTTCTCCCTATTATTTGCATGAAAGATCTTTTTCTGGCTGTTCACTTTTAGTCGTTTATGTCTTTGGGTCTGAAATGAGTCTCTTGCAGACAGCATATAGATGGCTCTTGTTTTTTTATCCATTCTGCCACTCTGTATCTTTTGATCAGTGCATTTAGTCCATTTAAATTTAAGGTAATTATTGATAGGTATGTACTTATTGCCATTTTATTAATTGTTTTCTGGTTGTTTTTATAGTTCATCTCTGTTGTTTTCTTCCTCTCATATACTCTCTTCTTGTTATTTGATGGTTTTCTTTAGTTTTGTGATTAGGTTTTTCTTTTTTAATTTTTTTGATGTCTATTATAAGCTTTAGGTTTGTGGTTATCAGAACGTTGAAGGATAACTTCCTGACTATATAACAGTCTATGTTAACTTGATGATTACTCTATTTCAAACATCTAAAACTACTTTTCTTTCTTCTGCATCCTCCTTCTCACTTTATGTATGAGATGTCATGATCTGCATCTTTTGTGTATCTGTTGACTGATTTTGTGTATAGTTGGTTTTACTACTTTTATTTTGCTTTAATTTCATACTGCATAATTAATTTGTCTGTTGTCTTTACTGTGGATTTATTTTCACTGGTGAAAACTATTTATCCTTAGAGACATCTCCATCTACAACAGTCCCTTTAACATTCCCTGTAAAGCTGGTTTAGTGGTAATAAATTCCCTAAGCCTTTATCTGGAAACTGTTTAATCTTCTTCAAATCTGAATGATAATCTTTCATAGTAGAGGATCCTTGGTTGAAGGTTCTTCTGTTTCAATACATAAAATATTTCATGTCACTCCCTTCTGGCCTGTAAGGTTTCTGTTGAGAAGTCTGTTGATAGCCTGATAAGGTTTCCCTTATAAGTAAATTTATTTCTCTCTGTGGCTACTTTCAGTACACTATCTTTATCCTTAATCTTTGAAATTTTAATTATCATATGTCAAGGTGTTGTCTTCCTGGGGGTTCCTTTTGTTAGGGGCTCTCTGTACTACAATGAACTGAGTGTATATTTCCTTCCCCGAATTGGGGAAATTTTCAACAATTACTATTTCCTCAAAGAGGCTTTCTATCCCCTTATCTTTCTCTTCTCCTTCTGGCACTCCTATTATGCAAATATTGTTTCATTTGTAGAGGTCACACAGCTCTCTTATTATTTTCATTCCTAGAGATCCTTTTTTTCTCTCTGTTCCTCAGCTTTGTTGTGTTCTTGTTCTTCCTTCCATCTCATTGTGTCCTCTACTTGCAGCAGTCTATTACTCATTCCATCCATTGTATATTCAGGAAGAATACAGCTCTGAGTGGCTTTTTTCAGCTCTTGTATCTCTTTGTTGAAGTCCTCTCTGAGATCTCCAATACTTTTCTGTAGATCAGTGAGCATACTTATAACTTCTACTTTGAAATTTTTATCAAGAAAATTGGTGATCTCCATTTCATTTAGCCCTCTTTCTATTGTCCTATCCCTTAGTTTATTTGGAACAAATTCCTCTGCCTTTTCATTTTGTCAGACTTTCTGTGTTCTTTTGTATTAGATGGATCTGCTGTGCTTCCTGGTCTAGAGAGTAATGGCTTTATGAAAAAGGTGGCCTGTGGTGCCTAGAAGCTCAGACATTTTACTTTCTAGTGACTGATTCTCCTTTGTGGTGGAGCCCCAGTTCCTGTTGATGAGCAATGGGTGGGGTTGCCTTTCTGGATGCTGGAATGAGCTCAGTCTGCTGTGGCTGGAAGTTTGCCTCAGCCGGCCCCTTGTGATCAGAGCAGTGGTTTCTGTTGGGAACATTATGGGTAGGGCCACCCTCTGCCTGCCCTGCAGTGACAGCAGGGATACTTGGTTAACCGAGTTGGGAGTGTGGCCATGGGAATGTGGGGCATGCATACAACAAAGCAAGTTGTGTGGTTGTGAGGTGGGGAAGTGCATGGGAGCCCCTCAGCAGCAGCGAGATACACAGCACCAGACTTGGCCACCCAAGGGGAGGAAGGCATGCTAGGAACTGGGTCCTGCAGGCATCTTACTAACTGAGCTAAGACAGGGCCAAGAAAGCTGGGAAAGCCCACCTCCACCCACCAGGTAGCAAAGTCTGACACTTTTGAGCCAAGTGGGCTGGTGTTCCTGAGCTGATGCACTTCAGACCTGAGCTGCCAGTGAGGGGGAGGGAGCATCTGGGGCTCCCGAGAGTCCCAACCTGTTGGTCCAGGAGAGGGCTGGGGAGGTGTCATCCACCTTCTCTTTCTTCTGTGGAGAGAGCTCAGTCCAACCCTCACCCCTCTGGCAACCTCCTCCTGCTGGAAAACTTTTCAAACTGCCATCTCTGTGTTGGGCCTCAGCATGACCAGTAGAGCGTGCCTCCACAAGAGGCTGGAGTCTCAGCCTCCTAGATTGTGCCTACTGTCCCTGGTGTCCAGCCTCGCTAAGAGCCCAATGCAACATGGATTCATGCTCCCAGGGCAGATCTCTGAGGCTAGGTGTGCAGAGTTCCCAGGTTCCTATCCCATCCCTGCTCCGTTCCTCTTCTTCTGCCTGTGGGACAGGATGGGGAAAGGCCTTGGGTCCTGCAAAGTTGTGGTTCTGCCATTTTACCCTTTCTGTGTGATCTTCTTCCCCAAGTGTAGGTGATCTGTTTTGCAGTCTTCAGGTCATTTTCAGGTTTAGTTGCACTTGCTGTAGTTGCTTTCTTGCTGTATTTGTGGAAGGACATTTCCACCTTGTCTTCCTACTCCACCATCTTTTTTCCCAGAATGATCAGCAGTCAATTTAACAGAGGTTTATTTATACACCTGAAATATTCATAATAAAGTTGCAATGATTTCATGTCCATCAGTTATCTACTCTTCCCAAAATAATTTTTAACAGAAATCACCACATATATTCATTTGCAACTTATTCTGATAGGAGAATAAAGCAAGTAGTTTATCTGTATTTTTGAGAATTATCCAGAGAAGACAAGCAGGGAAGGATCTTGCTAATATTCTTGCTCAACTGCTATTAGGAGAACCATGGGAATGCATGTTTATTATAACAATAGCTTCAGTGGGAACAGAACAAGAGATTTCTAAATTGTCTTGTTTTACACTGTAGGAAATCTCCTTTGTATTTATGAATCTCTTTTCATGGTGAGTTTGTTGAGTTTAATTCCCACAGTGTATAAGTTCCAATGCAGAAATGGAAGCACTTTCCAAGCTCCAGTCCCTCCTTTCATTCTCTAGAGGGTATTTTGTAAATGACAGCTTCTATGTACTACATGGTTCCCTAGTGGCCTGCTATAGCTAATATAGTTCCCCAAAGTGCATAATGACTCCCAAGTTGCAGCTTAAATAGTGGAGAATTATAATGAATAATGGAGAGTGAAAATACCCTCAGGCTCCCTTGCCTGGGGGTGGGGGACGACTGGCCCTCTAATGGTACCAGATGAAGTGCAAACAGCACCAGCCCCAGACTTGTTCCCTGCAGCTTTCCAGTGTAGAAGCAGATTTAAAGACAGACACTAAAAATGCCAAAGGGATTTTTTTCATTTATATTCTTTGTACCTGATTTGCAGTTATCATTGTTCTGGGAATGTCTTTGTCATACACTGAAGTCACAGAAGGGCTTTTAAAATACAAAGCACTTTTGAGACGTCTCTATAGTCTCACAACTTAAAGGCCTAAATCTCTTTAAATAAGCAATGAAATCATCTATGTGTTATACTGGCCTGGGTTTGTTTCTAAAAATGATGTCAGGATCACTCTGGCAATAAAAGATGAGTCATGGCAGGAAACCAATGGTTACAAACATTAAATTGACTGGCAGCTATGAGATCCTCAAGTACAGACACTGGGAATTCACCAATGGCATCAGCAGTGTTGACCTGTAATGTTGGCAATATCTACATCAAAGCCATGGAGACACCATGGAACTTGGAACGAAGCTTCCTGCAAACAAATAAGGAAACTTCACTATGAGAAGTGCATGTGTTAAGAGATGAAAGGGGAGTTTGCCTAATCAGGCTACATTTGGGTAGAAAACAGAATTGGTTCTCAACACAGTATTTCTGTAAGCCACTATTTCTCCAATCCCATCACCAGGCCAGACTTCTTGTGCCCCATATCTGACCCAACAAACAACTGACTGCATTGAGAAATGACAATGTCTCTTTATCCCAAGTACCTATCCATTTCCAGTGCTTTTAAGCTAGACCAGCCATCTGACAATGTGCCAACTATTTACCCTCATCATAAACCCTCTATCTTTGTCCTATCTACTCTCTTACATTGTGTTATGTTCTTAAAACTTCTTGGCCTTCATATTTCTTGTTAATACATAATTTTTTCCTGTATGTGATATTAAGACTTGATTATGGATTCTGATATCCATACTTTCATTCTTAACATTTTTTAATTAAATTATTTATTAAAAATTTTTAAAATAAGGAACTCTGTAACAGTAGGAAGATTACCTCATATGATTGTCTTCCTGTAAATCACATCCCATCTTCCACTGCCACATCACAATTACTACTATTTTTTATTCACTCATAACATTCTTTTCTATATTATACATGCAAATACAAATCTTTATTCCTTTTACCCTTTTTTATATGACTAGTTTTACATCACAGTATATTTTGCTTTTTTTCACTTAAATAAGACCTTACCTGATTAGTAAATCTCACCCAGGATAATCTCATCTTTGATTAACTTAAAGTCAACTGATTAGAGGCCTTAATTAAATCTGAAAAATCATTTCATGATTGACTTATAAATTGACATAGTCACAGGATTGGCATCCCGTCATTTTTACCATATTTATTGGTTAATAAGCAAGTTATAAGTCCAGCCGTACTGAAAAGGTTAGAATTACATAAGGGCATAGATAATTAGAGATCTTAGTACTGTGCCCACCACAGATATATTCCCTAAAGTGAAATTGTGGAATCAGTTGCAGTTTTGAAATAAATTGCCAAAAGATCCTTCCTAGAGAATTACACTTTCAAAATGCAGTGCATTCCTATATCCTCTGGGCCTCCCCAGGACTGAGTGTTAAGACATTTTGGAATGGTAATAGTCTGATAGGTGAATTGGAGAGTCTCAGTATAGTTTTTCTCTTTCTTCTTATAAATGATCTTTACATATGTTTAAGTATTGTTTGTTATTTCACTAGTAGTCTTTTATTCCTTCTTCTACTTTCCCTCATTGGGTTATTAGTCTTTATTTATCTGAGAATATTTTTAAAAATTAGAAATGTTAGAGTAGGAAGTTAGTTAGACATAAGCAGAAGAAAGGGGCCAGCCCATCACCAAGGAAGACTCTGCCCTGACCAACCCCTAAGCCCTCCTTAGTTCCCAGTTCCACAGTCAGGGGCACCTAGACTATCAGGAGGCCCTGTCAGTCAAGGACACCTAGATTGTCAAAAGGCCTTGGGCCACAGGGGCTTCCCTGATTGCAGGGTATGAGCAAGAATACCTTGTCTAAAAGTAACCCCACCTCATTAAAATAACATCTAAATCTAATTAGTCTTGAAATTTTGGCCTCTTTGTGGGTTTTGTTTAGGTACTTAAGGGTAAGGTTCCTAGAAAAAGGTTATATAACCTAGAGCTGTCAATCAACATGGCAGTCAAATGATGACAGGGTAGGACTTCCTACCATCTTAAGAAAAAATAAATGCCAACCTAACCCTAATAGCATAGTTGCTACTTGTTTCCAGACTGCCGCTCTCCTGTACTTTTTGCTTTAACCCATAAATTCTTTGCTGCTTTTTCTTGCTATTTGGTCTCTTGACTGAATTCTTCCTTTCAGAAACACAAGAAACAAGAATTGGGGAAACACAGTACGTTCAACTGGTAACAGATTATATGTTTATTTGTGATGAGTTGTAAATTTCTTTTAAATTTCCAATTTTGCCATTTTTTTAACTGGTGTTTATCTTTTTTATTTTTATTTTGAAACGACACAAAAATTTTTATTTTTATATTATCAGGTTCACTTTTTTTATGTTTTTATTTTGAGTTTGAGTAGCAGTCAATGTTGAAAAAAGAATTGCCAGTAGTTTCTTTAGTAATTTACGGTTGTGTGACTTAGATTTTCATATTTCATATGTTAGGAATTTCCTGGTATATTATGGTTAAACATGGATCTATGTTTTTCAATAAGGTATATATACCACCTATTGTATAATTGGTCTTTTTCCATTTGAATGAACTTTTTTGTAGATGACTATATTTTTCAAAAATAGTTGCCTGATTTTCTGAAGATGAGACCTGCAATATGGCTTCCTCTTGGCTTTCTAGCTCAGGAAATGTGCCTTTGGAACCTTGAGTCACAATGCAGCCAGTCCAGCCGCTCTGTCATCACCTTGGGACAAACCATGTGGAGACATCACATAAAAAGATAGAGAGAGATGCCTATGGAGCTCCAGCTCTTTCATCATCAAGTTCTCAGTCCAGGTACCAGACATATGAGGGAAGAAGCTTTTGAGATGACCCCAGGGCGAACCAGGGTCAAAATTCCACAGCTAAGATGCTCACAAATTCCTAACCCATAGAAATCATGAGTGATTATGAATGATTGTTTTAAGCTACTGTATTCTGGGGTGATTTGCCACACAGCAATAGGAACCAGCTTTTTCTTGTGGTTTACATGTTTTTTAAGAAATTAACTCTTCTAGTGCTGTCACCAGAAATATTCCAAATTTAAAACTTCTGTGTACCTAATTGTACTGTATAATAACCAAGAGCAAATAGTAATGGTAACACAAGGCATCTTTCTTTTGTTCCTGCCTCCAGATGACATGCTTTCAGGGTTTCCCTATTAAGCGAAATGATGTCTTTGGAGCAAAAGAAATAGTTTGAATGTTACTGAAGTGACTGTATGTACCTAGTTTTCAAATGAATGTCCCATTCTAAAACTAGGACTATCACTGAACTTCTGGTACTTTTCACTTTGAATGCCTAGGATATATACTCTGCTGACCAAATCCAGTGGCAGGACCCATATTCAGATTTTCCTAATTGTGATTCATAGATGTTGGCTCTACTCAGTGCTATAGGATACTGGAATATTTGTGCATTTTTTAAAATTGCAGACTATTTCCTATTCAAATATTACTACATGTAGAAAAGAAGTCTTTGTCCCTGTTAAGGGTATACACTCCCAAGGTGCTCTTAAAGAGAGGTATTAAATTCTACCTTCAACTGGTGACTCTTAAAGAGTACTATGTGATATTTTAATGCTATCATAACTGAAGAAATCAATTTCTCCTTTCCTCTTTTCCTTACACTTAATATGTTTGAGAAGCACTGCATTTGTTAAGAGTATTGAATGAATGACATATTGAAAATATTTAAAATTCGTAAGCATTCTATTTACAGCAAATGTGAGAATAGTGTTTTTATATTTCAAGAAGTTTTCTGTGCCATGCTGCAGGGAAAAAAAGTAAAACAAAAATGATTATTTATGAAATTCCACATAGAATATACTGGTGTTACTTTAGGGAATCATCTATTTTTAACTCCAGATTTCAGCAATTTATAGAGATGACAAAGAAGATGAAGGAAAGCTTTAGATGCAAATAGCTACATATGTTTAATGAGGACATTAGTCCCGCTGTGAGGTACCATGAGGATTTCACACAATCTGCCTTCAGGTAAGACTATTAAAATCATATATGGTCAATAATTTCTACATTTTTTTCTTAAAATGTTTATGGAATCAAGGTTTCCTAGTCCCTTTAGGAGTGAGTACTAATTATTCACAGTCTTTGCTTTCAGCCATTAAAAAAAATGCAAGATGTATCCTTTTTCATTGCAGAACAAATTTATTCACCTAAATAACCATCAGTAAATACCAACTATCTACAATAACCCCATATTACTTTGTTTATTTAGTGATGGCCATTGTCTCCTTTTCCCTTGTGCTAAACTCAACACTGTCTGTCTCATGTAGTCTGCCCTCACTTATTTGCATTAAGTAATTTGTGTTAAGTAATGTTCAGTGAATGCCTATTTGTACCAGGAACTGTTTAACTTTGGAAATATAGTGGTAACTAAAAAAGACAAGGTCCGTACTCTCACAATAAATATTTTCAAAGTGAAAGAGTGAATAAACGATTGTCATCATTGCTGTTCTGTTGAAGTCAGATATCACTCTTTTTTCATATTTGCACCCTCTTCCTAAGATCGTCTCTGGTGTTAAATAAGCACAAATTTGTCTGATGATGATGATAGGAAAGTGCCCAAACAGAAATATTTAGGAGGCAGAACCAGTATATAGATTTAAACCAGTTTCATTCTGCAAATTGCATGGAAAAAGAAGATAGCCAGAGTTGTATAGAGGAGAGTGAAAGAGGGGAAAAGATTGCAAGACTCAGCCTGTGGATGGGCGTATGGCGGAGGCGAGTGGAGAAGCAGAGGTAAAGAGAGAGGAGCTAAAGAAAGTGAGAATTGGCCCTGAAAGCAGAAAATTTTTCAGAAGGGTAGAGAGACAAAATAATGTGGCATCTTTGAAGTTAAATGGTTAGTACATTTCAGGCACTGAACCTTTGTCTACAGAGGCAGGTGGAGAAAGCAGGGCCAGGGGCAGGAAGCCAGAGAAGATGTCTTCAGATCTCACCTGACGTCACTTCACTCTGAGAGCCCATTTTTTTTTATAGCTTCACTTGTGTAAGATTTGTCTTCCCAACAGTTTGTAAGTACTGTAAGGGCAGAGACATCATTTTAATTTTACTCAAATCCTTTATAAGCTCTGATCCATAGATGTTGAAAAGTAGGATGTGCTTGAAAACATGCTAACTTAATCTCTACCATTAGTCACATGGCTTCATTGTCTCTGTCTTTCCTGACTTTTCTTATTTCATGGATTTTTCTTTTCTGTCCCCAGGATAACTTTATGTTCTAAATATGCTGTTCATTTTTTCCATCTTCTGTTTTCTTTTTTTGTGCCTTTGAAAATTTCATGAAAATTAGTAGTCAGGGTGGGTCACTCAAGCTGGATGTACATTTAAAAAATAAGATAAGGAGTGAATAAGCTTAATTGGAGTCACTGCTATATACAGAATAGATTAAAAGTATATTTTTTCAGCAGTGTGAAGCTGGCTATACTTACTAATTCATCAAACTTTGACGACCAAGACAGTATGCTTTGATGACCTTGCATTTAAATGTCCATTTAAATGTACTCAAAAACATCTGGCAGGGTCATACCTCCTCTATGGCCACGTAAATTAGTTTTCCATGCATTTCTCCATTACTGCAACTAAAATCATCCTGGCATTTACAATCAATTCATTCTTCTGATATTATAATTTTTACTGTATTTGCCTCAACTATAATATTTGACTTCTGCCTTGTTATTAAAAGTCTTGTTTGCAGTTCGATGATTCACCAACCAGATGAGTTTCTTTGTTTTCTTTGCCTGTGTTCCTGTCTTGGTACTTTGCACAGTATCTCTGAGTCCTCTAGAACTGGGGTTCAAAACACTATGGGAAATTATATAAGCCCTGTCTGGACTCTGCTTTCCCTGTAGAACAAAAGTCTCAAGATGCTGAAGGAGAGGCAGCAGAACCAGTCATCCTAACAGCATTTGTAAAGACCCGATCCTGGCAAGGGGCAGGAAACTCCTGGGTCCAAGCCATTCGAGATGCCCTACTGGTTGGAATGGGAGGATCTCTGAGGGATAAGATCACTCCAAAGATTCAAGAACATAACATCTGATTAAGACTGAGACTGAACCAGAACAAAAGAGAATGTTGCCCTTCTCTACACCTCACCAACAGGTGTTGAGTGACATTTAACAGTAGTCCGCTGCTGGAGGTGGATCTGGAGCACGGAAAGAGAGCATCTGTGTGCTCAAGGTGCAAAAAAGAAATCATAAAATTGAGAGTGGAGCACACATTGAAGAAAACTCTCTGACCAACTGGTTAGTCTGGCTAAACAGAATGTAATAGCAGAGGACTTTGAAGCCTATTATGTGCTGAGGGTAACAAGAGTGACACCCCAAACCCAGAACACCATCTGAGTTGATTGACTTAAACTTACCCCACAATAAAAGCCTAGTAAAAAAGAAAGGTGCCCATTTTCTGGCATGAATATTATTTACTTTAGTCTCTATTTGCTCCACACAAGTTGTCTGACTTTCAACTGAAACTTACATGAAGCACAAAAATAACAAGTAGAATAGTATATTGCAAAAGAATCATCAAACCCCCAAACCAGACTGGTATGTTCCAGATACTGCAACATCTGGACAGGGAACTTAAGATAATTATGGTTAATGTGTTAAAACTTCTATTTGAAGAGGTAGGCATCATGCATGAACAAACAGAGAATTCCAGCAGAGATGTTTTAAGGAGGTTGAGTGAGAACATGTCAAAATCAGTATTTCAAGAAATGATGGCTGAAACTTTCCAAATTAAATGAAAGAAAACAAATCAAAGATCCAAGAGGCTGATGGAAAACCAAACAGGATTAGTACTGTGAAGGGTGAAATAAAAATGGAGTCACTTATATCAAGGGGTTTTAAAATGGAGCCAGAAGGCCATTAAGGAAATGAGCCTTATGCATGTTCTCACTGGTGGAACCAAAAACTTTTGAACTGGGCCAAACCTCCAATATTCCAAGTACTCAGCCGAGCACTTTCAACTTGCTACAGTAACAGACTTTGCTTAGAGATAGCCTTAGCAACTAAGTATATGGACTCAGGATTATTTTCTAGTCTCCAGTACCAATTAAAATTCTGTGTAAACAATGTAGACAAGCAATCCCAGTTATCTTTAAATATCCCTAACTTCTGTCCCCTAGTGGAATACAGTGTGGGTTGCCTCATGGCTTTGTGCTCCCTGCATTGCAATTCTGAGACCCCAAATAAAAGGTCTTGTTTTATTTCAGTTCTGCCTCTTTTCTCAGTCAAGAGTATCAAATAAATTAGTACGTAAGTATTAAATAGGTAATGAGCAGGAAAAAAAATATTAAGCTTGTCTTGGGCAGTTGCAAGGGGATTAGATCCCTGAATCAGCCCACCAGAATATTTAAAGTTTGCAGAGCGGCCTTAGCTGAGTTCACTCATATACACCATCCAGATGTTCTCACCACCACATCACTATCTCAAGGCTGCATCCTTGAAAATGGCTCCAGCTATGGCAACAGTGGGCATAATGTACATATCAATGGTGGAGGAGGGGGTGAGGAACTTCCCATTGCGAGGGTCCAGCTTCAGTGTCAAAGAGCAGTCTCATCCTTTCAGTGACTCCCTCCCACAAAATTACATAAATAAATGTAAATGTGAAATTCAATTCTTTTTTATTTTCAATGACTGAGAAAATATAATCCAATCCAAAATTACTGCAGTATAATGTATATTTATGGCATATGCAAAAGTATGACCCCGAAAAAGGGAAGGAGGTATTGGAGGTATACTCCTGTGAGATCCTCCCATTCCACTGGAAGTTGTGTATTATTTCACGGTGAACTAGAGCTAATTGAACATGTGTTATGTAAGCCCTAGACACATAACCAGCAAAGGCTAGTAGAGACAACAGTTAAGCTCACATGTGCCTCTCCCTGCTGCCTATGCAAAGAGAGCAATCCTCATTTGAGGGGAAGCGTCTAGAAGCTTTCGGAGGAGGACTGTAAACAAGCTGGAGCAGTAGAGCAAGGAGGGTCCAGCACCGAGTGTTCAACTTAAGATTGTAAGTCAGCAGACAAAATTCCTCTTTTCTCCATATACACTACAAGGTAAACTCTGAAAACTGACACTGCTCCAAAGGACACTTTGTCCCACATGTCCTGAGGGGCAAAAGCTGTTTTAGTGAATGCTAAGCATTCATGATGCACTGATTAGGAACCAGAGAGTAAGAGCATCCTTCTGTGCTGCCTTGGAAACGTGAAATCGTAATTCACCAGGCTTGCTTCCCTTACGGAGGCCCTGTGCCAGGCATGGGAACATGCAGTCAGCAACAGCTACCAAAGCTATTCCCAGCTTGGCTTGAAGTCATATTTAGACCTGTGTAATTGCAGTTGGTTGGAGCAGCTCACAAAAGGCCTGAAATAACCGCCTAGATCAGGGCTAAATCCATTACTTCAGGGACCCTGGAGTGAATTACTAACTCCAAACAGACCATGCTTCAGACATTTGTTTACAGGGAGATTAATTCAGAAGCCTCTAACCTGAAAATCAGTTCTTCCTTTTGTCCTAACTGGTGCATGCAGAGAACGTGGAGGGTCACATCATTGCACACCCAATAGCACCAAAGAAGAGAGACTCTTTCATCTTCAGATGAGTCACTGAAACGGAGGCTTATTGCCAATCCTGACAGTGTCCATCTCAGCAGTGAAAAGTTTATGTGTATAGAATGAACCACCAAGAGGAATATTTGCAGAGAGCCTATCATGCTAAAAATTTTGTTCTAACACTGATTCTTCTCAAAAACACTCCCTCCCCCAAGTCCACCTCGTGTCCCCTCTAATTCCAGTGCATTCTCTAAATCTACAAAATATTAACAGACGACTTTGAATGGGACCCTTGGAATTCTTTCTGATTTGAAATCTTGTTCTTATCCTGGAGCCATAGAAAAAGTAATTCTAGGAATTCACAGAATTTGTCTTCTGTGATAAAATTTCAACTGTTTCACACCCTGAACTTTTTCTGAGATACTGAGCATGCATCACCTGATACTTCTTTGCCTGATTCCAATGTTTAACCCTAACTTCAGTCACTAATTTCTGTCTCCTGAACTGTCATCAGAGTGAATTCCTATTTATATTACTCAGCTTCAGCCTAGGACAATATGTATTCATCTATTTATATGTGAGTGTATATACATATATGAAATATATTGCATATATGTGTGTGTAAATATATGTATGTACTTTATATACAGTTTATACATCCCCCTTTTCTGGTATTTTGTTGTACAGAACAGGGGTTCTAGGAAGCAAAAAGTCTAAATTAAAATATTAGCCTCAATATTTTTTTTTGTGATTTTGGGGCAGTTCATTTTGATCCCCTGTTTCCATATCCATAAAAATATCTACCTCAAAGATGTCTAATGAAGATTAAACAAATAACAATCTATGCAGACATGACAAGAATACTTTCTGGCACATTGTAAACACAAATTACATTAGTTTCCCTCCATTGATTGATTCCTGTTAAATTAATATATAAAACACACAGTGCCTGACACATTATAACGCATTATAAGTTAGTGTTGTTATTGCATCCTTTAGCTCCCTGCGCCCTTCTCAATCCCCTCTTCATACTCACATAGAAAGCCATATTATTTGGGGGTGATTTTGAACAGTATGTATTACACAATTAAAATGTATAAATATTTTAAATCACACCTGAAATCTCATCATTGTTAAATAGTTTCAAACACACACTGCCCTCCACATCAGTTCCTCGCCTCAATGCAATGCAACTTCTCCAGTGACACAGGAGGAGGAGGAGGAGTCGCCTCTCTGTTTACTGTCCACAAATCTGCTGACGTGACAAGGTAATTTGAGAATAATGAACATCCCTTAAAGTGACACGCTGAATCTACTGTAAATTCTTCCCTTTAAGTTCACTCATCTATCAAACAGAACAGGAGGTTTTCACCTTATCTTCTGGAAATTGCTGCCAAGTGGATATATTGATTTAGCTGGCTGTTTAATGGGCTGGATGTCTATTTTATTTTACCACATTGGTAAATGGGGTTTATTTAATCCCACTCTCAGTTTAAAAGGTTTCAGCATTGATAAAATCTGCAAAGACAGATGTGCGATAAATTGTGTTCCTTTAATGGAATTACTACAGAGAATAAAATGCCAAAGAAAGATGCTCACCCCAAAGTGTAAATTGCCTAAGGATTTCTCTACTTCAGATACATTTTGGAAGAAGTACTATTGACAAGTTCAATTATTTAACCCTTATAAATACAGCTTCTCTTTAAAAAGTATATTTTCCTAATGTCAAATTACTTGCTTGGGAGTAAAGAAGAGAGAAAGAATGGAAAAATCATACCGCCCATTAGACTGATATACTCATAAAATTGGAATAAGGCAAGCAAGGTCAAATTTAATTTTATATTTATGACCCACATCACCTCTCTCCATGATAAGCAAGCTCTGCACCTTAAGTTAAATATATACATATATTTATGCATTTGCCTCAAACTGCCCTTTTCTGCTTGCTTCACATTTGATGATTACCAGTTTACTGGTCATATTGCTCCAATGCTAAATGGCTGTTTCATATCTAATTGTTTCATTTGTATATTCCTCACCATATTTCTTATTCTGCAAGCCTCTTATGAATGATTAAATTCTGCTCTCTTTATTTGGCCTCCACAAAGATTGCATCCAAAATAATGGTTACTGAATATACATAAACTACATATCTCCGAAAGACCAATCCATGCTTATAGTGAGTTAAAAAAAAAAACACAAGTCTAGAAGAGAGCATAGAAGGAGTAAAGAAAATATATAAATCAGTCAAATTTGGCCATTATCTTTACATGGTAAATTTCCATGAGATTGTGCTGTGAATGTAATTTTATCTTTTTCTTTCACTCAGTGTTAAGTCATAAACATTTCATCCATACACTTTTAAACATTTTTCACAGCTATGTAATAGTCTGTTTAAGGGATGCATCGTAATAGTGTAGATCTCTACCGAGAAGAATATTTTCTTCCAGTTTATCAAGATACAATTGACATACAATACTGCATAAGTTTAAGGTGTATAGCATAGTGACTTGGCAGATGTATATATTCCAAAATGACTACCACAAAAATTAACATCCATCACCTCACATAGCTACACACACACAAAGGTTTCCTTCCTTATAATGAGAACTTGTAGGATCTACTTTCTTAGAAGCTTTCAAATATAGCATATGGCATTGGTAACTATAGTCGTGTTCCAGATTACATTCCCAACATATGTTATCATAACTGGGAGTTTGTACATTCTTGTCAACTTCATCCAACTTGCCCACTCCCCAGTCACCCACCCTCTGCCTCTAACAACCACAAATCTTCTCTCTTTTACTATTTGTTCTGGTTTGTTTTTAAATTCCACATATATGTAGATCATGTAGTATTTGTCTTTATCTGACTTGTATTTCAGTTAGCCTAATGCCCTCTGGGTCCATCCATGTTGTTGCAAATTGCAAGATTTCCTTCTTTTTTATGCCTAAGTAGGATTGTGATTGTGTATGTGTATGTATATAAAATATATGCAAATGTTCTAAATATACACACTATTTTATATATACTTACTCTTTGTATATGACACATATATGTAGTATTCCATTGTATATATAGCATATATATTATTCCCACATATATGTACACACACACAGATATATACATTACTACACACACACACACACACACACACACACACATATATATATACACATACACATGCACATGTACTATTTTCTTTATCCATTCATCTGTCAGTAGACATTTAGGTTGTTTTCATGTCTTGGCTATTATATATAATGCTGAAATGAACATGAGCTGTAGATATCTTTTCCAGTTAATATTTCCTTTTCCTTCAAATAAATACCCAGAAGTGGAATTGCTGGATCATATGGTAGTTCTGTTTTTAATTTTTTGAAGAATCTCTATGCTGTCTTCCATAGTAGCTGTATCATTTAGCATTCCCACCAATAGTGCACAAAGTTTCCTTTTTTTCCACATCCTCACCAACACTTGTCGTTTCTTGGTAGGAGCCATTCTATCAGGCATGGCGTGAAATCTCACTGTGGTTTTGATTTGTATTTCTCTAATAATTAGGATGTTGAACACCTTTTCATGTACCTTTTGGACATCTGAGTATCTCCCTTGGAAAAATGTCTATTCAGGTTCTTTGCCCATTTCTTAATGGGATTATTTGGCTTTTTGCTGTTAAATTGTATGAATTCTTTATGTATTTGAGATATTAGCTTCTTATTACATAAATATATGATTTATAAATATCTTCTCCCATTCAGTAGGTTGCTTTTTCATTTTGTTGATGGTTTCCTTTGCTGTGCAGAAGTTTTCAGGTTGATGTAGTCCCATTTGTTTATTTTTTATTTTGTTGCTTTTGTTGCTTGTACTTTAGGTGTCATATCCAAAAAACCATTTCCAAGACCCGTGTCATGGACATCTACTTTTATTTCTGATCTTATGCTCTCCTAAATATTGCCACAAGAGATCATCTAAACTTGATATTCTCTTAAGATATTACTGGATCAGCATGTATACATTTTTTAAGCTCAAATACACATTGCCACATGGTTTCCAAAATAAGTATAAGACATTATCTGGAATTCTAAAATTCAGATTACCTTGAAACTTAAGTCTTTTCATAACTCATTAGTGATGAAACTTGACTGACTTGACTGATTTAGCATTCAGAGCTGACCTGAACTGATAACAATGTAAGGTGCCAAAGCCTTTCATCCAAAACTATTAGGAGACACACCTGAAGTTGGACAAGTTGGGTTTATTACTCAGTGTAGAACACACACCATGAGGAAGGAACCCAAGAGAAGCTCAGGGAGTTTTAGAAAGAATCAATTATAGGTCTTGGGCTTTGCTTGGGTGACGTTGGTGAGGGTCTAAAGATGTAGGGTTAGGTCTAGAAGGGAAGCTGTCGGAAGGCAAGAGGGATTCTCAGTGAATCTTATCTACAGGAAGGGCAGGCTACGGTGAGAATGAACCTTTACCAATACCAACTGGCAAAGACATAGCAGTCACTGATTTTAGCCCAGAGAATGAATGTTTGGCACTGTTGTTATTTGTGCTTAGACAAACTGTGAAGTGGCCGTGTTTTGTCTCACTTTATCATAGAATCAGAGTAACCTTGTCTATGGTTGGTATTCTGTGAGACTGCTTATGTAGGATCATAGAACATGGCCTAGTTGTGAGTGCCAGGACAGCTCCTGGATGTGTGAGGCTTCCTTTGTTTCACTTTCTCAGAGGCTAATGATACACTTCATTTGTTCTAGTTCATGAAATGAACATAGATTTTGCTGAAGAAACAGTAAAATGTTTATAATTGCTGAAAATTGTCTTGACTGTCTAACACCTGGAAAAAAGTTGAATTCCAATAAACATTTGTCCCCACTCTTTTAAGATAAGAGTGATTGGACTTGTACCATTTTATAATTGCATAAACAAATGAGCTGGAAGGGCTCTTTCACTGTATAGTGTTAGCACTGAATATTATTTTTAAAAAGCTTATTTTATTGCAGAAGTGGATTGATGTGCACGGTTCCTAACTGAATGCTCCACATGCAAAGCTCTACTATTGGAATCAAGTATGATTGAATGTTATGCTCCACAGGTACTGCTGCTCCTAGATCTCAATGGGTTATGAGTTCTGCATGGTCACTCTCTGTGGTAGCCTAACCCTGCCATTGCCGATTCACTCATCTCCTCTAAATTCTCCAGTGATTGTTTTAGAGGAACTATATGGATACAGGAAAAGAGGTACCAAGAGTGGAGGGGGTGCTGATCAGAGCACAGGACATTAACTATCTCAGGAAAGCAGACATTGTTCAAAAGAGGGGCAATTTTTCTGCTTTCTATTTGTCAGAGATGCCCAATGAACTGAAGCCCAAAGCAGAGAGGAAGAAATGAAACCACTTCTTGTTTATACCCATGTCACCAAGCTTATTTTATATTAGAGTGACAATAATTTGAAGTAGATCACTATTCATTCTGTTTAACATACGAAACAAATGTTAAAACTGCTGTTTGAATTAATCAATGTGTATAATTGATTGAAATGAAATCAAGAATGCGTTTTGTTTTCAAGACCATGCATTTACCAGTAGTCCAGAACTTCATACTGCACTGAAATATCCTGGAGAGTTTGTTCAAAATGTGGTTTCTCACCCATTACTCCTTGATATGAAGATCCAGGAGGCCTGTAGTAGAACCTGGAATTATGCAGAACATGGGTTTTGTTCTGAGAAACCCTGTAATAGATGTACTTGCCCTTTTAATGTAAATCAGTTATCAGCTTTTCTTCTAACCATGGACACAACTAACAAAAAGTCTTGATAAATGAATGAGTATTTTAGGCAACTTTGAAATACTTTAGACATGGAATATAGAATTATTTTTATTCCTTTATCTTAAAAATATTCTGATCTATGAAGAACTTTCAGAACTTTCCTATTGAAATGGCTTTCTTGAAAGATCTTCAAAATACCAAGTAATATTTAAATTATTTTTTTATTAAGGTAACATTGATATACAATCTTATGAAAGTTTCACATGAGCAACATTGAGGTTAATACATTCACCCATATTATCAAGTCCCCTCACACCCCACTGCAGTCACTGTCCATTAGCATAGTAAGATGCTATAGAGTCATTACTTGTCTTCTCTGTACTATACTCCCTTCCCCAAGACCCCCCTACATTATGTGTGCTAATAATATTGCCCCTTAATGCTGTCTCCCTACCTCCCAACCCATCCTCCCCACCCCCTTCCCTTTGGTAACTGCTAGTCCCTTCTTGGAGGCTGTTAGTCTGCTGCTGTTTTGTTCCATCAGTTTTGTTTCATTGTTTATACTCCACAAATGAGTGAAATCATTTGTATTTGTCTTTTTCAGCCTGGCTTATTGCACTGAGCATAATATCCTCTACCTCCATCCATGTTGTTGCAAATCGTAGTATTTGTTTTCTTCATATAGCTGAATAATATTCCATTGTGCATATGTACCACCTTTTCTTTATCCATTCATCTACTGATGGACACGTTGGTTACTTCCATATCTTGGCTACTGCAAATAATACTGCGATAAACAAATGGGTGCATATGTCTTCTTCAATCTGTAATCTTGTTTTCTTCTGGTCAATTCCTAGGAGTGCAATTCCTGGGTCAAATGGTATTTCTACTTTTAGTTTTTTGAGGAACCTCCATACTGCTTTCCACAATGGTTGAATTAATTTATATTCCCACCAACAGTGTAGGAGGGGTCCCCTTTCTTTGCATCCTGAACAGCATTTCTTGTTCCTTGTCTTTTGGATGTTGACAATCCTAATTGGTGTGGGGTTATATCTCACTGTGGTTTTAATTTTCATTTCTCTGATAATTAGTGATGTGGAGTATTTTTTCATATGCCTGTTGGCCATCTGAATTTCTTCATTGGAGAAGTGTCTGTTCAGATCCTCCACCCATTTTTTAATTGGGTTATTTACTTTTTGGGTGTTGAGGTGTGTAAGTTCTTCATATATTTTGAATGTTAACCCTTTATTGAATGTCATTTACAAATATATTCTCCCATACTGTAGGATGCCTTTTTCTTCTACTGATGGCGTCCTTTGTTGTACAGAAGCTTTTTAGTTTGATCTAGTCCCCCTTGTTCATTTTTTATTTTGTTTCCCTTGCCTGAGGAGATGCGTCCAGGAAAAAATTACTTGTGTTTATATTAAAGAGATTTTTGCCTATGTTTTCTTCTAAGAGTTTTATGGTTTCATGACTTACATTCAGGTCTTTGATCCATTTCATGTTAACTTTTGTGTATAGGGTTAGACAATAATCCAGTTTCATTCTCTTGCATGTAGCTGACAAGTTTTGCCAACACCAGTTGTTGAAGAGTCTGTCATTTCCCCATTGAATATCCATGGCTCCTTTATCCTTTATTAATTGGCCATATATGTGTAGGTTTATATCTGGGCTCTCTATTCAGTTCCACTGATCTATGGGTCTGTTCTTGTGCCAGTACCAAATTGTTTTGATTACTGTGAGTTTGTAGTAGAGCTTGAAGTTAGGGAGCATAATCCCCCTAACTTTGTTCTTCCTTCTCAGGATTGCTTCAGCTATTCACAGTCTTTTGTGGTTCCATATGAATTTTAGAACTATTTGTTCTGGTTCGTTGAAGAATGCTTTGGTATTTTGATATGGATTGCATTGAATCTGTAGATTTCTTTAGTCAGGATGCACATTTTGACAATATTAGTTCTTCTAATCCATGAGCACAGGATGTGTTTCCATTTATTGATATCTTCTTTAATTTCTCTCATAACTGTCTTGTAGTTTTCAGGGTATAGGTCTTTCACCTCCTTGGTTAGGTTTATTCCTAGGTATTTTATTCTTTCTGATATAATTATAAATGGAATTGTTTTCCTGATTTCTCTTTCTGCTGGTTCATCATTAGTATATAGGAATGCCCCAGATTTCAGTGTATTAATTTTTTATCCTGAAACTTTTTTAAATTCAGTTACTAGTTCTAGTAGTTCCTTGGTGGATTCTTTAGGGTTTTTTATGTATAATATAAAGTCATCTGCAAACAGTGACAGATTAACTTCTTTCTTACCAGTTTGGATGCCTTTTATTTCTTTGTGTTGTCTGATTGCCATGGCTAGGACCTCCAGAACTATGTTGAATAAAAGTGGGGAGAGTGGGCATTTTTGTCTTGTTCCTGATCTTAAAGGAAAAACTTTGAGCTTCTCACTGTTAAGTATGATGTTGGCTATGGGTCTTTCACAGATGGCCTTTATTATATTGAGGCACTTGCCCCCTATACCCATTTTGTTGAGAGTTTTTATCATGAATGGATGTTAAATTTTGTCAAATGCTTTTTTAGCATCTATGGAGATGATCATGTGGTTTTTATCCTTCTTTTTGTTGATGTGGTGGATGATGTTGATGGATTTTCGAATGTTGTACCATACTTGCATACCTGGAATAAATCCTACTTGATCATGGTGGATAATATTTTTGATTTATTTTTTAATTCAGTTTGCTAATATTTTGTTGAGTATTTTTACATCTTTGTACTTCCGGGATATTGGTATGTAATTTTTTTTTTTGTAGTGTCTTTGCCTGGTTTTGGTGTTACTGTGATGCTGGCATCATAGAATGAGTTTGGAAATATTCCTTCTTCTTCCAGACTTTGGGAAACTTTAAGGAGGGTTAGTATTAGGTCTTCACTAAATGTTTAGTAAAATTCAGTGGTGAAATCAACTTGTCTCAGGGTATTATTCTTAGGCAGTTTTTTGATAACCAATTCAGTTTCACTGGTCTGTTCAGACTTTCTTTTTCTTCCTGGGTCAACCTTTTTTGAGAAAGTTGTCCATTTCTTCTAGGTTATCCAGTTTGGTAGCATATAACTTTTCACAGTATTCTCTAATAATTCTTTGCATTCTCTGGTGTCCATAGTGATTTTTCCTTTCTCATTTCTGATTCTGTTTATGTGTGTAGTCTCTCTTTTATTCTTGATAAGTCTGGCTAAGGGGTTATCTATCTTGTTAATTTCCTTGAAGAACCAGCTGCTGCTCTCATTGATTCTTTCCATTGTTCTATTCTCAATTTTATTTATTTCTTCTCTGATTTTTATTATGTCCCTCCTTCTACTGACTTTGGGCCTCATTTGTTCTTCTTTTTCTAGTTTCATTAATTGTAAATTTAGACTGTTCATATGGGATTGTTCTTCTTTCCTGAGGTAAGTTTCTATTGCAATATACTGCCCTCTTAGCATGGCCTTCACTGTATCCCACAGATTTTTGCAGTGTTGAGTTATTGTTTTCATTTGTCTCCATATATTTCTTGATGTCTGTTTCTGTTTGTTCACTGACCCATTAATTATTTAGGAGCATGTTGTTAAGCCTCCATGTGCTTGTGGGCTTTTTTGTTTTCTTTGAATAATTTATTTCTAGTCTTATACCTTTGTGATCTGAGAAGCTGGTTGGCGTAATTTCAATCTTTCTGAATTTACTGAGGCTCTTTTTGTGGCCTAGTATGTGATCTTTTCTGGAAAATGTTCCATGTGCACTTGAGAAACATGTATTTCCTGCTGCTTTTGGTTGGAGTGTTCTGTAGATGTCTGTTAGGTCCATCTGTTCTAATGTGTTATTCAGTGCCTCTCTTTCCTTACTTTTGTTATGTTTGGTTGATCTATTCTTTGGAATGAGTGGTATGCTGAAGTCTCCTAAAATGAATGCATTCATTCTATTTCCCCCTTTAATTCTGTTAGCATTTGTTTCCCATATTTAGGTGCTCCTGTATTAGTTGCATAGATATTTATGATGGTTATATTCTCTTGTTAGACTGATCCCATTATCATTATGTAATTTCCTTTGTCTCATTACTTTCTTGTTTTGAAATCTAGTTAGTCTCATACAAATACTACAACTTCTGATTTTTTTCCATATCAATTGCATGAAATATCTTTTTCCATCCCTTCACTTTTAGTGTGTATATGTCTTTGAGTTTGAAGCAAGTCTCTTGTACGCAGCATATAGGTGGGTCTTTTTTTTTTTTTGTCCAGTCTGTATCTCTATGTCTTTAGATTGATGTTTTCAGTCCATTTACAGTTAGGGTGATTATCGATAGTTATGTACTTATTGCCATTGCAGGCTTTAGATTTGTGATCACCAAAGGTTCAAGGGCAGCTTCTTTACTATCTAACAGTCTAACCTAACTCACTTAGTATACTATTTCAAATGCATTCTAAAGATTCTTTTTTTCTCCCTTCTTTTTCTTCCTCCTCCACTCTTTGTATATTAGGTGTCATATTCTGTACTCTTTGTGTATCCCTTGACTGACTTTGTGGGTAGTTGATTTAATTTTGCATTTACTTAGCAATTAATTGGTCTATTTCCTTTACCATGGTTTTATTTACTCTGGTGACAGCTATTTTGCCTTAAGAGCACTTCTGTCTATAGCAGTCCCTCAAACTTCACTGTAGAGATGGTCTTGTGGCTGGTAAATTCCCTCAACTTTTGCTTATCTGAAAATTGTTTAATCCCTGCTTCAGATTCAAATGATAATCTTGCTGGATAGAGTATTCTTGGTTGGAGGCCCTTCTGTTTCATTGCATTAAGTATTTCATGCCACTCTCTTCTGGCCTAAGGTTTCTGCTGAGTAGTGTGATGGTAGCCTTTTAGGCTTTCCTTTGTACATAATTTTTTTTTTCTCTCCCTGGCTGTTTTTAACACTCTCTTGCTGTCTTTGATCTTTGCCATTTTAATTATTATATGTCTTGATGCTGTCTTCCTTGGGTCCCTTGTTTTGGGAGATCTGTGTACCTCCATGACCTGAGAGAGTATTTCTGTCCCCGGATGGGGGGAGTTTTCAGCAATTATTTCCTCAAAGAGACTTCCTGTCCCTTTTTCTCTCTCTTCTTCTCCTGGTAACTCTATAATGTGAATATAGGATTTGGATTGGTCACACAGTTCTCTTATTAGTTTTTCATTCCTGGAGATCCTTTTTTCTCATTTTTACTCAGCTTCTTTGTATTTCTGTTCTCTAATTTCCATTTCATTTACCATTCCTCTACCTCATCTAATGTGTTTAAATCTCTCCATTGTATGTTTCATTTCAAATACCTTATTTTTCAATGTTTCTAACTCTTTCTTGAAGTTGTCCTTGAGATCTTGAAAATTTTTCTATAGCTCAGTGAGCATGTTTCTGATTTTTATTTTGAAATCTTTATCCAGAAGATTTATGATTTCTGTTATAACTTATCCCTCTTTCTAGTGTTTGAGGTTTTCTGGTTTGTACAAAATTCTTTTGTCATTTCGTAATTCTAATGATTATTATGGAATAATAACTTTTTGTATGCGGCTCCCTCTAGTGCCCTGGCACTCTACTCTCTGAAGCCACCCAGCTCCTGTAGTGATGGAAGGGTTGCAGGCACATGGAACCAGTGTCTGCTGGGTGGAAAAGCTCTCTCCTGCTTCCTGGCCACAGTGCCTTTCTCTACTGCTAGGACAAGTGAACTGTATGCACAAGGTGATGCTTTTGCATTATGCCCCTGTAGCTGCCATTGGCAGGGCCACCCTCCAGCTGGCCTCACATGATAGCAGGGTCATTAGGTGTGTGGACCAGTGCCTGCCAGGAGGAAGGAATAACAGGCTGCACTGGGGAGCCTTGGTGCTGTGCTACCAGCCAGGAGGGTGGATTGCCTGAAGCTCCTGAAAGTTTCCAACCTGCTGGGCTGAGTGTGCCAGGACAATTTTGTCCACCTGTCCTTTCTCCTGAGCCACAAGCTGTGTGTAATCCTTACCCCTTTAGAAGCCCTCTTGCAGTTGGGAAATCTTTCAAAATGCCCACCTTTCTTTTGTCCTGGAGTGACCAGTTGTGGGTACCTATTCTCCACAAGCAGCTGGAATCTCAGTCTCTCTAAGTATTCTCCTTGTCTTTGCCTTCCAACCCTACTAATCTCCAGAGCACCATGTAGTGTGGACTTGTGCTCCCAGAACAGATCTCCAGGGATGTGTGTTTAGCAATTCTTGGCTTCTACTCCCTCCCCACTCCTTTTGTCTTCCTCCTGCTTGTGACCTGGGGTTAGGGAGGGTTTGGGTCCTGCCTGATCACAACTTTGCTACTTTACCTTTTCTGTGAGTTCTCTTTTCCTCAGATGTGGGCAGTCTGTTGCAGTCTTCAGATTGCTCTTTCAGGATTAGTTGTATTTGCTGATTTTTTCATGTTATATGTGATTCTTAGAGGAAGTTTCTGCCTCACTTCTCAAACCACCATCTTTTTCCTCTTTTCCTCAATATTTAGATATTTTAAGCTCTTGAATTGACATTTACCTTCAACCTTCTCCTCAGAGAAGTTTGGACTATAATCTGAACTATTTAGGAAAGGAGTCTGATACTACAATCTTGCACCAATATTTAGCAGAGAAGTTTTTATAATCCTTCTAGAAGGATGCTAATGGCCTGTGTTTATCCAACACAGAATGTGATAGCTCAGAGTACTCCTATGTTTCTTACATAGACAAATAGACAGAATCAGTGTGAGTATGGACATGGGATAGATAATGATCAAGAGATGATCCAAGATTCTTGTGAGAAGGCATGAAGTAAATCAGGAAATTTAGCAAGTTGTCAGTAAGCAAAAGGGAAAACTGACTATGAACCGACAAGGTCCATTAGTATAATTGTGAATTCAGCATATTCCAGGGACTTTTAGGGAACAAATAAATCAGTCTACTCAGATCTTTCCTCCTGAGATTAACATTTGTTAAGTGTTACTTGGCTTTACTGAATAGAAATATTCCAGACTCCTTTTCCCATCCTAAGCCAAATATCAGCCATATATTTAAAAATCATAGCCTGGTTTACAATCTTCATTAGACTGTCAATTGTTCACTATGTAGGTCACTACCATGACTATTAACATTATTACTGAATATCATTATATTTATTAGTATTCTCTAGAAATGTATTAACCCAGAATTTGGCTCAATCTGACCCAGATTCCTGGGCCAAGAGGTTACTGATTTAACCTTCAACTTTGCTCTTTAAAAGCTGAAATGAAATGCAAAGCAATTTAAATAGTTATGTGTGGTTTCTAATGTTTCACACCAGGTGGCCTCACAAGCACCAGGAAACCTACATGAGCCTGTATGGGAAGCTCCCCAGGGGTTCTTCATACAAGGCAGAGGAGGTGGAGAGAAAGGAGAAAGGGATAAATATAGGAATTAAGTACCTCTTAGGAAAAATTCTCTGAAAAAAGTACTTCTCTATTTTGTATTCAATGTGGCTGCCAAAGACATCCTACTTAAGATTAAGCCATGGTATAATTATTTGTTTGCTTTTAAGTTCATTACTGATATATTAAGTACAAGCACATATTTTAGTTCACTTACAGGTCTTAGACCCATACACTTAAATCACTAATGAAGCCACATTAGTGTCCACACAATCAGGAAAATGTTTTGAATTTTCTATGGCAGGCCTAATTTTAAACATTATTTCCTCTTTTCCTCATAAAGGATTGAAATGTCTAGAAATACTACTATGTTTTCATTAACAGTAGTGAAAGCAAAATATTTTTCATTTCTAAGCCTTGACTTTTGATTTGTAAGTGGTTACCTTTTTTTTAGAATATAAACCATTTATATGGAAATCTATCCAGCTTGAAAAATAAAATGTCAGATGAAGCATGAGAAAAGAGTATTTTAAGTTTTGATCCTTTGGTCTTTTTACTGATTGTAACACTGACCCAGGGCCCTTAAGATTCTTTGACTAGTTTCTCCATCTCGGAAATAGTTTCTAAGTTTGGAACCCATGAAAATATTGTTTGACTTAAAATACTACCAACATTTGTTAGCCTCCCCAATGCTATCTCTTTTTCATTTTCCTGTATCTGTGCCTTAACTGTCTGTTATGGCCCTTTGAAATGATCACTTTGTAAACCCATTCAGGGTGAGAGCAGAAGCACCTGCCAGTGCCATTTCCATTTGACCCAATCTCTCAGATGTTCACTTGGGACTTGCTTAACAAGACATGACCATGAACAACAAAGGAATAAAATGAGAAGGTGAAAGGAAGGAGAATGTATGGAAGGAAGATTTAAAAAAAGAGAAGAGGGGATGGGCACGACACAGTTTTTTATTATGTATCAGCAGCAGTAACTGGAAATCAGCATCAAAAATTAAATAGTAGTGTTGGAGTCTAGGCATCTTTAAAAATAACCTCATTAATCTAGGTTTTTATTGAATGTTTTAAACTACACAAATTTTCAGACTGTAATTCATTAATTGAAGAACCTACTTTTAAACTACTTGGGATAAAAAGCACTTAAAAATATATCATGTTCATCTATGATTATAATATCCTTTGTGTGGATATTTAAATTGAATTTTAAATTATGATTTTCCTAATTTCCTCCAATTCAATACTGTACAAAGTTAGTCTTACAATACTTCCAGACCTCTTACCCCGGTAGCTCTGTGCATGAAAGTTTTGACAGGAGACCATATGGAGGCAGAGCAGAAAAGTAAACAGGATTCTGCTCTGGGTCAGGAGATCTGGTTTATCATCCCAGTTCAGCTACCTGATGCTGTGAGGTCTTGGATAAATCTGTAATTTTTTTCAGACTATTTGTTTACTGACCTCTGAAGCAAAGGTGGAACCCTCTGCTCACTCACTATTTTTCTTCTACAAAGAAAGAGTAGAAATTATAATTTTTTTATGAATAATTATTCACAAATAGTGACAGTAATTTTATTTCTCTAAATATTATAATTTATAATGAATCCTCATATTACTAAATTATCACTGCATGTGGACAGGAAGATGGCTATTTTACCTGTATGCTACCAGCTCAGAGGGATTGATCATCCATACTGAATTTACAAAAGTATGACATGCTGGTAAGAGTTGGTACATGCCAAGAAAAAAAAAATCAGTGATCAAATAATTTGAGAACTGCTAGTATAAAGAAGGTTTAGAACTTTTTTCTTGAAAGACCTCTCAGAGTCCTGGATACCTTCACAAGTCTCATGGATGTGTAAGAAAAGGAGATACATTTTCTGCAACATATTCGATTCCAAACTCCCAGAGAGACTACTTCTGCAGAGCACTTGGAGAAGCTCATCTCATATCACGCAGCCAACAATTTGCTGGAATTGGATGAAAAAAATATTTGAAGCCAAACTTTCTCAAACCAAGAAAAGAGATTGTCCCACCAAAATTCAGTGAAGCATACAGAAATATGGCAATTGTGTGGAACAAGGCTTTGTTGGCACCCCCTTCCTTTGTTAAGTGCAGAATTTTTAATCTCTCCCATTCTCCCACTGTCCTTCCCTGTCTCCGTTCCTTTCTTCTCCCTTTCTCCTTTTCATTTCCCTGGCTAATATGTTAAATATATGCTATGTGTGTGTGTGTGTGTGTGTGTGTGTATATATATATATACATATATATATATATATATACACACACATATAATTTATTTATATATAAATGATATATATATGCTATGTATGTGTATGTACATACATATATTTATTTATAAATGATATATATATAATTTGTTTATATATAAATGATATATAAATACTATATTACATATTATATTATTATAACAATTACACTATTTATGAATAATTATTATGCCATAACATATAATTTATTTAAACCTTGTTTGGTACAGTAAACAAATAAAAGTGTTACTGATGTACTTTCACTATGAGGGGGGATGGTACAGATATTTCTCCCTTAATATTCTCATACTTATAGCTAACCCTAAATGAGTTCTTTTAATCTTGATGCCACTAGATCACAGTTTGAAAACCAGTTTTGCATTTGGTGTGACATCAGCATTATGACAGCAGCAGATGTCCCTTATGTTGTCTCCCGCTTCAACAACAAAAATTCAGCATCCATCTACAAACAAACATACATGACACCGTGTGTAATAAGTCAGGCAGAGAATGACAAAGACTGTATAATCTCACTTATATGTGGAATCTGCAAAAGCCTAACTCATAAAAATAGAAAATAGAGTAGTGGGTTACAAGAGGTAGGTGTTGGGGAAAATGGTGAGATTTTGGTCAAAAAGTGTAAATGTCTAGTTAGAAGATGAATAAATTCTGAGGATGTAATTATAGTTTAAAATATTATAGTTTAAAATACTGTATTATATATATGAATGTCATATAATTTGTATTATACACTTGATAGTTGCTAAGGAACAAATCTTAAATATTCACACCCCAAAAAAAGAAATGGTAATAATGTGACATGATGAAGGTCTTAGCTAACACTATGGTGGTAATCATTTTGCAATACGTATGTGTATTAAATCAGCACTTTAATCTGACACAATGCTATATGTCAATTATATCTCAGTAAAGCTAGAAAAATACAGCATATCAGAGTTTTAAAATTGCTTATAATTCCTGGTTATTAATATTTTTAAAAATGTCTTTAATTTCAAAACAGAAACATATGTGACCACATAAAACAATGAGTATAATTCTTACAAAAATTATTTAGAATATTCACTAAATAAAGAATAAATAATTCCAATGTGAAATGAGCAGTGACAATAAACCCTGGGGAGAATAATGATCTGACTTCTAGAATTATACATATATAATATTTAAAATGTCCAGCTTTCAAAAAATGTAAGGCATGAAATGACATAAGTATGCTTATTCACAAGAAAAAAAGAAAATTAACAGAAGATGCCCCTGAGAAGCCTAGACATTGCAATTACAAGACAAAGACTTTTAAACAACTGTCTTTAAAATGCTCAAATAGGTCAAATAAATCATGCAAATACATAAAGAAAACGAGGAAAACGGTGTCTCAACAAATAGAGAAGACCAATAAAGATAAATTATTTTAAAAAAAAGATTTAGAGCTTACAGAGCTGAAAATATAATAACTGACATAAAAAATTCACTAGAGGGATTCAAAAGCAGATTTTAACAGGTGGAAAAAACAATTTGTGAAATTAAGGATAGGTTAATTGACATTATCTAGTCTCAAAAACAGAAATAAAAAAGAGTGAAGAGGAATGAACAGAGCCTAAGAGACTCTCAGTACCAAATATGCATAATGATAATTTTAGAAAAACAATAAATTTGAAGAAATATTGGCTTAAATTTTCCCCAATTTGATAAAACACAAAGCTCTACACAACAAAGAAGTCAGTGGACTACAGAGATAAACTCAGGGATCCACACCAAGACACACTGTAAAAGAGAATATTAAAAGCAGCCAGAGATATCCAAATCATCATATGCAGGCAATCGTCAATAAAATTAACTGTTAATTTCCATCAGAAAACTCTCATCCATATACCTGTTAAAATTATCCTTTAAAAATGAAGGAGAAATTATAACATTCTCAGTTAAACAAAAGTAGAGGGAGGTTGTAGCTAGTAGACCCGCCATACCATAGGTATTCTTCAGACTGAAATAAAGGACATTAGACAGTAACTCTAAGCTATAAGAAGAAATAAACGATACTGGTATACATAATTACACACTATAAAAAGGAGTAATACTGTATTTTTGATTTGTAACTCCTTCAGTGTGGTACATTTGGTTTGTAATAGAGACCAGCACAGAAATGGAAGATTTAGACCAACACTACAAACCTCCTACGCCTGGGAGACAGCTGTAGAACACTCTACCCAACAGAAGAAAGTACATTCTTCTGAAGTTCACATGGAACATTCTCCAGGATAGACCACATGTTAGGTCATGAACAATTGTCAGTAAATTGAGTAAGACTGGAACCATACAGTGGAATGAACTAGAAATTAATAAGAGTAGGAAAACTATAAAATTTGCAAATATGAGTCAGTTAAATAATACACTTTTAAACAACCAGTAAGTCAAGAGATAAGTCACAAGAGAAGTTAGAAAATACTTTTAGATGAATGAAAGCAAAACAAAAAACATGGAATAACTGAAGCAATGCACAAATGAAAAGTTATGGCTATAAACATTAAAAGGAAAAAAATAAAGATCTCAAATCAAAAACAAATTTATACATAAGGAACTAGAGAAAGAAAATCAGGGTAAAACCAAAGCTGGCAGAATAAAGGTTGTAAGTTTAGAGTCCAAAAATAAAGCTATGTATCAATGGCCAGTTGATTTTCAAGGCTATTCAATCGTGAAAGAACAATCTCCAAAATATGGTGCAGAGACAGCTGGCTAGCCACAGCAAAAGAATGAAGTTGGACTCCTACGTCATGCCATGTAGAAAAATGATCAAGATATAAATATGTTACTTAAACTATAAAACTCTCAGAAAAAAACATAGGAGCACATTTTCATGACCTTGGATTTGGCAATGGATTCTTAGAAAGCACAAGTCTCAAAAAGAAAACAGTATGTACACAGGACTTCTTCAAAATTCAAGAGTTTTGTTCATCAAAGAACACTATCAATAGAATGAAAAGACAGCCTAAAAGATGGTACAAAGTATTTGCAAATAATATACCTGATGAGATTTTAGTATCCAGAATATATTTTTAAAAACCTCTTAAACCTCAGCACAAAGTAGGCAATAAAATGGGCCAAATAAAAGTTAGGAAAAAGACTTGAATGGAGAGTTCACCAAAGAAGGTATACAAATGGCAAAGAGGCACATGAAAAGATGCTCAATGTCATTAGTTAGGGGAATGCAAATCAAAACCAAAATTAAATACCATTTCATCCTATGACTATTTTTCTTAAATTAACTTGAAAAAGAGTAAAAATATCACATGTTGGTTGGCAAGATTTTGAGGAAATTAGCACCCTCATACACTGCTAGTAGGAATTTGTATAAAGCATTTGGAAAGTTCCTCAAAAACTTAAGCACAGAGTTACCACATGAGCCAGTAACTCTACTCCTAGGCATATATTCAGAAGATGAAAATCTGGAATTGAAACAATGAGTGTTCATGACGTCACTATTCTCAGTAGCCAGGAGATGGAAACCACTCAAATGTCCATCAGCTCATGCATGGATAAACAAAATGTAGTGGATACATGCAATGGAATGTCATTCAGCCATAAAAAGAATGTAGTGTTACATGCTACAACATGGATCAACCTTGAATACATTGTGCTAAGTGAAAGAAGCCAAACACAAGAGGCTACTACTGTATGCTTCCATGTCTAGTCATGCCAAGAAGCAGCAAATCCTCAGACACAGTAATGAGATTAGTGTTTGTCAGACAGAGTGGGGGGGGATGGAGTAACTGCTTAATTGGAACAGGGATTCGTTTTGGAGCAATGTAAGTATTTTGGAACGAAATAGTTGTGAAGGTTGTTTCACACCATTGTGAATTTACTAAGTGCCACTGATTTGAACACCAAAAAAAGTGGTTAAAATGAGAAATTTTATGTTGTCTGTATTTTACCACAGTAAAAAATGTTTGTTTTTAAAGGCCCTAAAGCAGTGGTTTTACAAGGGGAAATTCTTTTATCTCTCAAAGGTGTTAATTGAATTTTTGGTTACTTCTATTAAAGAACTTTATGTGAGTGCATCAAATGTATCAAATAGCATTTTGCTTTATTATTTTTGCTGCCTTCTAAGCCAAATCTTGAAATATTACATAACAGCCTCATAAGAAATATACAGTAGAGAAACTCTATCAGGAAAATAAAAGCAGGCTTATGGAATTTTCTCTCAGCCTATTGATATAGTAAGCAATAACATATGGTATTATGATGGGCATTTTTATACCCTTGCCTAGACGAGGGAAAATGAAAAATGGAAATAGAAATGGAAATGAAAATGGAAACTCACTAGTCAGTTTTCAACCTCTATTTCTGTGGGTTAGCTCCTTCTTCCTTTTATGGTGGTTACTGCTGAATGGACAACATTTTAGATAGTTTGTTTAGAAGAAGAAATAACAGCCTATTTGAACTTCCTGTCTCTGGATTTAGGCTTTGGGAATGATCCCACTGCTCCCTTCCCACATGACAATCTTTTCTAGGTGATGGCTATTAACAAATCCCTCTTCAGTATCTGCGAGAGGCTCCATGTCCTAAGGTGTTAGTAAAGTTTTAGGTATGACATTTCCTAGCTCTGTACTGGCTCGCATGTCTGGATGCTTTCATTTGTCAGTGTCACAAATAAAATGTAGAAGTATCAATCTCAGTGACTATAACTGTGTCTGTTAGCTGGAACTGCGGGGGAAGGATTTGCTTCAGTGAGTTAAGGTGGGGCTCACACAGTGTAATTTTATAAAAAAATGAGTACCACTGAGCTGGCCGTTAAAACCAACTCTGATTCTCACTTTCCCCATACAAATCCTCTATCCCCTATGCTGATCTGTTTGTTATTCCTGGAGCAACATTTCCTCATACCCACCATCTGGCTTTTTAAAAGGAAAAAGCTTCTTATTTTTTTTATTAATCAATTCCTTTTAATGTATTTATTTTTTTATTTTATCAAATGTACATCACAGTAGTTCAACGGTCCTCCTCTCCCTCCTCCCCATCCACACACCTCACCCTTGGCAACCTCTAGTCACTTCTCAGTGTCTGTGAGTCCCCTGCTGTTTTGTTCATTCCATTTTGCTTTATTTTTATATTCCACAAACAGATGAAATTGTATGGTATTTGTCTTTCTCCACCTGGCTTATTTCACTCATCATAGTACCTTCTAGATCCATCCATCTTATGGCTGAATAATATTACACTGTGTATATGCACCACATCTTCTTTTTCCAGTCATTTATTAATGGAGACTTAGGTTGCTTCCATATCTTGGCTATTGCAAACAGTGCAGAGATAAACAGGGGTGCATGTATCTTTTCGAATCAGGGATCTTGTTATCTTTCATATGCCACATTAACAAAAAAAAGGATAAAAACCACATGATCATCTTAATAGATGCTGAAAAAGCATTTGACCAAATTCAACATATATTCATGATAAAAACTCTCAACAAAATGGGTATAGAGGGTACATATCTCAACATAGCAAAAGCCATATAAGACAAACCCACAGCCAACATCATACTTAACAGTAAAAAGGTGAAAGCTTTTCCTCTGAGATCAGGAACAAGACAAAGATGCCCACTCTCACCATTATTCAACACAGCACTGGAAACAGGTTCCTTTTGAAAGTACCTTTATATTTTTCTCCAAAATGCATATGTATTACTGACTAAAAGTTAACCTTTCCTTGACTGTCTCTCTGAAACCTACACAAAGCTCTCTCTATCCCTTTCACACTGTCTTGGCACTTTAGAAGAGTAAGTTCAAGAGTGCTCATTGTAATGTCCTAGGAAAATGACCTACTGGCAAGTCATGTTTTCCTACACAAGTGTGTCAAATATATCTTAAAGTCAGTGAATACCTCTGTAACTGCCATTTACTCATTAAATTAGATAACATAATGCAGTATGTTACTTGAATCAAAGGAGGTTCTTCTTAAATACTGGCTTCTCACCCACATCTCAGTTCTCCCTCAACCTCACTACCCAAGCACAAATAACTTATCCCTTGAGTTCAGGACTGAAATTTATCATATCTTGATGATGCTGTTTTGTATTAAGGTTAACAAATGTGAGGGAGACCTTCTGCAGCATATATATTCTTCCTCCAATATTGCAAATTAGGACCTATTTTTAATGGTCCTTCTTACTCTCACCTACATTATCCAGGCCTATCTGTTTCCCCACTGTAGATTTAAGGAATGGATCTCACCACTGCAATACATGCAAAAGCCATGCAAACAAAATGCCCTGTGCCAGAGGAACAGGAGGAAGGTGATAACAAGGAGCACTTCTGCTTGACCCCAGAGACTGGACTTCGGTCACCTAGCCATCAATCAAAAAATGTGAAGAGAAAGTCAACATTATGGACATTTTCATAGTTTTGTGTTATTTGGCAAGTGGACAAGGGACATCTAAAACTAGCTTGACCTCAGTTATTTTCCCCTAAAAGGATATTGCTGAAATTATATACAGAAAAAAACAACAACAAATAGCAAACAAGATACCAATTTTTATTTGATGATGGCCTTTACACTTTGGTAAAACTGTGGTGACTCCTTAAACTGTCAAAAAGCCAAAGACCCTCTCCTTCTCCCTAAGCTCAAATCCAGATATTGAGCTCTTATCCCCCTCTGCCTGACTCAAGTAACAGGAGCATTAAACAGTGGTGAAGATACACCCCCACCCACCCCCACACACACGTTAATGTGACTCAAAACAAAAGAAAGCCAAAAACAAAAGCTGAAGGATATGTAAATACGCAGGCTCTCAGGAATCTCTTTTCCACTTATTTTTCTATTTTGTAGATATAAATGGAGACTTTGATGCCACCTTCTCAACACACACGTGTAGCTTGGTCCCCAAATCCACAAATTAGAATAATTAATTAAATCAGCTTTCTCCCTGCTGTGTGTAGGAAAGAGAAGATAAGAAGGAAAGCCCCTCAATGTCTAACCATTGCTTTGTATACAATTTTCATTCAAGACACTTCTACTCTGATCTCACCTTCTCCAGTCTGTATTTGCTTCTTTTTTTTTGAATAATTTCTATTATTTGATGTTCTACATTATTTGTCAGTTAATTGCATAGGTTTCTGTATTGTATTATTACCTGTTTCTTGTATCCGCTTCACCAATAAGGCTGTGGCTTTTTTTAGGCTTGTGACAGGTCCTCCTGTGACTTCTACTGCTGTTTACGTAGTATTGGGCTCAATAAAATTGGGATATATTTGTGCACCTGTCAGAGTAGAGGTCACCTAAGCAGAACCAAAATGAAGTGAACACAAATCTAGGCCATTGGTTTAGATGAGCAAATTATAGTGACCAATGAAGTGATGGAAGCTTCTTTTGTAACAGACAGCTACCTGTTGTTTAGTTCTATTTGATTTTAATCCTGTTTTTTGAGCTGAACATTCCCTAAACATCATAAGTTATTTGATATCAAAGAACAAATGTTTTTATTCCTTTGTTCCTTCATGCCTGCCCTAGGAAATAACCATGAAATGGAGCTTATTTAATGTTTCCCATATATTTTTTGTGATAGAGTAATTCATTTGGTGAAAATATCTTGGGTATCAAATTCCCCATAAGAGTGACACTGAGAGACTGTGACCAACATGTGATTCACTTTTTAATGCACAATTGGTATAGAAAGATTATGGGTTCTTGGGCTGAGTTTTAAAGCAGAACTGACGTTTGTGCTGTAAAATTCAAGCAATGCAATTTTGTAAATAGCATACACACACACACACACTCTCTCTCTCTCTCTCTCTCTTCCTCTCTCTCTCTCTCTCTCGCCAAACATTAGAATTAACTCTGAACTTACCTAGGTTTATCAGTCATAGATTCTAAAGCATAAATTGCCATCTAGAGAATGTTAGCTCCATACCCTTCAGAGAATAATAAAGACTAGATGATCAGCATTAAAGAAACACCAATATAATTTAAGAAGAGAAAAACATGAAAAGCACCCAAATACATACCAGTTGGAGACTGCTCAGGTAGATTTTGACACATTCAACAGAATGTGATGTTAAATAGACAAAAGCCAAATTTTAACTTAAAATTACTTAATTAAAAAATTATATATCTGTACCTTTCTACATATGTATCTTTATAATACATATATAAATATTATAGTCTATATGGAAATTTATTGTGTAATTTTATAATACTGTTGTGCAAGATGTCTGATTTTCACTACATGAATTTTCTAGCCTGTTTTGATGTTCTTCATATGTCCAAGTAGAAATATTTCAGTAGAAAATGGTTGATCATTTACTCATGAATTGTTTCTTCTTTTTTTACCTTTAACACTTTTATGAGATGTAATCAGCAGATGTAAAATTACAACATATTTACAGTGTATAGCACGATGATTTGGTATATGTGTACATTGTGAAACATTTATCACAGTCAAATTAATTCATATATCCATCATCTAACATAGTTACCTTTGTATGTGTGTTTGTATGGTAAGAATGCATAAAATCTCTTTTAGCAAATTTCAAGTATATGGTCCAGTATTATTCACCAGAATCACCATGCTGTACATTAGATCCCCAGACCATACTCTTCTGATAACTAAAAGTGTGTACCGATTAACCAATTTTTCCCCCCTTACCCCACCCCCATGCCCTGGTAACCACCATTCTACTCTCTTAGTCTATGAGCTCTTTTTTTAGATTCCACATATAAGTGATACCACACAGTTTTTGTCTTTCCCTGTCAGGCTTATGTCATTTAGCATAATACCCTGTAGATTAATCCATGTTGTTGCAAACAATATGACATTCCTTATTTTTATGGCTGAATCATATTCCAGTGTGTGTGTGTGTGTGTGTGTGTGTGTGTGTGTGTGTGTGTGTGTGACATTTTCTTTACCCGTTCTTCTGTCAAGGGATACATGTTTCCATATCTTGGCTATTGTGAAATGGTACAAAGAACGTGGATGTACAAATATATCTCTAAGATAATGATTCTGTTTCCTTTGTTTCCAATACCCAGAAGTGGGATTGTTAGATCAGATGATAGTTGTATTTTTAATTTTCTGAGGAACTACCATACTGCTTCACATAATGGCTGTGCCAGATTACATTCCCACCAACAGCATACAAGGGTTCACTTTCCTCCACATCCTTGCCACAATTTGTTATCTCCTGCTTTTTTATAATAGCCACCTTAACAGGTGTGAGGTAATATACATCATTATAGTTTTCATTTGCATATCCCTGATAATTAGTGATGTTGAACATCTTTTCCTATACTTGGCCATTTGAATGTCTTTTTTGGAATAATGTCAATTCAGGTCCCTTAACCATTTTTAATTCGGTTATCAGGTTTATTGCTCTTGAATTATTAGAGTTACTTTTACATTTTTGTATATTACCCCCTTATCTGATATATGATATTCAAATACTTCCTCCCTTTCCATAGATTACCTTTCCATGTTGTTGACTGTTTCCTTTGCTGTGCAGAAACATTTTAGTTTGATGTGGTTACACTTGTTTACTTATACTTTTGTTGCTCATGCTTTTGGTGTCAGATCCAAAAAATCATTGCAAAGACAACTGTCAAGGAGGATTTTTCTGTCTTCTATTTTCTCCTCGGAGTTATACAGTTTCCAGTATAATACTTAGGTCTTTAATCCATTTTTTTTGAGAGGGCATCTCTCATATTTATTGATCAAATGGTTGTTAACAACAAAATTCTATATAGGGGAATCAACGCACAATGCACAATCAGTAATCGATCTCAAGCCTAATTCTTGTCAGTCTCCAATCTTCTGAAGCATAACGAACAAGTTCTTACATGGTGAACAAATTCTTACATAGTGAATAAGTTCTTACATGGTGAACAGTGCAAGGGCAGTCATCACAGAAACTTTCGGTTTTGATCATGCATTATGAACTATAAACAATCAGGTCAAATATGAATAATTCGTTTGATTTTTATACTTGATTTATATGTGGATCCCACATTTTTCCCTTTATTATTATTATTATTATTATTTTTATTTTTAATAAAATGCTGAAGTGGTAGGTAGATGCAAGATAAAGGTAGAAAACATAGGTTAGTGTTTGTAAGTGAGCAAATGTAGATGATCAGGTGTGTGCCTGTAGACTATGTGTTAATCCAAGCTAGACAAGGGCATTAAAAAAATCCATGGATGCAGAAGATTTCTCTCAAAACAGGGGGGGTGAGGTTCTAAGCCTAACCACTGTTGATCCCCAATTTCTCACCTGATGGCCGCCCTGGGACTCTGCCTGTCTTAGGTTGTTCCTCCCTTGAGGAATCTTACCCGTCTCTGGCTAACCAGTCATCTTCCGGGGCCATACAGGGAGATGTAAAGTTGGTAAGTGAGAGAGAAGCCATATTGTTTGAAAAGGTTAGCTTTTTACTTCTTTTCAGATTTATGCCCTGTGGCTTCTATGCCCAGCATGTGTCTTGAGGTATCTTTACCACTTGGAGGAATTATGATACTCAGTAAATACGATATGAGGCACAAATTCTATATAAGGGTTGTAATTAGGAAGGAAGAAGAAAAGCTATAGAGGTAGCAAACGAAAGAAAACATGGGAGGATTGATTATTTCTTAGACATATCTTCTTGTAGAGTAACTTCAGCATGTATTGGTTTTAAACTACTAATTAAATTGTGCACACACATTAACATAATAGGAATACAGTTACATAACCAAAGCAGATCTATAATTACCAGCCATCTCCAGTGAAGCCAAGAAAACCAGTTACGCACCCTAGGCATTTGTGAAAATTTGTCTATGTTATGATGGATATTGTCCAACTGAACTTGAACAGTCTGAGAGAAATCAGACAAATTAAAACAACCCATTCCTGGAAACTGTTCACATCCCATATGTTCTTTTAACATAGATAGTCTGTAGTCATAAGATTTTGGAGCACTACAACTTGCACTTCTCCTAATTCTTGGTTGAGTTCCAACAGTATAGATCCAGACAAATTTGTTGTTATACTGAAAGCACAGACCAGCTTAGATATCTCCTTCTTCATTCCAATGGCAAGTCCAGGAACCGGTGGGATGGATGCAGCTACAACTGCAGCACCGCCTGGATCTTTGCTGAGGTTTTTTGATGATCATCTTCTGGTATGACTCTTCCACAGAGTGCTGATGTTGGAAGTTCTTCTTCATATCAAATCTTAGTTCATTTTCTGGGTAGCCAAATTAAGCTTTGATCCTCTGTATAAACACAAACAGACCCTTTGCCCACACTTTGATATGCCCTTTATAACATTGTGTAGAACTCATTGGAGGTCATCACACAGGAACTGATTTTTTTTTAAGAGAAAGGAATATTATCAGAAAAGTGTACCTCCATAGCCGATTATCTGACACCCTTTAAGTGATCAAACTTAAGGATATTTAAAGCATGCATTAATCATTGATTTACAGTTAGTTTTACCCTAACACAGAGTAATCCCCCTTTTCTTTCTTTCTTTTCTTTCTTTATCTTTAATCTACACTTACATGAAGAATACTATGTTTACTATGCTCTCCCCTATACCAGGTCCCCCCTATAAACCAATTTACAGTCACTGTCCATCAGCATAGCAAAATGTTGTAGAATCACTATTTCTCTTCTCTGTGTTGTACAGCCCTCCCCTTTCTCCCTCCCCCCCATGCATGCTAATCTTAATACCCCCTTTGTTCTTCCCCCCATTATCCCTCCCTGCCCACCCATCCTCCCCAGTCCCTTTCCCTTTGGTACCTGTTAGTCCATTTTTGGGTTCTGTAATTCCGCTGCTGTTTTGTTCCTTCAGTTTTTCCTTCATTCTTATACTCCACAGAAAATTGAAATCATTTGGTATTTCTCTTTCTCTGCTTGGCTTATTTCACTGAGCATAATACCCTTAAGCTCCATCCATGTTGCTGCAAATGGTAGGATTTGCCCTCTTCTTATGGCTGAGTAGTATTCCATTGTGTATATGTACCACATCTTCTTTATCCATTCATCTACTGATGGACATTTAGGTTGCTTCCAATTCTTGGCTATGTAAATAGTGCTGCGATAAACATAGGGGTGCATCTGTCTTTCTCAAACTTGATTGCTGCATTCTTAGGGTAAATTCCTAGGAGTGGAATTCCTGAGTCAAATGGTAAGTCTGTTTTGAGCATTTTGATGAACCTCCATACTGCTTTCCACAATGGTTGAACTAATTTACATTCCCACCAGCAGTGTAGGAGGGTTCCCCTTTCTCCACAGCCTCACCAAGATTTGATGTTGTTTGTCTTTTGGATGGCAGCCATCCTTACTGGTGTGAGGTGATACCTCATTGTAGTTTTAATTTGCATTTCTCTGATAATTAGCAATGTGGAGCATCTTTTCATGTGTCTGTTGGCCATCTGTATTTCTTTTTTGGAGAACTGTCTGTTCAGTTCCTCTGCCCATTTTTTAATTGGATTATTTGTTTTTTGTTTGTTGAGGCATGTGAGCTCTTTATATATTTTGGACGTCAAGCCTTTATTGGATCTGTCATTTTCAAATATATTCTCCCATACTGTAGGGTTCCTTTTTGTTCTATTGATGGTGTCTTTTGCTCTACAGAAACTTTTCAGCTTAATATAGTCCCACTTGTTCATTTTTGCTGTTGTTTTCCTTGCCCGGGGAGATGTTCAAGAAGAGGTCACTCATGTTTATGTCTAAAAGGTTTTTGCCTATGTTTTTTTCTAAGAGTTCTGTGGTTTCATGACTTACATTCAGATCTTTGATCCATTTTGAGTTTACTTTTATGTATGGGGTTAGACAATGGTCCAGTTTCACTCTCCTACATGTAGCAATCCACTTTTGCCAGCACCATCTGTTGAAGAGACTGTCATTTCGCCATTGTATGTCCATGGCTCCTTTATCAAATATTAATTGACCATATATGTTTGGGTTAATATCTGCAGTCTCTAATCTGTTCCACTGGTCTGTGGCTCTGTTCTTGTGCCAGTACCAAATTGTCTTGATTACTATGGCTTTGTAGTAGAGCTTGAAGTTGGGGAGTGAGATCCCCCCTACTTTATTCTTCTTTGTCAGGATTGCTTTGGCTATTCGGGGTCTTTGGTGTTTCCATATGAATTTTTGAATTATTTATTCCAGTTCATTGAAGAATGTTGCTGGTAATTTGATAGGGATTACATCAAATCTGTATATAGCTTTGGGCAGGATGGCCATTTAGATGATATTAATTCTTCCTAGCCAGGAGCATGGGATGAGTTTCCATTTGTTAGTGTCACCTTTAATTTCTCTTAAGAGTGACTTGTAGTTTTCAGGGTATAGGTCTTTCACTTCTTTGTTTAGGTTTATTCCTAGGTATTTTATTCTTTTTAATGCAATTGTGAATGGGATTGTTTTCCTGATTTCTCTATTAGTTTATTGTTAGTGTATAGGAAAGCTACAGATTTCTGTGTGTTAATTTTGTATCCTGCAACTTTGCTGAATTCCAATATTAGCTCTAGTAGTTTCGGGGTGGAGTCTTTAGGGTTTTTTATGTAAAATATCATGTCATCTGCAAACAGTGACAGTTTAACTTCTTCTTTACCAATCTGGATTCCTTGTGTTTCTTTGTTTTATCTAATTGCCATGGCTAGAGCCTCCAGTACTATGTTGAATAACAGTGGGGAGAGTGGGCATCCCTGTCTTGTTCCCAATCGTAGAGGAAAAGCTTTCAGCTTTTTGCTGTTTAGTATGACGTTGGCTGTGGGTTTATCATATATGGCCTTTATTATGTTGAGGTACATGCCCTCTATACCCATTTTGTTGAGAGTTTTTATCATGAATGGATGTTGAATTTTTTCAAATGCTTTTTCAGCATCTATGGAGATGATCATGTGGTTTTTGTCTTTCTTTTTGTTGATGTGGTGGATGATGTTGATGGATTTTCGAATGTTGTACCATCCTTGCATCCCTGCGATGAATTCCACTTGGTCATGGTGTATGATCCTTTTGATATATTTTTGAATTCGGTTTGATAATATTTTATTGAGTATTTTTGCATCTACATTCATTAGGGATATTGGTCTGTAATTTTCTTTTTTGGTGGGGTCTTTGCCTGGTTTTGGTATTAGGGTGAAGTTGGCTTCATAGAATGAGTTTGGGAGTATTCCCTCCTCTTCTATTTTTTGGAACACTTTAAGGAGAATGGGTATTATGTCTTCTCTCTGTGTCTGATAAAATTGAGGTAAATCCGTCCGGCACTGGGGTTTTGTTCTTGGTTAGTTTTTTGATTATGGTTTCAATTTCTTTGCTCGTAATTGGTTTTTTTAACTTTTGTGTTTCTCCCTTGGTCAGTCTTGGGAGGTTGTATTTTTCTAGGAAGTTGTCCATTTCTTCTAGGTTTTCCAGCTTGTTGGCATATAGGTTTTCATAGTAGTCTTTAATAATTCTTTGTATTTCTGTGGATTCTGTCATGATTATTCCATTCTCGTTTCTGATGCTGTTGATTTGTGTTGATTCTCTTTTTCTCTTAATGTCATCTATTTTGTTTATTTTCTCAAAGAACCAGCTCTTGGTTTCGTTGATTTTTGCTATTGTTTTATTTTTCTCAATTTTGTTTATTTCTTCTCTGATCTTTATTATGTCCCTCCTTCTGCTGACTTTAGGCCTCATTTGTTCTTCTTTTTCCAGTTTCGATAATTGTGATGTTAGACTATTCATTTGGGATTGTTCTTCCTTCTTTAAGTGTGCCTGGATCGCTATATACTTTCCTCTTAAGACTGCTTTCGCTGCGTCCCACAGAAGTTGGGGCTTTGTGTTGTTGTTGTCATTTGTTTCTATATATTCCTTGATCTCTATTTTTATTTGTTCATTGATCCATTGATTATATAGAAGCATGTTGTTAAGCCTCCATGTGTTTGTGAGCCTTTTTGTTTTCTTTGTAGAATTTATTCCTAGTTTTATATCTTTGTGGTCTGAAAAGGTGGTTGGTAGAATTTCAATATTTTGGAATTTACTGAGGCTCTTTTTGTGAGCTAGTATGTGGTCTATTCTGGAGAATGTTCCATGTGCACTTGAGAAGAATGTATATCCTGTTGCTTTTGGATGTAGAGTTCTATAGATGTCTATTAGGTCCATCTGTTCTAGTGTGTTGTTCAGTGCCTCCGTGTCCTTACTTATTTTCTGCCCGGTGGATCTATCCTTTGGGGTGAGTGGTGTGTTGAAGTCTCCTAAAATGAATGCATTGCAGTCTATTTCCCTCTTTAGTTCTGTTAGTATTTGTTTCACATATGCTGGTGCTCCTGTGTTGGGTGCATATATATTTAGAATGGTTATATCCTCTTGTTGGACTGAGCCCTCTATCATTATGTAGTGTTCTTCTTTATCTCTTGTTACTTTCTTTGTTTTGAAATCTATTTTGTCTGATATTAGTACTGCAACCCCTGCTTTTTTCTCTCTGTTGTTTGCCTGAAATATTTTTTTCCATCCCTTGACTTCTAGTTTGTGCATGTCTTTGGGTTTGAGGTGAGTTTCTTGTAAGCAGCATATAGATGGGTCTTGCTTTTTTATCCATTCTATTAGTCTATGTCTTTTGATTGGTGCATTAAGTCCATTTACATTTAGGGTGACTATTGAGAGATATGTACTTATTGCCATTGCAGGCTTTAAATTTGTGGTTACCAAAGGTTCAAGGTTAGCCTCTTTTGTATCTTACTGCCTAACTTAGCTCACTTATTGTGCTGTTATATACACTGTCTGGAGATTCTTTTCTTCTCTCCCTTCTTATTCCTCCTCCTCCATTCTTCATATATTGTGTGTTTTGTTCTGTGCTCTTTTTAGGAGTGCTCCCATATAGAGCAGTCCCTGTAAGATCCCCTGTAGAGGTGGTTTGTGGGAAGCAAATTCCCTCAGCTTTTGCTTGTCTGGGAATTGTTTAATCCCATCATCATATTTAAATGATAGTCGTGCTGGATACAGTATCCTTGGTTCAAGGCCCTTCTGTTTCATTGTATTAAATATATCATGCCATTCTCTTCTGGCCTGTAGGGTTTCTGTCGAGCAGTCTGATGTTAGCCTGATGGGTTTTCCTTTGTAGGTGACCTTTTTCTCTCTAGCTGCCTTTAAAACTCTTTCCTTGTCCTTGATCCTTGCCATTTTAATTATTATGTGTCTTGGTGTTGTCCTCCTTGTGTCCTTTCTTTTGGGGGTTCTGTGTATTTCCGTGGTCTGTTCAATTATTTCCTCCCCCTGTTTGGGGAAGTTTTCAGCAATTATTTCTTCAAAGACACTTTCTATCCCTTTTCCTCTTTCTTCTTCTTCTGGTACCCCTATAATACGAATATTATTCCTTTTGGATTGGTCACATAATTCTCTTAGTGTTGTTTCGTTTCTGGAGATCCTTTTATCTCTCTCTACGTCAGCTTCTATATGTTCCTGTTCTCTGGCTTCTATTCCTTCAATGGCCTCTTGCATCTTATCCATTCTGCTTATAAATCCTTCCAGGGTTTGTTTCACTTCTGTGATCTCCTTCCTGATATCTGTGATCTCCCTCCGGACTTCATCACATTACTCTTGCATTTTTCTCTGCATCTCCATCAGCATGTTCATGATTTTTATTTTGAATTCTTTTTCAGGAAGACTGGTTAGGTCTGTCTTCTTCTCAGGTGTTGACTCTGTGATCTTTGCCTGTAGTTTTGCCTTTTCATGGTGATAGAGATAGTTTGCAGAGCTGGTACGAGTGACAGCTGGAAGAGCTTTCCTACTTGTTGGTTTGTGGCCTTCCTCTCCTGGGAAAAAAGCGACCTCTAGTGGCTTGTGCTGGGCAGCTGTGCGCAGACAGGGCTTATGCTTCCTGCCCAGCTGCTATGGAGTTTATCTCTGCTGTAGCTGTGGGCGTGGCCTGGCTCAGACTGCTGCTACAAAATGGTGAAGCCCCGTTGGAGGGGGAGCGCCCGGGAGGCTATTTATCTCCGTAAGGGGCCTCCATGCTCCCTGCTGCCCAGGGGGTTAGAGTGCCCAGAGATCCCCAGATTCCCTGCCTCTGGACTAAGTGTCCTGCCCTGCCCCTTTAAGACTTCCAAAAAGCACTCTCCAAACCAAAACAGCAGCAGCAACAACAACAACAATGAAAAAATTAAATAAATAATAAAAAAAAGAAAGAAAGAAAAACGCACAATTTTCTTTGTCCTCAGGCGCTGGTCTCAGGCACCTGCTCACCAGTCTTGCTTCCCTGTTTCTCTAGTATTGGGGTCCCTGTCCCTTTAAGCCCTCCAAAAAGCACTCTCCAAAAAAAGAAAAAAATGCCCGCTCCCATTTCTTTGTTCTCCTACGTCCGCCTCAGGCACCCACTCACCGGTCCTGCCACCCTGTTTCCCTAGTATCCAGGACCCCACGCATGCACTGTGTCTACGCTCTGGTCTGGATGGCTGGGGCTGGGTGTTCAGCAGTCCTGGGCTCCTTCTTCCTCCCTGCTGACACCTCTCCTCCCGCTGGGAGCTGGGGGGATGGGCACTTGGGACCCCCTGGGACGGGGCTTGTATCTTACCCCCTTCGCGAGGCACTGAGTTCTCGCAGGTGTGGATGTGGTCTGGATGTTGTCCTGTGTCCTCTGGTCTCTATTTTAGGAAGAGTTGTCTTTGTTATATTTTCATAGATATATGTGGTTTGAGGGGAGGAGATTTCTGCTGCTCTACTCACAGTGCCATCTTGGCTCCACCCTCCTTTAATCCATTTTGAGTTGTTACATGTGTACGGTATAGGACAGTTGTCCAGTTTCACTCTTTTGCATGTGGATATCCATTTTCCACAGCAACATTTACTGAAAAAACTGTCCTTTTTCAATTGTGTATTCTTGGTGCCTTTGTCAAAAATTAGTTGACAGTATATGTCTGAATTTATTTCTGGGTGTTTTGTTCCATTGATCTGTGTGTCTGTGTTTATGCCAATCCTATACTGTTTTGGTTTCTATAGCTTTGCAACATTTCTGTTTTTCCTGAACTTTGGACTTGGGTTAACTCTGGGTAATTCCTCAACTGTACTTTATCTGAATATTGTAGGAAGAAAGACTTAGAAACATAAACATTATTACCAGTATGTATTCCTAATTATTTCCAACTACAAAGCTTATCAACATCTCTCTTCATCTTTCAATGCTAGGAGTATTGAAACTCCCAAACTACTACCAATTAGAGTAAATACCTGAGTAACCTGCTGGATGAGACTAACCTTTGCAGAAAGACATGACTTGCTCCTAATATCAACCCAAGGGGCCCTCTTTAAATAAAACATCAATTCAAGTAGGTTTATTGCTCTCCTTGCTCACTTGCTTCCTATTGGCTTAAAATTACTCTTATGTATGTTTTACTATTAATTAGTGAAAGTATGAGATGTGCACAACATGACTCTAGCACTTTTTCTTACCTAAAACTTTTCTCTGAAGCTAGGTAAATGAACATAGAATAAATAAAATGATGGGAGAGACTAATACTTGGAAGCATGGGTAGAAAAATAAGTCCTCTAGATACTTGCTTTTAATTTATAATACATTTAATATATCATCCTGTGGTCCACCTTTATAAAATAATATTGCAGATTTAGATTTTCAATGAAATTATTAAATTGTCTTTTTCATTCATAATCTCTGGATCAAGAGGAACCTGCATATGGATTTAACATATATCATGAAATCCTGCACTGGTAATTGAGAAGAGACAAAAGCTAAGTGAGTTAAAATGACTTTTAGTTCCTTCTAATATTTGATCCTCACAGAGTGCATATGCAATTAAAACATTTATTTTACTTTAGCATTCATAATACACTATTATTAGTTTCTAGAACTATGGAAATAATTAACTTGCAGTTTCCTTTCAGATGCTGTCAGACTTTTGAATTTACTACTTTAAAAGCAGTAGTATTATCCATATTTTATATACAAGGAACCTGACATTCAGAGAAATTAAATGCTTTACTTGAACCCCACAGTGAAGTGCTATCAGAAATATCCAAACCCAAATAGCTGCTAGTACCCTAAAATCATTATGCAATTGCATATCATAGACTAAAATAAAAATTATTATGTAGAAAAGACATAAAGTTGGTACATTTTAAAAAATTTTGTCAAGTAAAACATAAAATAAATACAATTACCTTTCTTTTTACCATGATTTGATAATTAAAGACAGTCTTTTGGTGGTAGGACAATTGGTATCTTCATCCTGATATTTTCTCCAAGAGCCAGTTGTAACCTCCCCGAAGAATGGCAATGGTGTTACTCAATGGAAACACCATTTAGGAACTCTTGCAGAATGCAGACATATTTTCCCAGAGTCTCAAATATTTATAAGGAAAAAAAACACAAAAGAACAGCAATACATTCAACAGTATTATGTGTGCCAGAATACACATGTAGTTCACACAGGATCAGTGAACTCCATCAGGATTGAATAAGAAAGGTAATATAAATCAAAAGTTTACCAAAGGAGACAGCATCTTAGAACTGAAGGATTATTAAGCATTGGGGACATCTAAGGGGTGATATATTATTTTTATATTTTATCTACTCAAGCCTGTAAGTGCTCAAAGCAGGACTCAAAATGCCAAGTCCTATGTATTGTTTACTCTCTAACCGTGTACTGTTATAGACCCTTTTAGTTCTAAAAAGGGTAAGCAAAAATGAGAGGATAGATGTGGGTATCGTCAGTGGTAGAGCCGAAGCACAAATGCATAGAATAATCTAGGTGCCAGAGTCCCTGCATACATCATATTGAATGTGAACAGGGATGCTTACAAGTTTTGCAGACAGAGTTGGGTTTGACTACTGCTTCTGTCACTTACCATAATTTTAACTTGGACAGTTAATTACAGTTCAGTTTAATGATGAGTTAAAACAGTTAATGATTCACTGCAAAACTGTTTTAGTATCTAGAGGATAAAATTAAATATTATAGGTAAAGCAGTTATCCTGTGATAGGCCTTCCCCAATGACTGTCTTCAACTCTCTCTTCCTATTCCACAACCTTCTCCCAGTCCCAGAAGACCATTTCTTCAGGGCTGTCCAAGGATGCCACTGAAGATTTTCACTCAGACAGCATCTTCTAGTTAGGCTCCTTGCCCCTAGCTTCTGCTACCATTTCTATCCTCTCACCTTCCTGAAAATACAACCCTGTCCATCTTCCCAATCCCATTATGTCTTTTACACATATTTAGTTGCAGTATAAATATTCTTAATCCAGATAGTGAAATGAAAGGAAAAAAAGGAAGGAAGGGAAGAAAGAAGGAAAGAGAGAGAGAAAGAAAGTTAATGTATATTAAAGAGGAATTTCTAGAGATCCTTTATCTAGTGTTGTGGTAGCACAGTAAACTGGGAATTGGTAGCATTTACAGTTTTATATACACTTGAATTTTTTTCTGGATGAAGAAGATAAGAGAGGATAAAAGTTGGTGATGAGGAATAATATGAATGAAATTAAATATAATTTACCCCAGACTCACTGGCTGTTGCCTTGCTTTTATTTGGATTGAAGCAAATGGAGTTTCACCTTTCTCTTTGTAGGCTATTACTTGCTTGCCATCTCCTGACTAGGTTGTGAGCTGTGACTTTTATTTGTGCATCCTTGATGCCCGTGACACTGCTGGAGACAGATGTTCTTTCTACTGAAATTCAATTTTCATAAATGAATGAATAAATGCCCAGGGTGTGAGGGTGACAATGTTAAGGGCCCCCAAGGTGACAGAATTCAGGTATGTGAAACACTTTCCTCTTTTGGTGCTAAGTCATGGTAGAGTATCCCTCTGCTTAACCTGGACTCATCTGGTATATAAGACCTTCTTAAATTTTTCTGTGTGTAGTTATTTCCATGTTTTATCATATTCCATATTTAAGGGGTTTATATATCCACCCTACCAACATCAGAAAGAAAATCATAAATTGAGAGTTGATGCTCTGACTGGCATTTTGAATATCCTCCCTGCATTTTCCAAGCCACCTAGGAACTAACATAATATACAAAACTGGAGAAATTTTGGATTGTGTATAAAATTTAAATTTGACTTACAGGAGGGAAATGAATATGAGTTAAACTACAAAAGAAATAAGAGGAAAGTTCTATGAAGTTATTTTGAAGACTTCTTTCATCTTAAGTAAAATTGTCTCCTATACGGCCCTAATTTTTTTTGCATGAATGTTTTATTTGTATGTTATAAAATAAGTATCTCTTCCATCTAAAAATAGTTTAGATGTCAGAAATGTATTTACTGAACACTCAAGCTCTTCTCTCTTTCAGTGAATCAATGGAATAAAAACTACACATTTAGTTATGCTTCATTTACCTAGCCTAGACCAAAAGAAATTAGACTATTAGGCCAATACCTGGATATTTAAAAGTAGATATATAGAAATATATATGTGTATGTATATACACATAGAAATATATATATGTGTATAAATAAATACCGAAATATGTGTATATATATAAATATATATATTTGTAAATATATATTGCATATAAATATATATGTGTATGTATACATACATACATATGCATAAATATTTATAAATTCTCAAGAATAATGATCCCACATGAATAAATATCATGAAATAATATTTGTAAAAGTCATATCCACAATTGTATAAGAATTCTGATTTTTTCTCCTCCCTGGGAGTAAAGGACTCACATCTCAGCATGTGGAGCCTCCTTTGCTCTTGAAGACAAGTTGATACCCCCAGCAGACATCGAGCTGGATTTCTGTTCTTTCGGTTCCAGAATAATTGTGAATAATACCCCTTTTCACTGGCAGAAATGTCCCCTGTTTCACTGTATATTTTATGATCACCCCTTGACATGTCTCATGTGTAAAACATAAATAAATATGCAGTTTTTATTAAATTGGTTCACTGAAAGAGAAAAGAGCTCGAGTGTTCAGCAAATCCATTTCTGACATCTAAGTTATTTTCAGATGGAAGAGATTCTAATTTTATAACATACAAATAAAAAATCCGTGCAAAAATCTCTCATCACTTGACATGTCTCTCATCCCTTAACCTTACAGTCTATAGGTTAAGTTTCCCATTGTCTGCTTGCAGGTATAGCATGACCATCAGTAGCCGTAATTATATTTTATTGTCTCTTTCATTTTATTCTCTATTGTCAGTACAAACAAGGTCATGGCTGCAAATAGTCCCTGGATTTTATTCCATTTCTGCTGTCTTCAAGCCTTCACTTCAAACTCCTCTTTGCAATCTGGAAAGAAATTGAGAACTGAACTTGTACAGCTGGCTACCAAAGAGCCCCTCTCTGATCCTGTCCTTATTTGTGCTCTGTCTGTCTGACCAATGTTGGATTCCAGGGAGACAATGTTGCAAAATTTTTTAAAAAGAGCGATACAGGGCCTGTATCATTATCTTGCTGCAGTTGTGATGTAGGGCATTTATGTTCTATAGTGTCTTTTTCATTAATTTTAACAAATTGCCTGTGTATTTTAAAGATAGAGAACCAGTAGTTGATGTGTCCATTTTTAGCAGTGAAAAAGGTAGCTTGATATATATGATCTGAATGGAGTCAGATTACCTGGGCACTACAGCTATGAGAGGAGCCTCTTTTGAGTTCATTTGAATCCACAGAATACATTTGAGAATATGTGTTTGAAAATGTAATTCTCACTCCATCATGTATGCAAATTAAATGAAACTGAAATAAGAGAAGTGTCACTATGTAGCCATCCTCCAGGGTCCAGCCATAATAAACAATTGATAATTGGGTTTCACTTGTTTTGCATATTTTCATATTTTCAGTTTATTAGTGATTCTTTGAAAAAATGAGCTTGATAAAGCCATTGACTGATGTACCTATTGAACTTACTTTTATACTTCAAGCAATTCTATTCTCAGATTTAATATTCTGTGATTTGATGAATTAGCCAGGTCCCAAATCTCGATTTCCTCTCGATTTTTTCACACATGATCAAATTCCATCCATTTGAACAGAGGAGGGTAAGTTGTCTTCAATCTGTTTTCAGCCTCTCCTCATTCCTTTGATCACTAAGAAAAATTATTCTGTTTCTCAGCAATATTAAGACAATTACTCATTCACACAGTAATATTTTTAACCTCCTAAAATGTGCTAGTTGTTGCTTTCGTAGACTCAGTAGCAAACAAAATTCTGATTTCTTAAAACTTGCTTTCTGGCATGTTGCAGGGTGTAGTGGGGAGGTGAGACATAATGAATTAATAAGCAAATACTTTCAGGTAGTGATGAGATCAAAAAGAGTATAAAAAGAGGATAAGATAAGGAATAACCATATACCTTAACAACAACATATAGAAGCCATTCAGGTGTTAATAAGATGCATTTAAATATATTAAATATATATATTCATATATATGTATATATAATATTATATATGTGCATGCATATATATATATATATATATATATATATATATATATATATATATTACCTGGCACATGAGAATGAGATAAATACATATGTTTTCAAATTAATGCATGGATTTGTATATATAATTTACTAAATTAAATATGTATATATAAATTATTAAATAAGTTTACTCTCCAGACCTCCAGGATGGCTAGGCAGGCAGGTGTGCCCAGTCATTTCATGATCCCCACTACAATGCCACCTTGCATTGCACCTGATTAAATGTGTTGTATCCATTTTTGGCATTATAGTAAATTTCATCACCCTTATTTTCCAAGTGTTACAATTTATTTTGTCTGAACCCCTCTACTGGACTATGTTCTGTATATTATTGCAACTATGAGGGGAAAAACATCTCCAACATTGGACAACTCTCCCAGACATGGCCACAGAATTGCCCTTAGAGGGAATGCTCATTGCATGATAAGACACGCTTAAAATAGAAAATCAGGTTTTAAATCTGTACTTCACATCCTATTTGCTGTGTGGCATGGGTGTATTATATATCTTTTTGCGATCTGAGTTTTTTTAATCAATAAAATAAGTGAACTTATAGTGACCACTCAGAGGGCTTCTATGAGGGACAAATAACACAAGGGAAAAATACACTCTACCATAAATTGTACAGAGGACAGATTGTATATTTATGGTTCAAAATATAACACTGTAGTAACTACAGGCACTTAATAGAACTGGAGCTCTGCTTCAGAGTGCTTGTAAAAGCACTGTTGCTCGCTCAGGCCAATGGTACTGCAGCATTACAGTCACACTTATCATGCTTGGAGATGAGTAAGGGACCTTACAGTGTTTTAATTTAACCAACATTTATTAGATGTTTACTCTACGCCCAACACAGTCAATGTTCCCATCGAAAATGAAAGTAGACACACTGTCTGAATTCTGGAAAATCTTTAAAGAAGGCAGACCATGCAGATGTCAGGTATGTTACTTTTTAAGTTAGGCAGATTGATCCTGTCTGACTCAGGTGGTCTTCTATTCCTCCTCATCTGACTTAGTTTTGGTTTCCATTTCCATTTCTAAAGCCCAGTCTCAGAATAAAATGTCGCACATTCAAGCACCATCTCCATGCCAAGAACACTTGCTCTCTTAAATATTGTGTATGTATCCTCACAATGTCCGTCTGGTGTAATTATTATCAGCAAATTGGTCCCAGAGTCAGGCTGCCTATGTCTCAGTTGCTTATTCATTAATAGGAATAATAATGACACCTACTTACCTTGTGGAGTCAGTGTGAAGATTAAATGTAATATCCAGGCAAAGTGTTTAATTTAGTATCTTGCATGCAAGCACCAAAAATTCTAATTAGGAGGATGGAAATCTTTATACCCATTCTACAAGTAGGGGGGCTGACTTTAAAATAGAAAACAAAAAGAAAGCAATTTGCACTACCTGTTAAAGGACATCAACTTGAACCTTAATTGAGTTTTTCTGACTACCTGCTCTGTCAAGCATACCACGTCCTGGTTATGTCACCATATCCCTGAGAATCCTGGCTCTCAAAAGCAGCACTAAAGAAGGAAAAATTCTGATTTTAGCCCTGAAATTTCCTAGAACTCTGCCTGCAGCCTGGCTAAGCACTCCAACATTGGTGTCAGTTATAATTTTCTGTTAATTTCTCCTCAAAGATGTTCTTAAGGGTTTAAAGGGGAGACACATGTTTCTGAAGCCATTGACAGATGATGCAGGATTCCACTCATGCTTTAATTAAATCCACCCATCTTGTTGTTAATTTAATCTAATTATCCTTTTGATTATACTTAGAAATTTAAATTTATTTGTATTAAAAGAATACACATGGGTGTAGGAATCTCAGGTATTCTTGCAATCACAGAAGATGTTCTGTGGTCGAACAGTGTGTTAAGGTGGAGGGAGAGAGATTGAGTTTTAGAACTATAATAACTGATATAAAGCAAAATGCTTTAGAAAAACTATAAAATATTGCCAAATTTAGAACTTACAAGACTTACAAGACTTAATTATAGATGAAGTATCATTTTTTAAAATAATAAAGGTAGAAGTTAACTTTAATTTAGAAAATTTAGGATTATGTCCTAGACCTTGGATAAAATTCATGCTTCTCATTCTCCATTTTTCTCAACATATGATAATATGGCCCTAAAAACACTCTGTGCCCGCTGCAGAGGCTTATTGTGCATGATTAATGACTCATAAACATGAACGTGAGTCCAAGAGTCTAAAGCTGAACACGTATGAGGGATTGTTACCATTGTCATTTTTGTCCACTGATTCTAGGTTAAAGCCTTGTTTCTGTCACTTAGTGTACATTACTTTTAAAAAGTCTTGATCCAGAATTTACATTACTCTGTATCATCAAATAAGCATATTCAGAGTCACTTTCATCATCATCTTCATCACTGAAGTCAAAATTAGTTGTATTAATTAGTTCTCCCAGAAGCCTAGAATAAGCAAATGCAAATTCTTCCCCAGAGAGTATTTTCACAAAGAGCCAAAAAAAATCATTACAGAGGAATTCTTATAAAATGAAATCTCAACATTAAAAAGAAAACACCTAAAGAAACAAACATTTATGAGTTAGTCCATACAGCAACTACCTGCAAATTCATACTCACAGATTTTGCAGATTTAGATTTTTTTCATATACAATTATAAAATAAATGTTTTCCTCATTATGTATTATTGTACTACAAAATATTTTAAAGATATATTATTTTATATTTTGCCAAATATAGAATTTGCTGAGGAATAAAACACATGATCAAAAATAAAATGGTGGACTTTTTAAAGAGCCAAATCTAATTTCTAGGAATTACACACACATAGCCACATGCACGCACACACTTTTTCAATTGATAAATAGAAGATTAGCCATAACTAATGACAATTAATGAAGCAAGGAAAAGACTTGGATAAGCCATTCAAAAAGCAGGAGTGAGAAAGTGAAGGAAAAACTGAGAGCTATAGAGGTGAGCACAAGAGTATGTGAGAAGTTCTACATTAACATAAAATCTTAGCATAGTTAAACAAGGAGATGGGAATGATAATATTTAAGAGGTGATGACCAAGAAGTTTCTAGAATTTATAAAAGACAACAATCCTCAGATTTAGGAACCCCAACAATTCTAAGCAGGAATATTTCATAGAAATATACACTCATAAGACTATGGTGAAATACTACAGAAAAAAAAGAGAAGCATGTTAAAAGCAACCAGAAAGAAAAGACAGAGACTGTCTACTGAAAGAAAGAAAAGATAACTAGATTATGGAGAAGGGGAATAAAATTTAAACAAGATAGGGAAAGCTTCAATGAGGGGGAAAAAAAGTGCACAATCATCAGAAGTAGGCGAAAGAGTGAGTGTATTTGGAGAAAGGGTATTCCAAATAAAAGAAATAAGTACAAATGCCTGTAGCCTTGAGTAAGTACAGCATGAGCAGAGATAGGTTGGCAGAAACAGTGACCCCAGACCACAATCATCCATTGATACCACCTGGGAGTTTGTTAGAAATGCAGTAACTAAGTCCCTGCCCAGTCTTACTTAATCAGTTCTGCATTTTGACAAAGCCCTTGGGAGACTTTTAGGTAAACACAATCTAGCAGAACTGAGCTAGATAAAAATAGATGAGATGAGAACTGATGAGCATAGGGGATGAGAAAAGAGAGATAGCAAGGGGCCAAGTTACATGAAGCCTCATTGGAACCTTCATTCTGAGTGATCATGCAGCCGTTGGGTGATAGCAAGCTGAAAAGTGATCCCAGGCTTCTGCTGGCTCAGATGCACTTTTGTATAAGTCAATAAAAAAAAAGACTTTCTCAAGACAGTCTACTATCTGTGATAGCATTGTCATAGTAGATGAATAATCCCACAATGAATGATAGGAGAATTGTGTCCCCTACAACTACCTTCTGCACAATCTGCATACGTCACAGACCGACGACTTACATTTTTTCAGGATCGTCCAATGTGCTATGGAGAATAGCCTGTGGAGAAAAGAATGGAAGCACAAATACCAGTGACAAGGCTTTGTCAACAATCCAAGTAAAAGATGATATGGGTTTGTTGATGTGGTAAAAACTTGTAGGATTCTAGGTATAATTTGAAAATTACATCAAGAGGATTTACTGATGGATTAGATTCAGTATGTAAAATAAAGAATGATTTCAAGGATGACTCCAAAGGCTGAGGAAATGGAAACATGGAGTAACATTTAGGAAGGTTTTGGGAGGAAGGTTTTGGGTAAAGGTAATTTAGTGTAGAGAGGAGATATCAGTAGTCCAGTGTTGGACAAATGGGCTTTGAGATGCCAATTAGACATCCAAGTGCATGTGTTGAGTAGTCATTAGATATGTAAAACCAAAGTTCAGAAAGTATGTCTTAGTTGGAGATATAAATTTGAGAGTCATTATCTTAAAGATGATTGTTTGAAGGCATGAGAGGGGATAAATGCAGTAAATGACTGAGCATAGACAGAGAAGGAAAAGGTCCATGGGATGCTGCATCTCAACTTTGTAGTACATCATTCATTCATTCATTCAGTCAACTAAAAATGTATTGAGCATTCTTGTCCATGGCAATCTCTTAGGGATTTTTTAAATTTATTTTGAGCACTATTTCCTTATCTGCTGCTCACTGTTTTTGCTTTGTTCATGCAGGCTACGTTCCTTGGGAGTATTTTAATAGACTTTTTTTTTCAAAACAGTTTTAGGCATACAGAAAAATTAAGATGTTACAGAGACCTTCGACAAGGTCTTATATTTGTATATCTGTTACAATCAACCAATATTGATACATTATCCACTAAATGACACAGTTTATTTAGATGCCATCAGTTTTTACCTAATGTCCTTGTTCTGTTTCAGGAACAGGATACCACATTACTTAGACTTTTTGTGGCTCTACCAGTGTATCAGACTTTATTGTGTTTGATGACCAAAAGAGGTTTGAAGAGTACTAGTTAGGTATTTTCTAGGATGCCTCTCTATTGGAATTTGTCTGATAGTTTTCTCATGATTACACTGGGATTATGAGTTTTTGGAAGGGAAATCACAGAAGTAAAATGCCATTTTCATCACATTATATCAAGGGTACATACTAATCAACATGATTTATCACTATTGCTATTAACCTTGAACACCTGGCTGAAGGTCTGTGTCACATCTTTATAAAGTTACTCCTTTTCCCCCTTTCCATAGGATACCATTTGGAAGTAAGTCACTATGTGTAGCCCTCACTTAAAGAATAAGTCATACTCCCTTTTCTTGAGGGCAGAATATCTAATATCTACATAAATTATCTGGAATTCTTCTGCATAGGAGATTTTTCTGCTTCTCTCCATTTATGAATTATGAATTCATAGATAGTTAGTTTTACTTTGGATTATAGTCCAGTACAACTTGATTGACTCTGAGTAAGTTGTTCCATCTTTGGCCATTGGGAGTTCTTCCAGTTGGCATTGGTGTCTCTTCAACATACTGTCTTCAATTTCTATTTGAGCACTTCTTTTATTTTTGGCTCTACAGGATAGTCTAGGCTTATCTTGTATATTTTCTGCCCCAGTCCTAGAATTAACCATCTTTATGAATATCTCTGGCACTTTTTATTGGACAATAGTAGTAGAAACCAAGATATGGATAAGTTTGCTCATTGTTAATAGGGTATTATTTTTAGATCCCCTAGCTGACAGAACAAGGAAATACATGTATGTATACTACCTAGGTATATATAAAAAGCTGTACGTCTATCTGTATGTAACTATCTGTATCCATGTTAAACTAAACATGAATGCATACTGACATCTCAACTCTAACCCATTACCACATGGATCATTCTAGCCTTTTTCCCTTGTTTATCTGTAAATTCCTATTCCAAGAGTGAGAAGTCTGGCTCCATTCACTTCATTGTTCAGTCCTAATATACATGTATAATAGCATCAGAATTGGGAACCCATGCCCCTGTGGGAAACAACTTTATCAACTGTAGTACAGTGCTTATGTGCGGTTGCTTTTACCTTTAGTTTTACAGATGACGCTCATTTTCAAAATTATTTAAGTCAGCACCTTCACCCTTCTCTTTTAAAGTCACTTTTTACTTCTTACATACATATTACTTCTTTCTTACTCATTAACATTTGCAAACACAGTAAATTGGATATAGTGATGCATGATCTGTGTATCTGTGTGTATTTGATCCATTGCTAACATCAATGTTTTAGTGATCTAAATTTGAATTCTTTGCATCACATAAAGTTGATTTATTTTCAGATGTTTTTTAACAGCAAAATTATCAGCCATTTTGTTTTTCCACAGAATTCTCTAGGAATCAATCTGAACTCTATCCTGAAACAGTGCAGTGGAGTGAACTGTGTTCTCAAAGACAAGCCTACAGGAGTGGAAGCTAGCTTTCTCCCAGAGGAGAGATTTGTTTTTTCTGTTCCCCTGATCACACAGTGTGTAATTTCTCACTATCCTCCCTTCAGCTTTATTGGGAATACAGTTTAGACACATTATCTGTCTAGGAAGGAAGTTTGCATATCAATGTTGTTGCCTTCTCTGCTTCACTATTAAATATCAGCATGGTTTAACATATCACATGAATCGTTCATATTTTTGGCCTGATACTATGCAAATTGCAACCTAGAAATGACATAAGGCCAATAAAAATGGAAGAGAGAAACCTTCAGCCTTGTAATTGCCAAGCATATTGCCACATATCATAGAAGTTAGGTCAGCAGAAAAGTTTAAGGATAAAAAAGCTTGCTGTGTAGTTTTGACAATGAGTACAGCTCACTTCGTGTGTTGAGTTATTCAGTATAAAGATCCTTGGATTCAGATTCTGACAGACCAGGTAGAGAATCTCAGTTTTATTACATGGGAAATAGTTATCTCCCAAGGAAGTTGTAAAAATCGAATTGCACATATAATTATAAGTGCAATGTCCTAGTACAGTGACTATTATTACATATTAAGGAGTTGATGAATGTTTTGTTTCTGTTCCTCCCACCTTAGTTTCTTCCTACTTTCCCTTCATCCAACAAATATTTGTGGTTTCCAGCCATGGTCCCTCATCCACTGGTTCCTTTATTTATTCCTTCCTTGCCCCCTTTCTCCTTCCACTTTACTTTGCTGTCTTCTTCCCTTCCTCCTTTCTCTTCCTCTCTTTCACCCTTCCCTCCCCATCCCTCACATCATATGATTTATATTAAAGGTATTTCAAAATTTTATAAGAAACATTTTGTAAATCAGTGCATAGCATTTTTTTAAACTGAGGGATCTTTGGACACAGAGCATAGTTATTCTATATCAGCATGGGGCTGGGAATGAAAGTGAGATCTGACACTGAGTCAGAAACATACTGAGGTCTCAAAGGGAGCAGCAAACTGTGCCTGTGCATCTAAACTGGTCTTATGGGGAAGCATTCCCTAATAGAGGATATCCTTATGGAGACAGGTTTTGTTTTGATATTGTTTTCCCCTGTTATTTATTTGTTTTAAATTGAAATGTAATTGATATACAATGTTATATTGGTTTCTGGTGTAAAACAGTGATTCAGCAATTATACACATTACTAAATCCTCTCCACAATAAGTGTAGTTGCCGTCTGGCAACGTACGAAGAAATTGTAATATTATTGACTCTATTTCCTATGCTGTCCTTTCCTCCCAATGACTAATTTATTTCATAATTGGATGTTTGTGCCTTCTTATCCCCTTAACCTGTTTCACCCATCTACTCCATTCCCCTATAGCAGTCACTGTTCTCTGTGCTTATGAGTCTATTTCTGTTTTCCTTATTTGTTTTGTTTTTTTACATCCCATGTATAAGTGAAATCAAGTATTTGTCTTTCTCTGTCTGACTTCTTTCACATAGCATAGTTCCCTCTAGGTCCATCCATGTTGTTGCAAATTGGAAGATTTCATTCTTTTTTTATGGCTGAATAAGATTCTATTGTGTATCTTTACCACATCTTATTTATCCATTCATCTATCAATGGGCACTTAGGTTACTTCCATATCTTGGCTATTGTAAATAATGCTGCAATGAACATAGGAATGCATATATCTTTTCAAAGTAGTGATTTTATTTTCTTCAGGTAAATTCTCAGAAGTGGAGTTACTGGGCTGTACAGTATTTCAAATTTTAGTTTTTTGAGAAACTTCCATACTGCTTTCCATAGTGGCTGTGCCGATTTATAATCCCTTCATCAGTGTGTGAAGGTTCCCTTTTCTCCACATCCTTGCCAACATTTTTTATTTCTTGTCTTCTAGACAGTGGCCATTCTGCCTGGTGTTGGATGATATCTCAATATGGTTTTGATTTGCATTTCCCTGATAATGAGGGATGTGGAGTATCTTTTCATATGCCTATTGCCTACCTGTATGGCTTCTTTGGGAAAATGTCTATTCATGTACTCTGCCCATTTTTTAATTGTATTATTCGGGGTTTTTTGGTATTGAGTTGTATGAATTCTTTATATATTTTGGATATTAGGTTCTTATTAGATATATGATTTGCAAGTATTTTCTCCCATTCAGGAGATTGCCTTTTCATTTTGTTACTTCCTTTTGATGTTCAGATACAGTTTTTCAAAGCCCAAATTTGAAGAACATGATCTATCCACGAATTTTCAGATTTTCATACCTAAGTGAATTGGATAGAGCCATTGAGGTATCAGATAAAGTCAGTATATTCAACATTCACATAGATACAATGGTTTAACCAGTTATATTCCAACTTCCAGTAAAATCATTCAGAACATCTTTCTTCATCTTCTCTGAAAAGATACTCTAGGATATGTTGGCAAAAGCTTTGCTGAAATCAGTTTTCTGAAGACTGAAAATATTTTGCTTATCTGTAAGCCAAGAAAATTCAAGCAAAATTTTTAAATACAAAGGTCCTTTCTTCTCCAAATTCTTCCCATATACAACTGAAGAAACATGTAATTATTAATAAACATAGGTGAATAAACTATTATCAACTGGAAGTGGGGAGACTATTTTAATAGTGCTCTCTGTTTTTTTTTTTTTTGAGAGGGCATCTCTCATATTTATTGATCAAATGGTTGTTAACAACAATAAAATTCTGTATAGGGGGGTCAATGCTCAATGCACAATCATTAATCCATCTCAAGCCTAATTCTTGTCAGTCTCCAATCTTCTGAAGCATAGCGAACAAGTTCCTACATGGTGAACGAATTCTTACATAGTGAATAAGTTTTTACATGGTGAACAGTACAAGGGCCGTCATCACAGAAACTTTAGGTTTTGATCATGCATTATGAACTATAAACAATCAGGTCAAATATGAATATTCATTAGATTTTTATACTTGATTTATATGTGGATCCCACATTTCTCCCTTTATTATTATTATTATTATTATTTTTAATAAAATGCTGAAGTGATAGATAGATGCAAGATAAAGGTAGAAAACATAGTTTAGTGTTTGTTGTAAGAGAGCAATTGTAGATGATCATGTGTGTGCCTGTAGACTATGTGCTAATCCGAGCTAGACAAGGGCAATAAAACATCCACGGATGCAGAAGATTTCTCTCAACACAGGGCGGGGTGAGGTTCTAAGCTTCACCACCCTTGATTCCCAATTTCTCACCTGATGGCCCCCCTGCGACTGTGCCTGTCTTAGGTTGTTCCTCCCTTGAGTGCTCTCTGTTTTTTATACTCATCTTAAGACACTCTGTGTCATTTGTAATTCGATTATAAATTTAGAATACATGTACTATGCATTTCCATATGGGCTTAATCAAAATACTGTAAATACGTTCAGGAAATAGTATAGATGATCAGAATGCAGTATGTTCTGTTTTAAGAATACAGATTTTCCTGTTGTTCTAATATTTATCGATTTGGTTGGTTTTTCTTTCTGTGTAGAATTAAATCTCCTTTTCCTTGCTAATTTTATGGAGCCAGTGGTCAAGGCTCTAATAACAGCAATATTTCATAAATATTTATAGAAATGTACTGACTTCTGAAATAAATTCCCAAATGTTCATTGTTGTTCCTACCTCTCTTTAAAATTTCTGTTGACAAAGAATGTTGTGAACATGTACTTATTTAATTAATTTATAGCATACAAATAGTGGATCCAGAAAAATGCTAGAATAATTTAAAATACCAGTATATATACCAACATTACAGATTTGAGTCCACTCAGCTGTGATACTCAAAGCGGGTAATTTTATCCAGGTATATATTATGTCTGTTTATGCTGCCTCTGTCCCTGACAATGTGTATCTTTTGTAATGTAAGTTCCTAATTCCAATCTGTAACCCTATTCAAAATATTTCACTTTTAATTCATTGAGAGGAAAAAAAACCAAAAGGCCAGTTTTTTTTCAAAGAAAATCAGTTGCATTTTTTAATTAGAAAGATAACCTAAAGGAATAATTAACATGAGAAAGAAAATAGATAATGATTATTTGGAATTGCTATGTTTATGATGATGAAAGGCCTGGCAGTGAGGTTCCTGAGTCATTCATATTAACTTGAGAGTCATTATTGTATTTATAATCATTTTGCTCATTCTACATCTACTCATTCTAAAATTTGGTCTATAATTTTTTTTAAAGTCCCAGTTTTCCATTTCCATTACTACCTGCATCCTCAGTTAAATATCTTTTCCTGCCAATCAGTTACACAATTTCTTTAAAACGCCATTATATGGGAAAATATTGAGGTACAAAAGAAAAAAAGAAAGAAAGCAGAGTATGTTATCTACCAGGTCTTGCCTTACTTTTATCTTTATTTTTTAATCTTATTTTTGTTAACCATATTTCATATATTGAAAAGGACCCAAAGTAAAGGATTTATGTATTAACTTTTCTTTCCCAAAGAGAGAAAAACACCAATAAAATAAAATTATGAGTGCATGTAACATATCTTAACAGTTTCTGCCTCACTCCCTCTCCCTCTCTCTCTCCTTCCCTCTCTTCCTACCTGCCTCTTTCCCTCTATTTTCTATGAACAAAAAATGCCGGGTGAATAATAGTTCATGGCTGACCAAACTGAAGAACAAGTAGTGAGAAATATCAATCAGTAATTCTAATGATCAAAATATCTACCCTTGGAGCCTAAATTATCTCATGTAAGAGATTTCTTGGCAACTTGCGAGTGCTATTAATATTCTGCTCACCACCAATATGAACCATATCTACAATTATGCAAAATATAAGGAAAGTCGGTTTATCTATCCTCACACCAAATTTACAGCAGGCTGCTGAGGTAGGGTGGATATTGTAACTGGGCCAGCTTCCCATTAAATAATTGCTATTTCATGTCAACTTATCATTAGTCACTATTTTACTAAAACTTCCTATATATTCATGATATTAATGGCAAAAATTAGCTGGATGGGAAACAAATGGTTTCCTTTCTATACACCCCTCTTCAAAACCAGGGGAAAAAAGTTTTATAAAGAAGTTGACTTTTTCTTATTGCCATGTCTCTGTTATTCTCTGTCATGTCTGTAATTCTGTTGTACTTCTTTATTGCACTATCCCCTCACTCTTTAACTCTTTCACTGCTTGAACATTTAAATAATCACTTCTTTTTTCCTGCTAAATTAGCTAACTCTTCTTCCCTCTTTGGTCTTCACAGATTAATTTTATTCCATAGAGGAAAAAAACTAAGGCAGAGTCTTGGTCAAAAATGATACATGCCTTCTTGCCTTAGACAGACTCTGTGGTCTGAGTGTGGCGTGCCCAGCGGCAGCACATCACCCTGACCTCTTCTCCAGGTCATACAGAAGAGGATGGATCTAATTCCATGTACTCCTTGAACTATTGTTTCTATTCGGAAAGCAGACATGTAATGCAAAGCTAGGTGTCCTCCAGGGGTTACAAGGATACAGTAAGTATAACCCTGTTTGGTATGACTATTTTGACAATATCATTTTGATACATTTTCTTTGAATAAACTGTTGAGGTAAAGATTTTAGAAACTACTGACCTTTTAGCTTTGTTATTACCAACTAGTGGGCACATAGGAATGTGTATTACATTTGTGGAACCTAACCCTCACACCTACCATTTTGAGAAAACAAGGATTGACTAAGAGAAGGGATGTGGGATGTAGTGAGAGAATTAGATATGGACCTAGAGTCAGAATTGGAGTAAATGTAAGGAATTGACTATTATGTATACTTATTGGAGATAAAGTTGTTTGGCATTGTGATTCATCACACAGACATAGTAAAGTCAAAGTGACTTATCACCTATGTGGCCACAAAATGGGCTTATTATTCATACTAAAAGAGACTTAAAGTACCTCTAAGTTATGTTATGTTATTTATTTTTTTTTTGAGAGGGCATCTCTCATATTTATTGATCAAATGGTTGTTAACAACAATAAAATTCTGTATAGGGGGGTCAATGCTCAGTGCACAATCATTAATCCATCTCAAGCCTAATTCTCGTCAGTCTCCAATCTTCTGAAGCATAACGAACAAGTTCTTACATGGTGAACGAATTCTTACATAGTGAGTAAGTTCTTACATGGTGAACAGTACAAGGGCAGTTATCACAGAAACTTTCGGTTTTGATCATGCATTATGAATTATAAACAATCAGGTCAAATATGAATATTCGTTAGATTTTTTATACTTCATTTATATGTGGATCCCACATTTTTCCCTTTATTATTATTATTATTTTTATTTTTAATAAAATGCTGAAGTGGTAGGGAGATGCAAGATAAAGGTAGAAAACATAGTTTAGTGTTGTAAGAGAGCAATTGTAGATGATCAGGTGTGTGCCTGTAGACTATGTATTAATCCAAGCTAGACAAGGGCGTTAAAACATCCACGGATGTAGAAGATTTCTCTCAAAGCAGGGGGGGTGAGGTTCTGAGCCTCACCACTGTTGATCCCCAATTTCTCACCTGATGGCCCCCCTGCGACTGTGCCTGTCTTAGGTTGTTCCTCCCTTGAGGAATCTTATCTGTCTCTGGCTAACCAGTCATCTTCCGGGGCCATACAGGGAAATGTAAAGTTGGTAAGTGAGAGAGAAGCAGTATTGTTTGAAAAGGTTAGCTTTTTACTTCTTTGCAGATTTATGCCCTGTGGCTTCTATGCCCAGCACTTGTCTTGAGGTATCTTTACCACCTGGAGGAATTATGATGCTCGGTAAATTCAATATGAAGCACGAATTCTATTTAAGGGTTGTAATTAGGAAGGAAGAAGAAAACCTATAGAGGTAGCAAACAGAAGAAAACATAGGAGGATTGATTATTTCTTTGACATATCTTCTTGTAGAGTAACTTAAGCATGTATAGGTTTTAAACTACTAATTAAATTGCGCACACACATTAACATAATATGAATACAGTTACATAACCAAAGCAGATCTATAATTAACAGCCATGTCCAGTGAAGCCAAGAAAACCAGTTAGGCACCCTAGGCATTTGTGAGAATTTGTCTATGATATGATGGATATTGTCCAACTGTACTTGAACAGTCTGAGAGAAATCAGACAAATTAAAGCAACCCATTTCTGGGATCTGTTCACATCCCATATGTTCTTTTAACCGTAGATAGTCTATAGTCATAAGATTTTGAAGCGCTACAACTTGCACCCCTCCCAACTCCTGGTTGAGTTCCAACAGTACAAATCCACTCAAATTCGTTGTCTCACTGTATGCACATGCCAGCCTAGACATCTCCCTCCTCATTCCAGTGGCAAGTCCAGGAAATGGTGGGATGCACGCAGCCACAACCGCAGCATCGCCCGGATCCCTGTGGAGGCTTTTTGATAATCATCCCCCGGCACGAGTCCTCCAGAGAGTGCTGATGCCGGAAACTCCTCCTCATATCGTATCTTAGTTCATTTTCTGGGTAACCAAGCTAGTGTTTTTTGTTTGTTGAGGTATGTGAGCTCTTTATATATTCTGGACGTCAAGCCTTTATCGGATCTGTCATTTTCAAATATATTCTCCCATACTGTAGAGTTCCTTTTTGTTCTATTGATGGTGTCTTTCGCTGTACAGAAGCTTTTCAGCTTAATGTAGTCCCACTTGCTCATTTTTGCTGTTGTTTTCCTTGCATGGGGAGATATGTTCAAGAAGAGGTCACTCATGTTTATGTCTAAGAGGTTTTTGCCTATGTTTTTTTCCAAGAGTTTAATGGTTTCATGACTTACATTCAGGTCTTTGATCCATTTTGAGTTTACCTTTGTATATGGGGTTAGACAATGGTCCAGTTTCATTCTCCTACATGTAGCTGTCCAGTTTTGTCAGCACCATCTGCTGAAGAGACTGTCATTTTGCCGTGGTATGTCCATGGCTCCTTTATCAAATATTAATTGACCATATATGTTTGGGTTAATGTCTGGAGTCTCTAATCTGTTCCACTGGTCTGTGGCTCTGTTCTTGTGCCAGTACCAAATTGTCTTGATTACTATGGCGTTGTAGTAGAGCCTGAAGTTGGGGAGTGAGATCCCCCCTACTTTATTCTTCTTTGTCAGGATTGCTTTGGCTATTCAGGGTCTTTGGTGTTTCCATATGAATTTTTGAATTATTTGTTCCAGTTCATTGAAGAATGTTGCTGGTAATTTTATAGGGATTGCATCAAATCTGTATATTGCTTTGGGCAGGATGGCCATTTTGAAGATATTAATTCTTCCTAGCCATGAGCTTGGGATGAGTTTCCATTTGTTAGTGTCCCCTTTAATTTCTCTTAAGAGTGACTTGTAGTTTTCAGGGTATAGGTCTTTCACTTCTTTGGTTAGGTTTATTCCTAGGTATTTTATTCTTTTTAATGCAATTGTGAATGGAACTGTTTTCCTGATTTCTCTTTCTATTGGTTCATTGTTAGTGTATAGGAAAGCAACAGATTTCTGTGTGTTAATTTTGTATCCTGCAACTTTGCTGTATTCCTATATCAGTTCTAGTAGTTTTGGAGTGGAGTCTTTGGGGTTTTTTATGTACAATATCATATCATCTGCAAATAGTGACAGTTTAACTTCTTCTTTACCAATCTGGATTCCTTGTATTTCTTTGTTTTGTCTGATTGCCGTGGCTAGGAGCTCCAGTACTATGTTAAATAACAGTGGGGAGAGTGGGCATCCCTGTCTGGTTCCCAATCTCAGAGGAAATGCTTTCAGCTTCTCGCTGTTCAGTATAATGTTGGTGGTGGGTTTATCATATATGGCCTTTATTATGTTGAGGTACTTGCCTTCTATTCCCATTTTGTTGAGAGTTTTTATCATGAATGGATGTTGAATTTTGTCAAATGCTTTTTTCGCATCTATGGAGATGATCATGTGGTTTTTGTCTTTCTTTTTGTTGATGTGGTGGATGATGTTGATGGATTTTCGAATGTTGTACCATCCTTGCATCCCTGGGATGAACCCCACATGGTCATGGTGTATGATCCTTTTGATATGCTGTTGAATTCTGTTTGCTAATATTTTATTGAGTATTTTTGCATCTACATTCATCAGGGATATTGGTCTGTAATTTTCTTTTTTGGTGGGCTCTTTGCCTGATTTTGGTATTAGGGTGATGTTGGCTTCATAGAATGAGTTTGGGAGTATTCCCTCCTCTTCTATTTTTTGGAACACTTTAAGGAGAATGGGTATTATGTCTTCTCTGTGTGTCTGATAAAATTCCGAGGTAAATCCGTCCGGCCCCGGGGTTTTGTTCTTGGGTAGCATTTTGATTATGGTTTCAATTTCTTTGCTCGTAATTGGTTTGTTTAACTTTTGTGTTTCTTCCTCGGTCAGTCTTGGGAGGTTGTATTTTTCTAGGAAGTTGTCCATTTCTTCTAGGTTTTCCAGCTTGTTGGCATATAGGTTTTCATAGTAGTCTTTAATAATTCTTTGTATTTCTGTGGATTCTGTCATGATTATTCCATTCTCGTTTCTGATGCTGTTGATTTGTGTTGATTCTCTTTTTCTCTTAATAAGTTTGGCTAGAGGCTTATCTATTTTGTTTATTTTCTCAAAGAACCAGCTCTTGGTTTCGTTGATTTTTGCTATTGTTTTATTTTTCTCAATTTTGTTTATTTCTTCTCTGATCTTTATTATGTCCCTCCTTCTGCTGACTTTAGGCCTCATTTGTTCTTCTTTTTCCAGTTTCGTTAATTGTGATGTTAGACTATTCATTTGGGATTGTTCTTCTTTCTTCAAGTGTGCCTGGATCGCTATATACTTTCCTCTTAAGACTGCTTTCGCTGCATCCCACAGAAGTTGGGGCTTTGTGTTATTGTTGTCATTTGTTTCTATATATATCTTGATCTCTATTTTGATTTGTTCATTGATCCATTGATTATTTAGAAGCATGTTGTTAAGCCTCCATGTGTTTGTGAGCCTTTTTGTTTTCTTTGTAGAATTTATTTCTAGTTTTATACCTTTGTGGTCTGAAAAGTTGGTTGGTAGAATTTTAATATTTTGGAATTTACTGAGGCTCTTTTTGTGAGCTAGTATGTGGTCTGTTCTGGAGAATGTTCCATGTGCACTTGAGAAGAATGTATATCCTGTTGCTTTTGGATGTAGAGTTCTATAGATTTCTATTAGGTCCATCTGTTCTAATGTGCTGTTCAGTGCCTCCGTGTCCTTACGTATTTTCTGCCCTGTGGATCTATCCTTTGGGGTGAGTGGTGTGTTGAAGTCTCCTAAAATGAATGCATTGCAGTCTGTTTCCCTCTTTAGTTCTGTTAGTATTTGTTTCACAAATGCTGGTGCTCCTGTATTGGGTGCATATATATTTAGGATGGTTATATCCTCTTGTTGGACTGAGCCCTTTATCATTATGTAGTGTTCTTCTTTATCTCTTGTTACTTTCTTTATTTTGGAGTCTATTTTGTCTGATATTAGTACTGCAACCCCTGCTTTCTTCTCACTGTTGTTTGCCTGAAATATGTTTTTCCATCCCTTGACTTTTAGTTTGTGCATGTCTTTGGGTTTGAGGTGAGTTTCTTGTAAGCAGCGTATAGATGGGTCTTGCTTTTTTATCCATTCTATTACTCTGTGTCTTTTGATTGGTGCATTAAGTCCGTTTACATTTAGGGTGACTATTGAGAGATATGTACTTATTGCCATTGCGGGCTTTAAATTTGTGGTTACCAAAGGTTCAAGGTTAGCCTCTTTTATATCTTACTGCCTAACTTAGCTCACTTATTGTGCTGTTATATACACTGTCTGGAGATTCTTTTCTTCTCTCCCTTCTTATTCCTCCTCCTCCATTCTTCATATGTTGTGTATTTTGTTCTGTGCTCTTTTTAGGAGTGCTCCCATCTAGAGCAGTCCCTGTAAGATGCCCTGTAGAGGTGGTTTGTGGGAAGCAAATTCCCTCAGCTTTTGCTTGTCTGGGAATTGTTTAATCCTGCCATCATATTTAAATGATAGTCGTTCTGGATACAGTATCCTTGGTTCAAGGCCCTTCTGTTTCATTGTATTAAATATATCATGCCATTCTCTTCTGGCCTGTAGGGTTTCTGTCGAGAAGTCTGATGTTAGCCTGATGGGTTTTCCTTTATAGGTGACCTTTTTCTCTCTAGCTGCCTTTAAAACTCTTTCCTTGTCCTTGATCCTTGCCATTTTAATTACTATGTGTCTTGGTGTTGTCCTCCTTGGATCCTTTCTGTTGGGGGTTCTGTGTAATTCCATGGTCTGTTCGATTATTTCCTCCCCCAGTTTGGGGAAGTTTTCAGCAATTATTTCTTCAAAGACACTTTCTATCCCTTTTCCTCTTTCTTCTTCTTCTGGTACCCCTATAATACGAATATTATTCCTTTTGGATTGGTCACATAATTCTCTTAGTGTTGTTTCGTTCCTGGAGATCCTTTTATCTCTCTTATGTCAGCTTCTATACGTTCCTGTTCTCTGGTTTCTATTCCTTCAATGGCCTCTTGCATCTTATCCATTCTGCTTATAAATCCTTCCAGGGTTTGTTTCACCTCTGTGATCTCCTTCCTGACATCTGTGATCTCCCTCCGGACCTCATCCCATTGCTCTTGCATTTTTTCTGCATCTCATCCCATTGCTCTTGCATTTTTCTCTGCATCTCTGTCAGCATGTTCATGATTTTTATTTTGAATTCTTTTTCAGGAAGACTGGTTAGGTCTGTCTCCTCAGTTGTTGTCTCTGTGATCTTTGTCTGCCTGTAGTTTTGCCTTTTCATGGTGATAGAGATAGTTTGCTGAGCTGGTACGAGTGACAGCTGGGAGAGCTTTCCTTCTTGTTGGTTTGTGGCCTTCCTCTCCTGGGAGAATAGCAACCACTAGTGGCTTATGCTTGGCAGCTGTGCGCAGACAGGGCTTCAGCTACCTGCCTGGTTGGTTTGGAGTTTATCTCCTCTGTTGCAGTGGGCGTGGCCTGGCTGGGGCTGCCCCTCCAAAATTGTGGAGCCCCGTTGGAGGTGGAACGTCTGTGAGGCTATTTATCTCCATAAGGGGCCTCTGTGCTCTGTGTTGCCCAGGGGGTTAGAGTGCCCAGAGATCCCCAGGTTCCCTCCCTCTGGGCTAATTGTCCTGTCCTGCCCCTTTAATACTTCCAAAAAGCACTCTCCAAACCAAAACAACAACAGCAACATTGAAAGAGAAAAAAAAAAAAGGACAAAATGCGTGATTTTCTTTGTCCTCAGGCGCCGGTCTCAGGCACCCGCTCACCGGTCTTGCTGCCCTGTTTCCCTAGTATTGGGGTCCCTGTCCCTTTAAGGTTTTCAAAAAGCACTTGCCAAAGAAAAAGACGGCTCCTGTTTCTTTGTTCTCTGGCGTCAGCCTCAAGCACCTACTCACCGGTCCTGCCACCCTGTTTCCCTAGTATCCAGGACCCCACGCATGCACTGTGTCTGCGCTCTGGTCTGGAATACTGGGGCTGTGTGCTCAGCAGTCCTGGGCCCTCGTTCCCTCCCTGCTGACTCCTCTCCACCCACCAGGGGCTGGCGGGAGGGGTGCTCGGGTCCCTCTGGCCGGGGCTTGTATCTTACCCCCTTCGCGAGGCGCTGGGTTCTTGCAGGTGTGGATGTGGTCTGGATGTTGTCCTGTGTCCTCTGGTCTCTACTTTAGGAAGAGTTGTGTTTGTTATATTTTCATAGATATATGTGGTTTTGAGAGGAGATTTCCGCTGCTCTACTTACACCGCCATCCTGGCTCCACACCCCCTGAAGTCTAAGTTATGTTATTTTGATAATAACTCTATTCTGAAATAATTGAAATATAAAGGGCTAATAATGTATATTTTATTTTTGTATATTTGTGTATATCTAAGCAATGTGAATGTGGAAAAAAGCCTGCATTGTCTTGATTTTTAATCAGTTTTCACTTACAGATGTAGATAATAGCAATCAATACAAATTCAACAGTTATATACCAATTTCAGAAAAAGTCAGACTGCACACACTGGCAATTACTAAAAAGATGGAAAACATAAAACAATGGAAAGTTTCATTTCCTGTCAACAACTCTCATTTAGCATATTTGAAACAATTCATAGAGATGAGTGACTTTGTTAATTACAGGCAACTTAAAATTTAAACCCTAATATTCTTATTCCAGGTCCAATATATTCTTTGTTATATTAAACAGCTTCCATAATGTCAAAAACAAAGAATACATAAAAAGTGATGCCATTCACTTATAAATGTTTGTCATTTGTCTTTCCAGAATTATTCATCATGCAATTTCTTTATATTCCTTAGTGAGAGGGGTTGAAAAGAAACTTATTTTATATTTATGTATTCTTTATTTTTTATATTTTTATTTACACTTTTATTCCTTTCCCAATCATTTATTTTAATTCTTCTGTCTCAATAACCATTATTAAATCAATAACAAAACATTTATAGTTTGGATATAGTGATATGACCAACATGAAGTGCATCACTACAAAAATATAATATCCTGTAACTCTCAATGTTTGTCAGGCATTTTCCATGATGGCTATTTCAATCTTGAATTACTCTCTCAAGATCTGAAAGACTGTCAGAACCAAGAGAATCCAAAAAAGACATGACAGTTAAATGTAATATGGTAACACAGATGGGGTGCTGGAACAGTAAAAAAACATAAGATCTTAAAAAGTAAGGCAATTTGACTAACGTTTTGACTCCAGTTAACCATAATGTATCAGTATTGTTTCATTAACTGTGACATGTACCACTCTAATGTAAGGTGTTAATGGTGTTAATAAGGGACGCTGGGTATGGTCATATGAGAACTCTCAGTACTTCTCAGTTTTTCTGTAGATCTAAAACCATTCCAATATTTGAAAAGTTTATTTAAAAATAGTCAAAAGAGATCAATACACACTTCACTGAAAAGGATATCCAATAAACATGAAATGGACTGCAACTCCATTGCTCAGTAGAGTAATTCAAGTTACTTACCAAGTTACTTACAAGATCTCATCAAGTACCTTTGTGAATGGTTAAAATTATAGACTAACAATACCAAGGTTGCAGTAAAAAAATGTTCCTCAGAACTTTCAAAAACGTTTGACACTGTTGGTGGGCATGTAATTTGGTACAAGTTTGTACCTGTTTTTGCAGTTTGTACTGAAGTATAACATATGCATTTCCTTTGTTCTTACTAATTTAATTACTAAGTAGATACCTAACTCTGCTGCAAACATATGTGCATCAAAAGACTTGGACAAAAATAGTCATAATAGAATTATTCTTAATAGCCCCAAGAGAAAACAGTATAAATGACCACAAAAACTAAAATGTATGAATCAAATTAGTTATACATCAGAATACTTACGCTAAAGCAATGAAAGTTAACAAACTACTGTTACATGAAACAATGGGGATAATAGATTGCTTACAAAATATTGAGAGAAAGAAGACATCCAATGACTGTTTAAATAAATTTCAAAAATGTTGCAGTCTGTTTGAGGTCTCATTACACTTATATTTTAAAGCAAATGTAGGGATATTGACTGGAGAGAAGCATATGAGAGACATAGTTGATTGTGGTGATTGAATTTCTTGATCTGAGCATAGTTTCAGAGCAGTTTTTGTCCAGTAATGATGGATAAAGCTACACATTTATATTATACTTCAAACATTTATTAAACAAAATGTACTGACTCTATACCATCTTACTACACTAATGGACAGTGACTGCAATACAGTGTGTGGGGGTACTTGATAATATGGGTGAATGTAGTAACCACAATCTTACTCATGTGAAACCTTCATAAGATTATATATCAATGATACCTTAATAAAAAAACACTTTTCCCCAATTACATCCAGAGAGTCAACCTTCTGAGTGTCTTGATACACTTCCTAATAGAGTTACTAGTGACTAATTTTTACTCCTTACCACTGTTGATCTCAGTTGTATTGTGCTTTGTTTTTGTTTTTAATGCTTTCTTCACCACTCCATCTGATTCTCCTTTTCCATCTCTTTCTTCCCGGCTTCTTATTAAATGTTTGTAACCTACGTTCTATTCTTGGTTGTTGTCTTATTCAGGATATAAACCAAAATGTATCCACTACAATGCCTTCAATTAAAATTGGTCCTAGGATAATACTTACTCCTGAGATCCAAACCAGTATATTCAACTGTTTATTCAACATCTTCATGTTATCTTCATTAAACCAAATTTGTTGACCCTACTAGTATAACCATATCCTGTTTTGTACATAAAACAGAGTTGATTGTGGTGATTGTATTTCTTGATCTGAGCAGTAGTTTCAGAGCAGTTTTTGTCCAGTCAGGATGGATAAAGCTACACATTTATATTATACTTCAAACATTTATTAAATGAAACTTACTGACTCTATACCATCTTACTACACTAATGGACAGTGACTGCAATGCCATGTGTGGGGAGGACTTGATAATACCTGCATATTACACTTAATTCCTCAAAATGGTAGACAGTGCATTTCAAACTCTCCGCTCTACCTCTCTCTCCACTATTACTTACTTTACACTCTAACCCATTCCCCTGTTTATTAAACCAACGTATCACCAGCTTGTTAATATTCCAGCCCTTTAACATCTGTCATGGTTCTGTACTTACACATGGACTTTTTTAAAACAAGATTGTCTTACATTTCACTGCTTTTCTCCGCCTGGAAAATCCTATCAATCACTCTTTCAAAGTCAACATAAATATTTTTATTTTTTTACATCTGGAGATTTTTGCATCTTTCTCTATTCCCAAGCATTCCATTTCCAAAAGTGTGATTTTAGTATTGAAAAAGAAAATATAGTATATTTAAATAGCTTTATTTATTAAAGGAATTATTAAATTGACTACAGTAATATACATAAAAATGCATAAAAACTTCCAAAAAATCTAGTCCATAGACATAATTCACAAAATATTTTAACCAAGAATTCATATACCATTACCCTTCTACTCACCTATATGGAGAATTCTTCAGCTTTCTTTAATACTCTGTAAGATAGCCTTTAAAACATTTTATTTACATAAAGGATAGAAGTTTAAAGATTTTGCTAAATTTGAATTTAACATTTGAACTGCTAGGATGCAGGTGTTTTCTGGCTCTTTTCTCTGTATTTCCCCTTCATTGTCTCTGGCTCTCCTTCCATCAACCAAACTTAAATTTTACAGTGTTCTTTTCCCTATAGCACTGTGACAATTTGAACAATGATTCAGATAATCATAACCCATTGTGGGAATTAGGATTAGAGTTTATTTATTCAACACATATGTAGTGAGAACTTTGGAGATGCCAAGGGCAGGCCCATCAGTAAATAAATCATGCTCTCTCTTCTTTTGGATTTTACTAATTATAGTGAACCACAGATAATATTTTCCTCATTTGTCAGGTGGAAACACAATTTACTAAACACAAATGTAAAATCACTCCAATATTTTTAATGAATTTATAAGCAATAGTTTAAACTTGACTCTTTGTGATACATCAGTGAATTTTCATTTGAAAATAATTAAAGAAATAGCTGCAAGCAAATGTAATAGTTGATGTTATTGCCAAGAATAATGACAAGGCAAATAGATAAACTATAAGGTAAATGAAAGTATAAGTCTTTGTTCATTCAGGCCCATGGCATGGTTTGCTTTTCGGTCAAAAAGGATGTATATATAATGAAATTGACAATTACTAGAGCCCAACATAATATTCTGTCTTTAGATAGGTTGAGGAAAGCCTGCCAAATATTTTAAACTTATAATTACTACTGCACATGTTTTTTCAGATAGCGGATTTTTAAAAATTCTTGGTAACATTACAGAAAGAGAAGTAAAAGTACCCTTTGTTTTCATAGCTTAGACAAATAACACTTTACTTTTTGAAAATAAAAAGGTGATGCGTAAAATCGCAGTCAGTTACAATTAAAGGGTTTACATAGATTAGAATTTCTTTCTAAAAAAGTGTGCATTTATAGAAACTCACAACATAATGTCTTTGGAGCTGCTTCCACTCTATTGCTCTCTGTATCTTTATGCCCTTTGAGAACTCCTTCTCTTTTCACCGTTAGATGTCCACATGCCTTTTGCTGCTTCCAGCAGCCAGCGTGACCATAATGTAGCCAGTGCACCCTATCTGCTCTGCTCCTGTACAGAGTTTACTTTCTTTCATCTCTCAGTCCCTTTAGATCTTTGACTAGGCTTTTTGACAAATAACAGTAATAAGAGGAGATGTGTTTATCTTTCAATTTATAGATAGAATAAACTTCAGATCAGGGGGGAAAAAAGAGCCCCCCCCCTCTCTCTCTAAGGGTCAATTGGGATTTGGTACAGAACAAAGGAATTTGTTCAGAATACTTACAAGAAGTTCTCAAAAGTGAGATTACATAGAGTGAACCATCAGTTATGCAGCACTTTTGGAATATTTTTTGAATTACATAAGAACACTTCTTTCTCAGGGGTGCCACCAGCCTAAATAAGGAAAATCCTAGAATACTAACTATTCAACTAATTTACAAAAACCTCAAGAATGAAAATTTATGCTCCCAGAATCTATGTTTGAATACAAAGACCTAAGACCTGTACTTGTTACTTGTTGAATTTCCATAAAGTCACATGATCTCTCAAATGTTCTCATCTCTATTATCTCTCATCATCTTTTCTGTAAAATCTGATAGAATAAGATTACTTCCTTTTTCCTTTATTTTCCTACTTTCTTCTTTATTGAATGGTTATTTTTACCTATGCTATGTACATAGATTTTGGAGTTAACAACACATCCATGGTAGTTGATTTCATAGGGATGGTTAGATTACCAAGGTTAGATTATCTGCTGTCTAACCAAGATGCATCATAGCCTTTATCTGCATCTCTTGACTGATGGCTGAGAAGATAGGGAGCCCCATCTTTGTGGCCACAGTCACCTGGGGTGGAGCCTCCACTAAGGAGAGCTAGGGATGGGGGTGGGAACAGGCCGTGACTCAAGCACTATAGAACCTTCCTGTTATAACCTAGAGTTAGTGGATTTTCTTGAATAAATGCTTCTTCATTTTCTTCCACAACCTTAGTTCAATTTCCAGAGATTTTGAATTTTTAAATGCTTACTCCAGTTGGTTGTATATTAGTTTTGGAGGGCCTGCTATAACAAACTATCACAAAGTGGAAGGCATAAAACAACAGGAATGTATTCTCTCAGTCTGGAGCACAAGTATGAAAGCAAGGTGCTGGATCAGCCGTGCTCTCTCTGAAGGCTCTGCAGGAGAACCCTTCCTTCCTACTTCCAGCTTCTGGGGCTCTTGGAGTTCCCGACCTGTGGCAGCACAGCTTGTCTCTGTCATAACATGGCCATCTTCTCGTGTCTCTGTATGTGTCCTTCTTCTTCTAATAAGGACAGCAATGATTGGATTTAGGGGATGATCTCATTTCAAGATCCTTAACTTGATTACATCTTCAAAGACAGTATTTCTAAAGAAGGTCATATGCTGATGTTTTGGTGGACATGAACCTAGGGAGAACACTATTCAACCTACTGCAGGTTGTTTTGCTGAGAAGAAGGTCTTTGGAGCAACTCACACTGCCATTCTGGAAATGGAAGTACTATTTCTTCTTCTTTCCCAGCTTTATTGAGGTATACTTAATATACAAAAAAAAAGTTTGATGTGTACATTTTGATCAGTTTGGACATATACATACACTGTGATACCATCACCACATTCAAGGTAATAAACATCCTTATCACCTCTAAAAGATTTCTTGCATCCCCTTGCTTGTGTGTGTGTGTGTGTGTGTGTGTGTGTGTGTGTGTGTGTGTGGTGTGTGTGTGTGGTGTGTGTGTGTGTGTGTGTGTGTGTGGTGAAGGTGTGTGTGCAGAGGTGTGTCTGTTAAGAGCACTTATCATGAGCTTTACCCTCTTAACTTTCAAGTGCAAAACAATATTGTTAACTATAGCACCCTGTTGTATATATTTCTAGAACTTATTCATCTAGTATAACTGTAACTTTAAACCCATTAAACATCTATCCATTTCTCTGTCCCCCATCCCCAGGCAGCCACCATTCTATTCTCTGCTCCTATGAATTTGACCATTTTAGATTCCACATATAGGTGAGATCATGTATTATTTGCTCTTCTGTGACTGACTTATTTCACTTAATGTAATGTAACCCAGGTGCAACTCTGAGGGGAAAATCCCGGGGCAAATACCTTTGAAACCAAAATCAGTCAAATGGAGAAATAAAGTGAGAGAAATCCATTTATTTCTTACAAGCAGTCCACTTCTGCTCTCCTGAGTCTCTCACTACTTGTTTGCAGAAGAAGAGGCTGCACCCAACCTCTCCAGTCCAGATAAGCCCTGCTTGCCCTTGTAATTACCCATTGATATGGAGATGGACTAAGGCCAGGAGAGAGATTCTGGAAATATTGCAATTTTACCCATACTAGGTGCATCTATATTGTCACAAATGGTAGGATTTCCTTCATTTTTAAAGCTTAATAATATTTCATTGTATGTATATACCTTATTTCTTTATCCACTTGTCCATTGCTGAACATTTGGGTTATTTTAATATCTTGGCTATTGTGAATAATGCTTTCTAGTTTCTCCTTCATTGTAGTTTGTGTAAAAGAATTACCACTCAGCCCTCTTATTTCCCAGCAATATTCATGCCCTGACTAATCTTCTAATTACATCATAATAAACTTTAATAAAATACCAAACACAACAGACTAACATTTCCCACATTTACTACTTGAAATGTCTGGCTTTCTGAATGACTTTGACTTTTTAAGTTTGATTCAGGTTGTATTTGAAGGAAGTGTTATTTCTTTTTAATTTTGTGTATTGTCATTGAAATACATAAACTACATAAAAACCAAGTGCAGTGCTCCCTGCCAGGATACTTTTGGGAAAGAGAAAAATGAAATCATGACCTGGACAACTGCTCCTTTAAAGCTCATGCACTACTTAACCTAAATAGTCAACCAAAATATAATAATAATAAGTAGTCATCCTTTATGCTGCTAGTGTTGTGAGTCTCCATGCAAAGACTCTCTCCGCATGCTGACCTCAGGAACTTTAGCACACTAGCGATAGTATTTCAGTATCAGTTATGAGACAAAAGCTAACCCTAAACTCCCAAGGACAGAAGGGGATTACAGTTCTTTGTAAGATGCTGACTCATATGAAATATTAAATGCCACAGTTCTACCTCAAATCAGATTATTTTAAATCTAATTATGTTTAAAACAAAAAATTTGGTTGATTAATATAAACACTAAACAGTCTCTAAGCAGAATAGCAGAAGCAGAATTTATTTTAATGTATTTGATGAGCTTTAAAATATGAATTCATAATATCCAGACATTTACAGAGAAAAGAAATGTAATGAGCTTCCAGGTACCTGGAGTGATGGATCAGTGGAAAGGTAAGATTGTGAGAGACAATCTGGAAAGGGCAGATAGGAGCCAAGATATAGATGACCCTAAAAGGTAGGCTAAGGGCTTTAGACTTGGAAATGTTAGGTAGAAAATAGAGCAGTAAGTTCGCTCTGCTGTGTTTACATGGGAGCTTTTGAAATTTATTTTTTATCACACACACAAAAAAAACTTCATTTAATTAAAATTTTACATCAGACCTTACTGTAATAAACAGATGGAAGTAAGCCATCTAGTTGAAGCAGAAACAGGGATCACAGTTCTGTCTTTGAACTTTTCTTTCTTCCTCTGCACTGTCTGCCCCACGCTGAAGGTCGTTCAGAGAAACATGAGCTTCTCAGGGTCTAGAAACATGCTGCTTCATCTCATAAGCTGTCGCAGAGTCGGCCCAAACCAGGCTTCTCCGGAAACTATTTTGTTTCCTAGGTTTTATTTTCACAGCAAAGCTAAAATCTAAGACAATAAATTAATCTCATGAATAAGTTCAGAGAGAACAAACTCCTTGGCATTCTTATTTTGTCCAGAAGATGGGTGATCTCTGTTGCATTTATTCCTCTTTCTGGAGTTCTGTCTCATTTTGTTTGAATCATATTCCTCTGGCTAATCACTTTCTTAGGGTTTCTGTGTTTCTTCCTTTGTATTAGATGTCTCTGCTCTGCTTTCTGGTATAAAGAGTAATAGCTTTATGAAGAAGGTGTGCTGTGGTGCCCAGAAGCTCAGATTCTTTACACCCCAGTGCCTGGTTTATTTCGTGGGGGCCCAAGCTGACCGCCCTCTGCCTAGTCTGCAGCAATAGTGGGGCTGCAGGGTTAAAGGGGTGTGTAGACCAATGTGCAGCTTTGGCCTGGCTGGACCCAGCACAGGGGGTTGGCTCCTGCAGGCACCTCCCCAGTTGGGCTGAAATGGACCCAAGAAAGCTGGGAGGGTCTCCCTCTACCTTCCAGGCAGCAAAGTCTGATGCTTCTGGTCCATGTGGGCTGGTTCCCAGCAGCACCACATGCAGGGAGGTGCACTGGGGCTGCTATGCCAGCAAAGGGGACAGAGTGTCTGGAAAGTTCCTGATCTGTTGGGCCATGGAAGGGCTGGGGAGGTATCCTCCACCTGCCCTTCTCCTCACGAGAAAGTTCTGTTCAACCCTCACCCCTCTGGTACCCCTCCCACTGCTGGCATGTCTTTCAAACTGCCGCCTCTGCTTTGGGTCTCAGGACTGGAGGAGCACGCCTGCCCTCCACTCTGTGGGGGAGTCTCAGCCTCCCAGAGGGTTCTGCCTGCCCCTGGTGTCCAGCTCTGATTATCACCAGAACCAATGTAATGTGGGCTTGTGCTTCCAGAGCAGATCTCCAGGGCCAGGTGTGCAGCACTCCTGGGTCCCTACCCACTCCCCTCTCTATTTATCTTTTTTTAGGCTGGTGTCGGGGGAGGGCTTGGGTCCTGCCCAGTTTCGGTGTTGCTGCCTCACCCTTCTCTGTGTGGCCCCCTCTCCTTCCTCAGGTGCAGGGATTCTATTCTCCAGTCTTCAGGTCATGTTCAGGTCTAGTTACATTTGCTGTATTGCCCTCTCTCATGTGTTTTTGGGAGGAGGTTTCTGTCTTGCCTTCCTATTCTGCCATTTAATCTTCACTTGGCATTCTTTTTTTCTATCAGATAATGGCATGTTTATTGGGCATCGTTGAATGGGGACTCTTTGTGTTGTCCCTGTAACTGGGTTTGTTTTCCTTGCCGTGTGTTCTCCTCGATCTTTCCTGCAACACATCATAGCACCTAATGACATAACTATGTAATTTTGTATAAGTTATCTGCCAGCTTTTTAAACTACAAACTTCCTAAGGGAAAGAACTATGTGTTACTTTTTATTTACCTAGCACTTCTTGCAGTAATTGGTAGGGATAGGCATTTAATGTATATTTCTTTAATAAATAAGTAACACTAGTAAGATACGTACTTTGTGTTCTGAGTTTTTCAGTGAATTAGTAGATTTCTCTTAAATTTCTAATACCTGGAAGGCACTTCATTATTTACTGAAAATACACTTTCACTGAAGAAATCTCAAAGGCCACAGGGTTATTTTATGATGCTTTTGGAATGGAAGCTGAAGCACCTGGGGCAAGACCAATAAAAGCGGGCAGACAGCCAGCAAGTTTTTCAGCAAGATCTATTAGAGCTCTCTGAGACTTATATCTCTGAGTTTGCATGTGATGCCTGGAGAATCACCAGCATTGCTTGGCCTATGCCCTTTGCTTCACCACTTGGGTTCCTCACTGAAACAATTTCCAGGGCTTCTCCATGGGGTTGGCCATTAATGACTATATTGGCAGCCAAGAACTGCCCTCTGGATGACAGATCAGTTAAGGCTTAATCTCACATTTACCCTTATTGATTTAACCCACATAGGTTTTAAGCCAAATTAGAAAGCAGGCCAGTCACATGTCCTAGAGCACCAATATATAATGAATAGTACTAAGTCATATCTGGAAAAAAAAAGCCACATGATAGGTAAAATAGGATCTATTGACAGAACTCCTCTTTAGGAGTTCAGCTTTAAAAAGTACTCTGATGGAAAAGGGAACCCTCCTAAACTGTTGGTAGGAATGTAAATTAGTTCAACCACTGTGGAAAGCACTATAGAGGTTCCTCAAAAAACTAAAAATAAAAATACCATTTGACCTGGGAATTCCACTCCTAAGAATTTACCCAAAGAAAACAGGATACCAGATTCAAAAAGACATATGCACCCCTATGTTTATCACAGCACTATTTACAATAGCCAAGAAATGGAAGCAACCTAAGTGTCCATCAGTAAATGAATGGATGAAGAAGACGTGGTACATATACACAATGGAATATTCTTCAGCCATAAAAAGAAACAAATCCTACCATTTGCATCAACATGGATGGAGCTAGAGGGTATTATGCTCAGTGAAATAAGCCAGGCAGAGAAAGACAAATGCCAAATGATTTCACTCATTTGTGGAGTACAACAATAAAGCAAAACTGAAGGAACAAAACAACAGCAGACTCACAGACTCCAAGTGACTAGTGGTTACCAAAGGGAAAGAATTGGGGAGGATATGTGAGGAGGGAGGGAGAAGGGGATTAAAGGGCATTATAATTAGCACACATAATATATGTAGGTCACAGGGAAGGCAGTACAACATGTAGAAGACAAGTAATGACTATAGAATCTTACTTATGCTGATGGACAGTGATTGCAATGGGGTGGGAGGGAATTGATAGTATGGGTGAATGTTGAAACCACAATGTGGCTCATGTGAAACCTTCAAAAGATTGTATATCAATGATACCTTAATTAAAAATAAATAAATAAAAAGTACTCTGATAAATAGACTAGGTTAGTTCAGACAATTATAAGTAAATTGAACAGATAACTGAGTAGGGCCTATTTAAAGATTTGCAAAATTACTAGCCTTAGTCTACGCTGCCTATACAGTATCTTTGTCAAAATATGTCACACTTTCAAAGAAAAATGAATGTGCTATATAGTTGTAAAAATAATATTAATTTAATATTTGTTAACCAAGCATTTATTTAATGCCTACTATTTGACTCATGAAGATCCTACTCTCACACTTCTTAACTTCTAGATGAGCAAGACAGAATGTAAACAATAACAAAAGAAATGAACATGAAAATAGCAGATAGAAGTTTCAACAAAAAAACTAATCTCTTAATGTTTACTGTATAAAAGAAATAGTAATTCAAACAGCAATTAAGTACAGGGAGATACCATTTTAACCAAATGTAGCTAACAACATGGAAAGAAACTATCTAGAAAAACAGAGTATCTTAAGTAATAATTTAAAATAAAATATAAGTAAAGTGGGATAGAGGATATGAAATCATTTAAGTTGAGAAGAGCCTGTGATCTAAATTCATACCCTCATTCCCCCATATAAAAGACTAGCATGCTATAATAATTGGTTATAGTTGGGTTAATTGCAGATAGTAACAAGGTAACGGAATCCTTTAAGAAGCTTATAAAAGTGAAATATCTATACTGAGGAAAAAAAGCTCATGTGGTTTCAGAAATTCATTAGCCAATCTAGGGGACGACAAGACCAAGTGTTAAGAATTAGCCTTATACCCACTGGAATTAATAAGTACTTAAGAACTAAAGAATAGACAATACCTGTCAGACCCAAAACCCTAAATAATACATGATCAGTCAGTTATTTGTTTTACATTCTTTGTAATATAAAATAAAAACATCATTACAAGATTTTCAGAATCTTGCCAAAATGCCCAGACTTTTGTAAATATGCTAGGTTCTAGAATAAAATGCAGTTGTTGCTTAACTCTTTCAAAGATATTTGAGTGAAATGTACCACAATATTCTCCTTCAAATTTTACTGGTATTCATCTTTTATGGTCTCAATACACAAAAAAACACAGGGCAGATAAATATTAAGGAATAAATTTTGTCAGCATATGATATTCCTTGCTGCATTCAGGTAAGACATAAAGTACAGTTCTGTAAATTTCTCTGCAGTCTCCCAGCATGCTCCAAGGTTCTAGCCACAAACGTACCTAGAATTTATTCTTTGGAAATCTTTATTTCATTTTTCTTCAAAAGTTAAATGTCTTTTGAGTCATTGCATGAGATTGAAATGTTTCCACTCAATATTAGCATTTAAGATAGTGCATCCTAAATTCAGACTCTAGGTTTGCTTTCCAAATTATTTTTATTCCCCAAACACTAATTTGAATTAATGTTTCTGTGGAACTACACAGTATAATTAAAAATCCATAATATTAGCTTGAAATCCAGTATATTGCAAAGAAAATTCCAGTCTCATTTTTTTACCTAAGTGTTAAATTTCATCTTGAGAAATTGAGGTACTCTAGAAATAACTGAAGCAAAGGAAATCCTTTACATTTTATAAGTTTGACAAAATCCATGTTTTCTCAACCTAATCTTCAGTGTTGATATTTCATCTTATTGTAGCTTTCTAAAAAAATATTAAATAAATTTCAATGAAGTTTTTTAGGATATCAGTTTTTATTGAGGAGCATCTTAATCAAGGGGTCTGAGGCATTGGGTCAATTATCTAGAGGAAATAATGCCAGAATTTCAAGATATTCTGCTTTCATTACAATACTATAATTTTCAATCTTCACGGCACATGTGAATTACCTGGGGTGATTGTTAGTTAAAATTGTAGAGTCACATGTGTCATTCCCAGATATTCTTACTTAGTAGGCCAAATATATTTTTATTTAATTTTAGTAAAGTCAAATATTAGAAAATGTGCAGCCATGTATCAATAGTCAAAATATTTAACCCTCATTAACTCCTCAGCTTATCTGAAAATATCTGGAATAGGTCAATGAAATGAAGACCAAGTAAAGTGGGAGGCTCCAAATAAAGCAAGATTGGGTAAAGGGATATGTGGAAAAGATACAGTCAGAGGTTTGTATAAACTCATGAGGTGTTTAATAATTTAATATTTAGAAAAATAAGTAGAAAATATAAGGACCATACTTAGAATGAATATATCCAAAGCCATATAGGAAGAATCAATGAACAGTTGCTGCATGACAGGCAAATTGCTATGTGTTAAGTATGCAGAGAGGAGTAAGACACATCTGCCAGTGTTAGGTAACCTCTGCTGCTAACAAAGCATTCTTTTAAAACAATTGAACAAAATTAAAGTAAAAGAATGGCATGTGTGCTGTGAAAACATATGGATGTTCAGTATAATGAAAAATTTTAGATACTTGCTATTCCTACAAAATGATTTTCATATGAAGACACAGATGATGGGAAGGTAGAAGACAAATCACTCCTGTTTTCTTTTTCAGTGAGTGCCATTCCTCAGAGCATCCCCGGCCCTCCCATCCTCCTCCACACCTCTTCTTTCCCCACCCACCTCTACATCCCAACCCTGTTCATGTCTCTTTTACAGTCATTCATGGATCTTTCTCTTCTAATGTCCTATACCCTGGTGTCTTGGCAGGCTACTTTATTTCTTCAGTGACAGTGTTTTAATTTGGCTCCCAGCTGGTCTTCTCACCCTAACAAACCATTCCTCAAACCACAGGCAACGCTGTCTTTTTGAGATAGATGTGGATCCTAACATCTAACGCTTAGAGATTTTAAGTACAGAATATTTTTTTAAATTACTCTTTGTTTATTCCTCTCTGTTTAAGAAAAATGTCTGAATACTTCTCTGAGCCTTCAGGCTCTCAGCATCCATTCATTCACTCTTTAATTACTCAACAAAACTTTAGAGGCTACAGTGCTCAGGGTACAAAGATGTTTGCATGCTGGACATAGAGCAGTTAACAAATTTGACCCACTTTTTAAGCCTTCAAAAAATTACAATCTATTGGAAAATGGTTTTTCTGTATGAGATTGCCCCAACTTCTCACTCCACCCTCAGCTTCTAGTTTTCTGGTTCCCTTTTAAAATTCCTCATCATGCATCATACACTATTTCAGTGTCCATACAGTTCTAACAGTTCCCTGAAAACCTCATACCTCTGTGGTTTTCCTTCTTCCTGAAACTAGAATATCTCCCCTCCATCTTTTCAATACCCAACATAGTCCTACCCATTCAAATCTCTGTTCTACTTCCTATAACTGAATTAGAACTAGATTGTAAGGTACTCTTCTGGTTGGTACAATGAAAAACTTTCTGAGGTCAAGTGTCCCAGACATAATTGACTAACATTTCTTATATTGAATTTCATTTGTTGACAAGCCAAGCCTACCCCAGATAGCTTTCAGATGTACCACTACATTTTTCACTGCCTTATTTTGCTGAGATATAATTTTTCCTATAAGAAGTTACTTAAAATAACAACTAAAAAAATCTCTGAAAGGGAACTCATGGGTTGATACTTGCCTAAGCTTTATGTTTCTCTTTTTAAAATTTGAAAAACAAATAAAAGTGTGCAAAACAATCCTACACAAAGTAGAAGAAATATAGGCTAATCTTTTAATGATACCACTGGTAGCATGGCATTACAAATCATAAAGACATTGTTTTTAAAAAAAGAAAGAAAAAGATCAGTATATAGGACTATAATAAAATAGTTTGACATTTCTGTGTGGCCAAAAAATTTAAAAAACATGAAGATCAAAGAAGAGTTTTTTTTTTAAGTATCTGCCCATCCAAACTGTAAGCTTTTCACGAGGCATTGTCAGAATCCCTCTGAAATTTTAACATGGTCTTCCACTCCTCAGTCCCTGCTACAGAAAGGCATCATCACCATAAATTCCACACAACTCCTTTCCCTAAATAAGCATATAATGCGTCATGGCACCACAGACCTTTGGGTGAGTTGTTCGTTTATTATTTGTTTCTACATACCATCCCTCTGACTTTAGTTTAAAGACCATGATGTCAATAAACAGAATCGTGGAGGGAATGTAAGAATGAATGCCTGGATAGATGAATGAATGTCATTAATCTCACACAGATGCTCCTAAACTCAGATTTCGGATCTCTTGCCTGTCCTCTGTATCCAATTATCTAGAATTCAGTTTCCATTTTTGCTCCCTAGTCTGAGATGGCTTTTATTCCAGGACCCTGACTTGCTCTGATTCCCTTGCGAATGCTGGACACCTATTTTGCTCTGACTAGTCTTTCTTTGGGAATAAAGCCCCAGCTAAACCTCTACCCTTAGTACCTTGAACCTTTCTGTTTTCACTTGAAGATCACTCTCTTCATATGTGTTTGAATTTCATATTGTTGATTTTTAGCACTGACTCAAGATGATATCGAGTGATAGCTTTAGTGACATCAGGTTTTGACTGCCTTTGTCGGAGAGCATTCCACGATAGGGAGGTCTGCCAGTAAGTAGAAGCATCATAATCAGTGATAAGATCAAAATAGTTCCCCAACCTGGATGGATGAAGTCTCTTCAAGGTAGAATTCCTACTGCTACCAGGGGACTCCTTGGTGAGACCTTGAATGACTTGCAGTCTTCCAAACTCCCTGGCCACAGAACTGACCCTGAAACCTGAGGGAGAGTTATATTAAGGGTTCAGGTGGGAAAAAAAAACAGAGAACTAGGTATGGTTCTAAATAGTTTACTAGAGTGGAAGAGCAGAGGAGAACATCTCCATGTTACCACTTTGCCTATAAACTTCTGACAAGTCATCACTTCTCCAAATGACTTTGAACTGATTTGGTTAAAAATTGTCATCATATAAAGATAAGATGAGAAGTCATCTTTTTATTTGTTGGGTCATATATTAGTAGATTGACTTGTTGACACAGGCATGTATGATAGTTAATTTTTTGTGAGAATTTGACTAGGCTATGGGGCTCAGTTGTTTGATCAAATATTAGTCTGGATAGTATTATAGATGAATTTTACAGATGTGATTTACAATCAGTTGACTTTAAGTCAAGGAGCTAGCCCTTGACAGTGTGGGTAGGCCTCATCTAATCAGTTGAAGGCCTTAAAAGTAAACACTGAAGATTTTCTGAGAAAAAAAATTGCTCTTTAAGACCGTAACATATAAATCCTGCATGGGTTTTCCAGACTGCTAGCCTGACCTATAGATATGGGGCTTCCCAGTCCTTACAATTATGGAGTTAACTCTTAAAATCTCTCTCATACACACACACATACACACACACACACATACATGTAATACCTATCTGTATATACACATACTTATGTCCTATTTCCTGTTGGTTCTGTTTTTCTAGATAACCCTGGCTGGTACAGTAGTATAAAACAACTGCATTATTTCTGAATAGTTATTGAGATAAGTACAAACTTCTATGGTGTCAAAGGGTACATTGAAATCCAGGTAGACAATGATCTTTAAATGCAGAACTCTGTGAATTAGTGAATTGTCCCCCTATTCATCCCCTCATAATGCTTCTTTCATTATAACCTGATTTAAAAAATGGCCATTTGGCATTGCTTCACAGCATCTTCTCAACAGAATTTTTTAGGATATTCAGGGATTTTTGTAGGTTCCACATGTGAAAATTTAAGAGAAACTTATTGAACTGTTTCTTTTTACCACTTAACCTTGAGAATTCACTTTCTGCTTTTCAGCAAAAAGGAAGAGATAAAACTACTTATAAAACTTACAGTCTCTTTTTAGCTGTTACAAAATGCAACTTTTTGGCTTGATTAAGAGAAAGAACTTGGTTCCTTCTGCATGTGAACCATAAATATTACTGAAGGAGGAGGATGGGGTAGTGTTGAGAGTGTCACAAATTCTTAAATTCTTCTTGTTATATCACAGGCCATGGCTGGGCATAATCAGTACTCCTGCAATGGTGTGAGATTGGTTCACAGAGAATTTAGGATTTAGAATAAATCTGGGAGAGAGAAATGAAGTTTCAGGTGCATGAGCAAAGCCTAATTTGGCAGGAATATTATATCCACATCTGAAGTGAGAATGCAATGAAGTGCTTCCTTTCAGGGTAAAAGGTTGTTAGAACATGAGGGGAAAAGTCAGCAAAATGAACCAAACATCTTTTTTCCTTGCAAGGCTCAGAGTCTTCCATGACCAAGAACTGTGTTTTATTTACCTGTATATCCCCAGAAGCTAACACAGTGACTGGTACATTGAAGGGACTAAGGAACTTTTGGGGGAAATTGCTTCATGAATGTGTGAATTTATATGCAAATGAACAAATGCATGAATTTATTCACATATGAATAAATTAATAAAGAATAATGAAAATTCAGGCCAAGAAGCTTTTGGCCTAATCAAATTTGAACAGCATGCTTTAAGAGAGTCTGATGAGAAAGCAAAGCTTTTCCACATCTGAAAAGAAATGGAGAATTCTACAACTTGCAAGGCTTTGAAGATAGAGAAACAGCAGAATCAAAATGTCAACTTCAGTAGTAATGACTCAGTTGCCCATATTAGAGTGTTTGACTGGAGCCTAGTAAAAACCTCCTGTCCAAGGTGAAGATAGGTGCTAGACACAGGGGACAGATTTAGCAGATTAATGAGGATAACGACTCCAGGAGTCAGAACTCAATTCCTAACAGTTTCTGCTTTTCCTTTTCACATATTATCCACAGCTAGTTTCCTAGTACTAAGTTAAATTTATTTTGAATTTTTGGTGACTTTTTCAAGGATTGGAAGAAAAGTAAGAAACCGTGGTTGAGTGGAAACCAGATTTTGTTAAGGACCTGACTAAACAAATAACAGAACATCAAGGTAATGAAATATTATTTTAAAGTGCATACTAAGATTTTATAGCATACGTTTCATCTGTAAAGTTAAATCTTATAAAACTTTATAAACTTGGGCATGCACTGTAATCTGAATTATCCTTTAAAAATAAAATGACATCAGAAAATTAATTAATTGTAAGGGTAATTGCTTCTTGGTAGGGAATCCATGGGTGATTTGTTATTCCTGCTAGTTTTCCAGTATTATCCAAATGATCTGTAATGAGCATATGTTAGCAATGAAAAAAATATTACAGTCATTTGAAATACTGTGCTTGTGGAGTTTCTTCAGTTATTAATAATATTATTATTAATAAATTAATATTTATTCCTCAAGCCCCAACCTTTGCCTTAAAACCTGTGTAAGTTCCTCAGAAATTATTTTAAGGAGTTTGTGTGTGATTATGTGTATCTGTGTATATTCATTCAGTTAGTTTATAAAAAGATTAATTGCTTTCTGATTCCTAGAGATAATTTATCCCCCTTCTGGATCATAACCTTCTTAGAGATAGGAACTACAGTTTCATTTACCTTTACAATCCTTACTTTTCCCTTGTTCCCAACATCGCATGAAAAACCTTACTCTTCAAAAGCAGTCAGTAACGATTAGATAAATAAAACTAGACAGAATGAGATGGGATAAGATAGGATGGGATGAAATGGGTGAAGTGAAATGAATTAAAAATGAAATAGAATGAATGAATAGGTTGCACTGAAGTGTGGGAAAAAGGTTCATTCCTTTCTTCCCTTCTTGGCATCCAAAATGGATCTCTGCCTGTCTTTGCTAAAGTATGTAATGACCACTAGACATCCTTTCCTCTGATCTACTGCAGCAATTAGAATTGGCAACACTGAAATAGGCCAAATTATTTATTATTTTTGTTATTGTTAATAATTGTTCATTTCTTCATCTGTTAGTTTTCACCCTCACATACTACCACTTCCTCACTAGACAATGGACCACTGACCCGCTGATGCCAGGGATGGTACATGATGAACCCTCTAAGTGATGTTTAGGGATCCAAATTCCAAAACAGAAGTCATCACATCTTCTCCTTGAGATAATCATTCTGGAGCCACCAAAAAAGGGAGCACTGAAATGTAATTTAAGATTCAGGAAACAGATGATGACTTCCTGCACTAGAATTTCAGCCACACCCCTTATTAATTCTGTATCCTTTCACAGGGGATTACCTCTCTTGTCTTGGCTTTTTCTTCTTCAAAATAGGGATGATAGAAGCACCACACTACAACATTGTTCTGAGGACCAGCTGCATTATTACATGTTAAGGGGTTAGGACATTACCTAGCACGCACTTAAAACTCAGTATGTATTAATGTTTATTATTAACCTGAGTGCTCTCTAACATTACCTTTCTTTGTTTTATCCAATTTCACATTTCAAGGAAGATTCACTCAAAAAATATTTGCTATGAATTTTATAAGTGCCAGACATTTTTCTGGTCTGAAGGGATACAGAGGAGAACAGACCAGATGCCTTCCCCATGCAGCTCACTTTTGTCGGAGGGTGGGTGTCATCTGTCTATGTATTTCATGACTGCAATAGCAGCCAGTATAAAGTAAGGAACCAGTAAACAAAATAATTTCACATGTGTCCCATGAGAGTATTTTCAATCAGGGAGGGAGTTGGTGGGTTATACATCTACTAAGGTAGGGGGAAGGAGTCCCACTTTGTGAAGATAATGGGCGAACTGAGATACAGTGGATGCAATTCAAGTAAAGGGCAAAAAAAGCAATTCAAGAAGGAGGAATAGCAAATTAAGGTAGGAAACATCTTGAAATATTCACGGGTCAGAAGTATAATGAGTGCAGTTGAAATATAGTGAGTTCGTTTCATGTCATTGGAGGGGAGGGATGTTGGGGTCAGAATAGTTTGATATAACATTGGAGAATGAGGGAAAGACCAGAGCATATAAGGTCTTGTATACTGTGAAAAGAGTTAGCTGTCACTCTAGGACAAAGTTGGAGGCATTGGAGTTTTCATGATATGATCTAATTTGTGAAAGGGTAACCTCAAATGTTGAATGGTAAATGGATCACAAGAATGCCAGAGTTGAGAGCTAACATGGTATGGAGGCTCATACACCAACCCCTGTGATGGATAACAGAGCCTCCGTCAGGGTGTGATGAGAGAGCAGAGATGACATGCTGGCTGGCATGTGCTGGTCAGGAGTGATGAGCCGACATACTACTTATGTTTTAAAAAGAGGAGATTACTAGAGAATTTTGGTATGCTGATAGAAATAATCTAGCAGAGAAAAAAATGATGAAGCAGAAGAGACATGTTTTAACTAAAGGAATCTATCCTCCTGATCAATGTCCCTCATGACCACAATACAGTCACCACTTCCCTGTGACTGGAAGTGTGGTTAGTAAAACCTTTATCAAAGCACAACACAACCATTACTTCCGAACAAAAATGGGATATACCCAGGGATCAGGAGCTGAGTGAGCCTCTAGGATCACGGGACAGAGAGTGAAATGAAATAGTGCCCAAAGATGGCCACTTCCGTACACATCATCTCTTGGAATTATTGCCATGGTATCAGCCCACTCTAATGAGTCACACTGACAAAGTGACTTTGTTTTAAATTATTCCAGAAAGAGAGCTTCAACACATTTGTCCCTTAGGCAAGAGGCTTCTGACCACCCCACTAAAGCTTCCAGCAGCCCCTAACACCTCTGCCCACCTCGCTCCCTTAAAGAAAGAAACTGTGAGACTTTGTCCTCCTCAATGCACGTGTAGTGGGAGCTCCCTAGATTAACCTTGCTTGACCAATTGAGAATTAACACTTAAAGATCTAGTTAAAGAAAAGGAAGTTCTCAATTTCTTGTTTTTAGTAATTAAAAGACTAAGAATCGGATCTGAGTCAAATGTATTTTCAGTGGATGGCACAGCAAATTGAAATATGGTTGGCACACCAGTGAGGGGAAAAGGCTCCTTTGATCCTCCTGATTTGAAGGCCATCCAGATGAAAGGTAGTGAATCATACCAAAAGCATCTTCCAAATTGATGCTCATATTGTTCAAATTGACCAAACTGCGGCTACAGAGTTCAAAGATGAGCTCTTCCAGGAGCATAAATACAGTCTATAACATAAGGTATTCCTTTCATGTCACATACCCATAAAATATTATCTTAAGTGTGTGACATTCTGAAATGAAGCAAAGAAAAGGTGCCTAGAATGGCTTTAGAACACTCATATATCGCTTTAGCTGTTCCCATGTTCACATTATTTTATTTTCTGATGTGTGAGGCACATCATGCGAGACTAATCACCACTACTAGTGATTTGCCCTACAGTGTCCTCCAACCATAAACTATTTTATGTATCTAATTCAGTAAAACTGTCTTTGGCTCCCTGATGAACGATTGCATTGTAAAATGAATTATTCTTAACATTTGCCAAACTAGCAGTTCCTATGGGCATCCATGGCGGCAATTCAGAATAGAGAGGTGACTGGAGGAAGTAAGTGGACTCATTGCCTAAAAAGCCAGTGCTTCCTCTCTCTCCCTCACCTTGTACTGGACTTTCCTGATTGCACCAAGGAAATGGGGAAAATGATTTGAAGTTATCATCTGACAGCTATCAAATAATAATGCCACTATAGTAGATGTAGTTTAATATTCCTAGTAATGACCCCAGCCTCCTGTTTTCCAGTAGTTTCCCACAAGAGAGTCTTCAAAAGCCATGTAGCTTTGGTAGCAGTCACAGGGATCATGGGAGCCAGTTACAGTCAATAATTCATAGAGAAATGCTTGTTGGGGAAATGATTTTAGCCTCCCAATTAGAAAGAGAAGATCTTATTACAACTTAAATAATTCAACAAATTATTTCACTAGGACAACTTGTGATTCACTCAGGATTATCTGAGATCCAGACAGCAACTAAATTGTTTTATCTAATACCAAAGAAGGTTTTTCAAAGTCAGAAAAACTTGCAATTAAACCTTAGCCTTGCCATGTATATTCTTTTCTATGTTCAGCATATTTCTGAAGCATTATATATCTCAATTTTCTTACCTCTGAAATATATTTTTCCCCATTGAGCTTCATATTCATTTTATTTTTTTAACATGTTAATAAAATAAGTTGCCTTAATAGATCTTCCAAATTAGAGCCAACCTCTTGTTTCTAAAAGGAACCTTATTTGGTTGGAATATGTTATTTGTAAATATTCTCATATACTCAGTTTGCTATTATTTAATAATATTTTCACCTATATTTACAAATGATATGGCTATTTTTGTCCAATTTTGTTTTGTAACTAAGATGTAAATCAACAAATTTGAAGTTTTTAAGGGTTTCCTGTAGTCAGAGAATACTTCATGAAAATGATCAGTGAAATCTTCTGGGCCTATGTTAGGTGGGTGGTAAATATCTGACCCTCCACATGGTTAATAACCTATTCAAGTTTTTCATCTTTCCTTCTGACCATTTTTGTCATTTAAATTTTCTAGAAAAATTGTCCTTCTCTCAGCTTAAAAAACCACAAAGATTTGAAATTGCATGTTGAATTCTCTGTGAGTTTCAGATTCTTTTGCATTTGATTTTGTGCTTCTTTTAAATTGAGCAATACTGTTATTTTTTTCTATTTAAGTTTTATTCTGAGATGTTATAAACTTCTCAATAATAGGGTCAGTTTGATACTGCTAAACCTTTGGTAGATGGGGCTGGGGCGGCTTCTAGTCTAGCGCTAATTTGGCCCAAGAGCTGATGCAGAAGCCTTCTGAGTGCTGTACTTGGTGTGAATTTGGGGGCTTTTCACTCAGGCTATAAGTGGGAACCAATCTCGTTTAAGCCCCAGGGATTGTTCTACCTGATTCTTTCTAGTGGTTTTCTTCCTACCTCATTCATTTCCTCACCCATATGTGCTGATAAGAACTCATGAAGCTCTGTGTTCCTCTTTGTAGCTCTGTGTTCCTCGACACTCTGTCTTTAGAATCCTGGCATTGCTGTGGTCCAGACTAGAAACCGTGACTGTTCAGTTAGACGGTGAAAAGGGATGGTTCAGGGATGTCCCCAGATGTGAGTCCCACAGATCCTGAATGTGAGGCAAAATAAAATAAGAGCGATCAAATATAATTTATAAATTTTGGCTAAGAAACTGGTGAATGATGATGTCATTTATTAAATTGTGGAGGAAAATGGTAGGTACACGACTGTGAGAAGGGCTGGCACTTTATTATTTATAATTTTTTTTTCTCCCAACTGAGAAATTGAACCTCTACACTTCACTTTGATCAATTTTAGATTTTCTCTTACTTCTATTACTTATTTTTTCTATTCACTATTTTTGCTTGTCCATTTTTTCTCTTTATTGCCTTTTGCCATTTCTTTTCCTTTAATACTTTTGAAATTTTATCTTTTATTTATACTCCACTAGAGTTTAGCCCTTAAACTTGTATTCTCCCATCACCATGAAAAATTAATCAATATCTACAGCTAGGAGAGGTTTCTAAAACACACATCTGACCATGGTGGACTCTACACAGAATTCTTTAATAGTTTTTAGTGCCTCAGGATAAAATTCATTCCTACAGTTTATCTTATGTCAGAGCTTTGCTGCTTACAAATTTCACTCACTCTGCCTCCTGAAAGAACAGAGCCTTCTTGTTACTTTTATAAAGTCCCACAACTAGGATGGTGTATTTTCTTTATTCTTTTGACACTTTCTTGATGTAGTAAAGTTTCATATTCAGTTTTTTTTCCCACAGCCAGTAAGGGAAGCAGAAACCAGAACACCCCAGTGAATAGCTAATCAAGGACTTTAGAATTCCATGACAGCTTTTATATTGAATATGGAAAAATGAAAGCCTCTTTTAAAATTTCACCTGAATGTCACCACAGTTAGTAAACTGGTTCGTGAGTACCTAGTTATAAATTGCATGTTAAATGACTTCAGCACAGATCTCTAGATCATTTTCCCCGCCTGTCTTCTCTGTGGGCTCCTGCCGTTCTCTATAGAAGCTGTTCTTACCACCAGGCAGAGTTTTCTGATAGAAAGAACCTCAAAAGTGGGGTACAAAAGAAAATGACCTGGGTATAATATAGGTGATAAAATTTTTGTGTCCCTTTTGTCTCTGGTCACTTATCTTTAAAATGAATGAGTTTGCCAAAGTTACAGGTGGGCTCTTCTCCATCCCCAATATTTTAAAGACTTTATAATTACATAAACAAGCAGCATGTTATACTTACTCTCCCACACAACATTGTTTGAAGTGTGATATTTAAGAAAAACTCAGTTCACTGAGAAACATCAGAAGGAAATGTGGCATATATTTTGATTTGGCAAAAGAAACTCTTACATGAAACTACTAGAAAAGAAATAGTTTAAGGCAATAGAGTTGAGGGCCCTAGGCATAAAGAAGTGGGGAAATGATATTTGTAATAACAAAATGATGAGGTGCGTGGATTAGTCTTAGAAGTCTAACAATATTTCCTAATCAGTCCTGTATGTTTTTAAATCCCCAGTGGCTCTTCAATTGGCCAGGTAATATGATGGAGCCACTCAAAACCTACTAACAGTGAATAAATATGATTCAAAGACATTGTGGTTGTCATTGTTCTTTCCTGTTGATTTCATAGTTTCAGAAATGTAGAGTTTACTTCACATGTCACTTCCCAGGTTAGATGTCCATGTCCAAGAGAGGACCCAGTCTAAGGGACGCTGGCAAACAAGGGTTTTTATCTGGGTATCATGCATCTGCAATAAAAGCATGATCACATATGTCAGAACCATCCCAATGGAGGTCAGAGCAGCTACTGTACCTCCAGTCTTGTTACAGAGAGAAAAGAGACGCTCTTGTATTAGGATTTCTTTTATGTGCAGCTAAATGCACTAGTTAACCCAGTCCTGATAAAAAGTATTTGCTAAGTTTATATTTCAGGGACTGTGACAGGCACTAATTATTCGACTGTGAACTACACAAACCCAGAGAGTGGACGATCTCCAGGAACACACAGTCAGAGCTCCCCAGGGCAAAGGGACATCTCTAAAAGGACCCAAGCTCCAATCATCTTCTTCTCCACCATTTTTAACATCCAATGTCTTATCTCATGGTTAGCAGATGGTGTCTCTGTAACTATAGGCCTGGGATACCCCTTCCAGGCTCTAAGAACAGGGAAATATGAAAAGGAACACAATTTTGGTAAAATTTTATTCAGGAAAATATTCTTCACCTAGAATTTTCCTTCCATCTCACTGTAGAAGTCAAATTACAGACTGGGAGAAAATATGTGCAAAGATATATCTGATAAAGAACTGTTATCCAAAATATACAAAGAACTCTTAAAACTCAACAAGAAAACAAACAACCTGATTAAAAAATGGACCAGAGACCATAATAGACACCTCACCAAAGATATACAAGTGGCAAATAAGCCTATGAAAAAATGCTCTGCATCATATGTCATCATGAAAATGCAGCTTAAAGCAACAGTGAGGTACCACTGACTCCCCATCAGAATGGCCATAAAAGGGGACACTGACAGTACCAAATGCTAGTGGGAATATAGAATAGTACAGACACTTTGAATGACTTTTTGGAGGTTTTATATGACACTACACATACTCATACCATATAAGTCAGCAGCCCCTCTCCTTGGTATTTACCTAGAGGCATTGAAAACTTATTCACAAAAGGCTATACATGGCTGTTTATAGTGGCATTTTCATAATTGCCAAAACTTGGAAGCAACCAAGATACCCTTCAGGAGGTGAATAGATAAATAGCCTGTGGTACATCCAGATGATGGACTATTATTCAGCACTAAAAAGCTATGAACTATTAGGCCATGAAAAGACATGGAATAAACTTAAGTGCACATTACTAAGTGAAAAAAAGCCAATCTGAAAAGGTTACATACTGTAAGAGTCCAACTTTATGACATTTCAGAAAAAACAAAACTATAGAGACAGTAAGACCAGTGATTTCTAGGGAGACAGTGGGGAGGAGAGGTGAATAGAGCTGGAGAATTCTTAGGGCAGTTAAAGTGCTTTGTATGCTATAAAGAAAGATAATGTGTTATTATCCTTGCATCTAAAACCACAGAATATACAGCACCAAAAGTGAAACATAGTCGAAATATGGACTGCGGGTGGTGAAGATTTGTAGATCAGTGTAGATTCATCTTTGGTTAGAAGCGTACCACTCTTGTGAGTGCTGTTGATAACAAGGGAGGCTGTTGTACGTGTGTGGGCGGATGGTGTATGAGAATCGCTGTACCTTCCTCTCCATTTCATTGTAAAACTAAAACTGCTCTAAAAAAATAAAGTCTTAAAAGAAAGAATGAATGAATGGATAAAAGAATGTGTCCTAAGGTTTCCTACCAACCGTTGAGTCAGGATTTTCAATCATTTGCATGGCAGCTGTTGTTCTGAATGCTGAATTTTGAAGGGAGGCTAACTTGAATAGATTAAATAATTGTAAAACAAGGCAGCAGTAATTCCAACTCAATCATTCCTCTGGGTTAAGAACACACTACAATGTCTATTAAAGCATCTAGTATTATTACGCTTGTCACTGGGCTGCCCTTCAACCTGTCACTATCTGACTAACACAGGTCCCTGTCATGATCAGACCCATAACTTAATTTTTTGTATATCCAGTTATCCAGTAAACAATTTTTCTTCCCTTGTGGCTAGATACTCATCAAGCAGTGCCAGGTTAATTGCAGCCTGTATCAACCTGCCTTGCCAGGTCTGCTCAGTTTAACATTCCTTTGGACTTAAATTACCATCACGTTGTTTACACTCATCAATATTTTCCTACATACCTGTAGTGATTTCCTCATTCACCTAAGATACCAGGACACAGTGAATCACTGTGTCTGTTTTTAGAAGATAACTTAAGTGCTAAAATACTTGTTTTTCAAAAGTACAATTAAGAATGACAAATGAGAAATGTAATTTTTTAAATGTCTGAAGATAATCTCAATCTATAGTGCATTTTTATTTTCCTTCATAATTATTATGTCTCCATACACTTTATACTTTAGGCCACCTGAAGAAACTGATCTCCAGATTTCATGCACTGGCTTTTCAAACTAATTCCAGAAGTTCTACCACCCTGGTATTTTATGTAGTGTTTTATCATACAATATAAAAACTAGGATTTTTATACATGGAATAATATGTAATATTAAAATGTCCCTGCATGAATGCCTTTATTTATGTCAGTTCTTCTGAATTAAGTATTTTCCAGGAATTAAATAATTCTGGGGCTATAATGTCTGAAGAAGCCTCTTGTTCATTTACCTTACTAAGATAAATCTCACTATTTGTTGAACAGCAATTGGTATGTGTCTCCTATAGCTTTTATGAGTTTGCCATGAATTTTAATTATTGATTTACATTACTAAAGTCAGGAATTAGCTGATAAATTTTACATACCTAGGATGTTAAGTGCCTAATTTATTTTAAATTTCTAGTGTCATATGTGTGATACATGCTCAGTACATTTTTACTGAGTGAAGGCAAACAGGTTGTGAGGAAGAAACTTCTCTGTGAAAATCAATGCATCAGAAATAATAAAAACAGTGGCAAAGTTGATACTTATGCAAATACATATGAGGCACATAATAGAACTAAACAGTGGCTAATAGAAGTAAGATCATTATTTTAATAGCCTACCATTGGAGACTCCAACTATATGGCCATAGGTGGATGATAAGCAATCATGGTGTACATAGTGGAAAACTACACAGCAATTTAAAAACAGAATGGACTGTGCAGTCACACGATGACTCTCAAAAGCATTTTCAATGAAAGAAGACAGCCACACAAAAGAACTGCATTCTGTCTGTTTATATGTTTTAAAAGTTCAAAGCAAGCAGAACAAATTTATGATGGTAGAAATTGAAAGACTTTTTTTCCCTGGTTTTGGGGTAATTGAGTGGAGTGCAATTAAAAGATTTTTTAAAGATAAATTGCCTATTGGAATATATTAACACAAAGCAGAGAGAAAGTATTGTCTACAGAAGCTTTATAAAATTAAAAGCAAGTATGATCTAATATCTGTATCTTGAACCCCACAAGCAACAAATATATAATAATCATTCTTTTATTATGAACATATATGTAATGTTCATATATAAAATAAATATTGACCTAAAAAATTAATCTCAAAATTTTCAAATTAATGATGTCATAATATGTACTTCATTAAACTGTATTATTCAGAACATATTTTCTGAACATAATGTAAATAATTAGAACCAATAGAAAGATAATTTGTTTTATATGTAGACAGAGATAGGTGATAGATTTACTTGGAAAAAATCACACTCTCAAATAACCCATACATTAAATAGTAAATTAAATTTAAAGTTAGGAATCAAAAAGGAAATTTTGAAGTATTTAGAAATAAGTAACAATGAAATATGTGTATCAAAACTTTTGGGATTTAGAACACTGGAAATTAAAGACAAATAGATCAAAATAGCTGGAAAAGACATATCTCACCAAAAGGGAGTCGCTGCTCCTCAGTTCCAGATTATTATCACGTGTGCATGTGGACTCTGTGCTGCCAGAGTTTCCAATTTTATTATTTTAAAGTAGCCTGAGAAAATAACCTTACGTGAAATCTTCCAAGTAGTATATGTTAGAAATCATCTTTTTATAAAACTATACTGCTTGAAACAAGACAAGAAAAATATGTCTGCAAGCAAGATGTTCCCAAGCAGTGGTTCTCAAAGTGGAGTCCCTGTTACAGTCACATCAGTATCATGGGTGAACCTGGGAGGAATGTGGGTTCTTAGACTCCATCCTGACCATTGGAAACTCAATGGATAGAGCCCAGCCATTTGTCTCTAACAAGCTCTATGTATCCTTCTGTGTTTGAGAAACACTACCTTAAAGGCCTTGAAGTTTAATTATGACTTTCCATCTCCCTAATTCAGCTAACACAAATTCATTTTTACTTCACTGATAGCTGACAATGAGTCTCTTTTTTTTCATACCTTCAAATTTGGCATCATGCAGAAAGAAACATAATTTGTTTGTCTTTAATAGCAAAGACTTGAGCATTTATGAATACAGATAATACACAGTGAAGTAAAATAATAAAAAGGGGTTTAAATTTTTTAAGTTAAAAAAATAGCATCATCATTCGGGCTTTATCTTTTGAAAGAAAACTGATACATAGGATTGTGTGTACACAGTGAGGTCCTCATAGTTCCTGTGCCAATTTTATTGAACTAACAGTTCTTGCTTTTCCCCCTAATGGAAAAAAAGAGTTCAGGAGACTACCGTTAAAGGATGTTCTGTTTGAATATAAAAACAAAACAAAACAAAAACAGGAACTCAGGGAGAGAGGCTTGTGAGGCGGCACCTCAGCCAACTGCTATGCAGTTTGTTCCAAAATTGAACATGTTCCGATTAGGTTTTATGGCTATATATCTTCCCAAAGCAAGAAGTTGGGTTTTCCTCACAACCACCAGCTATGTTGTCTAAAGAAAGCCTAAGCCCTAACAAGGCAGCAAAGATCCAAATAAACCTAATAAGAACTGGAGACCTTAATTTTCTACTAAAAGGCATTGTAGTAAGCAATACCATTTGATTGTTAGCTTTACTGTTTGTGGTGCTTTAGGGAAACAGTGTGTTACACGATGTGCTGTTTGGTTTGTGTTGCAAATCGCCAGTTGAATATCGTTGACCAAAAAACTGAGTCTCATTTTCCTGTGACCTGTAGAGCAAATCCTCCAGGACTCAAGTACAATACCTGCAGCTAAAATGCAGAGATGGCAGAAATATTTCTTTATTCATTGTGCCCCTTTGGTCATATCTGAAGCCAAACATAGACGAAAAATGAATGAAGTCATTTGACATTTCTCAAAATATATTTCCCATGTGACTCACTGAGGTTTGAAATTCACTAAAAATGCTTTGTTTTTTAAGTCAAGTTATAGCCCCTGTCCCCGTCAGTGGTCTCATTTCCATTAATGGAATGCCATGACTCATTTATGAACGAGTTTGAATTCACGATCGACCGAGCACAGAGGTTTACCTAGAGTGTTACCAGGAACATACCCGCTTCTTGGAGAAGTGGGAGGATGCCGCGGAGTTTGGGGAAAGGTAGATGTGAGAGGTGTTGGGATGCCACCCATTTTCCCCCTACCCAGTCATGAGCCGGATAATATATGATTTAAGAAGGGACAAAGGCAAATATTTTTTCTTTCAAGAGTTTTATAGTTTCAGGCCTTATATTTAGGTACTCAATCCATTTTGTTTGATTTTTGTACACAGTGGAAACGATGATCCAGTTTCATTCTTTTGCATGTAGCTGTCCAGTTTTCCCAACACTGATTATTGAAGAGACTTATCCTTTCATCACATTTCCATCCACGGAGCAATTTTCAGAAGTATCCAGGAGGTAAGTTCCTGCCGACCTAGTACTGGTTGGGTCAGCTGGCTGTCTTTCTGCTAGTGAGACTTGCGAGGGCCTGTGAATGACCAGGAGAAGAATTGGACCTAATTCTTCACTGAACTCACTGAGGGAACTTGAGCTAATATTTGAGAGACAACGTCTGTATACATGAGTCTTCGTTTAATTCACAATCTAAGTTATAACACAAATAAGAAAATGCACAAATGTAATTAAAGGAATATGGGCCATGAATGGGGCAAACAATAAGAAATTGCAGCCAAAGCAAGAGTATTGAAGTCAGACCCTCTATCCAAAGCCAGGTTGCACCAGTCACTTGTGTATGACTAGATCTGTCATATATTCTTAGTGTTTCCATTCCCTCATTTGTACATGGACATAATAGCAATGATACTCATCCTTCAAATGATTTTGTGATAATTAAAGGAACTACGATTTGTAAAAGCCTCTAGACTATAGTATGTTCAAAACGAATCTCAGATTGAGATTGGGCAGATGACAGTGAGTTTAAAGAAATTGTCAATCAATTATTGTACAGTAGAACAATCCAGAATAATTCTTATAGCAAGTGGTATTTGAAACAGAATTAGAGGGAGGTTTGGGCTGATGGTGGGTATGGATATGAGGCAATGCACAGAGGTGGGAATCTGGTGATTCCCACATAACAGGAGACCACCTGAATTCCAATGGCATATCTGCCCCTTTTCTTGCTCAGTATTTTTAAATTTCTGTAAAATAACCCAGCAGGTTCATGAAGAGATACAGGAGAGTTGATCCCTTTTTTGTCTGAGAAGGGTTTGTCTTCCCACATAACAGGAGACCACCTGAATTCCAATGGCATATCTGCCCCTTTTCTTGCTCAGTATTTTTAAATTTCTGTAAAATAACCCAGCAGGTTCATGAAGAGATACAGGAGAGTTGATCCCTTTTTTGTTTGAGAAGGGTTTGTCTTCAGCATCTTTAGACAGGAGGTGCTTCGCCCTGTTAAGAAGCAGAACGTGGTAGAGTAACGTGAAAGCTCTGCAATGAAATTAACTGGCTCTGGAATCTAATAGTCACTCCTTAGCTGGGTGACTCTTAGCCAATTGCTTGGTGTCTCTGTGCCTCAGTTTACCAATATCTAACACACGGATAAGTATAGTCACCCAGAATAGCTTGGACAATTGCTCTTATAATCCAATAATTAAGATCATCTAATTGACACTTAGTAACTTTTCAATAGCTGTTACTATTTTCTCTCTATTGGAATTATTATATGAATGATGAACTGTTAAATTTTCTTAAACAAAAGCAAGGTGTAAAAATTCAGATCCTAAATTATTTTTATCCCCAGAGTAGCTCTACTGAACAGGGACATGTAACACGAAAGAAGACTTGGGTCCTGTACGGACATCTGTTCTTCTTTTGAATAACTACCCAGCTGTGGTGGGCAGCTACCCAGGCTGGTAACTCACTGTTTCCCAAGCCAGTTTACAGTGACAGCATTGAGGTTATATTATACATGGTATTTGTAGAAGACCCATGTGGTTTTCTTTTCTCTTTTTCAGTCTTTAATACCTGTGTATCCTAGTGGATTTTTGCATAAATAGAGTTGTAATGCTTCTATTATCCTAGCTGAGCTTTTCCTGAATATAAAAATAAAGGCCCCAGCTTGCAAAGCTTAATAACAATACCGTTCAAGTATTGTAAACTATGAAAAAATAAAGCATGGTACAGCATGCATTCTTGGGGAGCAGATTCTGAGATAAAGGTTAGCATATAGGACATTCATTTGGGGTGCTCAGGGATGATCACCTGAAAAGGGAAGGGAAGGAATGAGCGTACTCAAGGAGAGAAGATAGGCCAATCCCATGGGCAGCTGTTGTGTGCCGGCCTCAGCCTGTTGATAACCAATGATGAGGCTGGACAAGCCCCAGTGCTTCTTACTATGATTACAAGACTCCTTCAGCAATAGCCATCAAGAAACTTTGGGGGAAAAAAAAAGGTTTATGACTTACAAGCCCTGTAAATTGCATGGCACCTGGGGGCGCACAGCACTGCTGTGGGGAAAGAGACACAGTGCAGGCCTGGGGTTATGCATTCTCTGGGGTCCAGGGTGGGGGCCTCACTCTTTATTGGTGAACTTAAAATATAACAGCAGGAATTTAAAACGCAGGTAGAGAAATAACAAGCAGCTCAAATCATCAATTGTTGAAGCCAACCAAGATCCCTAAAACAGAGGACTTGGGGGTAGGGGTCAGCGTGGCTCTTCATGTAGTGCTGGGGCCGGGAAGGTGTTCACTGGGGAGAGCCCCCTTTGAGGTGGATGCCTCAGCAGTCACAGCTTGAGTCAGGCACTTGCATTACAAAACAAGGAAAGCCAGCTGTCATGACTTATAGGACAACAGCTCTACAGCCCAAATTGTCCTCCAGAATTCCCCGGATCTCAGGTGAGGAGGCAAAAGCCTTGGTGCTTCCACACTTACCAGTCATTGGTTATGGCCCATCCCAGAGATGGGCTTTTACCATGGAGGAGGCAACTTTCCTCAGCAAAACAATTCTAGAAGATAGCTGGGCACCAACGGTTATCTCCAATGCAGTCCACAGCCCCAGAGGGCTCTCGCCGGCAGATCATACAGCATGCACCATACAGTGAAGGTGAAAATATACCCATATCTAGTCACATATATATATAAAATACATATAAAAACTTATGCACACACATATATTTATACATAAATATGGATATTTCTTTTAGCAGAAGCTGCAATATTATAAAGTATTCCAAATTGAATGGTTTTTTTTTTTCCACCTTAGATGAGAAATCTTACATGGTAATAAATGAGTGTTAGGGAGAGTAAAGGCCACAGCTACACTATGTCTTTCTTTCTCTTATGGCTCTTTATACAGTAAGAACCATTTCCAAAGCTAATAAGAACTGTGAAATCTTTCACTGTTCTGCCACACCTGCCCTGGCTAGTCTTGCTCATAAGAAGAGAAAAGGAGAGGAGAGGAGAGAAGGGAAAAAAGAAGAAAAAGAATAGAAGAGAAGAAAAAAGAGAAAAAAGAAATGAAAAGATTCAGCAGAGATTTATTGAATTACACGTGAAGAATTTAGCACAATTGTATTATGCCTAGTATCTACCCACATGACCACAAAACAGAAATTATGAATAGTTTATTTTAGAAGAGTGAAAAGATGCAATGATTATAGCAAATGGAGCCTGCTTGGACTGGGAAAGTCAAGGTTAAATTTGGGGAAACTTGTCGGGCTTCATGGACAGGCTATGACACCATATTCAGAAGGCATAGCAAGCCCAGATCTGATTCAGATAGCCATCAATACCATAGCACCGAATATGGCAGTGAGAGTATTGAAGGAGCAATCCAATTTGGGAGCCAGGTAGGGTTTCTGTAAGAATAAGGCGGGTGTGCCTCCGTGACTGTACTGTGGGGGTTACAGCTTGACTGCATAATAATGGGCATGGGTCATGAGTAATGTAAATTTCCTTGCCCTTGTTTCTCTTATATTTAGTCTATAAAGATGCAATAGGCAAAGAACAATGGTTGATTTTCAATGCCTGCATTTGGGAGTGAATTCTGGTAGGAGGTCAGGATGTCCTAGAAGTACTGGCCAGGTCAGTGAATCAAGAGAGATTGATTTGGGTGACTTAAAAAATTAATAACCAGCGTAAGAACTAGAGATAAATAAATGGGAATGAATTTACAGGTAAGCCACAAGACACAGAAAGTCATTGTATTTATTCATACAAAAGGAGTCTAGCGATGCTAGGTAGTCCTAGCTGTTTAAATTTCAGTGTATTGAGAATCTCTCAATAACCCATGCTGTCATTTTAAATGGTAGTGAATTTTTTAGAATAATACTGCCTCTATGTGTTTTATCACTCCCTAGTAATTTCAGTCATATGAAAATGAAGACAGACTAATTATGGACAGTTCTTTTCAAGAAAAGGGGAAAATAAGCCTCATGTGAGCAACCTTTGAATGCAAATCCATCTGTGAAGGTAGATGTGACATGAATATATTCAAGTAAGAGCTAATGGCCTTTTCCTTGTTTGTGCTTTTCTCCACCTAAAAGCAAGCCATATTTACATTTTTAAGCTCTTCTACAGATGCAAGAATCTAATCAACAAATTATGTAATGATTTCTCTTCTTATAGATATGGTGTGTTTGACCAAAATACGGGAAAGTTCTTTGAGGTTTATGTCAAGTTACACACGCTCAAAAGCCCAAGGTCTTGGAGAATAGGAAGTTGATTGTTTTGGTTGATTCTTATCCTCCTTTTTCCCAAATTTTCTATGGAAAAAATAAAAAGATGACTTGATTAAAAATTTTGATTTTTATGTATCTTTTGAGGATTTTTCTATGGACAACAGTGTAAGTGATTTCCCAGGCAGCACAAAATGTGTTTTTCAGAGGAGAGGAAAAAGTAATGACATTTCCTCAGTGTAACAGTAGGCTATGCTCAGCCTTTTACCCCTACTTTTTTCGACAGATCTATAATCAGTAGGAGTGAGCACTTGGCTAGTTCTCCACTTCAAAGCAAATGTAAAATTTTTCATCCTCCCAAACTGAAATGGTGCCATTTATCATTAAGTGAAACACTGTACTGTGAGGATGGTTTTACTTTAGCCTTTTTTCACCTTCTAACCTCCTAAGCTTCAACCATGCCCATTTATCATTAAGAGGAACATTGCACTGAGAGTGGTTTAAATTTAAAAGCTTTCTGTTCCTGAAGTACTAGAGCCTCAAAACTTAATCATAGAGATAGGGAAGTTTGAAATAGAAAATTCCTGTTTGAGAATTTGTCTCCACTTATGGGAGAACACAACTGCATCCTAAAACACCCATCCCGGTACTTTTGCTAACAGCTGGTCCTTCAGTGTCCATGCTGTTGGCTGAAGCACTTGAATTAAGGTGTAACCTACCTACAGCTGGGTTGAACTGTTAACCGAGCAGAGGTTAAGGAAGGCATAAGCAGAAAGTTTTAAAGGTTTGTAATCTCCAATCGATCTGCAGAAAGGGGTGTGTAAATGAGGCAACGGAAGTCAAGTGAGAGTTAAGAAGTTTCATATTTGGGAAAAGGGGAACAAGTATTTTTATAATACTCCTGCCTAAGTTTGGATATCAAAAAACAAAAACAAAAAGAACTCCTCCCACTTTTGTTTAGAGGAGGTATTTTGGAACAAAGGGAGCAAGACATTTGTGAGAGCATGTGTATCCCCCTGAAATCCCGCCTTCTCAGGGATCTGTGCAAAGCCCAGCAGGTAAAACAAAGCTGAGGGGAGGGGAGAGATGCTTTTGTTCTTGCCTCTATACAACTAAAGGATGTAAACATTTCCAGAAGAATGTGATACCACAGGAAGAGTGATTTGTCCCAAAAGAAAATTATGTCAGAATTTTTAATGGGCATAGATCTTCAAAAAGAGTTGTTTAGGTCCATGGTTCTCAAAGTTAGCGTACATCAGAATCACGTTGAAGACTTGTGGAAGCAGGTATCACTCATCCTGGGAGAAACAGGCTGCCGTGTTGAGATGATCCCTATGGAGAGGCCACCCTAACTGACTCTCATAAGAGGATTTGAGCCAGAAACACCTGGCTAAGCCACTCCTACATTCTTAAATGGTTGTTAAGTTGCTAGATTTGGGTATATGTTGCTACACCAAATAGATGGCTCATCCAATAGTAAATGAAACTCTGTATACAAAACTCATAACTTTGAGAAGTTATAACCAAAAGCTCTAACTGTCATTAGAACCTCAACATTGATGGACTAACCAGAAAAGTGACCAGTATGAAGTTAGCTTTTCATAAATCAGTACACTGCATGGGCCGGCCTGGAAAAAGATAAGGCTCAATAGCTCATCTAGACCAAAGTGACAGGAAGAACAGTTTCAGATGAGAGGAGGTTAAAGCTGTGAGCCTGGTTCCTCCATGAGAAAAGTTTTATGCATATGCTACATAAAACATGAAGACTGATAGCATGTATAATTTTTTATTATTATTTTGGTATCATTAATCTATAATTACATGAGGAACATTATGTTTACTAGACTCCCCCCATCACCATGCCCCCCCACATACCCCATTGCAGTCACTGTCCATCAGTGTAGTAAGATGCTGTAGAATTACTACTTGTCTTCTCTGTGTTGTACAGCCCTCCCTGTGGCCCCCCATTGTACATGCTAATCATAATGCCCCTTTTCTTTTTTCTTCTCCTTTATCCCTCCCTTCCCACCCATCCTCCTCAGTCCCTTTCCCTTTGGTAACTGTTAGTTCATTCTTGGGTTCTGTGAGTCTACTGCTGTTTTGCTCCTTCATTTTTTTCTTTGTTCTTATACTCCACAGATGAGTGAAATCATTTGGTACTTGTCTTTCTCTGTCTGGCTTATTTCACTGAGCATAATACCCTCTAGACCCATCCATGTTCTTGCAAATGGTAGGATTTGTTTTCTTCTTATGGCTGAATAATATTCCATTGTGTATATGTACCACATCTTCTTTATCCATTCATCTACTGATGGACACTTAGGTTGCTTCCATTTCTTGGCTATTGTAAACAGTGCTGTGCTAAACATAGGCTACATATGTCTTTTTCAAACTGGGCTGCTGCATTCTTAGGGTAAATTCCTACAGGTGGAATTCCTAGGTCAATTGCTATTTCTCCTTTGATTTTTTTGAAGAACTTCCATACTGCTTTCCACAATGGTTGAACTAATTTACATTCCCACCAGCAGTGTAGGAGGGTTCCCCTTTCTCCACAACCTCTCCAACATTTGTTGTTGTTTGTCTTTGGGATGGTGGTGATCCTTACTGGTGTGAGGTGATATCTCATTGTGGTTTTAATTTGCATTTATCTGCTGACTAGAAATGTGGAGCATCTTTTCATGTGTCTGTTATCCATCTGAATTTCTTCTTTGGAGAACTGTCTGTTCAGCTCCTCTGCCCATTTTTTAATTGGATTATTTGCTTTTTGTTTGTTGAGGTGCATGAGCTCTTTATATATTTTGGATGTCAACCCTTTATCAGATCTGTCATTTATGAATATATTCTCCCATACTGTAGGATGCCTTTTTATTCTATTGGTGGTGTTCTTTGCTGTACAGAAGCTTTTCAGCTTGATGTAGTCCCATTTGTTCATTTTTGTTTTTGTTTCCCTTGCCCAGGGAGATATATTCATGAAGAAGTTACTCATGTTTATGTCCAAGACATTTTTGCCTATGTTTTTTTCTAAGAGTTTTATGGTTTCATGACTTATATTCATGTCTTTGATCCATTTTGAATTTATTTTTGGGGTTAGACAATGATCCAGTTTCATTCTCTTACATGTAGCTGTCCAGTTTTGCCAACACCAGCTGTTGAAGAGGCTGTCATTTCCCCATTGTATGTACATGGCTCCTTTATCATATATTAGTTGACCATATATGTTTGGGTTAATATCTGGACTCTCTGTTCTGTTCCACTGGTCTGTGGGTCTGTTCTTGTGCCAGTACCAAATTGTCTTAATCAGTATGGCTTTGGAGTAGAGCTTGAAGTTGGAAAATGAGATCCCCCCTACTTTATTCTTCCTTCCTAGGATTGCTTTGGCTATTCAGGGTCTTTTGTGTTTCCATATGAATTTTAACACTATTTGTTCCAGTTTGTTGAAGAATGCTATTGGTATTTTGATAGGGATTGCATTGACTCTATTGATTGCTTTAGGCAGGATGGTCATTTTGACAATATTAATTCTTCCTAGCCAATAGCATGGGATGAGTTTCCATTTGTTACTGTCCTCTTAGCATGTATAATTTTTATTTATAATTTTGGCATACATATTTACAGCTCTGTGCATTTATTTAGCCTATAAAACTTGTATGTACATACATGTCAAATTCAAAATAATTGCTATATAAATCTGTATGTACAATATTCTAGGCATTGGATCCAGTTATTCTCCATTAAGTATATGGTTTTCTCTATGTAATACCAATTCATGGCACCACTAAGCAAGAATGACAAATAGGTTTCAAATTATAAAACAGCTCTTAGCATTTCAGGGAAGCTTCATGGATTGTTACATTAGGAGCTCTGACCCCACAACCAGAGTTATTGGGGAAAATGTGATGATCATTTATAAATGTCTGTATTGGACATGGTGTGCTCAGAGTTTTGGCCTTTCAACAGAGAATCAAGCCAATATTTATAATCTTCTTCCCCAGAAAATCAAGCCAATACTTATAATCTTCTTCCCCAGAACAGATGAAACAGATAAGCTCCTATAGGTTTGGTTTTTTATTGTGGTGAGGCAAATTTGATGCAATTCGATTTACATCAAGTATATTCCACAGAAACATATGCTAAGGAAGTGACTCATTAGTAAAAGAGGAATAGCATAATCTCCTTTAGATCTGGGATAGATTTTCTACAAATTTACATAAATATATATATAAAATTTGTCCTCCTGTGTGTAATATTGCAACACAGTTTCTAGGGAATAAGTCAAACCAACATGCACTCAGAAAAATACTAGCAAAGCCACGTTCCTTCCTCCACAACATGATCATTACAATTTATTTCTTACAGCCACTCCAAATAGCAAATTTAAGGTTAATGTAGAGACTGACATTAAAAAGGCAGGGTAATATATGGATGCAATGATTCCTACTATGAAATGAACTCTGAAATGTCACCTGCTTTCATACTCAGGAACTCATATAAACTTTGCTCTTCATAATCGTATCTGTTATTTTACACCCAATACATGTTTCAGCTGATTTTTTCCCATCACCAAATTGATTAGAATTTGACTGCAATGTCAGTCTTTTTATTCCATTTTATTTGGTTGCTAAAGATAAACCAAATAACCATTGAATAATCTTAGTTGTAAATCTAATATGAATTCGTAAGTGTACTTTTCTGACCATAATGTATGTGTGATATTATACATCACCTTGAGATTTCCTTTTAAGTCAGAATAGAGAAGTAAACCAGTAGTTGTCCAAAATGGTCAGAAAAAGGCCTTTTTTGTAGCCTTTGTGGCCTATGTATTCCAGGACACAAATAGGAGTATGGACCATTTGGGTTCAGGTTCTGGAATTAACCTTTCGAAAGTGTTGACCCTGATCCCATATATGAGTTTGTGAGGCTGTCTTAACTGGGTAGCACAAACTGAACAACAGAAATTTACTGTCTTATAGTTTTAGAAGCTTAAAATCAAAATGTCCAGCAGTGTTAATTCCTAGAGGGCTGTAAGGGAGAATCTGTTCCATGCCTTTCCCCTAGTTTCTGGTGGTTTTCTGGCAATCTTTGGCATTTCGTGGCTGCAGAAGCATTGTCCAATGTCTGCTGTCATCTTCGCATGGCAATGTCCTTGTGTTTGTGTCTTTGTGTCCAAATTTCACCTTTTGATAGGGACACCAGTCTTCTTAGATTAGGGCCCACCCTAATGACTTCATCTTAACTAATTACATCTTTATCCTATTTCCAAATGAGGTTACATTCTGAGGTACTGGGTGATTAGGACCTCAACATAATTTGTGGAAGGGGCACATAATTCAAGTCCCAACACCCCACTCTCCGGGGGTGTTATCTGCAGTGTCAGTTACTGGCACTGGTAGATGTCAACAGCCAGATTTGTTCTCAAATGCAAGGATATGAGGTCCCTGAGAAGTGTTTTGGATCAGAGACAGTGCCCTGTACGTTAAAGCAGGGACTTGGAGAAGTGCAGGCACAGCATCCATTGTTCCCAGTAAAAGGGGTTTGCCAACGTCTGGAATCTTTTTAAAGAAATTTATCACAGGCCTAGTCTCCCTTGAAAAACAAGAACTGTAGATAGCTTTTGAAAATGATTCTACTCACTAGGAGTATGGCCATGTTTAGTGACGACTTGGCAATACTAGATACCAAAGTAAGGACAACTTTCTTTAATTCCAAATTCCATCCACTTGAGGGAACAATATTCCCTGATAAAAGTACTCACAGGAAGCTGCTGGCAGGAAGTAACTGACAAGATCAGCAAAGATATGACATTTTTTCAAGAATATTATGTGGTCATTCCACCTACATTTTGAACTAGAGACAATTCAAAATCTCTATAAAGCAAACCCATTTATGGCCTGATTACAATAAATAGCTTCAGCTTAGAATTATTTTAGGTAAACTTGGATAATATGCTTTGCTCATAAACAAATGCCAATAAATATTCATGGAAAACTTGGTTTCAGCAAATTGGCTTGTTGATCTATTGTCCAGTATAAATCATGTGTAAAATATGCATCTTGTATTACTTAACCTAACTAGTAAAGGTGGCTTTTATAGAGAAATACTATACATTATCCAAGGATTAAGCTAAGGTTGAATGTCTTACTTACATGAGGCAGAGAAGCCACACTCTTTTTAGATAGATTAAACTTCAGTATGCTCAGAATTGCCAAAGAAATTGACATTCAAGATAGCAAGAAAAAACTCAGGGGCCACAGAAAACACAAATGATTGTGAAGAAAAGCACACCAAAGGGTCAGACACTTTGCAAGTGATTGGACTAGGTGAAAACCGTTGATAATATTAAAGCAAATGTGGCTTCTTCTATACTTGAACCAATTTTAATGTGTTTTTGTTAAGATAGGAATTATTCCAGGGCATAAACAGTTCAAGCTCTTCCATGTCTGGGTAAATAATTAGGTTGGGAAATTTTCGTATTTTGTTTGTTTGTTTGTTTTGGTTTTTTTTTTTTACTGGCAAGAAAGTCAAGGCTAAAGTTAGCAGTCACCAGGAAGGATCACTGTCTTTGTAAATTGCAAGTAGAACAGTCTAGATTCATGTGCTTATATTACAAACAGCACCTCACTACACATCACTTTATTAATTTGCTCAGAGCTCAGCTTCCCACTGGGTGGAAGTGAGAAGTGTATGCTACCCTAATTCTAGTACATCTTCTTGCCTCCACCTCTACTATGACAGCTTCTCTGAAGAGCACTAGGCTTTAGGTAAGCCAGATATTATAGTCCACTTTTATTTGGTAGAACATATAAAAATACTACTTATATATTTGTGTTGGTGAACAGAAGACAAGCTTGCTAAGTTTTAGGGGAAGCTTACTTATCTAAGAAATCCAGGAAAACACATCCATGTAATTAAAGTTGGCTTTCTAAAACACAACTGTCAGTGTATAAAAGAATCATCAGTTATGATGATAGAGGATATTTAAAAGGTTCTTAACTTCTGTTAATTTTTCAAAACTCTCTTTTATGGTCCCATCTTATTTTTCCTTACAAATGATCATTGCACAAAATTAGGAGATTGTATTAAAAGGTTAAAATGGTGACAAGGACCTCAGAGTTTGGGATTTGGAAAGTTTTGAGTATAGTCATTTAGGTTATGTTACTAAACACGTAACATAGACTACATTTCTAACATATCTGTTTGTGTAGAATATTTTCCCCAAAATAAAAAAGTTCTTCCAGATAATTCTGCTGTAAAACAAAGTATTCCAGAATTAACAACAACTCTTTTACTATGGTCACAGATTCTTTGGTTCGGTAACTTAGAAACAGCAAAGTAGAACTTATTTATCTATGTTCCACAATATCTGGAGATTGAAATGTGAAGAATTATTACTCAATGCGGAGATCAGCTCTACAAAGCAGCTGAACCTGAGAGTAGTGGATGAGGGGATTAAGGGAAACACAGAGAAAGATATAAGAAAGACAGGGAAACCGAAGCGGGGATCAGGAGGTCCACTGACCACTGGTGGTGGACAAGTGACGCAGTTTTATTTCTGAGCACAGCTTATATAGACAGGCTCACAGTGATATCACTTTCGGGCCGATCTCATATCTGGTGTTGTCACCTCCACTTCCAGTGATCTCACTTCTGGTGGTACCACCTCCTGGTGCCTGGATCTGGTGATGTCACTTTTAGGGCGACATAACTTCTGGGATGATACTGCTTCCGGCCCTCCGCAACTGAACATCAGGACCATAGAATCATATGGAGGCTCATTTACTCACATAACTGGAACTTGGGATGAGAAAACTAAAAAACTAAGATTTGAAGCTAGAGAGCCTTCACGTAGCATCTTCACATGGCTTAGTGCTTCCTCGTAGCATAGTGGCCTCAGAGTAGTCAAATTTCTTGCATGGTGATTCAGTGCTCCATGTGTGAATGTTCAAATAAGCAAAACAAAAAGTTGTATGGTCTTTTCTGACTAGGATTCATAAGTTATTCAGTATCACTTCTACAGCATATATTAGTTATAAGCAAGACAGTAGCCCACTCAAATTCAAGAGCAGAACAAGACCACACTTCTTGATGAAAATGGTGTCATGTGGAATGGGGGATATTGTTGTGGTCATCTTTGAAAGTACTGACACAGACAGTTTCATTTTGTCCAAATGAGTTATGAAACAAAACTATAACCTTAGTTTATATAATAATTTATATGTACTTAGTCAGCATGCATTTACTAAGCATCATATATTTAGTAAGCCCTGTTTTAGGAGTTACCATGTTTGAATAAAAATAGTGCATAATCCTTGTCCTCAGAGAGTGCACAATCTGTTAAACATAGAACTGGCTATAACATTTGAGAATGATTTTTTTTCCTTGCTAAAGGGCTGTAGATATCCTGTGATGGGGCTCAGGGAATAACTGAATAGTCCCGGAAAGTTTGTCAGAGACAGACCCTCAACTGGGTCTGGAGGAAGAAGAGCCAGTTCAGTTCAAAGAAGAGTCATCCCAGCATGGGACAAAAGCAAATGATAAGACAACTGCACAAAATCGGAATATAAAAGAAGAAGATATTGAATCTCATTGGGGAGAATAGAAAAGGAATCATGAAAATACCATTTGAGATGAACTTGGGAAAATGTGGAAGATTTGAGATACAGAAGAATGTAGTTTATTTTCTAAATAAGGCTGTTCAGAAACACTTACATAGTCTAATGTGGCAAGTATATCATGTGTTTAATAAAAGAGTGGAAGATAAGACCAGAAAAAGTAAATAGGACCACAAAGTGCTGAGTCTTATAACTTCTCTGAAAATTATGTATACTCTGGATGGCCAGTGTTTGTATATGAAGAGAAGGATGGCGTAATTGGAAGCAAGCTTCAAGAAATTAGCTCACTCTGGGAGCAGTAAAGGACAGAGCGGAACAGAAACAAAGATGGAAACAATGAAATCCATCTAGAGTCCCTTTCATTAGTTGTAATTCTTGTTTATTTCTTGTTCTAGTCAAATCAACTTCACTGCCAGTAGGCATGCATAAAATGTTCCACAAAGCATCCTATTTGTTAAAGAAACAATTAACTGTTGTGAATCTTTCTTTTTTGGTATGTTATTTCTTCTCTGGTATTTTAGTGTCTTAGAACAAATATTTACTATGCATATATGTTGTAACTGGCATGTAGTTTCTAACTGAAACCATTAACAACAAATATAGATTGAAACATATTACGCCTTTTACTCAATTTCCATAGTCTTACCCATTCTACATTGTGGAATCCCACTATTTCCTTAATGTGGAAAGTGTATATGTTGAGTATTCTGTGTGACACAGAAACATCTAACTTAGAAACTGAGTGAGGGTATCAATATCAGCTCACATATCAAATATCATAACTGGATAAACATGTATATTATAAATTATATTATAGTCATTTATATGCATATTTATCTTGTCTGTTAAAAAATGGAAATATATAAATATTTTCAAATTAGTAAGCTTAATTTCTTCATTTTTATATAGTAAATGTAGACATAAACTCTAAAATTTTCTTCCTGTGCCTTTTGGATAATCTTCCAAACTCTCAGGAGTGCATAAATCTCACTTTGGAGATCCCAGGTGCAAACCTATGGAAGTAAAGACACTGAGAAGAGGAGGTGGAAGGGAAAGAATGAATGCAAAAGCAGAATGGAAGTGGCATCTCACTGAATATGACATTTTAGGAGTTCCTTTTGAGAACTGTCATGGAGCAATTACCTATTCTTCTTGGGGATCTTGGTTGTTTTTGGCATAAAACAACTGCAATTAACAGTATGAATTCATCTATCTTAGTGCTTGACACATACTGCTCTTCAATATGACACACATTGCCAAGACAATACCCACTAATAAGTGAATGCACCAGGTTATAAAATAAAACATCCAATGTGAAGATTCAGTTCAGGTGACAGGATGCACAGCAAATCAGTAGTATTTTATATAATTTCTACCATGCTAAAGAATTACCTTCCAAAGAAGAAAGGATGCCAAAGCATTTTGATTGTTGGAAGGCCCTCTTTAGCTAAGTGCTAAGTATAATTCATTCAAACTCTTTTCAGTATTCACCTTTTTCAGCTTAATCTCCTGCAGCTGATCAGCAGTCACTATATAGAAAACAAATGTTTATCAAATAGGTGCTAGAAGGGAAGCAGAAGAGCAAGACAAATTTCATACCTTTGTATGGACCAGTCATCCGTCTTGAGACACAATGCAGTCACAGTGCACACACATTAGAGAGGTGGACTTGTACCGTGTTTATCCCAGAACATGGGGAGGCAGAACTTCTTTAGTGCAGCATTGTCCTCCCTGATTCGTCAAGGAGCTTCAGACATGTTGGAAGTTATGTGTGTCTCTACCATCTTGCTTCCCGCTCCAGATGGATTTTCTTACCACTGGCAGCTTCCCACCCAGTTCTACTTATCCACTTGCCCCTGTTTCACTAAAGGCACTGAACTGCAGCAACTGTTTTCGTGAAGAGCCAAGAACTTTCCTTCTATACAATCTCTATTTGGGAACTGATTAAATCTCCTCCTTACATTTCAAGCCATTATCATGTCTGTGACATATGTATAGCCTGGATATTTAAGCCTCTGCTTTGCTCCAGATCACAGATCCTATGTGGTCCTGGACACATATGTTACTAGCTTTTGCTTTTCTGGCTGTTTGATTTTGCATTTGTTGAAATCACTACTTGCTTTTCTACCTCTGACCCAAATCTAGTGCCCTTTCTCACGTTCTTTATTAAATGGCATTTGCCTGACTTAAGAACATCTGTTATATACCTATCCAAAAAGTTGTCAAACATTACAACTAGAGAACTAGTGTTCTTGTTTTTAAGACAGGGGTTGAAAAACCATAGCCCATAGGCCCAACGTGACCCAATATTTATTTTTATAAATAAAGTTTTATTGGATCACAACCAGCCCTTACTAGTTTATGTACTGCCTATGGCTTTCATACAGCCAAGTTAAGAAGTTGTGACATAAACCATTTAATGTACAAACCATAAAATATATACTATATGGTCCTTTACAGGACAAGTTTGTCAATCTCTGAGTTAGAGGCTTAGGGAAACAAGGAGGCCAGTTACATAATGCAGGTATATATTAATGAAATTCTTAAGGTGAATGAAGAGAAGGTAACTATGGATTCCTGTTTAATTTCTTGTTATTCTCACTCAACATGCTTAAGATATTGAATAAAAATTTTTAACCTCATTTTTGTTCTTTTTTGGTACCGTAACTATTCTCATGCTAAAGTCGTTTTTTATCCCCACTCTGATTTTGAGAAATGAGGCATTTATGAAAACACACAGACTGATTGCCCTGGGAAACACAGACAGCTTCCTCACTCTTTCCCCTATAATTACCTTGGAGATGCGTTTGAGAACATGCCATGACTCTTTCAGAAATGTGATATCTCATGACCTTTAAAAGGTCACATTATTCCTTTATAAAATCTTTAACTTGGCCTAGTCATACAATATACAGAATTGAATTGAAGCAAAATGCAGTTTTATGATATGTCATCATAAAGTTACTGTATGCCACTATTTTTTCCCTAAATTAATTAACATACTCGGATGAGAATTATGTCATGTGTTTGTCACACAGCTATTTTTCCACTCCTATAGGATGTAAGAGTATAGCTCCAAGGGAAAGAGTGTTCCCAGCCTGAGGTGAGTTCTCTGTGAATCTGGTCAAACCAAACTAAGTCAAGGGAAAGGACAGGTTGGGAGAAAGAGTTTTTATCGCTCACAGCTTGTGTTTGCTAGCCAGGCCTGGAACTGTCTGTCTCCTCCAGCCACAGCTCACTCTTCTTCACCACCTGCCCCTTACAGGAGGAACTCCATGGGCAGGGCCATTAGGAATCATTGGCATCAGACCAATTAACTGTCAGGAAATGGAGGGGAGGAGAAAATGGCCATTTTCTCTTACCCCAGATTGACTGAAGGCTCTGTAACATCCCTTAATATGTAAATGGACAAAATCCAGGTAGTACATTCTGGAATTTCTGCCATTTACACCAAAAAGAGAAACCAAATGACTGCTAAAGATGGACAGAAATCATTCCATAACATAGAAGACCCCTTGTCCCAGGTATCTGTTTAAATGAGAGGCAAGAAGAGCCTGCTTTAAAAGGGCTGTGCTGTTCAATAAATCGCTCTCAATAATTGTGTAGGCAAGAAAATTTGAACTAAGAAAACATGAAACATGAGCTAAAACTGGGAATAAAGTTGATGTGCTCAGAATACCCCTTACCAATTTGTCTCTTTTAGGCAGTCCTATGATGATCGAGAACATATTAGGTGAGAAAACCATGTTCTACAAACATCAAGTAGAAACTGAGAACACTGTCTCTGGTCTCACTCCTTGTATCCTTCTAGAATGCTAGTGCATGTTCAAATGGAGGTGACTGCTAAAAAAAACCTCAACTTTAACACTGAATCCAGGGCTTTATAAAGTTCTGAGCAACTTTTATCAGGCACAAGTCATCTATTTGATGATGATGATAAAAATAAAACTTTTTTGAAGTAGGATGTATCTCATTGGCTCTTGCCTCTATGTTATTGAATCTATAAGAGTTTGGTGTGTTAGGAATCTTAGTTGCAGACAATGGAATCCACTGTGGATAACTTTTTAAGAAAGGAATTTATTGAGGAATACAGAGAACTAAGAGAACTTTAGAGCCATTCCAACAGAAAGACTTCATTCAGGCTGTCACGTTGTCCCCACTGCAGTTAGGAAGCTCCGCACCATGAAGCTGCTCACGTAGCTACGTTCCCAGACCAGCACTCCTTCCTCCATCCTTCAGAAGCCCGAAGAACTGGACGCCACAGCCACTCTTGTTGGATGTAGTACCAGTGCTGTCTCTGTCATGATCAAAAAGTTATGGAATCAGGGATTTGTCTCCCCAGGGGCTGACTGTGGAATTAGCTGCTTTTGCTAAGCCAGGAAAAATGATGACCCTTGCTCCAGCTTGCTTGCTCAAATTACTCAGTTCTGAATTAATTCTTATATGTGTTCATTTGATTGGTAGAAGATTAATTATAACTATCTGGTCTCTAAAAGCAAGACGTACTTGAAACTGGGCAGTGTTTTTGTTTTGTTTTGTTTTGAGTTTCTACATTGAGGTAGTGGTATTTAGACATGAGAAATTATCAAAATGTGGAAAATGTATTCAGAAGAAATGACATACGTGCATCCTTACTGGAGATAGAAAACATTGGGTTGGATTGAGGTTGGACAAAAAAGTTCTGATATCACCTATTGGAGCAGAAATGGGAGAATACAAGAAAAAATAGAGTCATAAATCTTGCAAGCAAGTCACTGTGAGACCCGTCCCTTAAATTTTTTAATTTTATTGCCCAAGTATTTTAAAATAATTTCTTTAATTAAAAACCTTCAGAACTCTCAGCTTTTCACTGACTTTAGCAAATAAGGAAGGACAGATGGTACACACACATGAAACGATCTTCAGTGAAAAAGAAAAAGAAAAAGTCAAGAATTTTTAGTTTAACTAAAAGTTAGTGAAAAAGAAAAAATCAAGAATTTTTAGTTTAACTAGATGTTAAACTATTATAACTAAGTGCAGGAAAAAAAACAAACAAAAAGCTCCAAAGCTTCTTTCCCTACAAATATCCAAATGACATGCTGCTCAATCATTGTTCTTATGTCACCATTATTAAGTTAAAAAGTAACCATATATTCTCAGCAAGTGGTCTTGGTGGCAAAAGTGGGGAAAGGTAGGCTTTGTCTCTCTCACCTCTCATCCTGGTTTTCTGCTCTTTACAATTAAAGAGCACTCACTAATCCTGCTGCAGAACATTTTCTCCCTCTGCAGCCTCCTCTCATCCTCCAGAAATGCTCCAAACCAGAGCTGTCCCATAGAATATTCTGTGATGATGGAATGATGGAAATTTTCTATATGCTGTGTGTCCAATACAGACAATAGCCAAGAGCATCATATGGCTATTGAGTAGTTGACATGTCATTAGAGTAGCTGAAGTACTGACTTTTTAAATAGTATTTTTTTTATTTTATTGAAGTTTATAGTTGGCATACAATATATATTACAGATGTATAACATAGTGATTTGACAAATACATGCATTACGAAACTCACCATAGTAAGTATAGTTACCATTTGTCACCATGCAAAGTTATTATAATATTATTGACCATATTCTATTTTATTCAGATAAATTTAAATTAAAATAGCCACATGTGGCTAGAGGCTATCACATTGAATGGGACAGCTCCTAACTTCTATCTCCTGTCCACCTCAACTATAATGAGATATCTTAATTTTCTTAGTAGAATGGTAGAGTTGATATCTGAGATATAAATATCTAACAAAGTAATCCAGGTTTATTATTTTACATAGAGTCACTAATTATTGCACCTATATTAACCCTGCAAAGTATATTTGTGTTTGGAAATAGAAAGACTCCTGATTCAATCAATGAGTGAATGGTTTTCTATCTTCTCTGTGTGGAGCCCCACTCTGGGTCCTGCAGCTATGACAGAATGAAGTATTCAGACAATAAATAAACTATTATACATAATAGGACAAGTAATAATCAGTCCTGTAAAGAAATATGTTGCAGGGTGATTTTATAAAAATGAAGGAGAATATTTTGTAATTCCACATATATACAAAGTCCAAGGATACCTCTAATTATTTGATAATCAGGCAGAGTGTGGAAGACATTTTGTTTCCTAATTCTATCTAAGGTAGAAAAGATTTATATTTATTGCAATTATGCATATTAAATTACCCTAAGAATCTGTAGCAAAAAACAGCTAAAATGCACATAAATCATACATAATTATTATAAGTATAGACATTAAACACAGGTGGGTTTGAAGTGATGCAAATCTTTGGGGGTCAAGATACTACCAAAATTTGAGTCATTGTAAGCAAATTTTGGTGTCATGGCCACTTTCTAATGACTGGATCCTCGACTTTTGGTCCTAATGGCCATGTTGTGATGACTGTCTCTCAGTATGGGGAAAGTTACAAAGGCTTAGACCCCTACATGGAGGGACATGGAATTTGATACTCCAGTACCAAACAACACTCATGTAAGGTGAGGACCTCCATTAGTGGCAAAATCATCACTGGTAGTCAGTTAGGAAATCTGTCTGAATCTGCCTTGGCTCTGGACAAGGAATCAAAATTTCCCCTTAGATTGTATGATAATGAGTCAGGTCTTAGGTGGATTTAGGGCCTCATTTATACTATATGTATCATCTAAAACTCAAAGTAGACCAAGTGGCAGAATCAAAGTCAAATCTCTGGAAGAACAGAGTCTCATTGTAGACCTCAGAGATTCCCCACAGATAGAATTCTAGTGAATATGAATATTAATCACACATATATAAGAAAAACAGGCACCAAAAGGGAGAATAATTACAAAATATAAAATGTAAATACCAGAATCAGCTCCCTAAGGATTTCAGAAATTTATTGACACATTCAAAATATTGAAAAGCATGCAAAGTATGATTGAAGAAAGAAAAGTGGTGATTGAAAACATAAGTAAAAAATAAAATTTCTAAAATCAATATTTAAAACCAACTAAATGGAACTTTTAGGAATCCTTGGTAAGTGCCACACAAAAAAATTAAAATATTGGGATTTTGATTGAGGTTGTACTAAATTTATTGAAAATCTGTGGTCACTGCCATCTAGAATCATCCCTCAGAGAAATAAAAATTTCTTATTTCAGGCTCTTTCTGGTTACTTTTATTCCAAGATATATTTTGGATATTGGCATGATTGCTAATAGATTGCTTTTTATTACATTTTCTAATTGCTCATGTTTAGGCAAGTGGTTGATTTATTGTGTTGCCATTCTATCATTAAAATTGTATTTCTTCTAATACTTTTGCAATTGGTGCTGCTAAACATTTAAAAAACATCTAGAATAATTTTTGCACCCCCCATTCCAATACATAATTCTTTTTTTTCCTTGTCTTTCTCTAGCTAGGTGATCTGTCACAGTATTTAACAATAATACTGAGAGTGGACATCTGTTACCTTGTTCCTGAAATCATGGGAATATTTCTAATTCTCCATTCATAAGATTAAGGTTGTCAGAATGTTTCTAGTACGGGGTTTAGCAAACCCATTTCCAAAAAGCCCAATAGCCTGCTTTTATAAATAAAGTTTTGTTGAAACTCAGCCATACCCACTTATCTACACATGACCTCTGGCTACTTTCATACTACAGAAGTGGGTAGAGTTGAGTACAGATTGCAAATATTTTACAAATATTTTACCATCTTGCCCTTAACAAAGAAGTGAGATGAACCTTGTTTTATGTGTATATAATTTATTTGTAAATCTGGTGTATATGAGCTTTTAAACAATTTAAATGTTGAATTATATCAAATACTTTCAACTCTTAATCTCATACTTGCTTTACTCTTTAATCTTTTAATATAACACATTTCTTTTATAAAATTTTAATATTTAAATACCTTTTTATTACTAGGATCATTTCTATTTGTTCATGATATTTTATGATAACACACTGATAGTTTTAATTTGAAAGTACCATATTTGGGATATTTGCACCTCTATAAATAATATTGTTTTATGTATCTTACGTGCTGTTATTTCTCTAATTTTAATGTCATCACACTTGTCTCATGAGGGGAATAGTGAACATTAAACAGTCAATATGTCACATTAAATAAACATTTCATTTTGGATGGTGTGAAAATAAAGGAAACCTTACTTAAAATAGAGAGTAGGGAAGCCCTGAAGGGGGAGCTCTCATGCTCTTTCACCCTAAGAAGCATACTTGGAAATCCCCAACATCAAGAAGCTTATTTTACATACCCCAAAGATAGGAATGAAGGATTTCTCTTTGCCCAACAGCCAGCCTCTGATTACTCAGCAAAAGGCCACCTTCCCGCATCATTCCCCTCAAGCAAGTCCCTCTCATCTGTCATCCAGACTTGCCTGTGCTCCACCACAGTTCGCTTGTCCTGAATTGCAGTTCTCTGCTATTCCTAAATAAATTCATTTTGCTGATTAAATAGTTGGCTTTTTGTTTCTTAAGGTGAACAGTGGTTTGATTTTAAAAAATAATCCTGAAATTATGTAAGCTTATTGCCTTTTTGCATTTTTGATGTCTGTTTTCAATTTATTCCAACATATTTGATCTATCAGGATATTAATAGCTCTTGAGTGACTTTTTATTTTTCTAAAATATATTTATTACATCTAGCTTTGAAAATCCATTAATAAATAGTCATATATAGCAACAGTCAACTATAAATGCTGCCGCTATCAGGGCATAAGAATATTTGTCTCTCCACATCGTGGCTAACACTAATAAATATATTTCCATCTAAAAAATAAAATTACATGCTGATTTTTACAAATAGTACATCATTTGTTCCAGTAATTTGCATTTCCTGATCCTGACAGGGTAAACACATACAAATAAAGAAAATTTCCTCCTCTGTAAATGTATTATTTATATCCATGAACCACTTTTCCTATCTTTTATATAACCTGTAGACTATCACTTTGCCAATTATAAGATGGCAGCTATAATAATTATAATAGCCTTCCATTCTGTGGCTTGTCTTTTAATTTGGTTTATTGTTTGTGTATAAGTGTGTGTGAGTGACAGGGTCAAGTAATCACATCCCCACCTATGGGTTGCTATTTCCTAACTTTATCTAGTGAATCCAATTTTCACCTTCTGCAACAAACAGGTTACAGAGATGTGTTCCCAGACTGCATAGACATCAAGGTACAGGCTCCTGTGCTTGTGTTCATTTCCTCCCATTCTAGCTTCAGGTTCTACTGTTGGAGTAGACAGTTAGACATAAGCAGGAGAAAGGGGCCAACCCATCACCAAGGAAGACTCTGCCCAGACTAACACCTAAGCCCTCCTTAGTTCCCAGTTCCACAGTCAAGGACACCTAGCTTATCAAGAGGCCAGTCAAGGACATATAGATTGTCAAGAGGCCCAGGACCACAGGGGGCTTCCCTGATTACAGGGCATGAGCAAGATCAGAAGACCTTGTCCAAAGCAAGCCCACTTCATTAAAATAATTTCTAAATCTAATTAGCATCATAGTTTTGCCCCTGCCCCGGCAACCGTGGGCTTCACTTAGGTACTTGTGGGTTAGGTGCTTACAGACCAATAGAAAGGTTATTATTACCTAGATCTGTCAATCAACCTGTCAATCAAACGATGACGCAGGCAGGGCTTCCTGCCATCTTAAGAAAAAAATAAAAACCTACGTAACGCAAATAACATAATTGCTTCTTGTTTCCAGACTGCGGCTCTCCTGTACTTTTTGCTTTAACCCATAAATTCCTCGCTGCTTTTGCTTCCTTCCTATCTGGTCTCTTAACTGAATTCTTTCCTTCAGGAAGCCAAGAATCAGGGAAACAACGTGTTCAACCAGTAAATAACACAACCACAACTTAACATAATAGATTCTCTCATTTCGCACTTTAATCTCTGGAAGATCCTTTTTCTTATATTTCAACTTGACTTTTAAAAAATCATTTACAACATTCCACATACCATTTTTGATGTGTGCAATGGAGAGGAAAGGTTTCAAAATATATTCAATGCACGTTTATGCTTTGCCTCAATTCTTTAGTTCTACTTTACTTGCTAATATGTGTGTGTTTACCACTAGCTTCTATTTTGGGATGGAGTGGAAATGGGGAGCTTCAGTTATTTTAATTTAGCTTGCCTCATTTCAAATGAATGCATTTAGGATTTTATATTCCCCTCTATTACCTCTTTGGCCATATCCTTTAGGTTGGAATATATAGGGCTTTCTTTGTGCTTTCTTTCCAAATAGCCTCATTTTAATTTTGATATTTTAATGCTTTTATACTTATTTGAAAAATACAAATTATTAGCTTTGTTTTGATTGTATTCTTAGATTAAATTCTGGCTTCATTATGCTTTTGTAAGAAATCATACCAAGTGAGTTCTGTTTGGGGCAGTTATCAAGTTAATGCTTGTGTATATTTGTGTGTGTGCATGAATGTATGCATGTGAACATGCTGAAGCATGTGTGTGTTTTTCATAAATGAAACTTTCTTTCGAATACAAATAACCACCAACATACATATGTTCACATACACTGAGTCTCAGAAAGTCATGGATGCTTGAGTTAATCTAGATATGAGAACTGGCAAGGATTTCTTTTCACTTGTTTTCTCTTGCTTTTTCTCAGAAGGATAATACAAAAGAATAATAAAAAGCATAATTCCCTTGGGCTTTCTTCCCCTGTTACAGAAATGAGTTTAAATTTTGGTGCACAAGGCCAATCATGGGTTGTCCACCACATCAGAAGAGACCAGATCATGGCCATGCTGCTTTTTTCCATCCATAGAAGGAAAATAATAATGGTCCTATTTTTTAATCCAATCATTCTTTATTTTCTCAAATATTATTTATATTTTTAGTTACAGTTATTTTGAAAATCAGCTTTGCTTGTATATGTCCGAATGCATTTGAGAATATACTAATGTCAATGCCCATTATGTTTGCGTAAGTCAATTTCTACATCCCAGTACCATTGAATAGCTTGTAGGTGACCAACTCCTACTGAGAAGAACTAGAAATCTAGATAAATACAAAGACACCATAGGGCTGCTGAAGCAGTGAGTATGAGGAGGCCAAGATTCCATAAGAAGAGAACCATGAAGATATCAGCTGGCGGTCTTCAGCCACCTGTTCCTTGGGGCCATTAGCCAATTTGGGATGGAGAGCGTGTGAACAATAATAATGGTTTTCCATGGTCAGAGGGCTGCTGCTGGGAGAGTGAGAAGCCATGTGGCTGTGGGGCTTATGAGAGAATATTGCAATCATGAGTGGCCAAGTCATCTTATTTCTAGATAGAATTAAAATGGGTACATTTAAAGGTGAAAAAGTTCAAATGGAAACAAATAAATTGACTTCTCTATTAAATATTAAATATGGCATATAGATACACACATACACACACACATATATATATGTATATATGTGTATATATATATATATACATATATACATATATATATATGAAGTTGAAGATTGATCCGTTTTATTTTTCCTGCTTTTTTATTTTTTCCCCATGACAAATGTGGGTATGCAAATAAACATACCTTGAATCTAGATTTTAGTTTTTACAATATTATATTGACTTCAAGTATTCAACATAGTGATTGAACAGTTATACACATTATTAAATCTTCACCCCAACTAGTGTATTTACTGTCAACATAGGAAGATGTTAACAGAACTATTGAACTATATTCTCTGTCCTGTACTTTCATCCCCATGACTGTTTATATTATGATTGAGAATTTATGTGCCCCTTTTTCCCCTTCACCCTCCCCAGCCACCCATTCCAACCCTTCCCCCATGGTAACCATCAGTCACTTCTCAGTGTCTATGAGTCTACGGTCATTTTGTTCATTTTGTTTTGTTTTTGTTTTTATATTCCACATGTAAGTGAAATCTTATGGTATTCATCTTTCTCTGCCGGGTTTTTTCACTTAGCACAATACCTTCTAGATCCATCCATGTTGTTGCAAATGGCAGGGTTTCTTTTCTTCTATATGGTTGAGTAACTTTCCATTGTGTTTATGTAACACATTCATCTGTTGATGGACACTTTGGTTGCTTCCATTTCTTAGCTATTGTAAATAATGCAGCAATAAACATAGGGGTGCATATGTCTTTTCAAATGAGAGATTTTTGTTTTCTTTAGGTATTGAATCTAGATGGTATCACTCTAGAGCAGGAATGAACGTGCTTCAGTGAGCAAGCTGAGCAGCAAATGTCTGAGTCCTCATAAGGATGAGCAGAGGACATTTTTCTCACCTCCAAAAATTATCCACACCACCTTACTGAGAGGTAAAGCACACATCTCTAAAAAGCCTCAGAGGATGCAGATGTTGACTTGGGTCTTCAAGTGGGTGCTAATATTTCAGGATCACAATTAAGCATATTAAAAAGATAAGAGTCCCTTAGTTAGTATCCATTAAGACTTAAAAAGACAGTGAGTGCTATACTGTGCAAATGTTTCCAAATTTCACACTTAAGATGTTTCTCAATTTTGTTTAAACACTAATATTATAGTTTTGGCAGAATGGGAGGTCAGACTAGTGTACTTCATAACTGTCTTTAGTGTACTTCATAAATGTCCAAATCAAACATGTTTTCATCTTTCAAAATAACAATTGATTTTCATTTAAATTATTTCTTAAGATAAAGCACAACTTTAAATAAATTGAAGAAAATGTTGTGGCCTCCAGCTGTGGCATATTATTAAACTTTTATCACATTAAATAATTTAAAAATGTAGAGCATAGTTTTAAATATGTTCATCACCATTGACCTTTAGCAATGAATGGCCGCATCTTTACTGTTGACTCCTCCAAAAATGTTTAGCAGTGTGTAGCCCACTTATGGCTCAGTTTTTCCATAAAAGGAATCTTCAATAGTGTATGTGTATCATATCAACCAAATAGTTTGATTTAACTTTGCAGTTCTTAACTCACTATTTCATAACATATAATCTAAGGTGATAAAATCTTTGTAGACCACTGGGCAGGTGACCCTTGGGACTTTGTCACAAAATACCCCCTTAAAAATATAATGGTCCTCCTTTATTTTATGTCATATGTAGGTTTTTCTGCAATCTCTATCTTTTACTCATCTGGAACAACTTAATCAGTTAGATTTCTGAGTATGAATGATTACCAATCATTATGCAGACATACAAACAACTCTGAAAAGGCTAAGAGCAGCTGAAGGCCAGGGTTTCTAACCTGTACCACTGGCAGAGCTGAGTCCACTCCAGAGGCTTTATCTCCATGTCTTCACTGAGAAGAGGGGCTTAGGCATAAGAAAAAGAAGTGAAGCTCTTGGACCCCAGGAGGTGGTTTAAGTTTATGATGTCCTTCTGATCCACTGAGCCTAACTTAATTATTTTTGGATTTTGAATTTTTTTAGTCCATTAGGACTACTTGAAGTTTCAGAGCAACAAGTCTGACCATAGCCAAATACACATGCGCCTCATAAACTATAACAGTATGTCTGTATAGCAAGCCTGAGAATTATATAACTCATCTTGCATATTCTACTTTTCTAATTGAGTGAGTTTTTGGCATGTATATGTTTGAGTCAGCCATTCTGATTATAGAGGTCTGTTTCCTTGCATTGAGTGAATTCTTAGAAGTTGGTCACTGGCTCTATCTGTCCAAGGGAATTTATCTTTTATCAATCATAAACATCTCTTCTTGTTCCTTTAAATTTCTTTTAATTTATATTTTCTTTGGTGTAGTATTGATAGTTTCTCTCCCACTTTATTTTGTCACCATCTTTATGATTAATCATACTTTTTTATTTCCAAGTTTTTGACATCTCTTGGTTTCAGGTATGTTCTTTATAAGTAGCTAGATTTTATTTTTATTTCCATCATCTTTATATAATGATAGTAACAATAACAGCTAGGAGCTCTTCTAAGTGCTTTAAATGTAGTAAAAGATAAGATTGAATCCCCAGAGCAATTTTAAGAAGTGGTTACTAATCCCACTTTACACCTTGTCCAACCCTTGTTTATGTGGTGGAGAGAACCTCACGTTCAACAGCCTGGCTCCAGAACCCATACTTTAACCTCAGGAAATATTAATGTCATGTCAACTTAATTGATATAATTTATTAGAACATATTACCTACATTCAGTAGCCCAGGAGAAGTTGCAGGCCCTCTTTCACAGAGCTTACAGTCCATCAGGAGGTTGACTGGCAACATACCTCGTACAAATGTGGAGAAAATGGAAATATCTGAGCAGGATTCCCTCCTGGCCTTAATAGCACCCATTGTGTATATATAAGAGACTGTCTGCTTACCTATGGTATGTTTACCAGGGACAGCACAGCTGGTCAGTCATGGGAATATACCAATGCAGGGGAAGGGTGGAGAGGAAACACCCATTCTCTCCTCTCCTTAGTTCCTGGTACGTAATTGGTCGGGCATCCACCAGTCACCATAGAGGCCCACCCACAGAGTTCCTCCCAGTGCTAGGGGCAGGGATGTAGAGGGCAGAGAGAGCGAGGAGAGATCAGTGTGAGCAGGGAAGCTGGGAGCTGCAGACCGGGAGAGAGGGGAGAAAGGAAGCCTAGAGGGAGCACTAGTGGAGAAGAGAAGCTGGTGGAGGGGAGCCATGGAACCCTGGCGCTAGGAGAGGATTAAGCCGGTGCTGGGGAGCAGGAGGGAGTAGCGCCAGAGCCAGGAGAGACTGAGACCTGCAACTCTGAGAATAAACATGGTATGAACCCCTTTAAAAAACCCCAACTTCTTGTCCTTGTCTTTATTCAGTCTTTTCAAATTCATAGGGAACTTGCCCCAGGTGGGGAACCGACTCCTCCCGGATCAACAACAACCAAAAGAACTTTGACACAGTTCATAAATGAATGCTGAATTTTTTCATATACACTACTCATATTATGGAGCTCAAATGAGATGGAAGGCATTGTGAATGGCTTTATTTTAGGTAAGTTGAAAAATAGCCATATATTCATAGTTATAGTTAACACATCTTTCTTTGCCAAATAGTTACTCTTTTTTTCAGTATAATAATTTAAAATGAGATCATGTAGAATTAGAATTAATAGATACAGAAATATGCAGAGGTGTTGAAGGGGAAGCAGAGTCACCTATTTTTTCTCAGGGGCTGCAGTGATCTAAACACATAGGTTGACTTATTTTATCACATAACTATCCGACAGGCAAGGAGTAAAAGGAGAGGAAACAAATACTTATTAACCACTTCTGTGCCAGGTGGTACACTTGTCCTTCATTCCTGCATTCACGAATGTATGTATATATTATTTCTTTGTTTAATAAATAGCCATTGATTCCAATATGTGCCTGGCAATATTATAGATAATAGGGATACTTTAGTGAACAAAACAGTTAAGAACCATGCTCTCATAGACCCTATATTATTTAAGAAACTGCCAATAGTAGGCAATTTAATCCTCATGACAAACCACTAAAATATTATCCCCAGTTAATAGATGATAAAACATATTCAAGTCTTGGGACTCAGGGTCAGAGGAGTAAGTGGTAAGCCACAGAGTCACACAATTTCTCTAATTTTAAAATCTATTATCTTATCACTATTGCTGCTTTCCACAGAGGATGAGGAAGCCTCTAAAATATTGTAATACAATACACTCTCATTAGGGTAGTGAACATCATTTTTGCTTTCTCAATAGTTACAAAATAACAATAATCCAATATTAGATAAACTAATTAAAAGTAATGTTTGCTTAAATAATTGAAATAACCAATATTCATTCTTATTTTTCAATACATGATTACCTATTTTTTCCCTAATGTTTATTGACTGTCACATGTGTCACCAAAAAAAAGTCAAAGATAATGAATTTTCCTATGTCTTTCAGTCACATGGCAAGGCATTTTCAGCAGCCATATTAGCCAGTACCGCACTTCCACCATTCATTTCAATGGCCTCAGAATGTTTTGTTTTGTTTTGTTTTGTTTTGTTTTGTTTACACTAAATGTATGGAAAGACCAATAATGCTTTTCATCAATTATTGCTGGAGAAAGGACTCAGTTAATTCACTTTGACTCAAGCATCCCTGATCAAAAACAAAAAGATTGAATGCAGAACCTAAGTAGAGAAAGCATCATACATTTTTTAAAAGATCGCCAGAAGCCAGTAGGCAGTATGATTTGGGTTTATTGAGTCCCGGGTCTACAGATAATACTGAAGCACCGTATCTTCAAGTCAAAGCTCTCACCAGTTTATCAATAAATTCATGTCCTCAATGTTAAAGTGACCAGCTACTCCGTTTTCTTAGTTATAAAATGCATTGAAAATAGTCCTTGTGAAGTGATACTTTCCTGGAGATCTTTCAAAGTAAATAGCAGCTGTTATATTCTAGTTGAGAAATTCTTAATATATCTAAAATTATGTCAAAGAGAAGAAGATTATGAGTGGAGTTATTCCTGGTCATACTAGGCCAAGGATCACCTCCACCAAATTCAGCTTTGTGCTCAAAAGCCATAGTCAACTCTCTCGTGGCCAAGAACATTTAAATCTATGTGATTTAAACTGCGAGGAATAAATTTTCTAAGAAATTACAACCATCTGTCTGGAATGAAAGATGAGCACAGCAAACTCTATACAGTGCTATATTTCTTTAACAACTGACCCACTTTTCTGCTTATTTGGAATGCTGGGTGATATGCCCAAGAATTATAGGCAAAGAATATACAAGATGCGTGAGCTGATGAAGCATCTGTTTTTTATTTTCTCTGAATTTTAAAGAACACATCACCTATCAAATTATCTTAAAGCTCCCCCTTTTTTGATTATTGTGGTGGTGGACCTAACTTCAACCCTACAGCATCTAGTAAGCTTTAGCCACTTTTTGTTTAAAGCCTAACACACAAAAAGAACATGATGTAACCAAAACAGCATTGTCTTTTAGTTTTAAACTGAAACGAGAAAATTAGTATTTTATATGCATAATTAATTTTAATGAAAAATTTCACATTTTCAGAAAATGACAGAGAATTTTCTAATAAACACAATATATATTCAGCTCTTACATGTAACAAATTCCTTCAAAAAATGTTTTGAAGTCAAACATGGCACATATTTTTAAGACCCTTTTATATTCCCTTCAGATCCAAATACTCTTCCTCCCTAGAAGTAACTGCTATTATAAAAGTGATATGTGTCTTCACAGTAATGTTTTTGCAGTATAGTACATTTGTATATATCCATAAATAATATTTACTGTGGTTTTGTATGTCATCAAATCTACTTTAAATCTGTCATGCTTTATAGCTCACTCCTAATCTTTCCTATTTATTCTAACATAAGGTATTTTATACTTATTATTTAGTTGAATCACTCTGTGGTTTTATACCCTGTGAGTATATAATAATACATGATAGATTCTTCTATTGATAAACATTTATATTTATATTGCAGATAATTCTGTAACTAGATCATAGTCTTCTCATACATCTAAAAAGGCTCTTGTTATATTCTAAGGTGACATGTCTGTGTATCTGAAAATTGACTTGATACTGCAAAAATTTTCTCCAAAGTGACTGTACCATTTTAAAGTATCACTGTTTCTGTTAGTTCCCATTTCCCTAAATCCTTGACTGCTTTTGGTTGGTCTTTAATGTTTCCATATCACTCTTAGAAATACATTGTTAAATTCCATGGAATTGCCTGTGATTAAAATGGCAATGAAATTTTTAGATTAATATGTGGGAAAATTACATCTTTATAGTATTAAGACTTTGTATCCAAGTACATATGTCTCATGTAATTTAGATTTCCTTCCATTCCATTCAGTAGTACTTTGAAATTTTCTCCACAAGGTTATTGCATAAGTGTTTTATATTCCATTATAAGTAACTATAATTATAAATTATATAAATATTATATATATATTAAATTTCTATTTGAACATTACCATATGTTTTAATTCTTAAAATTTTTCTAGCTATATTTCTGGACTCTCTTTTTAGTTAGTTACAATTGTTGGAGTGAGTATTATCCCATACTTTCTGCAATTTAATGAGTTATGAGAAATATGTATTTGGTCATTATAATGAGTTATGAGAAATATATATTTGGTCATTTAGATGACCAAATATATATTTCTAAGATATATTTGGTCTTCATCCACAGTTCCTGAAACACTTCAGAGCCATAAAAGTGAAATGGGTCTTTCATATTAATGGAGAGATTTGGGTCCCACCTTGGGCTCTTTGCGAGGGAGACCAACCAGTGATTAGAGGGTGGAGATTAGGAACTCTCAGTCCCCAGTTCCCAACCCCTGGAAGGGCAGAGGGCAAAGGGACTGGAGGTTGAATCAGTCAATGGCCAATGATTTAGTCAATCATGACTATGCAATGAAGCCCTCACAAAATCCCATAAGAGCACTTTGCTCTCTCCCTCTCTCTCTCTCTCTCTCTCTCTCTCTCTCTCTCTCTCTCTCTCTCTCTCTCACATCCTGTTTCCCTGTTCAAGAGAGACCTTACTTACATGCTTGGGGAACCAGAACACTTCCATGTACCACCCAGTCATGCCCCAAGTTCCATGAGGATAGAAGCTCCTTCATTTGGGACTTTGCCATATATGGCTCTTCATCTGGGTTTTAACTTGTATCCTTTACAGTATCCTGTATTAAACTGGTAAATGGAAATGTTTTCTTAAGTCCTGTGAGCCATTCTTGCAAATTAATAGAAACTAAAAGGGGAAGTGGTTGGAACCTTCAATCTGTAGTTGGTTGGTCAGAAGCGCAGTTAACGGCCTGGAACTTGGGACTGAGGTCTGGAGTAGAAGGTGAAGGGCAGCCTTATGGGATGGCGCCCTTAACCTATGGTATCTGGGCTGACTCCAGGCAGAGTGCTTCAGAATTGAGATGAGTTCTCAGATAACAGTTTCAAGAATTTCTTAGTGTGGTGCATGAGAACTACCCACCCCATGCACACATTGGAGTTTGGTCTGGGAACCCGAATGGACTTTCTATACAATCTTAGTATTTAATTTACAAGATAAATATATTTTTACAATTCTTATACTTCTTTTAATTTTTCCATATAATAACAAATCTCAAGTTGCATAATAGTGGTGATGTCATTGCTTGTATATTTTTTTGTCTTCAAAGGTACACATCCATGCCTTATCATTAAGTATGATTTTTTTTTAGAAAGGGGTGATAAGTAGATACTCTGATTAGATTAAAAAGTTTCCTTCTATTCATAGTTCAATACAAAATTTTCTTTTTAATTATAAATGAGTTTGAATCTTACTGAATGCTATTCCTTCTTCCATTAAATTAAGTTTTTATCCATTACTAAGTTAATATAATAAATTATATTTCAGATAATGAGTTTTGAATCTTACTGAATACCCTTTTTCCCCCATCAAATTAGGTTTTCATCCATTACTTTGTTAATACAGTTTAATTATATTATAGGATTTATTAGGCTTTTCCCTTCACTCTGTTAATATAATGAATTATATTGATAGATTCTGGGATCAACCCAATTTATTTCCCCTATTTTAATAAAGTACAGTGCAAACTGAGTTTGTAAATAATTTGTTTAGAAATTTGTTATCTGTCTATTCATACATTTTATTTGCTTATATTTTTCTTAGGTTACCCTTGTGTAATTATTAAGATTATCTAAATTCACACAATGATTTAGATACATTGCCTTTCCTTTACATTCTGAAACTACTTGTATTTGAAAGGAGTGTATGCTTGTGAAGATTTATAAAAACTGATCTATAAAACTGAGCCAGGTGCATTTTTGGGGTGTGGAGTCTGTTTTGATGACTACCTTAATTTATTTGATTTTTGTTGGTTAAGTCTGTTTCTTTGTATTTGTTTTGTCAATTTAACACATTTCTTTAGTCAAAACTGTCATCCTGAGACAACCTCCTGCTCATTCTCTGTTCTCTGGAGCTGATCCCACCTGCGTGCTCTATAGCTCTGCCGCCTCCCTGTCAATCCAGGACTTCCCTTTATGAGCCTCCTGAAAATTCACTTACTTTATCTCCCTGTTGAATGCCTGTCATCGAGCCCATGTGTTCCTCTTTGTTAATTTGTCCCTGATTTTTTGGATGCCATACTAAAATACCTAGAGGCAAGGAAAGTAATAAGTTTTGAATTTTTCTTGAGACTGAAGGTCTTTATTCCATTCTCTCCCTTGAGAGAGAATTTGGGTATAACATTCTAGTTTGAAAATCGTTTCTCAGAATTCTGAAGGGATTTGTGGTTTATTCTGCTGTTACTTCTGCAAAGCCCGATGACATTTTCACATCCTCCTCTTTAAGTGCAGCGTGTCGTTTGCCCCTCTCTCAAATCTGCTCTTCGCCTTGATGTTCTGAACAGTTAGAAGGATGGGTTTAGTGCCGGCACAGCTTCTTCACTCCTTGGGATAACTTTGTGGACCCTTTTGCTTGGGGCTTCAATCCCGGGATATTTTCTCTGATTGTCGTTCACCATGTCTTCTCCTTTGTTTCCTCTTGTCTTTTTGTTTTGTTTTGTTTTGCTGGAATGCTTATTGATATTATGCTGGACCTTCTGGTTTGATTTGCCTAATTTAAAAAAAAATTTATTTCACTAACTATCCACCTCTTCATCTTTTTTTGTTGACTCCTGAAATATTTCATCAACTTTTTCTTCCCACCTTTCTATTTACTTTTTTATGTTAATTCTCTTTTTTTTTTATTCTTTTCAATAGCTTGTTCCTTTGATACAAATGTTCCCTTTTCAATAACATCCTATTCTTTTTCATAGATGAAATATTTTGATACCTCAGTATACTAAAATATATATTAAAGTTTTCCTTTAGTCTCTGATCTATTTCTGTTCTTCAAAACTTCTATTTTGTAAGATTTGTTTTGGCTCCTGCTTTCATGATAGTGATTTTGTTCAAATGTCTCAAATGCCTGATGGATTCTTTGTTTCTCCCTCCCTTCCTTCTTCCTTTCTTTCTTTCTTTTTTTCCTTCTTTCTTTCCTTCTTTCTTTTTCTTTCTTTCTTTCTTTCTTTCTTTCTTTCTTTCTTTCTTTCTTTCTTTCTTTCTTTCTTTCTTTTCTCTTTCTGTCTCTGTCTCTTTCTTTGTTTACATATAATTAGGGTAATTTTTTTTTAAGGGAAAATGCTGGGTGGTAGGCAGTCACTTTCTGACTGACAGGTTTAAATGTACAGTGAGCAAAGAGATGGACCACAGCCACTTTCTTAGAGGACCACTCTGTCTAAGATAAGTCAACATTTCTTTTTTGACTGGCAATTTTACTCCTTGAGTCATCTTCCAAACTAACAGTGTATGGTGTCTTGGTGGGGCTTTAGGGTAAAGGAGGCGGTGGTGTTGGAAGCTTATCTGCCATTATTCTATACAGTGAACTGAGAAATTCAGACTTCTACTTCCCAACTGACAATCTCCACAAGTGACTGTGCCCTAGAAGATAGCCAGTATTACAGAAAGTTTCATAGAAATTTGATTTAGCTATGCAAGTCACTACAATATCATGTTGTTTTGTTTTATGCCGTAATTATAGCGGCCCAATGAAGTTACACTAGTCAGCGCTTACCTATCAGATATTTTTAATATGATTAGTCATTGATTATTAGTTGTAGATTATATTTTCTAAATTAAATTAAGTACTTCAAAATGCCCAATCCTTATAGAAGACAAAAAAAATGAGCATTTGATGCTAAAATACATTGGGAGCCTATGTACTAGATATTCTATAGGCCAGAGTCTGTTTCGGTCTTGATTCCCTCTGTTATCTACACCTCAGAGGATGCTGTGTAATCGTAGGATCCTGCACTGTGGACACAATCATTTTACACACTCTGGCTAACTGCTTTGTTCCATGGCTGTGGTCACCGTTCTACCCTGGCCAACTGCAGGTGTGTCAAAATGGAGAACACAAGAGGTAATATGATTATACACAGCATGACTGTATTGAAAAATCATATATAATATTTTGGTAATTCATTTCTAAATTTAAGCATTTAATCCATAAGAGGGAAAGAACATAATATAAAATATTCTAATGAAAGAACATTTTTCAGAGGTGCTTTCAAAAAAATACCATGTAATGGTAGAAAATGTGAAAAATAAAGAAATACCAGGGACAAAAAATATATAATCCATCACAACCAAGATATAATCCCGATTAGACTATCAGTATGTTTCCCTCAGGCCTATTACCATGAGAATATTATATAAATGAATATGAATATTTATTGTTTTATTTAACAGATATTTATGGAGTGAAAATTCAAGTCCAGCCACTGCTTTAGATATTGGGGGTAGGGAGAGGACCAAAGTATCCCTCCTCATGTGCTGCCCACATTGTACTAGAAAAATAAAATAAATACTAACTGTGTGATGTATTAGGGATAAGGGCCAAATAGAAAAATAAAGAGATGAAATTTGTGAAGGGGAGTACAACTTTAGACAGTGTTGTCAGAGAACTCATCAATGAGAATATAACTGTGTGTTCATAATTGATAACTAATGTGATCTAAATCAAATAATTAATGGGAAGTTCTTGATAATGTATCCTTGCTACAGAAGGGATTGCCTTCTGCCTCTGCTGGGCTATTAATGTAGAGACACATTGCCTGAATACATTTCATGACCTGAGCTGATTTGCAGTTGGGCTTTAGTGGGTTTGTTTGGGGTTTTATTTAGCATTTTTTTATGGAAGTATAGTTGATATACAAACTTACATTAGTTTCAAGTGTGCAACACAGTGGTTCAACAGTTCCCCATATTGTTAAATCCTCACCCCCACTTGTGCTGCTATTGTCAACACAGGAAGATGTTACAGAATCATTGGCTGTATTCTCCATGCTGTACTTCCATCCTTGTGACCTACTCATATTATGATTGAGAATTTTTGTACCCCTTTATCCCCCTCACCCTCCCCTCCCACTGAGGCCCTCCCCTATGTAACTCCCAGTCCCTTCTCAGTGCCTATGAGTCTACTGCCATTTTGTTCAGTCTGTTTTGCTTTGTAGTTACATATCACAAATGAGTGAAATTATGTGCTATTTGTCTTCTTCTGCCTGGCTTATTTCAATGAGCATACTACCCTCTAGATCCATCCTTGTTGTTGCAAATGGCAGGATCTCTTTTTCATGGCTGAATAGTATTCCATTGTGTATACATACCATGTCTTCCATAGTTTTTGTAAGGACTCCTCACACTCAGGTGTGTCATTGTTAGTCTTCAAAAGCTTTCAACTAAAAGTCAGGAAGCTTTACAAAAAAGGCTTTGTGGTGGATGCTGACTGTTATTTTTGTCCTTTTAGCCCACAAGTCTATAAAATCTCAGCTCAGCGTCACAGTCTCTGAATCGCAGCTTAGGTGTCAGCAAATACTCAATAAGGGGAGCAGCACTGAGCAGCAGACTCACTTGTCTGCGCATCTCTTTTTAAGGGATCGTGGGCCCCATAAGGCCTCAGTGCATTGGTAGCTTCACAGTTCCTTCAGTCAAATTCCATTTTGTCCATTTTTTTCCTAGTTGTTATATGCAGGAAGATTGTATTGCCCCAAGCTAGACTTCTATCATGAGAGGTAGAAATAAGCCCCCTTTTTTCAGTCTGTAACTATCCCATCCTGTTGCTGTAGCTGGTTTTTCCCTCTTGTCAAGCATGTCCAGTCTTCTCCAGAACTTAAATATCTGTGGGGTTGCAAAAGATAATCAGTCTTACTGCATGAGGTGTGGGAGTAGAGGTCAGGACCTGGGGATTTAAATTGTTCTCTTAAAACACACAGCTCTGCCCTCTACTTTATCATTTGTAGACTGCGACATCTACACCTGACACTCTGCAGCTTGAATTCCGGGACTTACTCCTGTTTCTTTCTGAGGTGCTTTGTTTTTTTCTTTTGCTTTTTCATCTTTCAGTTGTTTTGTTGGGTTTCACTTTCTCTTACCTTTTGATCACTATACATTGTAACTTAATGCTGCAAATATCTCCTAGTCTCATTCAAGAAGGCGTATGTGGTTCTATTGTTTACTGGCCTTGTTCTTCAGTAATGATCAGGATCAGAAGAGACTAAAAGGGGTTTATTCTGCTAGTTTAACGAAAGAATGCCCACAGTATCTGTGCCTAACCATACACATGAATGAAAGACTAAGTAGATAGGTTTTCCTTAGCATGTGAGAGGTCTTATTTCCTCTACTAAGCTCTTTTAACTTATTGGAAGAATTAACCATGAACTGGTTTTTTGTGACTTGGGTCTACAACTGTCAGGTTTAAGTTTAGGTTGTGTGAGTATAGAAAACACAGGTTTGACCTCTTCATCCTTCCCACCCACTGTTCCAACAACAAAATAAGGAAAATTTTACTTTGGAAGACCAGAATTTCCCTAGGCAGTTTATTCATTTTCTAGAGCGAGTCTCTTTGCCCTAATATCCACAACAGTTTGGAGGAAACTTTCCCAGATAGGCATTCCTTCACTTGTTTATTTCTATTTATGACTACTACCTACTCTTAGTCTGTCAGTACGTGGCTCTGGGTCTGAAGGTGGTAGAACAGTTCTGTATCTTGATTGTATGGTGGTGGTTTTACAATTCTAGGCATTTGCCAAACTTTATAGAACTGTACACCAAGAAGAGTGATATTTATATTATGTGAATTAAAAACTGAAAACAAAGAAAAACAAAACATTGGAGTTTTACAATTCTCACAAAAGCTTTCGTTTATTCTACTCAAAACTGAGCACAATTTAGGAAGAGAATGACTGTAGTGTGAATAAATTAACAAACTTCCAGACACATTTCCTTGGAATGTAACATTCTCCACTCTTCTTTCCAACACAATGATGGACCGTGTACATAGTGTGAACTCACAGCATTGCATACTTAATTAAATTACAGAACAACAACTTTTTTCTATTCTATTCAACCTTTTCTGTCCAACCTGTTTCCATTCTTAGGCAAACTAAGAATATTTTTAAATGGAAGGAATCTTAACAAATGTTCTATTTAATTTATGTATTGTCTTAACAAGTGTAAGTACATTCACTCTTGAGTCTGGGGCCACATTAAAACATACATTTGAGTTAATACTTCATTGTGCTAAATGTTCTCAGTTTTTTATTTCTTCTATGGATATTTCTCCCTAAGCTGATGTACAAATAATATTTAATGTCTTTTTCTCTCAGAAAAATAATGTCCATTGGTTATTCCAGTCCTACAAAGAAGCCATTGCCAGCCTCTTTGAATTTCAATTCCTTTCAAAAGCAAAACCTTGAAAATCCAATTAGAACTAGAGATTATGCTACATTGATCTCAATTATGAGAGGTAAAACTTTAATCAGACTTTTAAATTAACCAGAAAATATGACCTAGTGAACTCAGAAATCACTCAGTTTATCAAGAAAGATGGAGTTTTATCACTGATCTACCTATTTCAGTTGTTGTGAGATGACTGAGATGGGTAACAAGGACCCTAACTGGTTCTTAGATTCTTAAGTTGGTCCTGGAGAGCTGTCTGCCTTGCTACCTGCTTATCCAGCCTCTCTAATGCTCAGGAAAACTGTGGGTACGTCTAAGGTATGTGCCAGTTTTCCTAATGGATGCTGGCTCTGTGCCAGAGCTGCTAGTCATTCACAACACGTTTTCCCTCTTGATCCTTGTTGAGTAAACTTAAAGTTTAGATAGGTTTCTAACAATCTAACATAAAGACTGCATTTCAAAGCCTCCTTGGTAGCTATAAGGAGCTGAACTTGGACTAATTTACGATAATAGAATGTAAGTGAGATTCCTCACTTACATTCTATGTAGTTTCAAAGAGAAGAGCATGCCCTTTCTCTATTCTTTTTCCTTCCTGATGGCTGGATTCAGGACCTGATGATGGCAGCTCAAATAGCCGCCTAGGACTGCTAGGAGGAAGCCCAAGCCGGAGGTGACAGGCCAATCAAGTCACAGTATTCAGCAAACTTTTTCCATTCAAGTCCAGATATTTTTGGCTTTGCTGGCCATATTGTCTCTGCCTCTTCAACTCTGCCATACTGCCTAAGCCCCCACCTACAGAGAATGTAAATGATGGGAATGGCTATGTACCAATAAATCTTAATTTACATGTAACTGCAGACACTGGTTTGTTGACCTCTGAAACAGAAGCTCTATTGCTAAAATATCGGAATGTCATCTGAGCCCCTAATGTACTTCTGTAAATAAGACATTTCTTTAAAAAGTTTTCTATTACATTTGATTGAATGAAGCCTAAATGAGAATGTAAAATGGTTCAGCCATGTAGAACACAGTTTGGTAATTCCTCAAAAAGCAAAACAGAACTACCGTATGACTCAGCAACTTTATGTCCAGGTATATACCTAAAGAATTGAAAACAGGGACTCAAACCTATACTTGTACATAACACACACCTTGATGTCAATCAGTGTGTAAATTGATAAATGAAATGTATATACATACAATGAAATATTATTTAGCCATAAAAAGGAATGCAGTACTGATACATGCTACAATGTGGATTAATCTCACAAAATTTATTCTAAGTGAAAGAAGTTAGCCAGAGAAGGTCCCATGTTATATAATTCCATTTATATGAAATATCCAGATGGTAAATCCATAGAAACCAAAAGAAGATTGGTACTTGCCAGTGGCTGGGGAAACAGGAAATGGGAAGTAATTGCTGAATGTTAGGGAGTTTTATTTTGGAGTGATGGAAATGTTCTGGAATTAGGTAGTGGTTGTGGTTGCATAATATGGTGAATGTACTAAATTTGACAGATTTGTTCACTTCAAAATAAACTTCAATTAAAAACTTTAATTTTAATTCACATTTAAAATGGTTAATTTAACACAATGTGAATTTTAACTCACTTAAAGAAAATAAAGCAAAAAGAATGAATCCTAACCAACACACTCCTCTTTCTTTACATGGCCAATAAGTGTTTTCATATCAGAGTTGCTTCAATTATGGTTAGTTAACTAAAATCAGGCTGTTTCATGTAACTCTGTTTTGTATATAATGTGTCTTGTCTCTGCAATATCTTATTTACCAGGTGTGTCTGGAACATATGTGTTTTTACCATCCAGTTCAACAATGTCATACTAAATGCTATACACATCCTTTTAACAACTCTAACCTGCATCTTTCAGGTAATATTATATGATTCCTCCTTGTCACATTGAGCTATCATTACCTTTTTACATGATATCTCTTACATTAAACCAGAGATCTACAATATCAAGAAGGATGGATTTATAAATTTTTGTATTGCTCCATTTGTGGTTGCTGGATGTAGGAAAAATGGAAGTTCCTATGGCCAGGATCCTCACAAGACCCTAAACTACTTGATGATGTAACTGGCCTACTGCGAGGCTAATGCTTCCACACCCATAGGTAATGAGCTCTTATTGACTGAGTCACTATATAAAGAGATCTGCAGGTGCTCTCTGCAGAAGCAGGGATGCAAGTGGATTATGGATCGGCAGACTGCTGGATACAGACATGATTCTAGTGCTCAACCTACCACCTTGAGAATAAAGCCAGGTACAAAACCCTTTTACCCCAAGAACAGTCTGTTGTCATTTCTTGGCCTCACTGAATCCATAGTGAACTTGCCCGGGGCTGAAACCCTCTGGCAAGACACTGGTGATAGTAGAAGCCATGCACCCATGCACACTTTTTTGTTGTTTTGTTATGGACTAAACTAACAGAGGTAAATCTGTGTGCTAGCAATTGATGTGAAGACTGCTCTGAGAAAAGAGCCCTAAAATAGGACTTTAAAGCTGCCCACTTGACAGGGAAAGCCTATCACTAATAGTAAGCCCACTGTAGGTAGCCTCTGATTAGTAGGAACTGGTGTAATTCCAGCTGCCTGGGAGGTCAGAGGATGTAGTCAATTGCAGCAGGCAATGGGTGCACCGGGGAAAGAAGGAAAGGCTGAGGGTGATGAACCACAGGTTTAAGGTCAGATGTGAAAGTCAGAGGAACCCCCAGCAGCACATAAAGAATCTCATATTCTGAAATGATGGATCAAAATGAAACTGAGACCTTGAACTGAATTTTAAGGGCAATAGAACACTAGAGAAGATTGAATCATCCACTATGGTGTGGATAAAGTGAAGGTTCCTAAGGCCAGGATACCCACCTGGCCCTGGTCAGCTAGCTCACTACACACGTGTGGGCAATACGTTGTTATTGATGCTATCCAAAGAGCTCCACCCAGTGCTCTGGTCAGCACGGCGGCATGGCTGCACTGCTGCACAGCTGCAGGAGAGCAGAGACTGGAGTGGTGACAGTGCTGAGAACAGGAACTGAGATGGCTGCAGAGGCAGAGACCAGCTTGCTAAATGCAGACTCGCTCTGAATGGACGGGATTCTAGTGATTTACCTGCCACTCTGGGAATAAAGTTGGGTATAAACCATTTCACCCCAAGAACATTCCATTGTCATTTTTCAGTCTCACTGAGTCAATCTATAGTGAACTTGCCCAGAGCTGAAACCCATTGCCAAGACATGTGGCAAGTCTGCTATGCCAAGGTCAGGACTATGGCTGCTTAGGAGGGGAACATCTGGGTTGATGCATTCATGAACCATGGATGCACTTGAACCCTCTGGGACACTTTTCATGTGTTCTCATCAAAGATTGGACCTTCACTCTTGCTTGGAGACAAAGAGCATATTCACGTCTCTCCTCCCAGCCTTCCAACTTGTAACTTAAGTTACATAACAAGACCCAGCTGGAGACATTCTAGGCTTGCTAAGGGAGGGAGGAGACTATATCTAGAATGAGCAGCAGGAACTCAGGAGTGAGTACTAGTAGGAGCCAGGAGAGTGTTTATGGGACTGGGTGCAGAGAGTGATGCATTGGGAGGGGGTGGAACCCAAAGTTAAGTAAGAGAGTGTTGATATGGTAACATTGTATTATGCCACAGATTTAGCATCCACATAAGGAACCTGAGGGTTGGTGGCTAAAGTGATGCTGGTACAGTTTTGGAAAACACATTCTCAATGAAGTGGTAATTCCAAGATTGTTGTGCTAGAAGATGGGAAGACAATTAAGAGACTCAGAGCAGTGACATGCTAGAGTGACAACGCTACATGTGACCAGAAGCCTACCCAGGTGAGAAGACAGAGAAGATACTCCCATCTACTAAGGTGATACCACCATCACTAAGAAGCTCAGCAGTGGGGGATCCCTGAAAGCCAGGGTTGATGTCAGGAGATGCCGTTACAGAAGGGCTCATGGATGGCAATGGGAATGAGACTTCCATGATAACAGACCCAGACGGCAGTCCTAAGGATCACTATGATATCTCAGGCAATTAATGTAATTACAATTTGAAAGAAAATCCAAACTTGGCTCAAAGAGGCTATTGATTTATCAGTCCACAAGGTGCCAAACTGACACCAAGACCTGGACTGGCATATATTTCAGTCTCTTTAAGGGTAATTCTCCCTATTGCCCATCTCAGATGTGACCATGAAGCACAGCACACATTATACCCGCTAAGACGTGCTCAGAGTCTTACCATGGGCATTGCTTCACCACCTGAACAGGGAATCCTTGTGATAGCTCTCCAATGATACGGTGTATGTTTGAGTTTGTTCAACTCTTAAATGCTTTTTTTAATTTTATAAATGATTTTTTCCCTTTTAATTATGGCTATTTTTATTTTCCATCTGCTCTAGACACAAAAAAATGAACACTGAATATCATCCAAAGATCTTGGACTTCACGCTACACAGAAACTGGTATTGTCTCTGAGAAGATAAGGTAAGTAGACCTTCAGTGGTATGTGAAGTAGTTTTATCATGTTAAGGGTGTTATTTCTGAATGTGTCTTATGAAAACAGGATATGTAATCTTTGTGTTACCAAGGCATGGAATGTAGTGAAAACTGTTACTGTCTTCTGCCTGGTATGATTTCTACCTTCTGATCACAGTGTCTTGATTTTTCCATTAAAGGATGACCAATTACCTCACTTCATTTCTTGTGTTATGGATGGCGCAGGTCCTATCCATCTACCCAGAGCTGGGTTTGAGAGAGACTTGACTGTCCTTCTGGTGTATATTATGGGTATGTGACCCAAATGGAAATACCAGATCCCAGTCAAGGACTGTTTTTACTGGAACCATTAGGAAGATAGCTTTAAACTGTGGTTGAGGAGCATCTTTTGAGGAGAATCTGCATAGAATAAAGATAAGAAGGCAAAGCATAGAGGTGAAAAGAGAATTCCCTTTATCCAGAGGGTATTATTTGAGCATCTAGATCCAGCTATGACTGCAGTTAGTCTTCTCCACACTTAAAATGACGGCTAGCCAATACATTTTCTATTTGATTTAACTTGTTTTGTGATGGATTACAATAAATTGGAACCAAAGACTCTCAAGTATCATGTTATCTTTATTTGTTAAGTTATATACCCCAAATTTTTCAATCATGTTGAATATACACAGATCTTTCTAATAATACTTCATTTTTTAGAATTAAAAAAAATTGTTGTGTATTTTCCTGTATTTTGGAATCAATATTCTTATACTTTTGAATTAAGTTTTTTTGTCTTTTCTTTTTCTTTTTGTCATGCACTGTTTCCATTCTCCGGCTCTCCCACTCTCTCTCAACTCATCCCTTATTGGAGTAAGCCTTCTATAGGTAAACAAGGTGGCTGTATTCCCCTGGGATGCCCTCCCTTTCCATTTGGTTGCCATAAAAGTGCTCTTCTCCTACTTCAAACAGGTGGGCTGGCTGTTAGAAATTTAAATAAGCAGTTGGTGATCCAGTAACCTGAGGGAAGTTGGAGAGAGGAGGGCCTTGGTAGTGCCAGGAATAACACTCTTTCCACTACAGTTTCTTCTCTGTCTTTGATAAAAGAACTGCACTTGAGGCCAAATATCTGTATCCAACTTTTTAATTTGGCTTCTGCTCCATGCCAGGTATACGTTTTGTCAATGCCAAGAGATTCCCACTGTTGCTGCCCACCTGTTCAGTGGCTTGTTTCCAGGTACATTGACTGGTCTCTACTTTCATTCATTATGGAAACTTCAGTTCTTCCAATGCTATTATTTTTTAATGTTGCTAACTTATCATAGAGCTACCATTCAAGTACTAAGATCTGCCCTTCCTCTTTCCTGCCTATGTATTCATTTCTTCCCCTCCAATTTTGAAGAGGAGTTCACCACAATGGAACCCTTCCCTTTAACTCCTGGTAATTCTATATTTTGTGCCAGTATCAACTTTTGGTGTCTTCTTTCAGTAGTGCCCCACTGACATTATATTTAATAAGAAATAGTTCAAATATGTAGTATGTGAAAAACATCTCTCCCTAATTCCCAAAATAGTTTCAGGATACTTCTTCTCTATTTATAAATTAGGTTTTACACTTTGGTAGGTGAGGTCACTGGGTGGGTTTATTTTAAAGTTCCTGTTCCTGTTCATATAGTACCTGAAAGCTCCAATTCACAAACAAAAACTTATGGAGCACTAAAGAATGACACCAACATTTTGAATTTATTCATATTTAATAATTCAGAATGATCTTTTTCTTTTATTCAATTGGCCACTCTAATCAGTTATTTAAATTGCCTCTCTGATTTAGGCTTTGACTTTCCATATTGTTGAAATGATGTTAGTCTTGGTTTGTCACACCTACAAACTATTATCACTTTCTCTAAATTGTTTCTGATATATAATTGTATCCTAATGTCCCCGCCAGAATAGCTTCATAAAATAAACCTTTCATCAGTAAACAAAGGTCTTTCTCAAATATCTTCCATAATTTGCTCTTACCTATAAAGCAAAAACCTGTTAAAGACATCATATTAATTTAACTTCTTCTAAGCATTTTGTGTCAAATAAAATGATTAAAGTATTACAAATCACCCTTCAGCAATAATCTTAAACAAGAAGAAATGGAATTTTGATGCTTGAAAATTCCACAAAATCCTTTTTCCTTTGAGTGAATTGTATGTTTTCTCTATATCCCTTAGAATCAACTCTGTACTTTTGAGAGTGAAAATGTTTTATTTACTCTTCAATTTCCCCAAGTGCAAAATAGCACAACATTCCCTCTCTGTCATTATTCTTTCTTTTCCTTCAACATTCAGAGCTCAGTTTAAGTATCTACTACTTTGTGAAAACTTCCATTCTCCCACCCCAGGAGGAAATCAAGGATCTGTTATGTACCCCTGTCTCATCCTGCCATGTGTAAATAGTTGATTTACATGCCTGTCTTCCCCATTTGACTTGAATGCAGGGAATATGTCTTTGAATGAAGACCAATAGGAAGAAATTAATTATTTTGCATTAGGAGTCTGGCAAGTGGAACTTAATGAAAGTAAGCGGAAAGTAAAGAGAAAAACATTGTAACTCTTAAATAGCCTAAAAAACCAAGTTTAGATCCTGATACAATCTCTATTACATCATTGAATAATAGACTCAGCCAGACTGAAAGAAAGAACAGATGATTATCATGGAAAAGGTAGTGAACATTGCCTGCAGTCGGCTCAGGAACGATGACTACAGGGCATACGCAGACCTAATCAGCTAGAGGTGGTGGTGAGACACAGTGGTAGGCAAATAGAGCCTCAGGAAACTCAGGACTCAGATGAGAAACAGAAAGGGGGCTCAAGGGCTTGATCAGGGACACGGCCATGAGATCACGAAGGAAGATGAAAATTAGATCAGTGTGATGAAGAAAGGCCAGTGGCTTTCAAACATATAAATGCAAAGGCAAAGGGTAAGAGAGATGAACTCATGGGTGCCCTGAGACTCAGTGTTCAAAGAGCCCTGGCCTGGGTGCTGGTTGACTAGGGTTTTCATTTCATTTGCACCACTAACATCTCGTGATTTTGACAAGCCAGTAAATTTCTTTGCTCTTGAGTCTTTTGATTTGTAAAATGAAAATGTTTGACTAGATGACAACTAAACCTTACCTACTTGATAATTTTCCTTGTCTGACTATTCCTCAGGGACATGAAGCCATGATTTTCCTGATTTCTATAGGTTCTGCCCCCAACTGCAGTTCCAGGCATATGGCAGGTTTTGAATAGGGGTTATCAAGGAGGGAATGTGACAAATAATTACTTTTATTCTCTATATTTGAAAATTAATAGCCACAAGGTTGTATGTATGACTGGCCTTCAGTTTAATACAGTTTAAAAGGAAAAGAGAAACCCCTTCTTCCCCAACTAAGAGCTCAGAGAAGCTATTCTTTGAGCACCTGGGGCTGGGAGAGTTTGGCTGGAAATTTCTGAAGCCAATGACCATATAAAGAAACTTATGTTTTCTGCACCAGTGTGCTGTAGTTGGTAAACAAATGTCACTCTGGCTGGTCACATTTATCAGTTCAGGGGGTAAAGTTTAAAGGTTATTCTACTTCTTGCTAGACATGTCTATGCCAGCTTAGGGAGGGTAAAGCATTAGAGGAGGTTAAAGAAGCCCCCCTTAGGCCTTGAACCTAAGCAGTGTCCTAGTCTTAATTTTACTAAAGAGTCCAGAATTGGTTCTTTATCCTTTTATACAACTATTAATAAATGGTTTCCCGAGTCCTTCTCTGCAGTTGTGCAGTACCCTCACAGCCATGTCGGGTGCTTTACTGTAGTTCTGTTCAAATCTTAGCTTAACTTCACATGAAACATAGACTTTATCATTGTGTATAGGCCATAGACAGGCCCCCACCAAATGTGCTACTTTGACATAGTGATTATTTTGAGAATTAATAAAAATCGGTTTCTCACAGATTTATTGTCTCTGTATCTAAAAATAAAAACTATCTACCTTAGTCATTTCTTAGGTCTCAATTTCATTACTGGGTTTTTGTGTGCACATAATTGAACTTTGATTTTCATTTTTTGTTTTTCTCCTGTTAATCTGATTCCTAGACCAGCTAGAAGAACCTTGAAGGGTAGAGGAAAATTTTTGCTCCTCCAAAATTGCTATTACCTTAACCTTTCAATGTAGTAATACTTAGTAGGCACTTAATAAATGATAGCTGTTATTATGAAGGAATATATAATTATCAAGATTTCTTTTCAAAAAAGGAAATGAAATCTTCACCCTGTTGTCTGGCCTCCATTGAAATATTTTGAGGATCAGCAAATCTACTACCTACTCTGTTTGCAGTGCTCTGTTTCTTAGAATGTCCTCTTATTTATTCAAAAATCTGTCTCCTCACTGCTGCTGGAAAGCCACACAAAATAAATCAAATTCTTTTTTTCCTATATAAAATATCAATATTTTAGCCAGAGACGGGTAAGATTCCTCAAGGGAGGAACAACCTAAGACAGGCACAGTCGCAGGGGGGCCATCAGGTGAGAAATTGGGGATCAACAGAGGTGAGGCTTAGAACCTCACCCCCCCTGTTTTGAGAGAAATCTTCTGCATCCATGGATGTTTTAATGCCCTTGTCTAGCTTGGATTAACACATACTCTACAGGCACACACCTGATCATCTACAATTGCTCTCTTACAACACTAAACTATGTTTCCTACCTTTATCTTGCATCTACCTACCACTTCAGCATTTTATTAAAAATAAAAAAAATAATAATAATAAAGGGAGAAATGTGGGATCCACATATAAATCAAGTATAAAAATCAAATGAATATTCATATTTGACCTGATTGTTTATAGTTCATAATGCGTCATCAAAATCGAAAGTTTCCGTGATGACTGCCCTTGTACTGTTCACCATGTAAGAACTTATTCACTGTGTAAGAATTTGTTCACCATGTAAGAACTTGTTCATTATGCTTCAGAAGATAGGAGACTGACGAGAATTAGGCTTGAGATGGATTAATGATTGTGCATTGAGCGTTGACTCCCCTATACAGAATTTTATTGTTGTTAACAACCATTTGATCAATAAATATGAGATGCCCTCTGAAAAAAAAATTAATTAATTAATTAATTTAATTAAAAAAATAAATAAATAAAAAAGATCACTATTTTGGATCGCACAGACCTTCTAAACCTCATCTGTCCCTTAAATTCAGACATTTCTCCAGCCACTTGTGCCTTCTGCAGTCCTCAGCCACACATCAAATCTTGCTCTCTGTGGCTCTTTCCATAATCCTCTAGTTCTTTCTCTAATACTTCCAGGGAGATACTTTTTCCCCTATTTGTACCCTGTGTGAATATAGCACCCCACTTTACTGACCTCTCTCCTATGCTGCTTATTATTTTAACCTTTATTCATAGACATATTTTACAGTATTTGTTCCATGCAACAGTATTCTCACAAGTTGTCCATAGGAGTTAGTTGGAGGAAAAAGATAAATAAAACAATAAACATTTATTTCCTACACATACTATGGATACTAGTTACACAGGACCCTCAGACGACTCAGGGAATTGCGATGTGTTTCAGTTTTCAGGAGTGGCTGTGTAGCCCACTGTGGATTTTTTCTGAACTAGTTTGGCCATAGAAGTCTGGATTTTCAAAGATCAGATTTCTCATGGCAGGTTCCCAAGGAACCTGTGCTGACTTCACAGTTCTTTATAACAACATCAACTCTCCCTTACTGGAATAGGAAGCCCTTAATGGTCTTTGTTCCTCATACATCTTTGTTCCTGCCACAGTGACTTCTATGCTGCCAAGTACCTGCTAGGTATCAAAAATGTTTGAGTAACCAAAATAATTAATGAACTAACAGGCTACAAATGAGTTTTCCATCCTTGTTGAGTTCTAACAGAGATAGGATATTTTTTCTTGTGACAATATTTTTTATCAAAATAAAACTAATCCTCTTTTGAATCTAACCTTCTTTTGCTATTTTCTGTGTAGCCTTTCATTCTCATTGTATGTTTTTTCTTATTTATCACCCTTTTAAATATAACAAATATTTGAGTACCTGCCATGTGCCAGAAGATACAATTCATATTTTGCATGCATTATGGCCCTTACTATCTTTAATAATTCTATGACAGAGGGATTATTATCTTAATTTAAGGAAGAGGAAATTAGATTCAAAGAAGTAAATTCTCTAATGTATTAGAACTAGAAAATAGTATGGCCAGAATCCAAACCTTAGAATTTCTGAGTCCAAATCTCATGAACTTTTCTGCCAAACCATTTTCCTAAAGTATGTAGGTATTCTTTCTTTTTGTGAGTGCAGTATATACAGAAGGCATGAATACCTAACAACTTGCAAGACTGATGCCTCCACATACACAAATGGTGGAAATCTGGGTCATCAAACAATGATGGGTGAAATCAAAGATAGTATTGAGGTATTCCATTCAACTTCTTCCTAAATTTATTTTTCATTTCACCTTCCCCAAGAGGCTAAATTCAAGGTCATATAGAATCATGTGGATCATGTCAAGAAATCTGCTTGCCAAGTTAGGTGCTGTTGGTTGTCAGATATTCCTGGATAAATGGTAGGTACTTTAGGGAGCTGCATGACATCTGTCACTAGATGGGGTTTCACTTATGAGCAAATTCTTGTTCTAGGAGAAACCTCTAGCTTATGAAACTCTTCAGAGCACTCACTCTTACAACTTCCTAGTAATATATTAATTATAATTGTAAATACCTAATGAAATTATTACAAACTAGAGAAACTCTTAACAGTATTTATTCTTAAATGTTATGTGTAGCCTATGAACCCATTATTATAAATATCAATCATGAATATTTTGCTTTTACACAGGCTTTTTATAGCCAATTATATTAGTTCTCATTAGAAAACTGAAGCCCAGAATGAGTGGCATGAGATCAGTGAGAGAACTAGTCACAGATTAGTTGACTGACAGTCAAGCCTTCTGACTCCGTGGCCTTTCCCTAGTTAACCCCTGAAAAGTATGGGAGTTAGAAGAATGAACAGAAAGTGATCAGTTTATACTATCGAGTAAAGGAAATCAAATTGTTTTCTTATCTCTTTCAATACAAATAAAATGTTCTGTGCTTATTTTATACTTACTAATATTTGATTTATTAGAACCTTATAGCAACACCACAAAATTCAGATCACATGTGACAGAAAAGGTGTTTGAGATTTGAGGAGAAAAAAGGGCAGAATGGCTTTGTTATACAAACCAATTATCTGAGAAAATTGGCGCTAGGCCTTTCCTCCAACATGGAGGCCATCTTTCCCACCTGGTGACATGACTCCTCCATCCACAGCAGAACAGAGGATGGCGCCTGATCCGGCAGCGGCCAATTGACAGGCTGGCCTATGACACGTGAGACTGAAGTGAGAGCTCTGCCCCATAGGCACCGTGGTGGTGGCTGAGTCAGACAAAGTCATTCTTTCTCTTCAGCTGTTTAACTGTGAGTTATTCTATCAGGCATAATATTGATAACAATTGTTTTGTAAAATGTAAAGGTTGTTTTGATGGCAGGACACAACCCACTGGCACTCAGATAGAGGAAAAGCAAATCTCCTCATTTCTTACAACATCTAAGGAGAGATGATCACCAGGCAGGGCCACACAGAGGTTTGCACCTGGGGACAGGATAACAGCAAGTTGGAGTTGTGGGGGGCAGTTCGTATAGCAAGTGGGGTGTGGATAGCTAGGTTTCCCAGGCTCCCTGGGCATTGCTCAACATGAATAATGTTTTGACAGGCTCTGGAGACTGGCACTGTCCTGAGTTTTCCAGTGCCCAGGCCTTGAGTTATTAGGGTAGATGTGTAGTGGCCCCAGAGTGTGAGAACCTGAGGAGGGCTGGAGTTTGGCCTGAATCAGCTCTCAAGAAAAGGAACTGACTGGCCTCTAGCTTAGGCCCTCAGAACTGGTTAAAACAGCATTTTTAAAAAAAATGAAAAGACACTGTATTGTAACAACCACTACCAAAATCCCACCATCTTAAAACAGTGAGCATTTTCCTGCACATGCAACTGTGGGTTAGTTGGAGTAGTTCTGCTGATCTTGGCTTGGTTCTGTAGCACTAGTTTACTTCAGGTCTGCTCCGTCTGTGTCTCATTCTCTGAGAACCTGAAGGACACCCAGGGCATGTTCTTCTGGTGGCAACAGCTGAACGACGGAAGAGAAGGTCCAGTCATGTAAGTGCATTTGAAATCGCTGTTTGCATATCTGCCAACACCTCACTGGTTGAAAGTAGCTACCCAGCCAAGCCCAAATTCAAAGCATAGGAAAGTGCACACCCTGCGTCTGATGGGAGGAGTTGAAAAACAAGGGTGTGGATAGACGGAGGGTGAGGAATTGGGAAACACGATTCAATCTGACACAGACAAAGACGAGAGAAGAAGAGGGAAAGAGATTGGACATAGAGTTGGTGATTGGTGACAAGGATGACAGCAGGAGCAGGGACATGCAGAAGGTCACCAGGTGATGCCGGGGCAGAAGCAGCCATGGAGGACTTTGGCATCTCCTGAGCTGGCGAGGTGGCGTGCTCCCTGGTCACTGAGCCTCCTGCATGGCCCCGTCCAAAACAGGGCTGCCTGATACTGTCTCAGGCATTTTGTTTCTATATTTCTAAATCTATCTTTTCTTATTAAAGAGCATGTTTGATACAGTCCTATGATTCTATATTTGAGCTTGATTTCCAAGTCCCTCTTTTGAGTAAAGAAGATGATGGAATAGAAACAAGAACTGCATTTCTGGGTTACTTTTTTCTGTCCTTCATATTCTTCCTTCATAACTGTACCTCCTGTCAACCAGTGCTGCCTTCCCCCTGCTCCTTCTTGTCAGTATGCTCTCTTTTCCTCTCACCTCTCATCCTCCCTCTACCTCTGTTCTTCCAGGTCATTCTGTACCTCTTTTCCTATCTTTTCCAGGTCCTTGCCTCTTCATCCACTCCATTCTACCTCGCTTTCGATTTATTTTTTTCAACTCCACTGATTGTGTATTACCTTTACCATTCCCTGTTTCCAAAAGGGCCCCCTAAAAACTAAATGGAAGAAAACCATTAGTTGCTTTAACTTTGCCATTTTCCATCATTACAAAGGCTTAAAGGGTCTTTGTGGGATCACTTGTTGTTTCGCCAAAGTGTGGATGAGCTACCCAAGCTCCACCCAGCTCTGGCCACTCGTCCTCAGGAGAAATGAATGTTGTGCCCACTGCTGCCTCGCCTCACTGCAGGGCTGCCTGGTGCCACTACTGCGGGAACACCTTAAATCAAGAAAACTTTGAAATATGTGGCAGGGGAGAAAGGGTCAGAACAATTCTAATTTCCCAGGTGAGTGTTGGCATCATGGAAAAATAAAACAAGTGATTATGACCTGAATTGGTCTTCAGGGCCAGGTTACCAAGAATTGCATAGCTTCAGAGAAAACTGTAACCCTCACCACTGCTGTGGATTTTCCAGGAGGACTGTGTCTTCCTTCTACTGGCTGTCCTTGCACAAAGAACAAGATTTTATTATTCCCTTGGACCAGGGACCTTCATATTCAATCTCACAGGCAAGCAACAGCCATTCCTGCTATAGCAGAGCCCTGTAATTACTGTTATTAATCTCAAAATCATGGGCTCTAATTTCAAAGACTTCTTGTAACCTGAAAGTCTTTCAAAGCATAATGGCACAGATAATAAATCACCCTTTCCAAGTGGTGTCTTTGGTTGGTAAATGCCAGCCCTAAGAAGGATATAAACATATTCCCCAAACAGATACTATAAACTGGGAAATGACACAGTGTCAACCATAAACATGTCTTTGCCACAGCCTTGCTTAAAAATGTTCTCACTCATGAACTTGAAAGAAACCTTTCAAATTGTATTTCAAAAAGAAAATCAATAAACCTGCAGAAACTCTAACTTGGCTGGGGAAGTTGAAGCCCCATCTACTGATTTCCCAGTGGCATTTCTTTCTTTATCACACCCACTCCTTCCCAGTCACTGCTCAATCACTGGGGTGAGACAAACCCCTCTCAGTACCATTCAGAACACCGTGAACCTTCTCTGAAGAAAAGCAGACCCTTCTTTGGAAGGGATTGCACTTGCTGCCTGCCTGCTCTGCCCCATGTAAAAGGCATTGCAGTCCTTCATATATGTATATATACATATGCCATGTGTGCGTGTGTGTGTGTGTGTATTACTGATACATTCTAGAAGGGGAGACATTGAGCTTTATCAACTGCTTATATCACTTAGTAAATGCACTTATTTAATTAGAAGTATCAAAGAAAGGGATTGCTAAGGGATAAGACGGGTAGCAGATGCATATTTGGGTCGGAGAGGCAAAAAAGAAATACGGAACACGGGAGGTGACCCTGACAGGGAAAGAGGTAGTAGAACTGGGACCATTGGGAATAGGGGCACAGCAATCTGCTTACACATGCTTCTCCCTCACTGTGGCTCCCTGAGAGTCATCTTGTCCACCTGTCCTATGGTATCACTGAGTGCCTGGCTGCCTTAACTATCTTGGACGTGAATCGTTGCTGGCATATGCTCCATTTCAGATCAGGCGCACTATTCTTCTGTATTCTGAGCATGTCCATTATTCAACTCTTCCCCAACAACAGGCAGGCCTCACGCAGAGCTAATGGTTGTTCACACAGGGTTGTGACAGTGCACATTCACGTCTTGGTGAGACGATTCCTGATGAGTGGCAGTGGGACATCACCATTGTCAGCAAGACAGCAGAGCTTTCAAACTCTTCCAAGCCAACGTGGGGCACACTTACAAGCTTCACTACACTGCCTACCTCCTGGTACTCACTGGACAATGTAAAATGCAGGCACACTCAAGGAGCAGGATTATATCTAATGGTGGTGGGGAATGATGAAAGCTGGAAAACCAGGTTGGCCCTTTTGGAATTGTGTGTTGATATGTTCAGATCTTAAAATCTCTATTAAAGATAACTGAGAAAGAAGACTCAAGTTATTTGTATTGAATAAATATTGATAAAGACTAAGATCACTATCTGGTCTATATGAGGGTTTGCTTAAAAAAGTAAACAAGATTATCTTTTGCTGGAACAGAGGCAAACACTGGCTCCATTTGGAGCACCCACCATTGGCAGGGGAAAGGAAGGGACACGTGGACAGAATAGACTGTGCTGTGAATCAGGAAAGCAGTTTATAATTTGATCATGCATGGTTGTTAATTATTCAGTTCCAAGGATAAATTTTCATATATTTAAGTATATAATAGATTGACAGCTATAAGACGGAATGATTATGGTATTACTTTGGGAAACATTTTTCTTACAACATACGTAAACACAAAATGTGATAATCAGTTTTGCAGATAAAGTTTAATGATATTTTGGAGTCATGTTGTCTGTACTCTAGATAATAAGCATGAGATTTAGTATGGATTTGTCTGATTTTTCTTGTCTGCCTGCAATAAGTCTTAGCAAGCTAGATATGTTGATTTAGTCTTTTCATTTATATTGTAATTCAGGTTAATATTCAGGTTCTCATTTATAATCTCATACATTGAATTTACTCACCCCATTTCAATGTCTTTTTCTTCTCATTTTCAGCACTGAATTGTCTTTGAGATTTTTTGAACCCATTAACTGAGAGTAACAGAATTTTTCTGTATTTGTTGTAGTGAACATATGAATGCCATCTTTTCTTAGCTCTCAATTTAGCATCTCATTTTTTCCTCTAACTACTTAACTTCTTTCCTTATTTTGTAAATATTCCACTTCAATTTGTCGAGGACTTAAATAATATTGTTTGTTCAAAACATTCCTTTTATCTCTCCAAAGAGTGAGTATAATATGGTAGATAAGGCACGGATTCGACATCTGATTAGCTCTGAGTCTTACTTCTGCTTATTATTAAGTGTGAGATCTTAGAAAATCCAACAGCATTACATTTTTTTTACTTACATGTAAAAATGAACAGATGAAATGCTTGCCCTCTTAAGCTCCCAAGATCTGTGACAAGAAAATAATAATAATATGAAAATCCATTACAAACTATCAAGTGAATTGCACATGGGTATTCATACAGTCAAACATCACTTAGAAAATTCTGATTTTTTAAATAATTTCAACGAATATATAAGTGTATGTAATTAATCTTTGTCAATTCAGAAGGCATTTAAAATCTCAATTTTGGAATTAACATTATGATCGTCAAATAACGATCAACATGTTGAATATGTTCAAAGTCGAACTTATTTTTGAACAATATGTTTGTCCATATAATGGAATACATGGATGACATAGTCATAGATTATCAGGGTTGGCTGGGATGTGAGACCACGTAGAGGGCAGGTATTCTGTAGGAGAAAAGCTTAACCCACTGAGTCAAAATAAATTCACCAAAGCTACATTATAGGCTGGGTTTTCCTCCACCCCAAATTCATATATTCATAACCCCCAGTACTTCAGAATATAGTTATGTTTGGTGGTAGGTTCTTTCAAGAGGTAATTAAGTTAAGATGAGGTCCCTGTAGTGGGCCATCATCTAGTATGACTGGTGTCCTTATAAGGAGAGGAAAGTTGGGTGCACACACATAGGGCCACATGAACACACAGGGAGAAAATGGTCACTTACAAGAAGCAGAGAGAAGGCTCAGAGGAAACCAACCCTGTCAACACCTTGACAAAACTTCTAGCCTTCAGAACTGCAAGAAAATACATTCCTGATGTTTAAGCTACCCAGTCTGTGACACTTTGTCATGGTGGCCCTGATAAACAAACAGACTAAACAGATGCAGACTAAATCTCAGGTATCTCCAATCTATATTGCGTACTCTTTTTATGATATTACTCTGCTTCCCAGTTTTATTTTTTACAAGATTCACTAATTAAGAAAATAATCACTTCAATGGAAAAATAAGTAGAAAACCAATTAGCAATGGACTAAGAAGGGAACACACCGAAAGCGTAATTAGTATAGGATGGCATCCAGTCAGATGCTACCGTTTAGCTAATAGCATCAGTGAATACCTGTAAATGTTCACTGTTAACTTAGGTCATTGGACTCACCCAGCAAACCTAAAAGTGTCATTTGAATTCTGGATTCTTTGAGTAGAACTGGATCCCAAACATGGAATAAATCTTGTAGAATTTAACAAGTCATTAATAGAAATATAAGAGAGATATTTGGGAATAACATAGAAATAAACATAGTAAAAGTATGGATCTCATATTAGTTATCAGAAGTAGTGGTAAGACCATTAAGGCCAAAGAGGTAAGGATGTGATTTGTGATGCTAGTCAAGTTGCAGAATTCTTTATGCTTTACTATCCTGCAATACTTTTCTATTCCTGTATGTCACAATGGCTTATCCCTTAAGCTGAACCATGTCATAGATAATATATACTGAATGATATCCGTTTTAACGAATGGATAAGAAAATACCATTCATTTTCAGCAAAATCATGCCCATGGAGGCCACCACTGTCAGAGACTACAAGAAAAGGAAGGGGACAGAGATAAGGAAAGGGAATCCAGTAAAGGAGAAGAAAGCAGAGGAGGGGAAGGAAGCGGGGGAGGGTGTGTGGAGATGAAACAAACAAAAACAAACCAACTAAAAGAAAATTCTGTCCTGCCAATAGGGACATGAATATGAAAGAAAACAACCCCGAAAAGTTGTTAGAGACTCAGTTGTGACTCCTGTGCGATGGCCAGCCCAAAGCAGACCAGGGTCATGAGCGTAGGGCTCAGTGGGTTTCCTATGAAACTGAAGTAATGAAACTTGGGCTAATCTGTGCTCTTGCATTTATAGCTACTGTTCTACTCTGTAAGTTTGCAGACAATCTCATTTAGAAGCCTTCCATGACCTTTACGTTTGAAATTAAGGCTCCTTATAGCCTTTTCTGGCTTAAAGTACCATTCAGCTTAAATAAAACTGACCATTTCAAAGTAGAGGCTTCTATCCCACAAACAGCTATGATACCTTATTGGCTAACTCACTGACTCAATGTCATCTTCCTCTCACAAAAGAATTTATTTGATATTTAATGTATATAAATACTATAGATTACTAATGGCTACTAGAAAAAAGTTCTTTCAGGGATACAGGAAAAATATGTTTTATTATTTTGAACCCTGGAGTAAATACCATATAAAGAACAAAAATGAATGGTTCCATTTAAATCCACGGATGCTGTTACAAAACACAGTTTGAGAATTTGCATACACTATGCAACTTACTCAGTTTCAGTTCTTAAAAGTAAGCTGTAGCACTCAGTGCTACGCTGAGATTTGCTTTTTGTGTTGATAAATAATTGAGATTGCAATTCTCACTTTGCATTTTAAGTAAAAATGATCCTGAAGATTCTGTAACGGTGGTTTGAGCTCCTCCCTCTCAAATCCTCTGGGTCCACTGTACTGGTAATTCACACATACATATTACAGAGAATCAGTTTGTAAAGGAGCAGACTTTATTTCACTTAGATGAACTAATTTCATTAAGATGAGTATATTATATAAATTCCTCAGAAAATACTGATACCCACTACATTATAAAAAAGAATTTATTAAACTTTTCCTTTGAATGATACAGGAAAACTTTTACAAAATCTGCTGAATTCATGACCATTTTTTAATAATAACACTTTTGAAAAATATTTTAATTATAAGCAACTGGAGGTGGGTCAACAATTTTCTGAATCTCATGGGATTCTCATTATGGCTACTTTCAGCTGAGCAAATCTACTACAGCAACTACTTTATGAAATACAACGATTTTTTTTTTTGGTGGTTTTAAAAAGGCAAGCAACATTAAAATGAATAAAATGCATGAGATGGCAAAAAAATGATATAAATATTTATAAAAACAAAACAACATGGGGATTTTTCAAAATTAGAACAAATGAAATAACCAGAAAAATCAAAGTAGTTGTTTAAGGTCCAGTGTTTTAATTAAACCAACACATTTTTATTGTGAGCATAAACACTACTTTCCTACAAGCAAAATTACAATTGAAAACTTAAAAATGCTTCCACAGAGGCACACAAAGATCTTTACTTGGCTGGTACTAGCTGAGTTGCTTCAGTAAAACTTTGAATATAGGAGTTCTTTTTCCAACGAGAGATTATAGCTCTGGGAAAGTAGGGATATATTTCTCCTAGACTCCACAGTTAATGAAGATTTGAGTAGGTAGAAGGATAAACTAGGCAGTTTGTGTTATTAATTTCTAGAAACACTAATATGCCTGAAGTCTCCCCTGACATAACTGGCTATGGTTATTCAGTGAGCCTGGCACCCTTTCACCTCCCTGTATCAACACTGGAAATCGGAGCAGCCCAAAACTCTGGTTTAGTTCGCAGGGAACTGGGTTCAAATCCCACCTCTACTCCTTTCTGCTGATGTGGACTTGAGCAAGTTACTTGGCTCTGCAGTTTCCGCCATGGTAGGGCTCTGCCATGAACTCAGAGGGGTACCCCTGCAGGATATTTTATACTCTACACCTGTCGGAATCCAGGCCGTTAGGCTTACAGTGGTTCACTGTTTCAATATTAGATCACTCTACATCCTTCCTCCAACCTATCTTGCTGAAGCTGAGCTCTCCGTGTGTGTTGTAATCTAAAAACAAAAAAGCAAGTACCACGTGAAGATCAATGTAGAGCAGGAAATGAGACTTCAGTGTTCAAAGATTCCAAGATTTGAGATGTGGGAAGTGCCCAATAGGCAAACATGTCCTTTTAGGAACAAATTGATGTTCTATAGGAAGCTGGAATCAGTATATTATTTTTTCTTTTAATGTATGTGTATTGTTTTTTTCAAACAGCTACTAAGTTATTAGGACATAAGCACTTAAGTTATGTGGACCTATAACTACTTAAAATATGAAACTGTTTGGCAAGTCTTTTGACCTAGTAGCCATGAAAAAAATTAATGAATCACTCAGAGCAGTGACAGAGAACCTCTCACCTCAGACTTCCTTCCCAGAGGAAGGCAGTATCAATTTTAAAGATAATAAGGAAACTCAAATTAAGGAACTTTTCCACAGAACCTGGCATATACTAAGTACTCAAGAAATTAAAGATCTGTACATATTCATGATTTTAGGTTTCAAAGAATTCTAGAGTAATTTAGTTTAGTTCCCTTATTTTACATGTTAGCCTGAGGTCCTCAGTATTTTTTGGCTTTTCAACTATCACATTAGCAGCAAAAAATTAGCAGCAGAGCCAGGGCTAGCAATGGGATCCCCATTTCCTTAACACTGCCCTCAGAAAACTGAAGCTGAGCAAAAAAATCTAAATTGATTTTACTGAACAATATTTTGTCACTAGAACTTAGATTTCTGGAGGTAGAAGTAAATCACCGAAAACTAAGGTAACCATGTATAGTTTTAAAAAGAAAACCACCATCTATTTGTGATGTTTTGAGCACAATCCACTTTAAACTCAACTATAATATATATTCTACTAGTCCTGAAACCATGAAAAATGAGTATATAGATTAGGGACCAAGAGAATCTTTCAGGCTTTATCTAAGAAAAATTCAATTATGACCAATGAGCCATACTGGAAGAAATATGGAATAAAGTGCTTGGAAAACATTTTCTACAATAGGGGTTGGAACAAGAAGCTTTCTCCTTGATTTTTATTTAACGGAAGGTGCAACTCGTTGGAGCCCAGTTGTTCTGCAAGCATTCCTAAAATCATTTCATTCAAATGTCCCTCTGTCTTCCTTCCCCTGCTCTTTCTCTCTTTCTCTTTAACTTCTGTGTTCTTTAAAAATGGTGTTTGAGCCTTGAGGATACAGCAGTGAATGAGATATAGCATAACTTTGACCTTTAAGGAGCCCAAGGCATGGTGTACCTACTTTTAAAAATAAATGTAATCAATATACAAAAACTAAGACTATCAGAAAGGCACATTTTGAACATATTTTTCTTATTTCATTCAATCATTTTTAGTATACCATGTTCAAGAGGTTGAGACATCCCCTAAATGACAAGTAGCTTAGACAGTCTAGACCATAAAATAGAGAAAGGCAAAAAAGGAGGAAGGTAACAGATCTAGAAGGGATGGGTATGTTTCTCTCTGTGTTTAGGTTCCGTCCTAAGGGTTATAAAAAAAACAATGAAAGATGTTAACAAGGGAAGGTATATGATCAAAATTCAGTCCAAGGAATATCATTTGGATGTGGTATGAAAAATGAGTTGAAGGAGAGTGTGGATGTCTTAGAACAAGGAGACTGGCTCTAAGGCTCTCTCAGTAGCTCAAAGGACAGAAAGGAGAGGCAGTAAGGATAGGAGAAATGCAGATGTATTGTGTCCTGGACACAAAGTCTCAGCTCACCACTACCAGATAGATTATTCCCCCTGGTGTGTGTGTTTCTGCATCATAGCATTTACAATTTGTAGAAGCCAGGAAGGTGTTGCTGGGGAAGGATTTCTCCACCTCCTGCCCCCGAGCCCAGTGCAGTGAACTGACTCTACAAATTTATTCTGGGAAGTAATAGATGGGTCAGAGGGACAGACAGGGCTGTCTACAGACATTTTTATAGCTATTGTGTATTATGACATTCCTGCTACTGTGAGCCACGAAAACAGACCCCATATGCCATTTTGAAGCCCAGCCCTGTGTAATAATTACACACCTGATTTGTTTTGGTGTTAAATCATCTCACCTGGGGCAGGGCCAAACATAGGTGAAAGCTGTTCTACCTTGTTCATCTTTCCCACTGTTCCCACCGCTCCCCACACCCCCACAGGCATAGGAAGGTTTCTGACCCCTCCAGGTTAGACTCAACCATGGAAAGGATGGGGGAAGCGCATGGTCTTCCATGAAAGATTCTCACCATCACGGGAGTGCTTATGTGGGTCCCCTCAGAGATTCCCATCACAGGAGGGCTTTCCTCTTTAGGTCTTCAGAGAGTGACACACTCTGCCAGAGGTCACTTAGCTTCCCACAGTCCACAACAGCCCAGAGTCTACACCCATCACCTCCCAGAGAAGTCTCAGATCCATCCCAGGATCTCCAACAATCTCCTGACTGCTTTCTCTGCATGCAGCCCAATCTCTAGTCCTGGAAATACACATAATCTTTGTCCCTCTGTTGGTGGGAGTCAGTTATATCCCAAATGCAGCCCCCCTCTGCTCTCTCTGCCTCCTCATCCCTCCCCTTGAAGGCAGAGGTGGAAATTACTCACAGATCTTCACAAATTCTCCTCTCACTTTTATCCATCTAGAGTTTTGAAAAAGGTAAAGATTTTTAAGAGTCGTGGAGCCCATTTGCAACTATTGCCCTTGTAGAACTATCTCAGGCACACTTTCTAATTTTTTAACCTTTTTGCTATGGAAAGTTTCAAATATGCATAGATAGACCAGTGTAATGAACCTCCACGATCTATCAACCCCCTTCACCAATGATCCACATGCTCAGGCACTTTACATGTAGTCCCCACCCCACTGGAGAATTCTGTTCCAAGTCCCTCATCACACCATCTCATCCACAGAAATCTCAGCATGTGTCTGTATTACTTCCTATTGCCAAGTAACAAATTGCCACAAACTTAGTATATTAAAGTAACACTCCTTTATTATTTCACAGTTCTGTAGTCAGAACTCTAGGTTGGTTTGACTAAGTTCTCTGCTAAAGGTACTACAAGGCTCAAATCAAGGTGCTGGCCAGACCAGACATTTATCTGGAGGCTTGGAGGGGAGAATCCACACCCAGGCTCATCAGGTGGTTGGCAGAAGCCAGGTCCTTACAGCTGTGGGTCTGAGGCCCCATTTCCTTGTGCTCAGTGTCTACTCTGCTTGGTCCCAGGATCCCCTTAGATCCCTCTGTGTCTCCCACCTCCATCTTCAAACCAGCAACAACACTCTTCTCATACCTGAGATCTCTCTAGCCTCCACCTCTTCCTTCCTGTTCTGCCCACCAACTGGAGAAAGAGCTCTGCTGTTAAGCACACTTGTGACTACATTGAACCCACCTGGATAATTCAGTGTAATCTCCTTATCTTGAGGCCAACTGATTAGTAACCTTTTTACACCTGCAAGATCCCTCCTGCTACAAAGGTGTGATACCTCATCATATTCACAGACTTTGGAATTAGGACAAGCCATTTTGGGGGTGCTCATTTTAGAAATTCTGATCGACTTCTAAGCCAGCATCAGTGCAGAAGAAGTAAAGGAAATCTGGGCTCTGCACCCACCTGCACCTCTACCCAGGTCTATGCACGCCCATCCAGCATTTCTGAGAAAATACACATTGTAATTGCTGGATGCATCGTATAACTGATGAATGTCCACACATTCAACTGCATTAAATAAACTGAATGGATTGAAATCATGTAAACTGGGATGGGGAAGGGAGTGGAGTTGAAAGAAAAAAGTAAACCAAGAAAAGACTCTCTTCACTATTTTTTAAAGAGAGCAAGCATTGCCACATCCGCATAGCCCACTCTCCCTGGCCCAACACTTACTGCAAATGCTCTTAGTTTTGTGCAAAAGATCTTAGTTCTGGCTCCCAAACAGGGTTAGAGATGGTAAACTACTAGGCTGAGTAGATGAGTATGAAAATAACTTAACTGCAAGCCTTAGAGAGAGAAGATACATTTCTGTGTTCTTACAGACACTTCTGTGACCGTGCCACTTTCTTGTTTCTGTGACTCCTTCCCACACCACAACCAAGTATCCTCAGGCACCAGGGACCCAAAACTTAGTAGCACCATTGAACTGAACATTCTGTGGTGAGTCTTCTTCAAAAGAACGAACTGCACGGTTTGTCCTTTTCTCTCTTTGTCCCTTTCAGCAACTACTTTCTTGCCTTGCAATGATCATAAACATTTTCCTCTTGGACGATAATCCCAGAACCATAATTTCCTTTGTCTCTTGTCAAAACTTATCTTACCTTTATCCCCGGCCTTCATCTAGTTTTGTCTTGGTGGATCTGATACAGCAATTCATGTCTCTGATATTAGTTTAATGTATTACTCATATCTGAGCTGCCACATTAATACTTTCACAGGAGCAAAATACAATAAAGAAGGAAATGGCAGGTACTGTGGAAGACATTCTCGAAATACATTACATCAGAGAGTTTGTCATCTTTGTTCCTGCTTAGCTCAAGTCTGTTTAAAAATGCATTTTCCTAAATGGTAGCTGAGAGACTTTTGTATTTTGCCAAATATAATTTCAAAAATGTTGTTCACAACAGCATCTTTCCATATTCCTTCATTCATAGTTCCACTTTTTAAAAGTTCCTTACAAAAATCAAACACTACCTGCTATGCATGCAAAAATAAAAAACTTCTGAACCCTAGGAATTCACAGTTAAGGAGAAAAATGCAAAGCTATCATCTCAATATAGGTTGGGACACATAATTTTGAGATTAAGGGCCTCATGTTTCTGTTCTGAAAAGGATTTTCACAGCAAGGTCATTCAGTTCTATAGATTTATGACATGGAATGAATAGAGAACAAATAGTTTTCTTCAGTCCACAAGTTCTATTCATGTTGAAAGAAGAAAGTCTTTTCAATTATTCCCTTTCTCCCAGACTGCCAATTTTTTGTACTAGTGGGTTGATTAAATTCAGTGTTTGAAAACTCCAAAAATATTTGAATAAAGGGGACCAGATAACACAGATGATTGTAAGTGATTTAAATTCTAATGGGTCTTGCTTCACTTTTGCTTTTTCTTATGAGGTTCAATGAGAACCTCTAAATATTCTTTGGAGTTCTCAAGCAATATGTTTCCTTGACTTTCTTACTAGTTCTTAGATTGACTTGGTCAGTACATTTATCACAGATGCATCCTGAGAAACAAATATCTACTCCATTATTCACTCAGATATGTTTTGAAAAGTTCACCACCATCTCTAGGCATGCAGCCTCCTAGAAAAGAAAAGGAAATGGGCTACTTTTCCTGAGCCCTCTCTTTGAGCAGCTCCAGACCATGTGCTCTCTCAAAAACCATTGTCTCCTAGTTTCCCTCTACTCTTCACTGTCTCCCAAATCAGTGTCAGCAAGTAGTTATTCATCACCTTGAAGATGCCCAACAGGTCTAAAGAAATGAAAAGAAAAAGACTCAGAATTTCTTTTTAAAATATCTTCAGTTGTACTGAAAAGAAAACATGCTCATGAAATATACAGTATTTTTTATAAAGGAGAATGAATGTGATCAAATGCTGACTATGTCGTTCTAACAACAAATGTGTGAGGAGATGGGAAAAGGGAGAAATAACCAACTTAGAGAGTCTTAAATTGGATTTGGAAGAATGGGCAGAAGTTACAGAGGCAAATGAAAAGGTGGATGGAATCTGATCCCAAAAAGATGGCATAGGAGCAGAGGCTAGGCAAGGTCACTGGAAGATAGTTTTCTTATTTAGAATTAGTAACGGTCAGGGTGGCTGGGAGTGCAGAGAGCTCCTGGTCTCAGCCATGCACTGAGAACCAGCCATCGCCCTACATCCGTCTTGGCCAGAATGTTAAATTAAGGAGCAGGTAATGAATACTTCCTATGTGTCCGATACTGAGTGAAGCATGGGGCATAGACTAAGTAATACAGACATGGAATCGCCATAGAGAATTTATAGTCTATCTGGGAAGTCAGATATTCAATAAATAATTACTGGCAATTACTCATAAAATGAAGTATGCCAAGTATAATGAAGGAGTAGAAGATTCTAAGGTATGTTTGAGGGACTGAATGAAGGCTGGTGTGCCTGCAATGAAGAGAAGCCAGTGGGGAGGGGTCAGACATGAGCCCGGAGTATTTAATCGGGACCAGGACACGTTAATATTTCTGATTCTGTAATTTATTCTTAGGATAACAGGCAACCCTTTGGGGGGTTAAACAAAGCAATACCCTGATTAGATCTCTGTGATGGTGAAGATAAAGTGAGAACACTGAATTTTGTTAAGCAGATTCCAGGTCTAACCCCCTTTCCTGGCCTTGAATAATCTCCATTACTTGGGCATTGGTCTCGTCATTTGTAAAACAAGAAAGTGTTATTATATAGGCCCGATGAGATCACATAAATGAAAGTGAATTATAAAGTGATATTTGATGTGCACACACGTGTAAGAAACCGCTGCTTATTCTCTCATTCATCCTTGTCTCATCAGCCACTGAGAACGTGCCTGTATCATCATACAGGGCACAGTAAATGTTTTTGCAGTGACTATGTAGGCTTGTGTGTGCATTTATACGTGCCTGAGAAACCCACACTCCAGAATCCCTTCCTCTGAAGGTCATCTTCCTCCAGGTGATTTGGGAAGGTAACAATGTGACACATCCATCCCTGGCTCAATCTCTACTGGTCACAGGACCACTGTCACTATTGAAAACTGATCCCATAACATTTGTTCTTTGACTTCTCACTGCTGCAATCACACCACATTGGTTTATTCCAGATGACTGCCCAGGTTCCTGCCCTGGGCAGAGAGGTATCTCATGCTTGGATCCACAATGTTAGTGCTTGTTAGCATGTATTAGTCTGTCAGCCACTCTTCTCAGAGCCCCCTGCCAGGTCAGGGTGGCTGGGAGTGCAGAGAGCCCCTGGTCTCAGCCATGTACTGAGAACCAGCCATTACCCCACATCCGTCTTGGCCAGAATGTTGAAATTATGTCACCAGTGCCAACTCCCCTTCCCTCATGGGAACTTTGCTTTGCAGGTTCTCCATTGTCTTTCCTCCACCACCTTACAAAAGTCCAAGGAACATTGAATTTCAAAAAGGAAAAGGTTTAGTATTCAGTAAATTACTTTCCATCCATGAAGTTCCTTGGCCTTCATTACAAGATACCCTCTTCCCAGAGGCTCTTGGGGTATAGTTACAGCCTTTCATAAATATTGAACCAATGAGCTTTCAGTCCTGTGCATCTTCTCCATGATCCACATACATGATATTCAGGAACCTCCCTCAGAGTCTTCAGATGTTTTGTTCTTTTAATGAAGTATTCTTTTCCCATAGCCTATATAAAATTATGTTTCTGTTTCCACTGAATTATTTTCAAAATGTTTTTCCCAGATTAATATCTGATTACTCTGATTATTCCAACATGTCTTGGTATACTCACTCTTAACTCACCAGTACATGGTTTTGCAGGGCAGGGAGGGAACTAGAGGTGAACAGACTTTTTCTTTCTTCCAGGAAAACCCAAAAGATGGAAAGAGGTACTCAGAAAACCAGGCCCATCTTCCCAGGCTAGCTAGGGGAAAAAAGGGGGTATTTTGAGACAGAATCTTCACTAAGCCACAGAAGATGCTATTACCCAAGCATCAAACCTATAGCTGTCTAATCTCATATCCCAGGGACTTAAGTATTTTGCATACCACTTTAAGGATAAAGTTGCTTTTTTAAAACTGTATTAATCTCAACCAAATAGACATGCTTCTACTTTGCTTACATCTTGTGTCAAAATCCAAGTTCGTTGCCCTATATTCCCCTTTGGAGTAGCTTTTTTGAGGATATGTGGTCTTCAGCTTCTTTTTAGGCCTCTATAAAAGCATACAATATGTACAATAAACATTTGTTAACTTCGAGAGACCTATTCTGGCAAGGAACTATTTCTATGGCCTAGTTAGCAGGATCTATTTCGAAGTCTTCTTAAGGCACAGACTTTAACTCCTTCCACCTAAGGGTCATCTTCCCAGCTCTTCTAGCTTCCCCATCTGTCTTCTCCATCTACATGACAGTTTCTTGGATATCCAAATCTATAAAATGCAACAGAAGTTTCCTTCACTGAGGCATAACAAATCTGCCTGAGGACCTTGATTCCCAGCAGAAAAGAGTAATGGTGGCTTTTCATCTCTTAATAGTAGCTCCCGTTTTGCAGGGGTGGGGCTGGATACAGTGGGGGTGGAGGGGGAGGGGAGGGGGTGGTCCTGATTTTGTGACTTAGCATCAGCAAGAAGGGATGGCCAATTTTTCAACATCAGCTGAGTCCCAGGGAGACTTCTGGATACATTTCCCAGCGTGAGTGATGCATCTCCCTTGTTACTCTTCTTCGGGGAGCAACTCTTTCATTACTCATTCTGCATTTAGTGTTGTGGGTCCATCAGGGTTGATGTGATATTAGTGAAGGGATGTTCAAAGTTCTGAGAATATCATTCATAATTCAAAGGGTCAGACATGAGTGGGTTTTCTCAGGGAAGTTCTAGGTACCATTTGTTTTTCAACTGTTGTAATCATTTCCATTTTAATACACAGATAAACTAGAAATAGAAACAGTTAGAGACCTTCATGAACATAGATCCAGGATGATCTCTGAGGAAAACTAAGGTACTCAGTGAGCAAATTCTGATGCCTTGATATTGACTCTTTGGGGTATAGTTACAGCCTCTCATAAATACTGAGCCAATGAGCTTTCAGTCCTGCTCATCTTCTCCATCCTCCAGGTACATGGTATTCAGAAACTTCCCTCAGAGTCTTCAAATGTTTTGTTCTTTTAATGAAGTATTCTTTTCCCTTAACCTGTATAAAATTATGTTTGTATTTCCACTGAATTGTTTTCAAAACTTTTTCCCAGGTTAATATCTGATTACTCTGACTATTCCAACATGTCTTAGTATATTTGTTCTTAACTCACCAGCACGTGATTTTGCAGGGCAGGGTCAGAACTAGAGATGAACAGACTTGTTCTTTCTTCCAGGAGAAACCAAAAGGTGGAAAGAGCTACACAGAAAACCAGGCCCCATCTCCAGAGTCTGGGCTGGGATCCAATTTTAGGCAATTTTAATAATCTTTTATTGAAGCATAATGTACACTGGGAAAAAACCCAAGTCACAAGTGCATATCAGAATAAACAATTCAGAAGGGAACACAATTGTGTAAAAATAAAAACAAAAAGACACACATAAAGACAGGATATAACCAGTGCACAAGAAATCACCGCCCACACACCCTCCTAATCTCCACCTCCACCCACCTTCCAAAAGGTAAACACTTATCCTGAATTCTAGCCTCAAAGATTCTTTGCCTGTTGTTGAATGTAAATTAGTGGTATTAGCCATTTATTCAAAATGATGTATGACATTCATTCTTGTTGAGTAGAACAGTAGTTTGTTCATACTAATTTGTTAGAATATTGCATTGCATAAATATACCACCATCTATTTATCTACTTCTTATGGCTCTTTGGGTTGATTCCCATTGAAGCTAAGATGAAAAATGCTAACTATGACCTTTTTGTCGTTGTGTCTAGTGTTCATGAAGATACATCTCTACTGCTAACTACCTAGCCATGGAATTGCTGGGCATTATGTTCACACTTATTCTGCTTTATTAGTAACTGCCAAAAATTTTTCTAAAGGAGTTGTACCAATGTACACTCCTCGCAGTGTTTGAGAGTTCCATTTGTTTGGCAACCTCATCAGAACCAAGTATTATCAACCTTTTAAATTGTAACCATTCCAGTAGGTGTTAATGGTATCTTTTCCTGCTTGCAATTTCTGTTTAGTTAAATTCTAATAAAGTTGAGTTATTCGTGTTTACTGATTTGAATATCCTACCTATTCTAAAGTACCTGTTCAAGTCTTTTGTGCATTTTTTTTTCTCTAGGAAAGTTTCTTTTTCTTATTTATTTGTAGGTGTTCTCTAAATAAGCTCTTTATAAACAATTGTTAGCTAAATTGGAATTTCATTGAATCTGTGGATAAACTGATTGGAAAATGACACCTTTATAAAAACTGAATCATTTGAACCATAAGCATACCTGGTCTCTCTATTTATTTAGGTCATATTTCTCTTAACAATGTTTATGGTTTGTGTGGAGGATGTACACATACTTCTTAGGATCATTCTAGTTATTTGAGACTACTATAAAAAGTATAATTTAAAAATGCTCCTTTCCTAATCATTTTCTAAGTATTTCTGGCATGTAAAACTTTATTGATTTATGTATTTTTAAATACATACATATATATGTATTTTAAATAGTCATATGTATATCAGTTTATGAAAGTGCTAATTCTTTCATTTTTGGAGGGGATATTTTTCTTGGTTTTCATACACGGACTTTTTCAAAATATTTCAGTAGCTCTATGGACCTGCTGACCTTTCTTTCATTCATTTGTATGTTACTGCAGTGCCTTAGGAGATTCTTGATTTAGTGGTACCCTCCTCTGACAGTGTAACAAAGTCCTGATATTTTAAAAATATCCTGATATTTAAAAAGTCCTGATAGTTTTTTGTTCGTTTTTTGCTTATTTTGCTGGTGCAAGGGTTTATGAATCCTCCACTTTTGACGCTTTCTTATCTTGTAGGACACTAAGTGTTTCCCTTTATCTTTCTTCCCCTTCACAACAAGTTGCCAAAGAGCACGATTGCCTTCGTTTTTTTTCTTTATTCTCAGAAGCAAAGCGTTTTGAAGACTGCCCCTCAAAACTGTGCCTGACTCTTTAAGTCACATGCACTTTGAAGTCCTGTCTCTGTAGTCCCTAATGTGGTTTTCCAAACTCTTTTAGGCTTTCAGATTTAAGGTAGACTTGCCTTCAGACTACTTTGCTAACTTCCCTTTTCTGTCTTCCCCAGTTTTCTTCTTGGTTGACTGTGTTTGCCCCCAGCACTGCAGCCTCGTGAGGGTGGGGCAGAAACGTGAGAGACCAAAGGCTGGTATTTGGTGACCTTTCCCTTTTTAAATTCACAAGCATTTTGAAGTTTAGGCATTCTCTGTCTTCAAGCAATATAGAAGGTATGGTTTTGGTGTAAATTAACTTTTCTTTTCATTTTTCCTTTTTTGGAAAACTGCTTTGGGAAGAAATATAGATAGGATATTAGATACCCCAATATGATCATGGATTTGGCTGTTTCTCTTATTTCTGATGTGTTTTCCTTTACATGTGTTATTGGGTATATACACATTCAGAGATGTTACAAATTCCTGTAAATCAACCCTTTTATCATCCTGAAATATATTTCCTAATATTAAGTTGATTTTTCCTGGTGTTAGTATAGCTGAAACTGATTTATTATAATTCATGTTTATGTGAAACAGGTAAAGAACTAAAAGGTGGACTGGCCTTTTGTCCCAGACTCAGAGATACCTGGGAATATGACCTTTTCATAGTACTGCTCTTGGAATGTAGTCAATTAAGATAAATGCTAAAATTTAACTATGTGATAGAGCCAGTCAACTAAGCTGTGTGTCAGTTTTCTTTATTGTGAAAAGTCTCATTGCTGAGGTCCAGATGCACTGGAAGGGGCTGTGACAAGTCTCTCACTCCTCATGGGTCTCTGGAAACAAGCACAATATAAATGGCAGGTGAGAAATGGCGGCGGTGCCCTTCCTGTGCCGAGATGGCACGCACCTGCTTCACGTGCGGCTCTTATAATTCAGTGTGTTCTCCGGTAAAAGCCCTGCCAGTTGTGTCTGAGATGCTTCAGGTTTTCTCAGTGTAACTGCCACTGGGGAGCCCTTGTTGCAGTTCAGTGAAGTGGCATGGAGAATATATTTAACCTACCATTTTATCAGTTTTCTACTTATCCATCTTGGGCTATATTCCTTTTTTCTCATTTTTATCCTTTTATTTCAGTTATAAGCTATTTTTTGGCTAGCTTTTATTTATGCATACTTTTACTAAGTTTTTTGTTTGAGCTAGAAGTCATAACACACACATCTACTGTGAATGAATAATTTTACCACTACTTAAGACAAAGTAAGGATCTCAGAACAATTTAGCTTCATGTGCCCTGCCCCCAGCCTTTATGCAATTGTTGTCTTTAAATTGAATTGCATCTATATTCATCTATCTTTCTCTGTAGCCATTTATCTACTAGTTTATTATCTATCTATGCATTTATTATTAATTGAAAACCTATGTACATATTATTTCTGGAATCATTTCTTCCTCATTTTATTTGGGCATCTCCCATTTTTCTGCCTAGGATTCTATTTTTCTTGCCTAAAATCTCTTTGTATTTTTATTTTATTTACTTCTTCTCTTTTGCTAACAAATATTCTGTTTTTGTTTTGCTAAAAATATCTTTCAAGTTAAGTGTATTTTCATCTTATATTGAAATCTAGATTGAAAAAATTTTTTAAAGTCCCTCAGAGAAAAACTCCACTGTCTTTGGGCTGCCCTTCTTTTTGTTTCTTTTTTTTCTGTTGTAAACTCTCCTTTCAGTTGTCTTGCTTCTTCAACAGCATTACAGCATTTATTTTCTGACAGATTTTAGTAATTTCTCTTCATTTTTTACTTTTCTCCAACATTGTAATAGTGTGTGTCTTGATAGGGTTTTCTTTGTATTCATCCTGCTTGAGTTCTATGATGTTTCTTGAGTACTTGCTTGATATTGTTGTTTTTTTTTTTTGCAAAATGCTCAGTAATTTATCACTTCCAGTATTTCTTCTGCCTCTGTTTCTCTCTTGTTGCTTTCTGAGTCCTTTCTAATTCTTCTCTCTGTTTCAGAGAGATTTACTTCTCACTGTTTCAGATCATATACTTTTTTTTTTCTGACCTGCCTTCTGGCTGTCTAATGCATTTTCTACCCAGGTTTAATCTGGTATGCAGTGCAGGGAGTCAGTCTGTGGCTAATAGGGAGAAGGAAACCACAAGGAAATTTAAATAGGTGGCATTTAATATTAAAAATCATTAAGCCATGATAAAAGAATACCTATGAAGATGTAAAGAAAACTCTAAAGGATTCCCCAGTGCTCAAAGAGGGTACCTGAAGAAAGACAGACTTGGAATACAGATGCAGACCTTGTTGACACTGGCTAATGTTTACGGGGTGGAGACTAAGCTGATTGTCCTACCAGAGCTGTTCAACAACTGGGTAAACTAAAACAACCTCTGAGACACAGGCCATATACCTATAGGTGGGTATGAAGAGGGAGTGAAGGTAATCTACATGGCTGCAATTGGGAGCTGGAGAGGTCTCCTTCTACAGAAACCTAGCATGTCTCAGTGTCAGCTTGGACTGGCGCAGCATGAGGGATAATGGTCAGGCAGCCAGCTCACTAGATAGACAGCACCACATGGCCTCTGGCATGGACACGCACAAGGCTGAGGAGAGAGTGTGGGAGCAGCATTCTAGGCATGGGGCCATGCCTACAGGGTCCTGGGTGCCTAGATATACTGACGCGCCCCAAGGTGAGAGGGTAAGCATGTTGTTAGCAAATACTGGTACAAGTGCTTTGTCTTCTGGTGGTACCTAGCCCCACAAAAATTGCATAGGCCAAGAAATGGAGGAAAAAATCATTCTTCTGGTATCTGGTTGGTGATCTGTCCTGAAACCAGGAAGAGAGGACATTCCCTTCTCTAGTGTCCATCCAGCACTCTCTATCCATCTTGGGCTATATTCCTTTTTTCTCATTTTTATCATTTTATTCCAGTTATGAGGTATTTTCTGGCTAGTTTTTTTCAGGTTTCACATCATGCTGACAAGCAATGCTCATCTCAGTTGTCACAGAACAGCCCCCCAAAAAAGTAAATTTAGAACTAAGAACTAAAAAATTAGTAATGGGAACACATTGTCTATGATTTCTTAATTCTAATAATTATACACTAAATATAGAACTATTGTTTGAATGTTTTTAAAACTTCTAAGTCGCTGAATTAAAAATGTTTTAGAATGTATTCATCATAATTATTTTTAAACCTGATCTATGATAACACTACTTTCTTATCTCACATGAATCGTTTAAATTGTCTAATATTTCACATGTTGTTTGCTCAAGTATTATCCTCACACGAGCCTCCTTGTTCTGATTGGGCAGCAGATAGCTCTAAAAATTTAGAAATCCTGAGGATTTAGCTAGCTGCTGTTGTCTTGCTGCAGAGAAAGCTAACCTTTGCTTTTTACAAAGAAGCAATGATTTCAGCCCAATTAGGAACACTAACAATCCCAAATCTCAATCAGATATTCATGCTATTCAGGTCTGAATTTACTTCCTGTGAGGTCTTGCTTAATTATGAACCGCAATTACACCTAGGATGTGATAAACAGAATAATGGCCCCCAAAAATGTGCACATTCTAATCCCTGGAAGTAGATTATGTTAATTACATGGCAGAGAATCAGGGTTGCTAATCAGCAGACCTTACAATAGGATGTAAACCTGGATTATCTGTGTGGGCTTGATCATACTACCAAGGTGCTTACAGTGGAAGAGGACAGTGGAAGTCACAGAGTAGTGGAGTATGAGCATGCCTGCACCAACTGTTGGTAGCCTTGGTGATGGAAGGGGACTGCAAACCAAAGAATGAGGGCCACCACTAGAAACTGGAAGAGGCAAATAAACAAACTAAACAGATTCTTCTCTAGAGCCTCCAGAAAGTGATGCTTTGATTTTTGCCCAGTTATATACATATTGGACTTCTGGCCTCCAGAATAGCAATAATAAATTTGTTATATTTCAAGCCATTGTGTAGTAATTTGTAACAGCAGAACAGGATACTCATACACAGCATGTGGACATTTATGGTCCAAACTAAAACCTCAAAACGTTTATTACGATCCTGCCATTTTGGTGGCCCTGAATTGTAGTTCTTTTCTGTGAGTTTACTGAATGCTCTATCTGGTGTCTCAGTCTCTCAGATACTGTTTGAGGCAATAAAGAACGCTTTAAGCAAATAAGCAGACCAACAAGCCACAATCTGACTACCTTTCCAGCCTTCCCTCCTCTGTCAGGACTTGGCTCTCTCTACCTTTCTTCCTAAGTGCCTCGGTGGCTTGCTAATGCTCAATTTTTTTTTTTTTAAGAATCCAGCTTTCCTAGGTATTCTTAGTTGGTGGGTTATTTCAAAATAGCATCATTTGTCATTGTCAGAAGCAGAATTGAACATACTAAATATGTTGAACATAGTTTATAGTTCAAAACTGCTTTCCTTTGTACTGATCACTATGTTTTTACAACCCTGGCATAAAGACTTGCTGGCCTACTACTGTTTTTATTATGTAGATAAAATAAGTGGAGGATCAGAGAAGCCAAGAAGCATGGATCACAAATTTAGTTTCAAAGCACCGGTTAGAACATGAGTTGTCCAGCTCCTGATCTCATGCCTTTTATACTCAGATGATTCCCATTCTCTAAAGCATCTCATAGTTATACACAGGTGAATGTCAATCAGTTGCATGGATAAACTTCCTAAAATATATTTTTACCTGAAAATGAAATCATTTATATTTTCAGATTGGCATAACTTTTTATATGCATTGTTTTGATTCCAACAAATAATTATCCTGTGAGTTAATCAAAGCTGGTGATTGACAGCCTGGATTTTGGAGTTAGACTGCCTGCAGTCAAATCTTGGGTCTGCCAAGGATTTGACTAGGTAACATAGTATCATCAACTATAACTGTGTAACATTATACTTTAGTTTCCTCTTGTGTAAAATGGGGATCAAAATGATGAGTACAATGCTGATTAGGTAAATTAAAATATATGAAATATTTGGACTCCATTCTGGCACATGGTAAATACTGTATCATCTTCTCTATTCACTTTTGTACTATTTCATAGAGATAAAAATGATGAGTTCAATTCCTTGTAGCACCTTTAAAAGGCCTCTTTCTTATTCTGTGAAATAAGCTTTAATTTATTATTTCCGTAAATAGGTCTAAAAATCTTACTGGAATAAACAAATCTATTCAATTATACAATATTGCTCCATTTCTGGGCATTTGGTAGAGGGTCCTATTGAAACCCTTTAAACATCCAAAGGACATGGTCAGTAAAATGAAAATCAAAGTCTCCTAAAAATGCTGGTCCAGCTGACCATCCAAGTTAGCATTTAGCATCTCTGGGAGAAATTCCAACTATTGTGTAAAGCAATATCTAGGTCCTAATATTCACCTTGATTTTTTTGTGTCTACCAGAACTCAGTTACTATGCATTTGTGTTCTCCTTCCTGCTTATTTATATGTCCATTCATATGAGTTATATGGACAAGCTGTTCTCTGCCCTAAAAGCCTGTGATAGACAAGAACCTCTAATTCATGACCTGAACTTATCTTGGCATGGTGTTCTTAGTCTCAAATGCTTGATTTTTTTTTTTTACCCTGATTATTCTAAACTTATCTTCAGGTATTTTTGTCTTACAGCAGTCTTGCCTTAGTCCTTCGGTTTGTAACAATAATACCTTAGGATGCATTCTTCCTATTCTGCAGCAGAAACGTGTGCACAAGTGCACATTTGTGTAGGAAGTGGGCTTTACGTAGCAGGAAGGGATGGAATGCATTTCTAGAGACAGCTGAAAAACTAACACAATTACCTAGCATTAGAGTGCAGTTTAATCAAGGCAAAGCCAACTGACATGTGAAATAAGGAACATTTCCTGGGGTTTTATAATGTGTTACTGACAGTTACGGTATACAGTTTACCATCAGCTGAGAATTTCAATTTAAAAATGTAAGAAACAGATTTTGCTCTCTAGATTGGGGGCTGAGCAAGGGGATCTGGGGAAATGAAGACATCTAGGAGATAAGTGTTTTCAGATCGCAACATGAATAAGTTAAGCTCCTGCCTTTGCCTCTAAGAAGCCCTTTCCCAGGGAGGTTTGTATGTTGCAGAAGAGTATTTATTGTTTTGTTTTGTTTTTTTACCTGTGTTATCACGAGTGTAGCTACAGTGTTTCACTCTAAAAGAGAAAGAGGTAATAATAAGAAAGCAGAGCAGGATAGTAGAAGGAACTTTTTTTTTTCTGATAAACTTCAAGTTAAAGAAAACATCACTGTTTTGTAGGAAGTTAAGGTGCTGCTCATTTAATTCCATCCATTGTGTTACTATTCAGAAAGTCTTCACTGAAAATCAAGGTGATGGAACACATGATCACTGTTTTCAGCTAATTAAATCCTTTTGGACTAAAACTCGAAATCATGCAGTAGGAGTCAGTATTTTTTCATCAGTCATCTAAACTGTGCAAAGCATTATTATTTAGCGCTGGGGAGTTAAATACATGCCTTGTCCCGTTTCAAGATAATTTTCTTAGCTACATTGTGTTTAGGTACTGAGAACTGAAGCCAGCATACTCTTTTGTGCCTTTCCTATGCTAACAATTCTGGAACAAAGCATAGTTTTCTGTTTTTGCTGAATGATGCTGAATCAGGGGGCAAAATTAGCTATTTGCTTCAGGAAATACTGCTGCTGGAAAATAAAACTGTGACCAAACAATGCAGGTTACTTATCAAGAATAACAGCTTACTTTCCAATAATTACTTTAAATTTTCACTATTTCAAAGGTGTTTTGTTCCAAGTTTCCTGCCTTACAAAACTTACATTTTTATCTTTTGGGTAAAAATTACCCTACCACTTTTTCTGTTTGCAACAGATTTTTCTGATGTTCAGTTTTGGGAATTGAGCATGGGATTGAATGGGAAACTTTACTGTCATTCCTCTTACATTGTGTTTAATTATTCAGTATACAAGACCAGGAATCAACATACAATGGCCTCTTTTTTGCACAACAGAGACTATCTAGGCCTTTCTAACAAATGTTTGCTGATCACTGCACTAGACTGACATGAGAAAAGACATTAGATCTGATAGCTGGCTGTCCTACAAGGGGTTATGGTAATTTGGATAATTTATTTGTCTTGCAATTTGGGTGGCCACTAAGATCTACTCCAGTCCTAAGTGTCTGTGTCCCTTCCTAGGCCTCTATTTGCCATTTCACTGTGATCTGTTATCTTAAAAAAGTCTCTTTTGATAACTAAAAACACAGTATCTATTGTTCCAGAAAAATTCCAAAGATAGTATTTTAGTTGAGCATGGACGTATTAACTGTACAATTGTTTATTTTGCATCATCTTAATTAACTCAAGTAAAACTGCATTCCAATCTTCACTCCTTTTTACCCACCAAATCTAACACAGTTAAAAAAAACTTGAAATGGACTGATTGAAAAGTATACAGGCTATTCATTGTGCCTTTGTCAAATACTTTGACAAAGTTAATGTGGGAAATTTTTGGCAGGTTTTAAATTATATGGACACATATGGGGGACTGAAATAAAAACAGACAATGGCCAGACCATACAGGACAATAGAATTCTGACCCATAATCTCTGCAATGATCAGCCCAGGCTGCAAAATGACTACAGCCTCTGCAAGCAATAGAGCTGAATGCTCAGGATGCAGTCAACCACTGCCCCATTTTTTTCCCATGATTCCAACTCAGGACCAACCAGAGACATCCAAACATGCATTGAAATGAATCACATAGGATGTCCCACTAATAGTGTGCTTCCAGCTTCCCCATGCATGTTCCCCAACAGTCTCCATTCAGAGCACAAGTGAAGTCTTCCCCTTTCTCACTGTAAAGCTTTTCCACTCCTCTGCCTGCCTTTTAGTGTCTATCCATCTCAAGTAGTGGATGCTGACCCCCATGCTATAACAAGCTCTGAATTTATACACTCTGCTAGCTCTCAGTCAAGTGCACTGCCAAAGACAAAAACAAACGTCCCTGATTTATGTGTTTTCCCCTTTGCTTCTGGTTATGTGAGGAGTTAACCAGCAAGGCACCTGTCACTCTGGGAACAGCCATTTCTCTAGGGGACTAGTATGAATGCTCTCAGGCATCCTGAAATTACATATAGTGGATCAGAAACTGCTGAGTGGAAGGTGAGTTACTGCCTGTGCCTGGGAGGGAAGGACTACCAAATACATGGTGGGGATCTTCTTCTCCAGGCCCATGGTGGTGTGTATTTCATCTACCTTGCCTTTCGTTTTTTCCACTTGAACTTCTAATTAGGTATCTTGATCTTTTAGTTCATTCCAGCCCTTTCCAAGATTGAGAGTGTTTAGTGCAGAAACAACATATTGGAAACCTGAAAAGTGGATGCTAACCAAGTACAAAGATTCGTAGCTTAAACGGAAATAAGCTAAATAAATAAATTAAATTAATAAATAAATAAAATCCACTAATCAAAACAAGTATCAATTATTCAGCTCTGAATCTATTTGACTGCAAGTCTAGTCCTACACAGAGTTTCTGGGTAGATAGGTTTTGCATGAGTTGCAAAGTGAAACACTAAAATTTGTGTGACATTTAATTAGAGAGGAGCATTGAAGTTTCTTGGAAAATGAGTGGTGGCAAAGCCTTTGTAGCAGAATGCAGTTAACAAAGACAACTGAATTTCTCAACATTTTGCCTGTAGAAAATCCTGCTCCATTAATAATTCTCATAGATCTGCTACATTACCTTATCAAAATTGGCATCCACATTATGGTTTAAAGTATTGTTTGTTTAAATAATAAAAACCGCTAACAATAAATATGGCCCACACATGCACACATTATGCATACATATAGTTTCTAGGTTTAAAATACTCTTTCCCCATGTTGTAACTACACTCAACCAGGATATAGCTTCAGTTCTTGTCAAAATAATCCTGCCCGCCCTAGAAAGAAGATTTAAGTGTTAAAGTAGTTTCAGTGCTGAGCACAGATGAATTGCGCCATGTTGAAATGGTATCTGTTTCCACTACTACTGCATCAGTTCACTTATTTGCACAGCTATCACCACATGCACTTGAATTATAACTTAGATCTGCATTTCATCAACACTGGAAATAGTTTACCAAAATTACATTGAGATGCAACACTACAAGTAGAATATATAAAATCTACTATAAATACAAAAGAGCATAGAATTACAGTAGCAGGGTAGTTTTACTTTTAAAAAGAAAGCAAATCTGTATCCCTGGAAGAATAATCAAATTACAAAATATCTTATAATGCAACAACCAAATACATCATAAGACTTTAAAAGAAAAGACACCCAAACTATGAAGCCTTTGGCATTTAGACACTTGCAAAACTGTTTCCTGACACATGCCAAGCACTGCAATTAAAGCCTATTGTAATTGCCAACCTTCAGGGTAAATCAAGCAATTGCAAAATTGGAGAGATTTCATCTGAGTCTCACATAGTGAAGGACTATTAGACAGGCATCAAAAATCTGTCAAAAGTTCACAGTGGCTTCTCCAGAAAAGCTGTTTAATTTTTAGTGATATGTAATTCAATATAGAGAAAAAATTAGTATTTGACTAATTTTAGAAATAAAGATAAAGCTCAATATTTTTCATTTTACCACAAAAACATTCTATTACTTTTACTGGTCTGAATTTACAAATCAACTGGAAAGGTACTATGTAACCACATTGCTATGCAAAATGACCAAGAATCAAAGTGAGTTCATTTTAGAACCTAAATGTGATGAAATCTTAGATGCTAAGAAATTTTAGATTCTAGGGTATGATATTGAAAATTACAATCATCCTAATTATGTATATAGATGCTGCTGCCATCTAATTGGATAATAATTTTTGTTTATTTTCAGGTGTCTATTTTTTGCCTGGAAAAGGTGTTATCAGAACACTAGTGCTTTTTTTTATTGAAGTATTGTTGATATATGATCTTATATTGGTTTTAGATATACAACACAGTTGTTCAACAATTATGCATATTATTAAATCCTCACCCCCTCTAGTGCACTTAGTATCTGTCAACATAGGAAGATGTTACAGAATCATTGGCTATATTCTCCATGCTGTACTGACATCTCGGTGACGAACGTATAACATGATTGAGATTTTGTGCCTCTTCATTCTCCTCACCCTCCCCACCTACCCACCCATCACAATCATTTCCCCATGATAACCACCAGGCACTTCTCAGTGTCTATGAATCTATTGCTGTTTGTTCATTTTGTTTTGCTTTGTTTTTATATTTTCAAAAATAAGTGAAAGCATATGGTATTTGTCTTTCTCCACCTGGCTTATTTCACTGAGCAAAATACCCTCTATATCCATCCATGTCATTGTAAATGGCAGGATATCTCCTTTTATGGCTGAATAATATTCCATTGTGTCTATGTACCACATCATCTTTATCTATTTATCTATTGATGAACACTTAGGTTCTTCCATATCTTGAGTATTGTAGATAATTCAGCAATAAACATGGAGGTGCATATATATTTTTGAATCAAGGATTTTGTTTTCTTTGGTAAATTCCTAGAAGTGGAATTTCTAAGTCAAATGGAATTTCTAGTTTTAGTTTTTTGAGGAACCTCCATACTGCTTTCCAGAGTAGTTGTACCAATTTACATTCCCACCAATAATGTAAGAGGGTTCCCATTTCTCTATATCCTTGCCAACACTTGTTATTTCTTGTCATTTGGATAGTGGTCTTTCTAACTGATGGGAGGTGATAACTCATTGTGGTTCTAATTTGCATTTACCTGATTATTAGCTAGGTGGAACGTCTTTTCATGTGCCTGTTGGCATCTGTATATCTTCTTTGGAGAAATGTCTGTTCAGGGCCTCCACCCATTTTTTAATTGGGTTATTTGTGGCTTTTTTGGTATTGAAGCATATGATTCCTTTTATATTTTGGATGTTAACCCCTTATTAGGTGAATCATTTATGAATATATCCTTCCATACTGTAGGTTGCTTTTTTGTTCTGCTAATAGTGTCCTTTGCTGTACAGATGCTTTTTAGTTCAGTGAAGTCCCACTTGTTCATTTTTGCTTTTGTTTCCTTTGCCCCAGGAGATATGTCCAGGAAAAATTTGCTCATGCTTATGTTCAAGAGATTTTTGCCAATGTTTTCTTCTGAGAGTTTTTTGGTTTTGTGTCTTACATTCAGATCTTTGATGCATTTCAAGTTTTTTTATGTATGGAGTTAGAAATCCAGTTGCATTCTTAATATCACAGACATTTTATAATCAAGTAAATATAATAACATTATAAAAGTTATTATCAAAGTATTATCATATCTCAGAATATAAAATCTGTAATTGATCTTGGATATCATATTATATTCATCCTTATTTCACAGATAAACAAAAGGTGACCAAATAACTCCCCAAGGCTGAAGACATTGCCATCAGTCTCAAGATTAGCATCACATCTCAGAGTAAAGCATCAAATTTGAAGTCAACTCAGACCTCAAGTCACTCTGAGAGACAATAGCAGAGGCATTACTCAGATGTTCCCATGGAAATAAACATAGACAAAAACAGCAATAGCAACAACTGTAGTGACTGTTATATCACAGAACTGGGTATCCCCATTCTACAGATGACAAAACCGGGCTAAGTGAGCGTTCAGTGGGTTCAACAGCCATTGGCTCCAAATCCCTTATTCTTCCTATTCTCTTCTCCTGCATCCTAATATTGCACACAAAAATACTTAGTCAACTACACAGCTCCTTATTAACAGATGAGATTTTAATTTTATAAACTAACAGAGGAGGTCAGATTAGTGCTGGATTTTTTTTCTCTCTCTCTCCTAATAAAATCTATTAGTAGAGGCTAAGCCCCAAATCAGAATTATTCCTTTTAGTGTATGCATCAGTGATGGCTTTGACATTTTTGAGAAGGAAACCATGATACAGGCCAGCTGGAAGGCCATTTGTTCCTCTGTGCCAGTACATCCTGTCGGATCTCTCTTGAAAACACTGCCAAGAGCAGGCATCTTCCAAACCTGAGGTAAAATTCAAAGAACATGAAATTCACCATTGTAACCATTATAAAATGTACAGTTCAGTAGTGTTTAGTACATTTACAATGTTGCCCAACTGTCCCCACCACCTAAGTCCCAAAAATTTTCAGCACTCCAAAAAGAAAGCCTATAGCCTTTAAGCAATCATTCACTACCACCCCTGAAGACCCACAGGAAATCACAAGTATTATTTCTGTCTCTGTGGATATGTCTATTTCGGACATTTCATAGATATGTAATCGTTACAACAAATGGACTTTTGTATCTGGCTTCTTTTACTTAGTATAACCTTTTTAAAGTTAATCTATGTTGTAGCTTATATCAGAACTCCACTCCATTTTATAACTAATATTCCATTGCATATATACACAACATTTCATTTACCTGTTCATAAATTGATGGGCACATAGGTTGTTTTCACTTTGGGGATATTATGAGTAATATTGCAATTAACATTTGCGTACAAGTATTGGTTTGAACACCCATTTACAATTCACTTAGGTATAGACCTAGGAGAGGAATTTCTGGTCAAATAGTAATTCTATGTTTAACAAATTGAGGAACCTCCAGCTCTTTTCCACAATAGCTGCACCATTTTACATGCCCACTAGTAATGTATGAGGGTTCTAGTTTCTGCACATTCTCCCCAACACTAGCTGTTTTCCATGTTTTTTAATCTAGCCATCCTAGCAGAAGTGAAGTGGTATCTCATTTTGGTTTTCACTGGCATTTCTGTAATGACTGCTGATGTTGAGCATGTTTCATGTGCTTCTTAACCAATTCTACATCTTTGGAAAGATGTCTGTTCACACCCTTTTTCATGGAGTTGTTTGTCTTTTTGTTGTTGAGTTGTAAGAGTTCTTTATATATTGTGGATAATAGTCCCTTGTCAGCTGTATGATTTGAAAAAACCCGTTGTATGGCTGTTCTTTTCACTTTCTTGACAGGGCTGCCTTTTGATGTGCAAAAATACTTTGATTTTTAAATCTAATGTACTCTTTTTCCTTTGTGCTTTTTGTGTCATATCTAAGACTTTATTGCCAAGTCCAAGTTTATATTTATCCCTGTTTTTTTGAAGATTTTTATAGGTTGAGATCTTATGTTTGAGTATTTGATTCATTTTTATTTCATTTTGTATATAGTGTGAGATAAGGCTGCAACTTCATTCTTTTGTATGTAGTTATCCAGTTGTCCTAGCTTTTTTGAAGAGACAATTCTTTCCCCATTGAATGGTTTTGGCACTTTTGTTGAAAATCAAGAGACCATAGATATATGGATTTATTTCTGGGTTTGCAATTCTATATGATTGATCTATATGGCTATTCTTGTGCTAATACAATACATTTTAGATTGTTGTGGATTTATCGTGATTTTGAAATTAGAAAATGTGAGTCTTTCTAATTTGTTCTTCTTTTTTAAGGTTGTTTTAACTATTTGGAGTCCTTATAATTACTGTGGGTAAAATTGCAATATTTCCAGAATCTCTTGCCTGGCTTTAGTGCATCTCCATTCAATAGGTGTTTCTAGTAGTCCTTCTCCATATCAATAGGTAAGTTCAAGGGCTAGCAAGGGCTTATCTGGACCAGAGAGGTTGGGTTGGGAGCTCTTCTTCTGCAGAGTGGTTGCAAGAAACATAGCGAGCAGAAGTTGACAACTGCTTATAAGAAATAAACTTTATTTCTCCTTTGACTGATTTTTGTTTCAAAGGTATTTGCCTGGAATTTTCCCCCCAGAGGTACAATTACATATAAATTTAGAATCAGCTTGTTTCTTGCAAAAAAAAAAAAAAATAGGCCATTAGAATTTTGATCAATTGCAGTGAATCTGTAAATCTCTTTGGGAAGTATGGCTATCTTAACAATATTAAGTCTTTCAATCTGTGATTCTGAGATGTCTTTCCATTTATTTAGGTCTTCCCTAATTTCTTTTAATTTCTAAGGCCTGCATTTCCTTGATTAAATTTATTCATAAGTATTTTATTCTTGGTGCTGTTATAAATGGGGTTGTTTTCTTAATTTTATTTCTGGATTGTTCATTGCTTGGGTATAATAATATAATTGATTTCTGTGTATTAATTTTACACCCCATAACTTTGCTTAATTCAATTTATTAGTTCTAATATAATTTTCCATATTAGAATTTTCTCTCCTGCAAATAGTTGTACTTCCTTCTTTCCAATTTAGATGTCTTTTACTTCTTTTCTGTCCCTAATTCTACCAGTGGAACTTGTATGAGTAGAAGTGGCAAAATCAAACACACTTGTCCTGTTCTTGAATTTAGTGGGTAAATTTTTAATCTTTAGTCATTGAGTATTTGTTAGCTGTATTAGCATATTTTTAAAAGAAATGTCCTTATCAGGCTAAGGATGTTCTGATCTATTCTTGATTTTTTGTTATTGTTTTTATCATAAAAAATGTTGGATTTTGTCAAATGACAATCTTGCACCTATTGAAATGATACTGAACATGTATTTTTCCCCCTTCTTTATATTATTATGGTATATTACCTTGATTTCCATATCTCAAGCCACCCTACATTCCAGATAAATCCCATTTGGCCATGGTGTATAATCCCTTAGTATGCTGCTAAAGTAGGTTTACTAGCATTTCACTGCATAATTTTACATTTACATTTTTTAATGATATTGGTCTGTGTTCTCTTGTGATGTCTGTCTGGCTTTCATATCAAGTAATACTCACCTCTTAAACTGAGTTAGGAAGTATTCTGTCCTCGTCTACTTTTTGGAAGAGGTTGAGAAGGTTTGGTGTTAATTTTTCATAAAAACTTTAGTTTGTTAAGTCATTTTCTCTTTTTGTTTGATTTCTCCCATTTTCTCCAGTTCCTTAAGAAAGAAGTTTAGGTTATAAATTTGACATCTTCCTTTCTTTTTTTTTTTTTTTTTTTTTTTTGAGAGGGCATCTCTCATATTTATTGATCAAATGGTTGTTAACAACAATAAAATTCAGTATAGGGGGGTCAACGCTCAATGTACAATCATTAATCCATCTCAAGCCTAATTCTCGTCAGTCTCCAATCTTCTGAAGCATAACGAACAAGTTCTTACATGGTGAACGAATTCTTACATAGTGAATAAATTCTTACATGGTGAACAGTACAAGGGCAGTCATCACAGAAACTTTCGGTTTTGATCATGCATTATGACCTATAAATAATCAGGTCAAATATGAATATTCGTTTGATTTTTGTACTTGATTTATATGTTGATCCCACATTTCTCCTATTATTATTATTATTTTTAATAAAATGCTGAAGTGGTAGGTAGATGCAAGATAAAGGTAGAAAACATAGTTTAGTGCTGTAAGAAGGCAAATGTAGATGATCAGACGATCAGGTGTGTGCCTATGGACTAAGTATTAATCCAGGCTAGACAAGGGCAGCAAGACATCCATGGATGCAGATTTCTCTCAAAGCAGGGGGGCTGAGGTTCTGAGCCTCACCTCTGTTGATCCCCAAATTCTCACCTGATGGCCCCCCTGCGACTGTGCCTGTCTTAGGTTGTTCCTCCCTTGAGGAAACTTACCCGTCTCTGGCTAACCAGTCATCTTCCGGGGCCATACAGGGAAATGTAAAGTTGGTAAGTGAGAGAGAAGCCATACTGTTTGCAAAGGTTAGCTTTTTACTTCTTTGCAGATTTATGCCGTGCCCAGCACTTGTCTCGAGGTATCTTTACCACCTGGAGGAATTATGATACTCGGTAAATTCGATACGAGGCACGAATTCTATTTAAGGGTTGTAATTAGGAAGGAAGAAGAAAAGCTATAGATGTAGCATATGAAGGAAACATGGGCGGATTATTTCTTTGACATATCTTCTTGTATAGTACCTTAAGTATGTATAGGTTTTAAACTACTAACTAATTTGCACACACATATTAACATAATAGGAATACGGTGACATAAACAAAGCAAATCTATAATTACCATCCATCTACAGTGAAGCCAAGAAAACCATTTAGGCACCCTAGGCATTTGTGAAAATTTATCTATGATATGATGGATATTGTCCAACTGTACTTGAACCATCAGACAAATTAAAGCAGCCCATTTCTGGGATCTGTTCACATCCCATATGTTCCTTTAACCATAGATAGTCTATAGTCATGAGATTTTGGAGTGCTACAACTTGCACCCCTCCCAACTCCTGGTTGAGTTCCAACAGTACAGATCCGGTCAAATTCGTTGTCTCACTGTATGCACATGCCAGCCTAGACATCTCCCTCCTCATTCCAATGGCAAGTCCAGGAGACGGTGGGCTGGATGCAGCCACAACCGCAGCATCGTCCGGATCCCTGTGGAGGCTTTTTGATGATCATCCCCCGGCACAAGTCCTCCAGAGAGTGCTGATGCCAGAAGCTCCTCCTCATATCATATCTTAGTTCATTTTCTGGGTATCCAAGCTAGGCCTTGATCTTCTGCATAGAAACAAACAGACCCTTTGACCACACTTTGACATGCCCTCTATACCACTGTGCAGAACTCATTGGAGGTCAGCACACAGTAACTGCTTTTTTTTTTTTTTTTTAATTAAGAGAAAGGAATATTATCAGAAAAGAGTACCTCCATAGCTGATCATATGACACCCTTTAAGTGATCAACATTAAGGATATTTAAAGCATGCGTTGATCTTTGATTTACCAATAGTTTTATCCTGTTAAGGAGTAATCCCCCTTTTCTTTCTTTTTTTTTTTTTTTTAATTTTTAATCTACACTTACATGAAGAATACTATGTTTACTATGCTCTCCCCTATATCAGGTCCCCCCTAACAACCACATTACGGTTACTGTCCATCAGCTTAGCAAAATGTTGTAGAGTCACTACTTGTCCTCTCTGTGTTGTGCAGCCCACCCTCCCCTTTCTCCCTCCCCACCATGCATGCTAATCTTAATACCCCCCTTCTTCTTCCCCCCCCTTTCCCTCCCTGCCCACCCATCCTCCCCAGTTCCTTTCCCTTTGGTACCTGTTAGTCCATTTTTGGGTTCTGTAATTCCACTGCTGTTTTGTTCCTTCAGTTTTTCCTTTGTTCCTATACTCCTCAGATGAGTGAAATCATTTGGTATTTCTCTTTCTCCGCTTGGCTTATTTCACTGAGCATAATACTCTACAGCTCCATCCATGTTGCTGCAAAAGGTTGGATTTTTCCACTTCTTATGGCTGAGTAGTATTCCATTGTGTATATGTACCACATCTTCTTTATCCATTCATCTACAGATGGACATTTAGGTTGCTTCCAATTCTTGGCTATTGTAAATAGTGCTGCGATAAACATAGGAGTGCATCTGTCTTTCTCAAACTTGATTGCTGCGTTCTTAGGGTAAATTCCTAGGAGTGGAATTCCTGGGTCAAATGGTAGGTCTGTTTTGAGCATTTTGATGCACCTCCATACTGCTTTCCACAATGGTTGAACTAATTTACATTCCCACCAGCAGTGTAGGAGGGTTCCCCTTTCTCCACAGCCTCGCCAACATTTGTTGTTGTTTGTCTTTTGGATGGCAGCTATCCTTACTGGTGTGAAGTGATACCTCATTGTAGTTTTAATTTGCATTTCTCTGATAATTAGCGATGTGGAGCATCTTTTCATGTGTCTCTTGGCCATCTGTATTTCTTTTTTGGAGAACTGTCTGTTCAGTTCCTCTGCCCATTTTTTAATTGGGTTATTTGTTTTTTGTTTGTTGAGGCGTGTGAGCTCTTTATATATTCTGGACGTCAAGCCTTTATCGGATCTGTCATTTTCAAATATATTCTCCCATACTGTAGGGTTCCTTTTTGTTCTATTGATGGTGTCTTTCGCTGTACAGAAGCCTTTCAGCTTAATGTAGTCCCACTTGCTCATTTTTGCTGTTGTTTTCCTTGCCCGGGGAGATATGTTCAAGAAGAGATCACTCATGTTTATGTCTAAGAGGTTTCTGCCTATGTTTTTTTCCAAGAGTTTAATGGTTTCATGACTTACATTCAGGTCTTTGATCCATTTTGAGTTTACCTTTGTATATGGGGTTAGACAATGGTCCAGTTTCATTCTCCTACATGTAGCTGTCCAGTTTTGCCAGCACCATCTGTTGAAGAGACTGTCATTTTGCCATTGTATGTCCATGGCTCCTTTATCAAATATTAATTGACCATATATGTTTGGGTTAATTTCTGGGGTCTCTAATCTGGGAAAAACGCGCGATATTCTTTGTCCTCAGGCGCCGGTCCCAGGCACCCGCTCACCAGTCCCGCCGCCCTGCCTCCCTAGCACCGGGGTCCCTGTCCCTTTTAGGCTTCCAAAACGCACTCGCAAAAAAGAGAAAAAAAAAAGGGGAAAAACGCGCGATTTCCTCTGTCCTGAAGTGCCAGTCTCAGGCACCCGCCCCCCGGTCCCGCAGGGAAAAACGTGGGATATTCTTTGTCCTCAGGCGCCGGTCCCAGGCACCCACTCACCAGTCCCTCCACCCTGCCTCCCTAGCACCGGGGTCCCTGTCCCTTTAAGGCTTCTAAAAAGTGGTCGCCAAAAAGAGAAAAAAAAAAAGGGGAAAAAACGCATGATTTCCTCCGTCCTCAGGCGCCGGTCTCAGGCACCTGCCCGCCGGTCCCGCAGGGAGAAACGCGGGATATTCTTTGTCCTCAGGCGCCGGTCCCAGGCACCTGCTCACCGGTCCCGCCACCCTGCCTCCCTAGAAACAGGGGCCCGTCCCTTTAAGGCTTCCAAAAAGCACTCGCCAAAAAAAAACCACTCCGGTTTCTTTCCACCCGCCGGGAGCCAGGGGGAGGGGCGCTCAGGTCCCGCCGGGCCGGGGCTTGTATCTTACCCCCTTCACAAGGCTCTGGGTTCTTGCAGGTGTGGATGTGGTCTGGATGTTGTCCTGTGTCCTGTGGTCTCTATTTTAGGAAGATTTTTCTTTGTTATATTTTCATAGCTCTATGTGTTTTTGGGAGGAGATTTCCACTGCTCTACTCACACCGCCATCCTCCTTCCTTTTTTTTAATGTAGACACACACAAGCATACATTTTCCTCTAAATCGTTTCTTTGTATCTTTTAAGTTGTTGTATGTTGTGTTTTTATTTTCATTCAACTTACAGCATGTTCTAATTTCCTTTATAATTTTTCTTTGACCAATTTGTTTTTTTAAGAATACACTTTTAAAATTTCCACATATTTGTGAATTTTCCAGATTTCTTTCTCTTACTAATTTTTAATTCCATTCCACTGCATTCTGAGAATACGCTTTTAGGATTTTAATCTTTTCAAAAAACTTATTGGAACTTATCTTGTGGCCTAACACATGGTTTACCTTGGAGAATGTTCCAAGTACACTTAAAAAGAAAGTATATTCTTCTGTTGTTGGGTTGGTGTTCTGTAGATGTCTGTTAGGTCTCATTGGGTTATATTTTTAGTTGAGGTCCCCTGTTTCCTTGATTATCTTCTGGTTGCTCTATGCATGATGAAAATTTGGGCTTTGGAATCTCCAGCTATTATTGTTGAACTATTTCTCTCTTCAGTTCTGTCAGTTTTGCTTTCTACACTTTTAAGCCCAGTTATTAGGTGCTGGTATGTATTTTTTAAGGTAGTGTTGTTGAGCATAGAGGTCTCCCAATGTTCAAGCACCCGAATGGGGAGCAGAGCACTGGGGAAGTACCACATACCCATACACCGTCTGTCCCTAAACTAGTCGGAAGCCAGTATTCTCATACTTTATCCTTCAAAACTTGCCTTTAATTTTATACAGCATATTGCTGTACAGTAAATAAAGCAATACACTATAACTACAGACAACAATAAGAAATAATCTAACAATTGAATGAACAGTCAGACACAAAAAAATACATACTGTGTGATTCCATTAATGTGAAGGTCAAAACAATCAATGTTAAACATTAAATGTGTTAGAAATCTATGGTGTTGGAAATCAAGATAGCATTTACCTCTGAGGTGTAGGTGTAATGATGAGTACAGCTTCAAATTAGTCAAATCAGATTCAAATTAATCAGATTCAAGGCACAGAACAGAGGTATCAACTGGCAGATAGGAGAAATAGTGTTATTTGTCTACATACGAGAAATTTGTCTACGTATCTACTCTCCCTAGAATCATTTGAATATCCCCCTCACTTATTAAAAATTTTAACTAGGTTTGAAAGTCAAATCTGATTTGCACAGTTCTGAAGTTTTGCTTTCCTATGTTTTTAGATCTTTCAAAAAATAAAGTACAATATTTCTCCTTCCCATTTTTTTTTTTTTTTGTGAAGGCCTGAAGGAGAAAAAAAAATGAAAGAAGCAAACACAATCACATTTAAACTCTCCAAGTCTAAGAAGGGTCCAGGGCCTGACTGCTGTGGGGGTGTTTGAGTGGTTCCTACCCTGTACTTCACTGGGGGTTACTGACAGCAACAGCCTAGAATGGATATTCCTTGAGAATAGGCAAACCTACCATAAGATAAATGGAAAATAAACAAAAATGTCTTATTTAGAATGCATAGGCCTCTAGAGCAGCTTCAAGTTCTTTGGATTTTTTTCCTTACTTTTTCAATCCACCTGTTGCCTGTATTTCCCTCTTGTGGGAATAGCACAAAACAGAGAATGGTGGCACTCTGCTGCCTTCTACTTTCCCTGGCTCCTGTTGCATAACAAGGTCTGCCAAGAAATCCCAGAGGGGAAGGACTCCCTTGAGATCCAGAACACAGTAAGGGGTCCTATGCACAGAGGGCTGTGGCCTCTGCAGGTGGGCAGTAGCCAACATAAGTGTTTAGTCACTCTGCATCCTCAGCCTCCACAAATCTTCCTCCTTATTGTGAGATGCCTGAGAGGAAACTCTTATTTATAATCTCAAGTACCATATGGAATTTGTAATGGAAATTTAACACAGTTTCCCCATCAAGGTGTGGGATCATGTATTGATTAGTGTATCTTCACAGTGAATCTTCAGATATGACTAAATCAAGTCTCAGAGACCATCAAAAGCCCCTGAGGGTTTCAATAGATTGAGAACTACCCTTCTTTTTCCTCAAATAAAGCTTTTTCCACCCACTCCCTGATGCCCCAAATTCCAACATTAGAAATCTGTTCCTTTGGCTTGGGGATATGCTTTTGAGTGTGTAAAGTCCTCTGAAAGGGGGCACATTGTGTTTTGTATTCATATCCTCTCAGGATGAAATTGCTAATCAGCTTATTTCCTGAAAATAGGATTTGGTGTTGAGGACAAAAGAGAAACTTTTGTAGTATTCATAGACTTTCTTAGGCACTAACAAACTTGAGACCTTTGCCATGTGGAAAAGAAAGCAACAACATAGAAAGGAAAACAGAAGTCATCAATGAGAAATTTTAACCTTTTTAATATTTTTGTCAAGAACAATAGTTTGGCAAAGCTTTGATGGAATCAAAATTTTCATCATCATGCTTCAGTTTACAGTGTTTCATTTTATCTGAAATTTATTCTTGTTGAGTATGTATTTTCTTCTGCATCATCATCACCATTATCTTCTCCTTTTACCAGATATGGACACTAATGGTTTTATATTGCTAGTAAAAAGCAAAGTGATAAATCCTTTGGTTTCCAGAGCTCCTTGGTTTTCCCCAACAGTGGGTCCACCTGTAAGGACACTTCCTGGACCACATCAGTTCCTGAACCATTCCTGAAGCAGTAGGACACGTTTGTGAGCTTTGCAGAATTTTTTTCTTGTGGCTTTGTAGGCAAGAGGCTCTTACCCCAGTCCAGACATGCTGACAAATAATAAATAAAATTATTAAATTATATTGTTATTAACAAATAACAATAAATAAAATTAGCAGATACCAGAAGAATGAGTCAAGATTAGCACAGTATGATCTGTAGCCCAAAACATCTACTCTCTTGGCTCAGGACTAAGGCCATTAGGTAAGAATCCTAATTCCTTGAATCAGAAGTGACTGTGTCCTACTGCCACAAAAGTTTGTATGTTGTGCAGTTTCCACCTCTGCTTCTGATAGACACTGCTTCTGAGTAACAAGATGTTTTGACAAGTGGAAGCTATTGGTAAAAGAATAGATATATTAATTTTTTAATCCTTTTTCTTAGTATGTTGCAATAGGGTTTTGCATAAAGAAGTATTGTTCCTTAGCTCACAGTCCATTTTGTTACATCTTTTCCTGGTCAAATTCAAGGTTTGAAAGGTAGTCATAAATTAGTACAGTATTTCTACCAGTTGGGCATAGCAGCTAAGAAACATTTTGCATCATTCTACAGTAGATATTTAATCTTAAGTTTGTAAATCAGGTAAAGATGTAAAATGTAAAAATGCATGAAATGTAATACCTATTGTTTATATTCTTTACAAATATATATCAAATGTCAGAGTAGTTTATGATTTCATTTTTATAATTCATATAATGCAGTTATATTTTCTTAAAAATAAACTAAAATATCAGTGCTATTTCAACAATTTTTATTTAAATTTTTGATGTTACTAAATATAATTTGTATTTTAACTTTTAACTACAAAATTTTTGGTAATTTACAATAAAAATAACATGGAAACTATGTGAAAATAATTTTAAGTTAGTTGACTTCTTACATTTATTTTAAATTAATATTTAATGAGAATATATTCCAAGTTATATATTTTCAGTACATATAGTAGTAATTATAACATTTTCAATTATAATAATTACAGTAATAATTTCAACATATTTCAATAATAATTTTATCATTGAAAATCGGGATGTAGAAATTGTGATAGTATAAAATACAAAATGGATCTCTAAGAAGAGAAAAGCCTGGAAAAATAACAAAAGAAGTGGTCAGTGAAGAACAGGATTCAGGGTGTTACACGTGATCCCAGCACTTATGCAATCTCCTCCTTTCCTCAAGTTGAGACCTGAGCCTTCTTTTTAGCCAGTAGAGCACAACAAATGTGATGGATGTCACTTCCCATCCTTATGTAAGACCGTGATGCCCATTTTGATGGGAAACTCTTTCCTTTGCTGGTTTTGATGAAGCGAGTCATCATGTTGAATAAGCCTATCTGGCAGGGAACTGAGGGTGGCCTCCAGTTGATGACCAGCAGGAAACTAAGTCCTTCACTCATGTGGCCAAAGGAACTAAATTCTGCCAAAATCCATGAATGTCTGGAAGCAGATCTTTCCCCCAGGGAATCTTGAGATAAGACAACAATTCTGGACAACTTGGAAGATCCTGAACAAAAGATCTGGGTAAACCTGCCCAGATCCCTGATCCACAGAAACTATAAGATAATAGATCTTTCAAGTCTCTAAGTTTGTAGTGATTTATTATGCAGTAATAGAAAACCAATGCATAGTCTGCTTGAAATTTTAAAACCTTGAAACCACAAAATTTACCAACCTATTGAGCATAGCCTCCATGAAAATTCTCAAATGAGACATTACAGATTCCTTACTTAAGGAATTAAGAGTTTATTGCTGATCAAGTGAAGATAATAAAAATACTCTCATCAAATACACAACCTAAAATCAGACAAAATGTGTGTAATTTCATATTCTTTAATAAATGAAACATAATTTTTATCAAAACAATAAGAACTTAAAAGAGAATGCCTAATATAAAATTCACAACTCAGAAGCAAAAATTATAGCTTTGACCTTCCTATTAGATAAAATTACATATAGGAAATTAGCATATATAAGAAATTTTTTAAAGGGTGCTTCACTAGAATAGATAATGATCTTTGTATCATCTGAACAGTTTGGTAATATACTCTCATGATCTTACAATGCATCCTTCATATTCTCTTGACAATCTAGAATGTTTCTAGTAAAATCCAATAGTAACTAAATTAATGATTGAAATATTTTACTTTATCCAAAATATTTTCAATATATATTTTATATATATTATATATATGTAAATATATGTAAAATATATTGTTATCTCTTTCACAACTGTTACTGAACATATTTGTCCAATGAAGATATTTGTCACTGGAAACAAATTTTTCATTAAAGGAACTCAATTGTTCCAGGCAAGGGAAACAAAAGCAAAAATAAACAAGTGGAACTACATCAAACTAAAAAACTTCTACACAGCAAAGGAAACCATTAACAATAAAAAAGGCAAGCAACAGAATGAGAGAAGATGTTTGCAAATAATATAGCCATTAAGGTACTAATATTCAAAATATATAAAGAATTTATGCAACCAACACTCAAAAAACAAATAATCCAATTAAAAAATGGGCAGAGGAACTGGTAGACATTTTTCCAAAGAGGATACACAGATGGCCAATAGACACATGAAAAGATGCTCTACATCACTAATCATCAGGGAAATGCAAATCAAAACCACAATGAAGTATCACTTCACACCAGTCAGAATGGCCACTGTCCAAAAGAAAAGAAATAACAAGTGTTGGCAAGGATGTGGAAAAAAGGGAACCCTCCTCCTGCACTGCTGGTGGGAATGTAAATTGGTGCAACTGCTATGGAAAGCAATATGGAGATTTCTCAAAAAATTGAAACTAGGAATACCATTTGACCAAGTAATTCTACTTTTCACTTCTGAGAATTTACCCAAAGGAAAAATAATCCGTTATTTAAAAAGATATGCACTCCTATGTTTATTGCAGCACTATTTAAAATAGCCAAGATATGGAAGCACTGTAAGTGTCCATTGACAGATGAATGGATAAAGAAGATGTAGTACAGGGATACAATGGAATATTACTCAGTCATAAAATAAGAATGAAATTTTGCCATTTGCAACAATATGCATGGACCTAGAGGATGTTATTCTAAGTGAAATAAGTCAGACAAAGAAAGAAAAATACAATATGATTTCACTTATATGCAGAATCTGCAAAACAAACAAATAGAAATAGAACTATAGACACAGAGAACAGACTAGACTGGTGGTTACCATAGAGGAGGGAAGTGAGCAAATGGGTAGACTAGATGAAGAGGTGCAAATATCCAACTATACAATAAATTAGTCATGGGTATAAAATTACATTAGCATGCAAATATAGTCAATAATATTGCAATATCTTTTTATGTTGACAGACATCAACCACACTTGTGGTGAGCAATTGTTGAATCACTGTGTTGTACACCTGAAACCAATATAATATTGACTGTATTTCAATTTTAAAACATGGGAACAAAACAAATTGTGGAGTTTTTCCAAATGTAGTGTTATCTAAATAAATAAATAGCTTAAAATATGCTTGAATAAAAACAAATAATTGATGCTCTTCAAAAATGGCAAGTAAACAGCAAAATAGTATGTTGACAGAACGTACCTAAAAGGATGTTATGCATCCAATATTTAGCTAAGATAATATTTATCATGAAATTTACAGAACAGACATTACAGAGAACAAAACACACCCAGGTTTATAGAGATGATTTGAAGTTCGATGTAAGAATGACTAAACATACAAAATATATATAAAGTGATTTTAAAAAATCATCACTGCTTGAGAAAGAGAATCCAATATGTAATTATTAATGTAATACTAAATCCAGTGAGAAAAGACATCATATATAATAAATATTTTATTCAGTTCACTAGATTATAACAAGGAGTGAAAGTTAATATTGAACAAAGAACACTTATCATACATATTTTTGAAATAATATAAAACAAGTCAAAATTATTGAACATTCCCTGACTTTAAGAAAAGACAAACTTTGGCTTAAGCAGATTTACCCAAAGATTACATTTCTTGATACAACAGGTTTAAAAATTGTCTTTAAAATCACCCATGGACACATGATAGAAAAACTGACTAAATTTTATCAAACTAATTGCATTTAATTTAGACAAAATAAAAAATACAGCAGAAGAACTAAGTCAGTTTTCAAAATATGAGGAAATTGTAGTCTTTGGCAGGATATTATATTAATTTTTAATTTAAACTGTGCTATCAACAGTTATTTTGTACAAACTGTTGCTTAGTATTAATGATGTTGGGAAAAACCTAACAAAAAAGAAAGAAAATTAAGAGTTAAGAGTTAAATTGGTTCATTTTATTTTTTTCTCTTTTAACTATATTTTATTTTTTAGTACAGTTTCAGGTTCATAGTAAAACTGGACAGGAGGTGAAGAGTTCTCATGTACCCTGTCTGCACACATGCACAGCCACGCCATGTGAACATCCTATACTAGCCTGGTACATTTGTTACAACTGATGAAGCTACACTAACATATTGTAATCACATTAGGCTTCACTCTTGGTGGTGTACATTCTGTAAGTTTTGATAAATGTATAATGACATGTACCCATCATTATAGTATCATATAGAATAATTTCACCACCCTAAAAATTCTCTGTGTTCACCTATTCATTCCTTTCTCCTCTTAACCCATAATAGCCACAGGTATTTTTGTTATCTCCATGTTTTTGCCTTTTCTAGAATGACATGTAGTCTTGTAGACATCAAACCACCACATAGGTAGGCTGTTTGTTTTTTTTTAAGTTTCACTTCCAATCTCTGTCATTTAGTTCCTGAATTTAAACCTTTTACAATTTAGGTAATTATTGATAGATCAAGGATTAAATGTACCATTTTATTGTTTGTTTTCTCTTTGTTCTTTCTGGGTTTATTTTTATATTTACCCTCTTTCTTTTTAGATCTTTCATGTGAGTTTCTTGAACATAAAATTACATTTTATTTTATATATAGTGTCTTTGTATTGCTATTTTAGTGGTTACTTAGGCTTATGTTATATGTACATAACTTATCCAGGTCTATTCATGTCATCATTTGAACAGTTCAAGTGAAGTATAAAAACCTTAAATCCTTTTATATCCTTTTACCCTCTCCGGTTTATGATTTGTGTTAAATATTTCTTCTTTATATATTTAGAACCTATCAGATAAGCTATATTTTTCCTTGACCATCAAACATAAATTAAAAAACACAAAAATAGAAGGAAAGTCTATTTTGCTTATCCATATTTTTGTCTATCATATTCTTTATTGATATCCTTGAGGATATTCCAAGATTCCTTTGTTATTGCTTCCTTTCTGTAGATAATTACCTTTAGCCAGTCTTTCCAAGTAGGTCTATTGACAACTAATTCCCTTAGTTATCCTTAGATATTTCATCTGAGGATAGCTTAATTTCTCCCTCTTCCTGAATGTTACTCTTGTTGAATATAGGATTCTGTGTTGACAGATTTTTTCTCTTTCAACACTTGAAAAAAATGGCCACTTGCTTCTGGCCTTCATTGTCTCTGATAAGAAATCCACTGTCACTCAACTAGGTTTCAAGATTTTCTTCTTTTTTTTTCTAATTTTCAGAAGTCTGTCTACAATGTGCCTTGATGTGAAATTCTTCGGGTTTCTTTTTAGGATCCATTCAGCTTTTTGAATCTATACACTTATGACCTGCTGAATTTGGGAAATTTTCAACCTTATTTCTTTGCATACTTTTCCAACCCTACCTTCTTTCTCCTTTCCTTCTGTGACTTAGATGACCCAAATGTTAGATCTCCAGTTACAGTCCCACAAGTCCCTGAGGCTCTGTGGGTTTTTTTCCCCATCTGTTTTCACTGTTTTTCAAACTAAGTAATTTATATTGTTCTGTTTCTCAGTTTACTGATTTTTTTTCATGTGCTTCTTTCATTCTTCTGTTGAGATTGTACATTGAGGTTTTTATTTCAGATATACGGATCAGAGCTTTGGAGCCTGGCTTCTCAGAATGGAGATCCTAGTCCTAATGAGCCACCTCTGAGCTCACTATAGGGATATTGTGATTTGGAATCAGTTAGGAACCAAACAAATTCTCTGCAGCACTGCCCATGTCTATACAGAGCCTTTTCAAATTAAGTACAGATTCCTTTCTCCCCTCCACTCCTTCCCTATGGACAAGCGTGCCTGGCACTAAGACCAGTTACTGAGCCTTGAATCAACATTTGAGTCCACTGGTCCCAGCACCATTGATAAAATGGCATCTTTGAATGGAATAGAAGAAGATAAGGAAATATAGCTTCATTAGACTTGTTATATTTCCTCCTTTCTTCACATTCAAATGCAACAGTTCTCTCTTGGGAAACTTCTTCCTGCCTTAGGACCTCCTCTAGAACAAGAGAGGCCAAAATGTCTTATAAAGGGTGTCGAAGACAAGTCTAGTGTGGTTTGCTGTTACAGTGACTAATAGTAGGTATTTGGTCAAGACTTGACAGAGAAATTGGCATTCCAGAAAGAAATAACTTGCAGCTCCTGATGTGCCTAATGACTCCTGGGGAGGAACTTAGGACAAAGAGTAATACTAGCTTAGAATTAATTTCACTTTGGAATTGCACCTTTCTCCTAAGATGATCACCAGATATTTTACAAACCTGAGATTTCCCAGTGGGCAGTAATTCTTACAAAATCCCTTCTCCACAGGTCAGCAGCAAGAATTATAGAACCAAAAACAATAATCTTTCAATCAGGAGATATAGATATATATAGATACATATAGATTTGGAGAGAGAGAGATTTCATATTACATATATATGTATATATACATATATATGTATATATACATATATATCCTATTTTCAAATTTATATATATATTAAATTAAAAATAAGTAATCCAGTTTGCTCTCATTGAATTATGACATTTGCTTATAGTGCGTGTAAGTCATCTACTCAATAAATGATGCATTTAGTATCTTCCAGGTGCTGCCATTCTTTAGCTGTCTGGTCTAATATTTTCTATTTATTCGTCTGCCTCTGTGTGTTCAGAGCTTTAATGGGTCAAGTTAATGTTGTTCCAGGTCATTTGTTTACAAAACAAGTCCTGCTCATAGATGACTCATTAGTTGCCTGAGACCATTGATCTCACTATCAGTTGACAGATTCCAGTGTTACACTAAGATCTGTTCTTTGCTGCTCTTGGGTCTCCATCCCAGACATTCATTTCTCCTTTTATATCTCGCCCTCACAGGATTTGTTGTATTTCCTCCTGTTTTCACATTTGGATGCAACGACCCTCCCTTAGGTATCTTCTTTCCCTGGGACCTATTCCAGAACAGGAGGTGTCAGAACTTCTCCTTTCAAATGAAAAGCAGTAATGTGAATTTATACATTCTTTTACAACTACATTAGGAAACTTTAGAAATATTTGTGGATTTAGAGAGGGAACATGGAGAAAAGTGGGAAGGGAAGGACAATGCTTATATTATCTGGGTTCACAATGGATCAGCCCCCTGCTAGCATCCTTACTCACATTATTTTCCTCAATATTAATAGAAAATTAGGTTCAAATGAAGGAAAAGAGACTCAGAATCCTTACTTATTTTGTCCCAAGTCATGCTGTTAGTAAAACTGGTATGAGGATGCCTACTGGAATTAAATATAAATAATTAAGTTCCCAGTACCATGATAAAATGCATAATATTGGTTAAAATATTATTTCACTTCTTTGGGCCTTATTTTTCTCAGCTACAAAATCAGGAGGGAATATGACTTTATTTCTTTCTCAGCAATGCTTTAAGTATGAGATATTATACTTTATCTCAGTTCTGGCCAGTTGCCCAAAAGAATGAGCATAGCTAATGTGGCAAATAGTCTCATATCCAGGAAGTATGGCCCTGACATACTATGCAGCAAACAAAACCAAAAACTGTTTTTTTAATAACCATTTAGATCCTTATTCATCTCATGCTTATAGAATTGTTGAACCTGAAGGTGCTTAGAGCAAGAATTTGTTTGGAAATGTTTACAGCACTGTGGTATAATGGCCCCTCCTGTGGGGTTTCACCTCCAGCAGAGTGAAAGGCTTCCGCGGGGCCACCTAGACCTTGAGCTGTGAACCCTAGAGACCCCATGACTGAAGGAGACTAAATATGAAGGACTTGCTAGTTACCTGCTCTGGTGGCAGCATAAGAAGAGAAGGCTACCTTGGGAACTGATCGCATTCCCAGAATTTGCAGGAGATAAGATAGAAAACATATGAGCGAAACACTCCTTAAGTTCTCCTGAGGCCAGTCTAAGTATGTTGTCCAAAAGGAGTTACTGGAATGAACCCAGTAGAAATTTGAGGAGTAAAACTCCTGTTTAAAAAACTGCGCATGATTTTTTAGGTCCAACCCTAGGTCATTACACAGGCTTTGCCTGGCCGGACTCACAGAGGAAAGCTGGAACTCCCCATACCAGATTCAGTGTACAGCTGGTATATTAGTCATAGGACTAAGGTTCCCTGGCCAACCAGGCTTATGCATGTTTGCATTCCAAGCCCAGGTACCTAGGTTCACAGGTCCCTTTATCTGGGATCTTCCCACTGCTGACACCTACGTCAGATGCTTCTGCTGAGGTCTTGCAGCAAGTGGAGAAGATGGTGGTAGAGGAAACTTGAAGATTCCTTTCCCCATTCTTCCCCTCTAGTCAGTGGAGTTCTAGTCCTAGCTCTCCCTGTCTCCTTCCCCCTAGCCGCAGAGGGTAAGGTCTTAAATGAAACAGCATACCCTAGCCAATTAAAGAGAGTGATTGAAATAGAGTAAATCAAACCAAAAAATGTACCTTGATAAAGGTTCTTCATAATCCAATTGTGAAATTCTCAGCCCTTATAATTATATGCTATAGTGAAGAATGCTGTACTTTCCCCTTCATTCAAAGAAGGAGCTCAGTTCATGGTGACTATTCTTTAAAAATAAAGTAATAATAATGTGAAGAATAGTATTACAGTGGGCCCTGGAACAATGACAACCCCACCTCCACCCCCATGTAGTCACAAAATCCATGTATAACTTTTAACTCCCCCAAAACTTAACAACTAATAGTCTACTGTTGACCAGAAGCCTTACCAATAACATAAACAGTCAGTTAACACATTTTGTATATGTTACATGTATTATGTACTGTGTTCTTATAACAAATTGAGCTAGAGAACTGAAACATTTTTTTCAAATTGTTGCATACCTCCAAAAGATTTCCAATATATTTATTCAAAAAAGTTACATATAAGTGGATCCACTCAGTTCAAACCTGTGTTGTTCCGGGGTCAACTGTACTTAGTTTAAAAATATGAAATAATAATCATTTTATATCCCTAAGTCCTTGGTAATCACTGAAAAGATAAACCTGTTATGCCACAGGATACAGAAAAGGAAGAGAGCTAACCAATCTTTTAAGTGGAGGAGAAAATGCAGTGTATTATTAGTCTTAAAAGATATTTTTAAAATTAGTAGAAGTTAAATAGGGATGAAAAAAAAAAAGAGGGCATTCCAGGCAGGGCAACAACATTGGTAAATGCTAAGCTATGAAGGCACTAAGTGGGAGTTAGGGATCATAAGTGAATGGCTACAGCAATTCAATTGAGAGTGGAGACAGGATTATTTTGAGTTTAAGAACTTCATCCAGATACTCACTGATCAAAGAAGAGACCGAGTGAGAAAGGCATTTGAGGAATAATGTTCTGAAAACAGAGAAAAGAGCCTAGACAGGGGGTGTCTAGGAGACAGGGTGGCCCACGAGGAACTCATTACAGTAATCTAAATTTTCTAAACCTACTTTCTCATTCTATATGGAAACTGAGGCAAAAGCTTCTTGTATTTCTATATTCCAGTTACATAATTCTCCAACCAAAAGTTCTTGCCTCCTGGGCTCTACAATTATCTTTCTATATTCCATGGGTTCCTTTCCTTCCCCATGCCCCACCCCAGAGCAGCACGCACACGCACACACACACACACATGCGTGCATGAATTCATTTATTATAAGCTATTTAATGTTAAGGGATCACCTGTTTCTCAGCCATTTCTTCATTTAAAAAAATCTAATATCGGGCTTTGCACATACCATATGTCTCACAGTTGTAGACTGTCTTGTGAGGGTGAACGAGAAAGCTGAAAGTGAAAAAGTCAAGAAAGAACAAAAACCAATGGAAGTCAATGAAAATAATTGAAACGAATCTTTTGTTTTACTTAGTTGAGTCTAAAGGTCAGTTTCAGCTATACTTACGTTCCGGGTCCCTCCATGAGATGAGTGAGGCTGAGGTCCTTGACCCACAGTCCCTGCTGTCATCTTAAAGTTATAATGCCTGGAAGTCTACAGTTAGCTTTCTTCATAATTCCTACCTAGAAACCCATGGAGATGTGTGCTAGTACCAAGACAGGCTTTGAGTTTGCAGTGCTTCACTTCGTGCGCCCTCCTCTACCTCTAGGCAGCTAAATATCACAATAGGATATGGGTTTCCAAGCCAAACCTAGAATAACATTTTTAACAGAGCATATGAGACAGTATCCCCTGGGCAGATTTCCAATTATTATGGCCTATTTCCCCACTTTATTCAGCATCCAGTAAAGAACACTTCAAGAACATGGCCTATTCTGAGGAAGACACTCCTCACACACACACCACACTTGATTTGCCATTCTATCGAGTTCCAGACCCCAGGGGCACAGGAATAAGAGGAAATTTTAAGTCTCAAGAAGATTGGACTTTCGTGAGGGAAGCAGACATATAAACCAATAATGTGTCACTGAGCTCCTTCCAAATGAAGACCTAGGTGTGTCTGGAAAACTATAGGGACAGAGCTCTGGTGTGCCAACTGTTCTGAGAAAAACTCTTGCTAAAAGTTTGAAATAAAAACATGAATCAAACTCTGAAGAGAAGGACAACTTGAAATACAGAGTTGTGTGTCAGAATATAACCAATCCCACAGACACACAGGAGAAATATTTGGCAAGATGAATTAATTCATAGAATGAAAAATGTATACTGATGATTTACCATGGGCCAGGCACTCTGCTAGGACCTGGAGACACTGAGGAGAAACACTGACAAGGGTTCTTCCCAGCAATTCTGATTCTATGAGCAACAGGAAATCTTTGGCAAGTTTCAGAGATCCTAAGAAATGAGTAACTTAAAGAAGTGTTTTCTAATATATTATTTAAAAGCCTGAAATCATAAAATTTTAATTGCAGTTCTGATGACAACAGTAACCATCATGATAATAGTATGGCCTTAGCACTGAGGCCTTCATGACCTGAGCACGGTCACCATGTTAACACGACCCATAGTGTCCTCCATATTGGCCAATAGGCATTTTTGTGGAGAGTGTCCTTCACCCTTATTATTATGATCTTCAGGATGAAAGAGAAAACTCAGCAGCAGAGGTGAGAGTGGTACATCTGAGCAGGGGCACAGGGTAATTTTAGTGGCATCCAGTATAGAGCATCCATTTTTTAATGATACAGTTATAAGAAATCTCCTCACAAGGTGGCAAAGAGAAAGCAGCAGTTTCTCCTGGATTAAGTAAGAAGACTGATTCTCAGTGTGCATGGAAGTCATCCCCTGTAATGTCCCAGCATTGGGCATCCTCCTGGGAGAAACTTGAGGTCATCTGATTCTGGCAGAGTGGATAGAGCACATGGGTATGCCCAGAGAATTACCACTTCCTCTGTAGCCAAGAAAGCAGAAATTCATACTATTGTTTATAGGTTGGCTTTTTTTTTTCTTTTTTTTTTTTTTTGGTCAAGTTTTTCTTTGTGGTTCCAGATTGGCTTTCACCATGTTGGAGAGAAAGGAGAGAGTTGAAGCTAGTCCATTTCCAAGATAGGAAATGGTGCCAGCATCTGGGAGAGAATTTCTGAAGTCTCTTGATGTTTTAGAAGGGATGGAATTAGGACACTTCAGGAAGCGTGCAGATTCAGTACTCCCAGCCTTCCCTTTGGCAAACACCAGCTCCTGAGACATGGTATAGCCAGATGTTGTAAGACCACAATAACATCTTGAGTGGACAGGTGGGATGCACTTCCCTACACACCTACACTCACACACCGACACACACCGTAAGAGCAATATTTCACAAGTTAGTCTGTAGGCAGGACAGTAGCTAAGACTCCCAGAGCTGGAACAGGATATGATTAAAAGGAAGTTCTGTCTCCGGCATCCTGGGGTACAGCAGTAGCATTAAATGGAATGGTATTGCAATGAGTTCACAACATCAATCAGCAAAGGCTTTTTTCCCAAAGAGAGAGAGGAAGCAATATGAGTATCAAACTTACCAGATAATTCTCAAAAACAAGCTGTAGTACATGACGAAAACAAGCCTCAACTCGAGAATTAGAGGTCCAAAGCTCAAAGTCTGGCTTGTTCCAGTTGCTGCAGTAGATTTTCAGTGACTTCCCACAGGTACCAGGAGATGCCTGGGGACATTGTCCTCTTCTGCGTTCAGGGAGAATTTGCTTCCTTGGCCTCAGAGCAGCCAGCCACTTGTTATTATGTAAATGCAATCCCAAGCGGCAATTTGTGAACCAAACCTATAATTCTGTGTGTGATTCCGATGCGATGGCTCAATCCATCCCTAGCTTTCAATCTGTATGTTTTATTCACAAGAAAGCAGCATGATTGGATCTTCAATTCTATACTGCTCTGGGGTTTTCTATTAGCAAGGCAAATTTATTTCCTGCCATTGCCCTCAGTGACTTCCCGCTAAAATACAGACCACAAATATTTCAATCAAGTTGCCATTAATAGATCACTTTCTGGCCTTTTCCTTAAAACTGAGACTAGTATAGGATTTTTCATAACATTATTAAAATACAGTACAACAGTTTGAAAATTGCTCAATGAAAGAAGGGTGATAGATTGAATACTCTTGCAGAGTGTCTTCCCCAAATCGCTGTGTGACCTTGGTTGAAAGAAATCAGTCCAATATTTTGACAGTGGCCTGCATCCAAAATGACGAAAATAATAAAAAAGTATTTAATAAATTACTTTATACATTTCAATTACAAAATCAGCTTAGTCTGTAGCTGTCATAAATTTTCTGGCTTCCAAAAAACACCTGTAAACTGGAGACAATGAGGCACCGACCTGGTAGACAAGGGATCATGGTTCAAATCCTGGTTCTGCCCTTTATCAGCTGGGAAACCTTTGGTACATTGTTCAGTCCCTCTGGGTTTCTCCTACAAAATAGAATTGAATTAGATAGAATTCCTTCAGAGGGAGCAACCACTGTTTGATTCTACCAATCAGTAGAATCAGTGAATACTGAGAAGCTGAAGGATCTATAATGTTCTTCCCATTCTGATATTTTATGAGGATTTACATCTGTCATCCTAGTCAAATCAACCTGGGTTTTTGCAGTTTAGGATGAAGTTGTTTAAATTATAAAGGCATCCCTATTAATTATACCTAACAGCTATTCTGTTTTATTTAGGGAAAACTACTCGATAGATCTCTGCCGTGTAAGTCACCATTATTAGGACTAATACTAATGTACACTATGGAGCACAGTGATTACCTCTGAGATGGGCTGAAATGGCCAGAGTGCTCTCAGAGACAGACAAATCCAATGGAAGACATTCTCTGTGTATAGCTAAGTCCGAGGGATCTAAAACTATGCACACTCCTCTTGGAAGATGCCTCCCACAGTAACATTCTTCATATACTTGAGGTGGCAAACTTGGAGGCCTGATGAGAAGATGGGTCTTTTCTCAGCCCCCAACCCACATCTCTCTGGAACTCAGCAAGCCTTAAACTGGTCTCCTTTTAAAAGCCTACAAATGAGCAGTTCTTAGATTCTTGATAGGTGTGAATGTGTCAGTATGAAAAACATCAGTGTGATTATGAGATTAAATAAGATGAGGAAGCGGAATATCTTTGAAGAAGAAATAGTAATACCATGAGATGATGACAGTGCAAAGAACTGTAGACCTCCTCGCCTCCTGACATTTATCCTCACGGAGGAATGATTGCCCTTTAACTGAGGTGGGGTAACACACAAACTAATGTATTATTGGGTGTAAATAAAAAAATACAATAAAAAGTTTGCAACCAACTTAAATGCCATCACTTGGGGAATAGTTAAAAAAAAAACAGTTCAGCCATTCAATGAAGTATTATGTTGACATAAAGAATGAATTAGATCAATATAAAAAATTAAATTTTAATAAAGTATGTATAAGAGTAACCGATGTATTAGGTATGCCTGTGCTGATAAAGAAACATGATCAAAATTTATTGTTAAATATAAAGAGAAAAGTGGTTGTAGAGGAGTATATATGAAATAATCCAATTTGTCAACTAGACTATTTCTAGAAAAAAAAATACAAGGCATTTTAAGAAGGTATGTTGACCACACAGAGTTATGATAAACAGTATTAGTATTTTTCACCTAATGTACTTCTGAGCAGTGGATGCTTTACCATAAGCACAAGTTACTTTTCTAATTAAAATAAAGTTATTTAAAACTCAACATGGATCATTTGTTGTGGCCAGGAAATGCTTAACTGATTTAATGATCTCAGTAGCAGTTTTATTGGGAATGTATTTCAGGTATGTTGAAACTTAAACAGAACAGTTCTAGAAACATGTGTAATCATCTAGCTTTAAGAAATCTGATATTTTTCTTCATCCAGAAGGCTCAATACTAATACAGGTGCACTTCTGAGTACCCCTCCCTTATCCCATTACCACAGCCTTCCAATGTAACTGATTTAAATTTAATGTTCAAAATATACTAGTAATGCATGTGCCTAAAATGACATATTGTTTTACTACCTAAATATGTTTTAGTATTGCTTTACTTTTTCTAACACTATATAAAAGGTTTGATATAGTTCCTATTATTCTTCAACTCACATTGCTCATGTAGTGAAGCTGTAATGCTCCACACTGCCAACTTCCCCATCAGGACTGAAGGGCTCTGAGCCTAGCTGCTGGGAATGTGGGATCTGATAACCCTTGACTGTCTTACTCTCTGGAAATTACCCTCTTCTAGTAAGAGCTGCCTTCCCCAAGGTCCCGCACTGTCCCATGGCACCCTGTTCAGTAGGGTCTATAAAGACCCACTTCTTTCAACCCAACTCAAATTTTGAAAGGCCATCCCAGCTCCAGATCTCCTTGGGGAGGGTTAGATGAAGTCTGGAAAACAATGTGTAATCTGTAAGGAAATATCAGACTTTCCCAAGCTGATGAACAATCTACAAGATAACTGGCCTATATTCTTCAGAAATATTGATATCATAAAATTTATCTATAACCATAAAGATATATATATAATGAATAATGCCTTATTCATTATGTTTTTTAGGTCTTCTGTAACCTTATAGTCTCTTGTCCACATGATCTGTGTTGTACTAAAGACAGTAGATTAGTTTCTCTTAAATAATGTGTTTTGATCCACATCTTTTCACATGGCTTATAATTTTTGCTTTATAACGGGGTCACTATATGATTCGGTGCATATATCTATAATGTTGCAAATTGTGGCTTTTAACACTGAAATGTGTCTTGTGTATGAACAGCTTCCTTTACCTAAGTCTGTCTCTGGACCCAGAGCCCACAGGCCTAGTTTCTGTTCTCCATACTGCCAACCAATTCACATTTCCTTTAGATTTCTGGTACAGAAAAATATGCATTTTAATGTTAAGCTACATATGTTTTACTAAATTTATATTATAGTATATATATTATAGTGTTCCTTGGTATATATCTAGACAAAATAGAGATATATTCAAAGTATGATATTCCATAGCTATTTTTATAGGAATTTATCATTTAATCAACTCCTTTATCTTTCATTTTGGACTCAATACACATGTAAAATCTCTGGGTCATAGACCATATACTATAATTCTACTTCATTTTCAACTCATCAACAAAAGTTTTTTCCAACGACTCTACCTACCCTTTCAACATTTTTAACTCTTTCTTTTACTCTTACAACTTCTGTAGCATGTAGCATTATATGTTCCATTATTGATGTGATGTTGTTTTATGCCATTGGTATAATATTTCATGTAAATTAATCTTATCTCCCCAAGGGGTACCTGAGCTTTTCAACAACAGAGTCTTCTTGGAGGCACCTTTCCTAGTAAGCAAACGTACAGAGTCTCCTAAGCGTAACAACTGAGTTGAATGCGTACTACATACAGGAATGAAAACAATGTGGATGCACAGTGGGGAGAATGAACGGGGAAAAGTTACAGATGATTTTAGAGCTGTGCCTTGAATTTGCAAGAATTTATTCATTCATTAGGCAGATAAGTAGGCAAAGACATTTCAATGAATAAAAAGCTTGTTCAAATGTACAAAGATATGGGAATATATGCTTATTCAGAAATTGGTGATTAAGTTCAGTATGACCGGAGCACAGTGTGTCAGAAGATACATTTCAGCAGTAGAGTAGTGCTTTGTATGCCCTGGTAAGGGTTTGGAGTGGTGTGCTACCAGTGCTAGGGATAATCATTAGGGGTATTTAAAAGGGAACGTGATATGACCATAGCTGGCTTGGGAAAAATACCCACATCAACAGTTAAGGAAGTATATTTCAGGACATCTCTCAAAGGAAAGGTCATTGTTATGAAAGCTACCCAGTGTGGCTAAGGAACACACGCTGAGCAATGAACTAAAAAGCTGTGATGGTAGAAAGGGGTAAGAGGTCAGATTTCATAGCTGTTTTACAGGTAGAATCTAATCTAACCTTGATATCTAATTAGCTACCACAGACAATGCAGAGACAGAGGATGATGTCAATATTTCCAGCCATAAAGACTTTCTAAGTGGCCTAATTGCACAGGAGGCAGATAAGGTTTAAGGCACATGGAGCAGATTTAAGATTTACATTTGTGGTGACATGAGGAAAAAGAAATTCTCTCTCTCCCCCTCTTTGGGCTACTCCTTCCTTGTCTTTGCTTCAGTCTTGATGTGAAGGAATGTTGTGAAGGAAAACAGTTAAAGGAAGGCCAGTGCATCATCAGCTATGGTTTATAGGTTTATTCCATCTGGGATAAATGGAGTTTGGATAAACACAGTTGCCTTAAGGTTGAACAGAGGCAGATTAAAATTCAAAAAGAGTCTTCTCTTTCACCATCACTGTCATGGTTTTTCGACAAAGGCAGTTAATACTCAAAGCTATAAAGTCTAAGTAAATGAAATAACTCAGTAATACCAGAGTCCCAGAGGGATAGTGCTAGGGGACAAAACTAGGTAATTAAGAGTACAGGAAAGTAAATGGTCAGTACCCAGAAGCAGGTTTCATGCAGAGCTTATATCCCAGTTTGAAGATTCTGGAAGGAAATATGGTTAAGATACTCGTAAGCCATTAAATTACATTGTCATTGGAAGCCTGGTGCCCTGGGTAATCCCAGAACATATGGCAGAAAAATGTCTTGTCAAGAATTTCATTGCCAACATCAATCCGCAGCTTTGAGAGTCACAGCTGCCGTGCTGGATGGGAGCCGAGGATCTCTCAAGGCTGCCTGTTCTTGTACGAGATTGATGGGAAGGTTGGGGGTTGGTCCCATTATTTATTTTCATCTTGCTGTCTAAGAGCCTGGGTCACAAGCCACAGCCTAGTGCCATTTCCCCAGATCTTCTGCTCCATCTTCCTAGTAGAAATGACAGAAAGACACTGAATCCTAGTGTCAGGCATCCATAAGTGGTATGAGGAATGTGGCTTATCCAGGGAAGACAAGTTTCCTGGCTCAGGTCTCATTTATAATGACACAGTTACAAAGAATCCAGGTAATGAATGTGTTGAGTGTGGGGGTTTTGATTTGTTTCAGAAACAGTATGTTGAATATGATAACCCTTTTCTGGAAAGTTCCTGAGAGACTAGAAGCCAAGTGAAACTTTTAAGGGACCTCAGCAAAAGGTCCAATAAACAGTGACCAAAAAACAAAACATGCCTAACACCAAAAGACACTCCTTCTTATAAATTTTCTACATTTGACCACCAGGGTTGCCTAAAATTCCAGCTACCATACTCACGCTGGTTTGAAATTAAGAAATTGCCTTAGCAGTTTCTGAAGATGAAAAGTGTTATCCTTTTCAAGGGTGTTGTCTTATGCCTAGTTCTTTGTTTTTTGTTTTGTTTTGTTTTGCTCTGTGTATATTCTCATAAGGAAAGGTTTTATTGACCTTGCCCACATTTTGACTATAAATTCCTAAGCACTGACCACAAAGGATAGAATATTAGCGATAAAATGTCAAGCAGTTTGGGTATTTAAAATAATCAGTTTAGCATAATAACAAAATAACACTGAAAGAATGACATGTGGATCTCTGCATTTTATTAGGGGAATCAGGATAGAGAAGGCAGGTTGGAGAGGCAGAGGGCCAGAGCTCTCTTCTGAAAATACACAGTAATTGGAATGGAGCCAGAGGCCGACTAGATATACTATGAAAACACAGAAGAAGGGTGCAAAGGTTGTCTTCATCCTCCTATAATGCCTAGCAGATAGTGAGTGTCCACAAAGAGTCAAATTTAACATCCAAAAATTGATTATTGCCTTCCAAATAAGATCTGGCCTATATAATACATACTAAGAACTAACACCAGAACCTCCCATCTACTTTTGAAAATGCAAGTTTCCCTCTGTATTTATTTGTATTGTACAATTTTCTGTATTATTTTCTACCATTCTGCCTTTTTCATTAAATTTGAATTTTAGACAGTGATGAAACTATATATATGTTTATCACTTGTTTTCTTTCCTGAATTCAGGGACTTACATTTGTATCAAAGGAGGACTATAACTTGGTGAGGATCAGGCAGAGAACTCTAACCTTAATACTGTAAGACATTTCACAGTGGTAGGTAGAATCTTTCCAGATTAGTTCTTTGTGTGTTAAGCTAGCTGGTTTATCATTTTATTCTCATATTTTATTGTTTCAAAGAACACAAACAGAAATTTAAGTACAATGAATGTGTGCTTGCTAGTTTGAGTGAATAATTAGAAGTATTTGAAACTGGCTGAGCAAAAATAAGAAAATAGATAAAGCTCACCCTATCCTAATGCATACCACTGGCATGAAATAAGGGAGCAATGTTTTTGAAATGAAAAACAATTGATCTTCCTCACATATTCTCTGAGTCATTAATGCTACATCTCATTTGGAAAAAATAAATAAATGGGATGCAGATACATGAGAAATTCAATCACACGTGCTTTAACTTGGAAAGAGTATGGAAAAGAACTTGAGAGGGGCATATAAACAAAGAAAACTTGAAATTGCTCACCCAGGTATATTTTTTTCCCCTGAGTTTTTGTAGAATTCAAAGTATCTGATTTGTGAGGTTACTCAATGTCAAAGAATTGGAAAAGCTACAATTTAAAAATGAGATATCAGTCAAGCCAAATATTTGATACCTGCAGCATGATAAAGAAGTGAATTCTGCTTTACGGAGATTCATTTATCTGTCTATTGCTTGGTTCCATTTGTTTTTCTCTCCTTTATTTCATGAGAAGAAATGATTCAGCCCCTTACAGGAAATATGCAGATAAGACAGAATTTATTTTTAGGTTACTTGTGACCTGGAGCATAACTTTCAGGAGTCACTGAAGTTGGTTCAAATGTACCACGGAGGATTACATGAAGGAAATACAGAACAGCTCTGGAGTAAGGATGATAAGGGTGAGGATGGCAGGCACACTGGTTTGGGGCTAGCAAAATGCCTAACCTGCATTAGGTGTGCAAGAAATCTGGTTTGTATAAATGAATGGCTACATCAATTTTTAAAAAATGAGTGAAAGATTTAATTATGGGAATGCTGCAGATGGTTTGCATTCCAACTTTTCAGTGTTTCTGACAAATTAAACAATGATTTTGACCTCTACATATTATAGATATTATAAAACTATAAGTAAAAGATGGCATTCCTGTAATCCCTGTCCAGAAAAGCCTAAATTAAGATCTGATATGATATAGACTTGAGTTTTCTCATTAGTGCCGATGACCATGTCTAGGATTTATTTTTCTGATTTATGAAATGAAGATTCACAACCCAAGCCCTCAGTTACCATAAATCACATTCACCAAAGAGTACCCATATCTATTACATTTTTGTGACAAATGGATTTTTATTTTGTTCCTTAAATTCATAGCTTAATGGAAGATGCCTATGCTGAGATAGATTGTGACCTTGGGGAGCATTTTCCAAGACTTCAATCTTAAACTATCTTAGAAGAATAAGAATTCAGAAAAAAAAAAAAAAAAAGAAAATTTCAGACCAAACTCAAAGTACCTTTGAACATGGAGTCAAAACCGTCCTTCAAAAGGTCACAATTTTAATAGCTGCTTGGCTGTTTTCTTTCCCTTTGTTTTCACTGGGTATTTATTGTAGTTTAAAATTTTTCCAAGGAAGAGCATCTAACTTGTCTGTGCCTATATTTTTAATGAAATAATGACACTTGCGATGCCACTCTGGAGAGTTTGGGATGTTCATATCTCCATGAGGGAACGCTGGAATGGCATGATGCTGGAGTGGTTGGCAAAATTTACTTTTGTTTCATTCCTGTGTTCAGTTAAAATATACCTTTTTTACATCTATTTATCGATTTAATCTGCCCCATAAGGCTCTTACCCTCCACTGAGAAGGGACAGGAGGGAGAACTAGATCTTGTTTCTTTTAAACTCAAGTGAATGTTTGTGGTGAGTGTTCAGTGTTCTGTGTTCTGGACTCTCCCGTGCTCTTACTTCAGGTGGCATCTCACAGTCCAGTCTGAAAAAGTCCAAGGAAAGAACTGTGCTTGGTCATCCTTGCTACACATACCCTCTTTACTCCGGTCGAGTGTGGGGTAGACTTACCTACGTATAAGGAAGGACCCACTAGAATCTCGTGAATTATATAGGAGAAGAAGCATTTCCAAGAAGACAAGAAAAAAACGTGGTTGTAATTTGAGTATTTCAAAACAATATGTACACCCAGTGGGTGGAATGTGGAAAGAGGATTTGACATGGAAATCAGGAGAAAGCAGGCAGAGACATGGTGTTACATTTATAGGTCTTGCACACTAGGAAGATTAAGTAGGATGAATGGAATTTATTTGTGCTTTAATGCAAATTAGTTAATTTTCTTTAGCTATTTTTTTTAACCTTAGAACCAGTAGCCAGTTTTATCAATCTGTTCTCACAAAAACTGGTTTCCAGATACAGTCATCCTAATTGACTGTGTGCTAGTTTCACAATGTCTTCCTTAAGATGTGATGATAAGAAGAGAATGGAAATCCCATTTTTGCTGGTATGTAAGTGTTGCCCATTCTCTTTGACTTAGAAATTATATTGCTTAGAATTTACCCTATTTTGCAAAGTTCTTAATGGGATTGATTAAATTAATTTTGTTTTTTCCTTTAGTGATAGACAACCCTTAAAAACAATGAGGTATCCACATTTTATAATGACATAGAAAATACCTAAAATGTATTTTAAGGGTTAAAAATTTCACAAGCTAGTGAATCAACATAGTATGTTTCGCTTATTTTTTAAAATATCCACATCTGTGTGTATTTATTTACTTATATATGACTTTTTTCTTAAAATCAAGTGAAGAAACTATTAACAGCAGCTTTTTAGTTTGACATAGTCCCACTTGTTCATTTTTGCTTTTGTTTCCCTTGCCTGGGGGAAACCTTTCCAAAAAAAAATTGCTTATACTTATGTTCAAGAGATTTTGCCTGTATTTTCTTCTAAGAGTTTTATGGCTTCATGTCTTATAGTTTGGGCTTTAATCCATGTTGAGTTTACTTTTGTGTACGGAGTTAGACAGTGATCCAGTTTCATTGCCTTGCATGTAGCTGTCCAGTTTCCCCAACGTCAGTTATGGAAGAGACTGTCTTTCCCCCACTGTATATTCATCAACAAAACAAATAGGCAACCTACAGTGTGGCAGAATATATTCATAAATGGTTTATCTAATAAGGGGTTAACATTCAAAATATATAAAGTGTTCATATAAGTAAAGATTAATAACCCAGTTAAAAAATGGGCAGAGGACCTGAATATTTTTCCAAAGAAGAAATACAGATGACCAACAGGCACATGAAAAATGCTCCACATCTCTAAGCATCAGGGAAACATAAATCAAAACCACAATGAGATACCATCTCATACCAGTTAGAATGGCCGTTATCCAAAAGTCAAGAACTAACAAGTGTTGGTAAGGATGTGGAGAAAAGAGAACCCTCCTACACTGTTGGTGGGATTGTAAATTGGTGTAGCCACTATGGAAAGCAGTATGGATGTTCCTAAAAAGACTAAACATAGAAATACCATCCAACCATTAATTTCACATCTAGGAATTTACTTAAAGAAAACAAAATATCTGATTTGAAAAGACATATGCACCCCTATGCTTATTTCTGCATAATTTATAATAGCCAAAATATGGAAGCAACCTAAGTGTCCATAAACAGATAAATAGATAAAGAAGATGAGGTACATATACACAGTGGAATATTACTCAGCCATAAAAAGAAAGAAATCCTGCCATTTGCTATCTTTCCCTTTTAGGCAACTTTAAGGCTAATGGCTGAAGCTCAGATTGACCCAAATGTAAGGTTGGTTTAGCATCAAGGCCTGACTCAGCACTTGCTTTTATTTTCATTTTGGCTATCACGGAAACAGTAAGCAGGAAATGGGATATTTAGCCTGCTTCCTATTAGTTTGCAGATTGGAGATTCCAACAACCTCCCACCTTAGGTTCAATTAATTTGTTAGAGCAACTCACAGAACTCAGGAAAGCACACATGTTTACCAGTTTAATAAAAGTTACTGTAAAGGATACAAGTTAACAGCCAAATGAAGAGAGACACAGGAAAGGTCCCAAATAGGGGAGCTTCTATCCTCATGGAGCTTGGGGTCTGGCTCTGCAGCATGTGGAAATGTTCTGGTTCCCCAAGTATGGAAGGTCTCTCCAACAGAGAAGCAGGCTACAAGAAAAGGAGATATGCTCTTCTCATGGGGTTTTGTGAGGGATTCATTGCACAGTCATGATTGACTAAATCATTGGCCATTGGCTGATGCAACCTCCAGCGCCCTCCAACCCTTGCTGTTTCCAGCATATAATGTCATGCCAGGTATATCAAGGTTTTTTGCACTCATTTGTTTACTCTGTCCTTGCAAGTCTATGAGTTCCTTCACAGAACCCATGCCTTAACTGTTCCCGTTATATGCAGAGCTTAGTAGAGTGCCTGATATGTGTCAAGAACCTAATAAATGTGTTGAATCAAAACCTCATAATAGATACAAGACTGAATTCATAAAACTATTATTTATACATGCCTCCATTTAAGTCATTTGCATACAATGGAATTTATCTTATTATTCTATAAGGGGACATAATAATGCAGACCAATGCACAGCCTGCTGATGATCTGACTTCATTTAATAGTATATTTTAAACATCTGTAGGGATGAAGGGACTGTTTCTTGGGAACCAAGATTTTTTTCTCAAACAGAAGGAGTAAATACAAGGTTTGACTTTACATTATCGGTATAAAGACTGATATGCAGATATTATGCGTTAACAGTTAGTTAAGGATAGATTAACACAAAACAGACACCTGTGTAGAAGATATAGTTATAAAATCACAATCTGTCCATGGCATATAAGTCAGTGGATGGCCATCTCATCTTAACCTAAGATAGCTGAAGGAGTACCTTTGGGCAGGACCAAATGATTCCTCATAAGAGAGCAGTTTGACACACACAAATGATGATCACTTTTCCAAAATCCTGTGCCATTTAAACTGAAATGCTTTTCATCTGGGAAATTTTCAAGGCGGGCATCACTGATCACCCATAAAACAATTTTTTAAAATCTATATAAACATCATGGGAGGCAGAAAGCAGAGTAGTCAGGAGCACAGAACTCAATTGCTATACCAAATACATCAATTTCCAGTTTAATTACCTAGAACAAATGGTCTAATTTTATGTATCCACGTCTTTCTGTCTTTGAAGTAATTATAACATTTATATAGCTCTTTGAGCCAGGCAGTAATTTAAGTCTTTTATGTATATTAAAAATTTAATCCACACATCAATCCTATGAGGTCCCATTTTACAAATGAGAAAACTGAAACACATGGAAGTTAGTGCCTTGGCCATGTATGCAAGGTAATGATAAAGTCAAGACTCAACCCAGGTGTTATTCCTCCAAAGTGTTTTCTATAACTCATTGCACTCTCTGTCTCTAAGAAATAGTGATCACATAACAATATCCATCTTTTAGGTTGCTCTGAGGATTAAATAAAATAATGTGGGCATAATAAGGGCAGTACTAGTGTCTCAGAAAATAAAAACTCTTATGGTTATTTAATTGTAATAAATGTAACTTTCCAAGGGACTCTCCAAGTTATATTGATTTTAAACTGTAGGGATCAATCACTAAATGATTTTATTTGTACCTTAGACAAGCATGTCAAGCATTTTTTCTTTAAAGAGTCAGAGAGTAAATATTTAAAGCTTTGCCAGCCAGCCATGTCATCTGTTTTTTGACTACTCAATTCTGCCATTATATAAAACATTATGTAAATAATGTATTGATAGGCCAATAACACATAAAAGTTTATTGTGTTTGCCAATAACAACACAAAAATGTTGAGCAGTCACAAAACTGTATTGAGCTAACAACTCCGGATTATAACTCGAATCTACAGGACATATGAAGAGAAATGATAACTGAGATGGTTATTCCAACAGAAGCTATAAAAGCTAGAGATGTATGCTTGTTCATCTTTCTTCTATTAACTTTTTTAAAAAACATAAAAGTATATAAAGTAATAATTATAACACTGTTATTAAGTTAGTAACATTTCTACATATAATATATGTAACAATAATAACACAAGAAGGTGTAGAGATTTACAGGAGTAGCATAATTATATCTCACTAAAATTTAGTTAGCATTAGTCTGAAGCTGATTTTGATAAGATACATATGGAAAACCCTACAGCAGCAACTAAGGAAATAACAAGAACTAAAGTAGAAAAAAATCATTTAAAATCTAAGATGCTACATTATAAAATATTCATTAAATGCAAAAGAATTGGTAAAGAAGTAATAAGGGAACAAAAAAATCACATGAGATACATAGGAGACAAAAAGTGAAATGGCAGACCAAAAGCCAACTATATCAAAATGACATTAGGTATAATGGGTTAAACAATCCAACCAAAATTCTTAGAGTGTCAGACTGGATTTAAAAATATGATCAAGCTATATGCTGTCTACAAAGGACAAAATAGATTCAAAGCTACAAATACATTTAAAGTAAAAAAATAGTAAAAGTTATCATACAAATAAGAACCACAGAACCCTGGAATATCTAAACTGATATTGGGCAAAACAGACTTTAAACAAAAACTGTTACTAGAGATTAAAAGGAGTATTTTACGATGAAAGAGTCAACCCATCAGGAAGATATAACTATAAATATATATGCACTTAGTTATAGAGGAACCAAATACAAGAAGCAAAAACTGAGTGAAATGAAAAACAAATCGTCCAACAATAGTAACTGGAGACTTTGATACCCTACTTATAAACCTGGGAAAAAATTTAAATATATGCAAATTTAACAAATCACTCTTATGAAACCCATGGATCAAAGAAGACATCAAATGGGTAATCATAAAATACTTCTGATATGAATGAAAATTAAGGGACAACAGACTAAAACTTAGGAGATTCAGGCAAAACAATGCTAAAAAAGGACACAGAAGGAAGGAAACACATCAGAGCAGAAATTAATAAAATAGAGGATAGAAAAACAATTAAAAATTATTAATGAAATCAAAAGCTGGTTCTTTAAAAAGATCATCAAAATTTAAATCTTTACCTGGATTGTCTAAGGGAAAAAAAAAGATCCATACTACTAAAATAACAAATAGAAGAGGGGACACTACTGATCTTACAGAAATAAATTAGTATTCACAAAAAAAACTCAATTCCAGATAACTTCACTAATGAATGCCACCAAACATTTAATGAAAAATAGAAATTCTTCACATATTCTTCCAAAAGCTAGAAGAGCAGGTTATACTTCTCAATTCATTCTAAGATAAGTATCCTCCTGAAACCAAAACAAGACAAAGCTATCAAAATAAAGCTATAAACCAATAGGTGTTATGAATGTGGATGCAAAGTTTTTGGACAAAATATCAGCAAACTTAATCTGATAGATCTGATAGTTCAATGAAAGAATTATATACCATGACCAAGTGGGATTTATCTCAGCAATGCAAAACTAGTTTAATATCTGAAATCAATTAATGTAATAAATCATATCTAAAATAAAAAAACAAATGCACATGATCATTTTGAAGGCACAGAAAAAGCATTGATAATATACAGCATGCTTTCATGTAAAAAAAAAAGACTAGGAATAGAAGGGAACTTCCCCAACTTGATAAAGAGCATCAGTGAAAAATACCCAGCCAACAGTATACTTAATAGTGAACAAACAGATGCTTTCCTCCTAATTCAGGAACAAGGCAAGTATGTCAGGTATCACCATATCTATTCAGCATTGTACTGGAAATTTTAGTCAGGTCAATTAGGAAAGAAAATATATAAAATGTATCCAGATTGGAAGGGAAGAAACAAAATTAACTCTATTCACAGGTAATGTGATCTTGAATGTAGGAAATCCTTAGAAATATAATAAAAACTATCAAATAAATGAGTTTAGCAAGTTGTAGGATTGAAGATCAATATACAAAAATCAACTGTATTTGCATGAAATTAAGAAAATTTCATTTACAATTCATCAAAAATAAAGCATTTTAGGAATTAATTTAGCTAAAGCAGCATAAGACTTGTACAATGAAAAATGCAAAATACCAATGAAAGCTATTAAATATCTCAATAAACAGAAAAGCAAAGTATTCATGGATTCTAAGATATAATATTGTTAAGATGGCAAAACTTCCTAAATCAATCTACAATTTCAATTCAATCTCCCCAGATGGCTTGTTTGTAAAAATGTGTAGAAATGGCTGATTCTACATTCATGTGGAATGTTAAGGGACCCAGAATAACTAAAGCAATGTTCGAAAAGAACAAAGTAGGATGTTGCACATCTTCCAGTTTCAAAGCTTACTTCCAAAATAAGTAACCAAGACAGCATGATACAGACATAAAGGTAGGCACACAGATCAATGCAATGGAACTAAGAGTCCAGAAATAAAACCACTATGGTCAACCGATTTTTGAAAAGTGTGTCAGGATCATTCCATGGGAAAAGAAAAGTCTTTTCAACAAATGGTGCTGGGACAATTGGATTAGCCGCATGAAAAATAATGAAGTTGATCCTTTACCTCACATTACATACACAAATGAACTGAAAATGGATCAGAGACCCAAATGTAAAAGCTAGAACTATACTTGGAAGAATAGAAAATGTACAGGTAAAACTTCATGACCTTGCACACAGCTCCCCGTAACTCAGCAGCAGCAGTATGGTGTTGAGTCCACCTCCTGCATTCATTTCTTTCTAACCACAGATTTTCAGCTTTTGTGAACTCATGTGATCAGTTTGGGATCACTAGGAAAATTCCAGATAATTTCCCCACTTCAAGGTCCATAATCTTAATCACGTCTACAAAATCCCTTCTGCCATAAAACATATTCCACTTGTTTTGCCATAATAACATATTCCAGGGCATAAGGGCATGGACTTCTTTGGAGAGTGCATCATTCTGCCTACCACATTTGAATATTTTTATTAGAAAATGTTAACTAGTAACTTTAGACCTTGAGAAATGAAAAGGATTATTAAACAAAACTCAAAATTGATCACTCTAAAACAAGAGATTGATATATTTGACTATATTAAAATTAAGAACTTGATTCATCAAAAGCACCACAAAGAAGGGAAAACAAAGTTACAATGTGGGGATTTATGCGATTCATAAAACGTATTAAATTCAATTACATTTTTTTAAAGAAAACTCTTGAAAAACACTAAGAAAAGCACAAACAGCCCAATGCAAAAATTGACAAAAAAACACAGACAATGATCTCATGGAACAGCAAATACCTAAGACTAAGACATGTATGCAGAAATATTTCATATATCACTTATCTGGTAAGTTTTAAATAAGACCATATATAGTATGCTACAATTTTACACTCATTTAATTGGCAAATACTTTAAAGTATGACAATAAGCATTGGCAAGGATTTGAATGACCAGAATCTCCTATACATTGTTAGCAGAGGGTAAATTGTAGCAAGAATTTTAGAAAACAGGTTGACATTACCTCCTAAAGCTGAATGGTCATATACCCTATAATTCACTGATTCTGCTCCTACTCTTGTTCATATTCACCAAAAAATTGTATACAAAAATGTTCACAGAAGGTCTGTTCACAGAAAAAAAATGGAAACAATCCCAATGTCTATCATACACAGAGCAGATGAACCAACTGTATATAATATATATAGCTGCCATAATGTAAATAAAGAGGAAAAGAATTATGAGCACAAGATTTAGGATTATGATTCCTCAGATGGGGAGGGATGTATAATTAGATGTAGTTTATTGTCCAAATCCTAGGTTACTTATAGAATGTGTTTCTGAGTTGTATTTTTTAAATACATTACATTAAATTATGAAAAATAACTAAATGCAAAAGGGTTATTAAAGGACCAGTGATGAGATTGTAAGTACAATTAGTCCAGTTCTGTGCATTTGAGGTCCACCTGAAGTTCACTCCTACTTGCCTATTTAAAAAAATTTGAAACATACTTATTTCTTTGTTGTCATTTGTTGTCTATTTATGAATGTCATAAATAGACATTCATTTGTGTCAAGCCATGCAGTAGACTTGTTTTCATAGGTCTAGTGTTATGGATGGCTATCTAAATAACCAATGTCAAGAAAACTTTCAGCATCGAAGAATTTTCTTTCCAAATAGTTTAATGCTTACTATTGATATCTAATAGTATCTAGAATACATAAGCTTTATGGAGCTAAAATACATTCCCGGTGTCAATTTTTAGTCAATAATTTATTAGTCAAATATTTATTTTAATATAGTCAAGAAAGTACAGTACATAGCCATCTTTTAGAAGTCAGCATATTTGATAACAACAAATAGTGAAGAGTCAAGCCAAAGATATGTATGTATTTGTCATCTGGGCAAGACCTTGTTAGGCAACAATTATACAGGGAAATTTCTGAATGGTGTAGCCCAAGTGATCTCACACACCTGGCCCTGCCTCCCATCTCTCGCACCTAGAGAAATATATTTTTTCCAAGAAAGAATTTTTTAAACTTGTCTCTAAGAAGTTTACATGAGTGAAAGTTGAACAGAAATATGAACTCGAGTGTGCGCATGTGTGTATATAGACTCATATTTGTGTACTTCTTATTTTCAGCATGTTTCAGTAGTCCAGATATGTTTTAAAGAAATATAAAACAAAATGAGAGAACAAGAGGAAGAGGATGCAATAAAGGGTGCCCAAATTTTGCTTCCCACCTCATTGCTTCCCACGGTTAAGTTATAAACTGCCTTTCCTATGTGACGGTGTATGTGGCTGCTTAATTGCCTGTAATTCAAATAACAAAGCTCTTCACCCCTGGGAACTCCTGCCAAGGCAGATTAATTTTTCTCAAAGAGAGATACTGCTTTGAATCAGTCTTTGTGTGCTTCTAACAAAGAAGTGGGAAGGGGAACCAAAGGCAGACAATAGCAGGCTTTTTAAAGAGCAGTCACATGGTGGAACTTAGAGTTTCAAATGACTGAAAATAGATTTGGTTTTGCCCATTAGTCCAAAAAATTATGTTAGAATTAACTGAGAAGCCCAGAACTGGCAAAGAGAAAATTTGGTAGTTAAAAATGAAGTACAAGAAACTTTCTATGAGGAGGAGGGACACTTTTTCCCAGCTTCAAGAGTAATAACAGCTACTCTCTCAGGTTAAATGTCCATCAAATGAAGCAGGAAGGTTCTAAATTGAAGAGCTGGTAAATTATATAATTACTTTCTTCTGGCTCTCCAGGGAAGAACCTTAGTTTACCAAGTGTCTCTGGAGGTACTAAATACCTGTACCAAAAGAGCTTGACATAGCTTGTGAGTGGGGTTTTGCTAGAATTCAGAGTTGGGGATCTCCATCATTAGCATAAAAAGCCACAGCTGTAAGACCTTAAGACAGACTCCACGGGCTACTGTGTAAGGTTGCTAAAGGCTGTCATGTTGGCAGGTGTGCCTCCTTAGCTCTCTCTGATGGAGATGGTTGGGCAAAACATGAGACCTGTAGGAAGTATGGGTTATCACAATAACATGACCCCATTTGTATCACAGACCTGTAAGAGCTAGGGACATACAGGTTTTACATATATACACATACATATATATGTATATCACATAAATGTACTCTGAAACTACCAAGACTGGGAAAGCTCCTTTTCTTATGAACTCTGAAGTTCCTTCTAAATAAGGATGCTTAAAGTCACAGCAACATGAGAAACCACAGCACCATCCAGCACTTCCAGCTTATGCAATCCCATTCCCTCCCAGAATTGTATTTGCCACAACGTTTTCAAATACACTCCCTGGACACACTGCTTGTTCATCACTGGGGTCTGAGTCTCTCCATCTGTGATGATTTAGGTCTTATGTGCAGGAAGTAAAGCCCCAGTTCTTAGCCCATTCTCTTGCTGACATGCACTCCCTTCTGCTATCTTGTTTCTTCATATGTCTCCCAACCACAATTTTCCATCCTTTCTCTGAACCCTATCCCTTCTTTCTTTTAAAACACATTTAAAGATATTAAAACCTTCTATTTATATACTAGCTAACTAGTCTTTTTTTTCTACTGGTATATTAAAAAACTTCTCAATTCCTGAAACTCATTTTCCTCATCGTAGTATCTAGCAAAGACACATGATATAGACCAATAAACACACATTGATTTGATTACTCAAAAGAAAAATCATTCCTCTTTTTTATGCATTCAAGTTCTATTAGCAATTGTAGTTTTAGCTGAATAGTGCAATCCACCTAGGGGAACCCATACTTTAAGAATATTCACTGTCTAATTAGAATGCCTCCTCACTCTAACCAGTGGCATAAATGTCATATTTTTATATTTAATATTGCTATTTATTTCCTATATGTGCACACACATAATTTTGCTAATAAACTTGATATATCTCATGGTGCAAAGTGTAACTATTTCTAATTAGTTTGATCAAAGATACCTTAGTCAGTGCTGAGTAATGGAAATTATGCTAATAAAAATTCTATTGCTTCTGACAGGAAGAAAAATGGTCATACATTGATTCAGCTCTCCCAGCCTTCCAGAAAAATATTTACATGTGACATATTTACAAGAGCACATAAATGTATATATAGTCACAGTTTGTAATATCCCTAAAGGCTCTGCAGCAGGACAGCAAGCTATTTCTGCTGACTTGTTTATTATCTGTTCCATTTTGTACTCTGGTCTATTGTGACTTTAACTCTCAGGCGTTCTGTGTGAGGTTGGATGAGGCAAACAAAGAGATGCACTGACCATAAAGAGACCCACTGTGGCTCTCTTATCTTATCCTTTCTTTCTAGACACTTTCATGTTGGAAGATGATACATGTCCTTACTAAAACAATGATTCATACAATGGATGTCTTTGAGGAAAAGAAGTTCACTGACATTTATTAAGCAGATAAATGTGTGGAGAGGTCAGTGGAAGATGAGCTCAATTCAGGTGTCTGGGGAGAGATTTGGAAATGACTGATTTCTCCAGAGTAAGAGTTCAGAAATGTTACAAGGGACCATAGCACCTGGAGGATACAAACACAGATTGCAGAAGATGCCCCTGGGAGACCTGTGATAGGAGGGAGTCCAAAGAAACATTTTCTGGGAGGAATTGAGGATTCCACTGGCCTTGGAGGTTATGTTTGCAACTAGAACTTTCTGAGTTCAGTTCTTTCCTTTTCTACTAGATACCCTGTAAACTTAAACAAGTTTTTGAGGTATACTGAATCTTAGTTTCTTCATCTAGAGAATATATATCTAACAAAGTGACATATGCTCCATAAATGACAGATGTACCTCTTTTGTTTTTCATATTTTTTTACTCATTTGTCCATTGAATCAATAATTAATGAGAACAAACTGATTCTAAGGAGATGGGGAGAAAGGAGTCAATATTTTCAATGTCATCCTTTTTATATGAAGCTTATAGTTTGATAAATAAGAAGTCAATAATATAATTAGCACATAGCTTAAGTTAAAATTAATATATGCTATATGAATAGAGGTGTTATACAAGGGAACTAAGCCTGGGCTTTCATGAAAAACTTCCTTGTAGAAGAGACACTTAAGGCAAGATAAAAAGCATGAGTAAGACCAAGCAAATGGAAAACATTTCAAGGCAGAAAGAGCAGCTTGTGTGAATCCTGAATCCTAAAGGACTTTAGCAGGTCTTAAGAACCAACAGAAAGTCATGAAGGATATAGCATAGAGACTGGAGGTGTGACGTGAGGCGAAATGGTGGGCAGATGATGGATGTAATAATCACAGGACTTTTAATAATTCCATGTAAATATTTTATCAATAGTGTAATCAGAAGACTCTAAAAGGAACTAAGTAAAGGATATTCTGATCATACTTTTATCTAAAAGCAGATGATTCTGGCTGTTTTGTAGATAATGACAATGTGCAATAGGGATGTGGGGAAGTTTTTCAAAGGCTTTTCTTATAATAAAGGTAAGAACTGATGATAGCTTGAAATAAAATTGTAATAGAAAAGGTAAAAACATTAATAGTTTGGATACATATTCAGGAGAGAAACTAGACAGGATTTGCATTTGCTTCACTCTTGGAGCTACCATGGGGAGGAAGTGGACATAATAGTCATAGACAGCTTTTAAAAAGTCTTTACTGTGAAGGGAACCAAAAAGCAATAGTTTGGAAGAAATGCTAAATTCAAAGAGTCTTGTTGCAAGTTTAGTTGTTGAAGCGTGTCTACAGGCTGATGGATACAGAAGTATATATTCACGATGCAGCAGAGGAAAGGAATATTGCAAGAATAAAACCATGATTTTGAGAATATCCCCTTCAACAAGGCATGTGTGCCACCTTCAATTTTGCCATTTCATAATTAATCCATCCCTTAATTTTATGCTTATCATACATGATTTTGTGTCTCATGTAGGTATGATGATAGTGATGTGTTGTGCAAGATATGTTGACTGAGGAATTCCAAGTGTTTCTTGAAAGTTCTTTATTTCCCATATGAAATTAATAAAAAAGTACTTTATTAAGCACATCCATTAATGGGCCTGGTCAATGTGAGCCAACTCAAAATGTTCCCTAAACTCTCAAAAGTTACATTTCTCCATGAAAATTAAAGCCCTAGGGTAGCATTTCTGGTCATACCCAGATGCCACATACTTCTGAGTGTCATGAAATAGTTGCTTTTGCATGATATTGTGTGGAAAGTACCAACCAAATGTTTGAAGCATTGAGCAACTGAATGCAGAGAATGAGGTCTCGGGGTCATCACGATCCTGATCTTACAATGATAGTTTTGTTTATTTGTTTGAGGTATAATTGACATATCATATTACATCAGTTTTATGTGGACAATATAATGATTTGATCTATGCAAATATTGTGAAATGATCACTGCAATAGGTTTAGTTAACATTACCATTATAGTTTTTAAATCCACTTTGGGATCCTTTTTGCCTTTTCTCATACCGTCATTCTCTGAACATCTCTACTTTTATCAATACCTTTGCCATTTGTTCACTCCTAACACCAAAATATAGCATGCAACTTCAGTGAGGAAGATGTTTGCAGAGCTTGTGAGAAGTATCCTCAGTCTATTTTTATGTACCGCATAATGAGAGAAATCAGGAGCAAAAGTTATCTCAACAAAATTCCTTAGCCTGATACCGATATGCAATAGTGGCTTTTTTTTTTGCTGGGTGTGAATTTTTTGTATTTCTCTGTGAAGTCAAGTTTAAATTAAAATATTGTGCTTACTGATGAATAAGTACCAGTCATAAATAAGCTGCTTTAAAGGTATTTTAAAAAGCATAAGATGAGACTACATCCATATTGCTTTGCTTGATGGTAAAATGTTTATGAATAAGCTAAACTTTCACAAGCTTCTTATTATTCGTAATGCTTTTGTCACATTGGATATGTCAAGGAATTTGAAGGAAGTACTAAAATTATAAGAAACTTTGGCCTGGTCTGGGGTAGAAAATCAAAGCCCCATATATACTCTTGAAAAATCCCATATGATTAATGATCTAGGGAGGCATCCAAGATTCAAGTACAGACTGCATAGCAGAGTTGGAATACCATGAAAAAAACAAATGTCCATAAGTCATCAGGGTCGGAGACATAAGGACATCCCATTACCCTTGCCATGTAACAGATGGTGTCCTCCAGAAACACACCATGGCTAGCTCAGAAATCACGCAGCCAAGTGGAAAGAAGGGGTGGGGGTTTGTGGTTTAAGTAAATTACTTCTAGAAGTCTTATTTCCAAGCTATTAGTGTGAAACTAGTAGTCTGAAAAATGTGAGGACAAAACTCTTATTTCTCTAAGGAGCTCAGTGGGATCAATGACAGTGCAGCAACTTCACTCCTTAAAATCACTTTTGTGCATCTGTTCTGTTACACTGGATTAAAAATGTTGTGCTCAGTACAATTAGCAGTTAGATAAATAAACATGTCCAAACCAAAAGCAGTGCCCATCGCATATTTTTTGTTTCTCTTACCAGAGAAGACACTCATTTATCAGTAAAACTTTGGTCAATTGCAATTTTAAGCAATAAAAGTCATCTTTACTTTTTTCTAAGTCAAATTGAGTCTTAGAGTCTCCATTAAAGTAGCCAAATGTCTTGTGGGGTCCTTGTGGGGAGGTGGAGTGTTCTGTGGGCTGTATCAATCAGGAGAAGCTAGGTAATGGCTCCAATTACTTACAGAAACCTAAATGAACAACTCTCATCACACAGTAGCTGAAAATAATAAGGTTCATTCTCGTCTCACACTACTTTTTCAATGAAGTAGGCCAGAGAAATATATTCATTGCAGTCTTTCTAGAACAAAGGCTAACAGATGCTCAAACAATGACATCATTGTTTGAACATGTGTTTCCTTGATCACAGAAGGAAGAGCACCGACCTATTGAACATTCCAGTCTGAAAAGTACACCTACCACTTCTATTCACCTTTCTTCGGCTCATCGCCTGGCAATGCCTAACTTCAAGTGTGTGGGAATTATAATTCTCTTACCAAAAGTAAGAATCAGATATTAATGATTAATATGAGTGAATATTTACAATGCCTATCATAGTATTAATAATACCTGTAATTCAATCTTCTGGTCACTGTAAATTTGATTTACTTTCAACTCCTCTCTAAGGGAGACTCCATGAAAGTACAGCATACAGTGTTCACAACTGGGCCAGAGGTAATTCCTTTTGTTTAGATACTTAGGAACTAAAAAACAAGCTATCTGTTTCCAATAACCCAACATATATTGGTGAAACTTGAAAAGAATGAAAACAAGAAATGTGCATTTCATTTCAGAAAGAAGAATGAAGTACATAGAGCAGTCACTGTCCATAGCAATTCTGAAATTCCACTGGGTAAACACTATCAGGGCTTTTTTATTAGGAAAAAATGTTGTGTGTCTTCTCATTTCTTCAACTGCTCCTTTTATCTCTGTCCTTCCTGAACTGGGTGACTTTTCCATGTTCAGACTTGAGTGAAGCATCACACTAAAGGCTATGGAATACAGTTTCCTAAAGGATCCCCGGGTGTAAGATGAGGGTGATACAAACCCTAAGTATGGGGGAGTTAACCCTGAATAGACAATCTTTGACCAATAGGCAACAGAAAAAGAGAGGAAACGTAGTTCCTTTCTTTCATATCCTATAAAGTAGAGTTCCCCCTCATTACCCTTCCTAAGAACTGCTTTTGAATAGTACATGGAAAGGAGAAAAGATGGACCATTTCTGTTTGGTTTCCTTCCTGCTGTTGATGAACATGCATCTACACAGCAACCTGAGCAAGACATGAAAAAGCAAACACTGGCCATTAAATGCTCTGGACAGGAAGTGACACTTTTCTCTCCTGTTCACTTTTCTTCATCCAGAAAAAGTAACATGGACATACGTAACTTTAAGAGTTAAACAATTATAATCCTCTGGTAGCTGGAAGAAGAGGAGAATACCATGTCAGAGGACATGAGTGATGTCTGCCAGAGCCGCCCTCAGTGTTCATCTCCTCCTACATGGGACTCCGCATGCAGGTGAGACCCAGGTTCCCACTAACCCAGGAATTCATTTAAGCCACTTTTCCAGAATTTAGGAAGTTAAACCTCTCTCCATCTGGAGGGTCATGCTGCTCCCATGTACCCCATTATTTAGTTTAGGGACCCTTGGGATATAAAGTTCCATTCTTGAAAAAAATTAAGGGCCATTCACAAAGACTGTGATAAATTTCCTGAGGCAGAGAAGCCACAATCTTTCTGAGTTGAAGGCTGTTTACTTTCTTAGACAGGTGGATGTAGACATTGCAGGAGAAAGAAAATACCTCACATTCCTTTGAGTGTAGTGGAATAAAACAGAAATTATTATTTTAAAAATTCTGCCACACATCTAATAGTGAAAAAAAATTGATTTTGATGTCCAACAGACTTTTGCTCTAATGCTGGCTCTTAATGAGTTAATAACACACTACATTTTGAGGGAAATGTTTTTTAATGTCTGTGAATTTTTAACTCCTCACCAAATTTTTAAAAAGTGGTAAGTTCGAATATTTTGTGTGACTTTACTGAAGACATATAGTTAAATAATTGGCAGAATTACAATAAATGGTTTATAATTTTTATTTATTCCCTACTAAAACTAAGATCCTAGGAAATAATAATTTTAGTACTCAAGAGTTTGATTTCAGGTTCTTCATTTGATGTCTAAAATGTACAACTTGTGAAAATATACTAAAACTTGGTTAAATTTGTGTTGGTGAGGATGTTCTTATTTCCTTCTCCCTTTTTCTTTTTTCATCCTTTCTGATACATGATTCCACGTAAGCCTAGAATGTTCCCTAGAAATCTTCGTTTCGGCCTCAACGTACATAGCTGGATAAAAAAGGAAACAAAAATTTACATACATACATTTTTGTAATCACCTATCTTAATGATGCTTTATATTTGTATAATTGCTCAGTTTACAAAACACATAAATATACATGATCTCATCCAATTTTCACAATGTCATTGAGTGCCATTATAGATATGAGAAAAATGTGGTTCACTTGGATCAAGTGGTGGTTCAAAGACACAGATGATATAGATTCAGGACAAACTCACGTTTTTTCTAGACTTAAAATGTAAAGGTCATTTTTTCATTTGTTTTGTTTGTTTTTAATCGTGAAAATGCAGGGTATCTATCTAAGAGATAAGATAAATGCCTCCTTTTTTTTGTTTTAATTTACATGACCTGTGAGTAAATGCAGAAAAGCTACAAGAGTTGAAGGAGTCAGAAAGCTCTGTGTGATGGACATATATAATAGGAAATGATAAAATTAAGATAAGATACTAAGTCTTCCATAGTTCCATTCATCCAGAAATGTGAAAACGTTTGTACATCCAGGACCATGTTGAGAAAACAATCAGGTTTTGGTGAACCCAACTTAAACACTAAGGTGATACTTTAGCTCTTCTACAAGTGAAAGAAATCAAGGAAATGAATGCCCAATGGTTATGACCATAGATACCATTTTATAGGTGGGATCTCATGTACTAAAAGCCTTACATTGAAAACCAGCTTTTCCTTACTGCAGCCCTCCATACATCCAAGCCCTATTTCTCAGAAGAATAGAGGCAATTTTTGCTTCTATTGTGTTTCTCCTCTTACTTATTTCCAAGTTGTATGATATTAAATAATATTATATTGTTGTGTAATTTCTTAATTTTAAACAGTCTTTTGACTCCTAGCTACGTTCATGAGGCTTTAACTTACTCTACCTGCTTTACAAGCCTCTGCCTATATGGTCATGTCACCATTTAAGATTAAATCAGTCAGCAGGATTATCTTATTATTACTGAATATCATTTACTCCTGAGCCAAAAGGTATTATATATGCTAAGGTGTCCTTTCCTGTTTTTCCTGGAGTTATTAATTAACTTCCTCTTTTTTATTTACTTAGTTTTATATGTACTTATTGCTTTCCACAAATATTCCAATGTATCTGTCAAGTACATAGTAACAATTTGATCAAGGGCTCAAACACATCCCATAATGTATCAAGTATTTTTTTCATCTTTCTCCCATTACCATCCCACAGGGATAAGCTTCTCACAGCCTTCTGCCTCACAGTAGTCTGGTTTGTTCTACATCAGTTGGGTTGTTCCTTTGGTCTGTCGTCCTGCGCTCTTCTGTGTTGGACCTGCTGATCCCTCATTCTTCCACTTTCTGGGTCTTGAATTATAGTCCTCTTGACTGGGTATAGAAGTCTACATTAAAAACCATTTCTCTTGGAATTTTGAAAGTATTGTTGCATCTGTCCTCCATCCTCTCAGAATGCTTTTTTTTATATATGTAATTTAAACTAACATGTTCATTTTTAAAACCTATGTATTATTCCTGATTGTTCCTGTTGTCTAGCATCCTTTCTTCTAAAAAGATGCAATATCTTCTTTTATCTCTTGCAGGATATTGATCATAGGATATTTTAAGTCTCCCCATCTGTTTCTCATTTATTTTTTTGTGTATCTGTGTTTCATGTTGGAGGATTTCTTAACATGTCAGTCACCTTTGACTCTCCGATCATACTTAGAAGGCTGATTAGACATTGTGTGCATATGGGAAATTCTTACCATCTTTTAGGCTTCACTGTAAGGATATCAGGAAAGGAACTGAATGTTGATCATTTTACCCATAATTGCCAGTTTCTCCAGTGGAAGTCTCCTGTCTTCAGCCTGGGGCATTTTACCTGTCCCCCAGACTCCTGAGAGCAGATGGAGGGGGTGGCTGAAGTTCTCAGCTCTTACCATGCAGCCTTTCATTTGACCAGCCCCCATTTCCATTCCCACATCTCACCCTCAACCTCATTTGTGCCCAGTGGGCCAGGAATTGCAGCCCTGGGTGTGAACTGTCCACAGAATATCCCCCTTTGTGGGAGAGAGGCAGTCATTTGTGTAGGAGGAGATCTGTCAAACAAACCCCCGTTTTTGCCACTTTACCCAGGGTCGCCTTCTGTGGCACTGGGAGCCTCCCATTTCTGAGTCTTTTCTGAACCTAGAATGCAATTACCTTGCATTTTGTTGCTGTTCTCTGCTGTCAGTTCCCTTCTTTTCCTAATGTAAGTTTTCTGTCTTCCAATATCATATTGACACCTCCCATATGTTATTATTCTTCTCTTCCATTCTTTTTAATCTTGTGAATATATGAATTTTAAAATTGCTGTCATTTTCTATGTTTAGTCAGAAATCCAGTTTTAGTGATTTAATCTTTTTTCCTAACCCAGCACTCTAAAGAGCATAATTCTAGCAGTCAAGTAGCACAGTGGGTAGATTTTCTAAATAAAATGAGGAGGTCATAGCCGAATGAGTAGAGGGGAGGGGGCAAATGTGTGTGGTTGACATAGCCTCCACATTAAGTTTGCATACTGAGGAGTCCTGCCCCAAGCTAAAAACCTATATGGGATTTTTTTCTGGCCCGCAATAGACAATTACAAAGCTTTTACCTGGCAGGCCACACAGGGAAGAGCTGGTCTCCACACTTCAGACTTGGCACACAGCCAATGCATTACAGCCTCTAAGGCTGCTCTGGCCACCATAACCATATGCATTCCTAGCCTACGGGTCTCCATTCAAAGCTTCTGTGTCTGGTGGTAAGTAAACACCTTCTACAGTTGCCTCTGCTAAGACCTTCTTGAGCTGGGGAGGGGGAGAAGAATTAAAAGATACTTTCCTCTCTCTCACCCCATACTCAGCACTTTTCCACTCCTAGTTCTTTCCCCCTGCCCTCCCCCTAGCCCCAGAGACCATAAAACTGCAGAAATCTTTAGCTGGGGGCTTCGTCAACAGTGAGACAACCCCAGCCCCACACCCACCGCGTTGTTCCACAAGGGAAGTAGAGCAGGGGAGAGTCAGCAGTTCCTATGGTCTAGCTTCTTGCTTGCACTGTTATAATAAGTGATAAAGCTCCGACTGTCACTTCGTTTTGGCCTGTGGCTTTCCTTGGTTACCCTGACATCTGACTGTCAGCTCTCTCCAGCTCGGCAGAGCTCCTCACACACATCCCTCCTTCCCCAGATTGTCCAGGCTTAAATCCTGGCCCAACCAGCTCAGACATCAACACAAAGCACAGAGCTCTGTAGCTTTGTGAAAACTACTTAAATTTTTTGAGCTTCAGATTTCTCATCTTCAGAGAGTAGTGATAACACGCACGCCTTTCAAAAACCTTTGGGAGCATTCAGTGAGCAAGCTCACGTAAGGATCTTAGAAGTTCCACTTGCATAGTAAACACTGAGTCAATATTAATGAGAATATTGAAGATGACAGCAATAATGTAGATTGTTCAACATCAGATCCCTTTAAAACCTAAACATTTTTCTCCATAGAGAAGTTGAAGTCAAGTGTCTAATTCATTTTCTCTTACTAAAAATTGAACACTACTGTTTCATTAATGATGAACAGGGAGTTCCAGAAGAATAAATAATTTGAGCCTTGGGTCCTCAGTTGAAGTTTTATTTGAATTCTAGTGAAAAGATGCATCGGTTCAGACTATAAACCAGGCCCCCAACCCTAAGCAGCACCTAGGGATTCATCTTAGGCCAGCATTTTGGCCTCAGCGTTCCATTTATAGGTAATCTATGAAATGTTTTCCAGTTTCCTTGTTTGCATTATGGATTTTTATGAAGGCTTACGCTGTTCCAAAATATGCTCTAGATTTTCCTCCTCTATGCCCATAACCATATATTTTATAATTCTAGCTCCACACCTCCCTGTCAAGAGAGTAGGATAAAAATATTTGAAAGATCCCAGCAGCTAGAAATCATTCCTTCTTCTGGCTTTCCCATATTGTGGGCCATACATAACACATTGGCCCAATTACCAGGACTTTTTCAAAATGGATTCCTACCAATACATGACCGTGAATAGATGCAAATATTGCCGAGATGCATCTGGTGTGCAGGCATTGTCACTAATTCAGTAAAAACAGGAAAGGCATATGGTCTTTGCAACTGTGCAGGGAAGCAGAAAAGACAGTTACAGAGATTTGAGTATGTTGCAGCTCTTTTTGGTTTAGAGATAGCAAAATTTTCTTCATTCATTCATTGATTCATTCACCTACTTGTCCATTTATGCAATAGTCATTGTATGTTTTTTGTATATAAGGTAGATCTGGACCATATTACCATATAATACCTCTGAAGAAGAAATGGTCAACTTATCTCTAGGGGGAATACTTTCATCTGTACTGATCACCAGTCCCCTTCTAGAATGTAGTCCATTTCATATGAAAGGTTTTACTTCGTCTTTGTTTATTTCATTTAATTGATTCCTTCTTTGGGAAATCACATAGTTATTTTGGCCATTGTGAGAACATAACCTCAAATAAATTTATATGGGAATAGAAAACTATCAGTAGTAAAACAAGACAATTATTTGCCACATTCTTTTAGTACCTTCTACTTGTGAAAGCTCTGTGGGGATATTTACCAAATTATCAGAGTACCCACAAGAAGATAATAAACACCACAAGAATCAGGATGCAGTGTACAAGAGGGAGTTTTGTCCATACATAAGTTTAGGGAAATCAGAAAATCATACAATAAATGAATAATAATATTAACCTAAATTTTTGTTTATTTCATGTTCTATAGCATGTGACCACTGAAGATGAAGATGATTAGTCTTAGGATGCACTAATGACAATATTGGGTCTAATAACATAGACTCATTTGGTAAAGAATGACCTGAATTATGAGTGTCTAGAATTAGTCACCTAGTGAACAATTCAAAGAATGATAAGGATATAGCTAGTGAAAATTAACAGAAGTGTAAGAAAGTACATGAGTATTTTTCAATTATAAAATGAATTATTTTATTCCTATGTGCAGTAAAGCATTTCTTGGCAAAACAGATAAAGACTGAGCTACAAACAGGAGCTAAATTTTACATAGTCTATAAAGAACAATAGGAAAATAAAAACTAATAATGGGATGTAGACAGAGTATAGGTTACAGTTAGGTTTTATAAAATAAGAAAAATTCCTGTGTTTCTTCAGTTGCAAATGGTATGATTCAATTTTAGGAACATTAAAGAAAAGTATGCTCTAAAATAACAACTGATGTAAATCCTATGTCTAGTATTGGTGGATCAGTTGGGAATTACAAAGATGGTCACAGTTTCTCATTCTATTTAAAAGGTTTTGGCTAATGTACTTGGATGAGAAATTGAAACCCAAATACCATGTGTGGCTCCAGATGGGCTTTATGAGCTAACTGTCTTAGCCTTTGGACTGAAGAATTCACATCTCTTTCTAAAGATGGGTTAAGGTCACTCAATACTGACAACATACAGGTACACAGCCAGATTGTTTCAAATGAGCATCTGGAACCTCTTGTCTTGGAATTAACATTAACCATAAAGCTGGTCTTATGCTTAAGCTAATTACATGGCAATGTGGACATTCATTCACAGGTGTGTTATTTGTGACACCAAGTGGGAAATGGGACTATAAACATTTATAGAATAAGATTAACAGAGACTTGTAAAATCTTGAAACGAAGAAGCAAATGAGAAAAAAATTGATTCAACAACACTTGTTAAGCTCCTAATCTGTGTCAGAAACAGTGCTAGCAGGTTAATATAGTCAGTTTGCTCACATTTGGTCCCTCATGGGATTTCCAACTTAATGAAAAACTTGTAAAGGGAATATCTCCCTTCTTACAGCAGGTAGACTTAGAAAGGTATGTTACTTTTTCAGGTTGTCTATGATGTGCATGGTCACAGGCGTGTTACCTTGCTCTGTCCATTACATCCGTGTTCTCAAACCCTACCCCACCACCCAGTAGCAAACTGCTGCTTGCTTTTCCCTGCAGTGTCGGTTGCCTGGAACAAATGCCTGTTATCTGCTAAGCACCTCTAAATTCCTGACAATTTCCCCTAGTACAGTGGTAACATTTATCATCCAGGAGCTACTCTTCATCATTTCATAAAAGCCTAACATGGTATGAGTTGTCATTAAACAGCACACTGCCTCTAAGACAGTCCATGACAGGAGCTGCTCTTTCCACAAATGAACCAGTAAAAGCCAGTCCAAACAAAATAGCTCATCCAAACAAATAGATTATCTGTACCCGATCCTTCCTGTGATACATTATAACACACACTGTTTTCTTTTTTTTTTTTTCTGTAATGTCAGACTCATTCTGGATTTCTCCATAGTTATGCCCTTAGTACAAAAAACTCTAAATACTACAGATTTTATCTCCTTGATATTTGCCCTCCTCTTAATTTCCACAGCAGTTGCTTTCTGTTATAACCCTCTCTTACTTCTGGCAAAATACATGCCTAGGTATGTTAAGTCAAGCTTCACATAGCATTTTCCTAAGGCCAAAGTCTAAATGCATTTGCATGGAACCTAGTATGTGCACAATAAATAATAACTGAGTAATAATTTTATTTTGACTTTTAAATTTGTATACATTTCATCACACACATTTTTGCCTGTTTTCCTAATCACAGACCCAGCCATCAACATCAGGTTCAGCTCTTCTTGGTTCCGTGTGTCGTATTTCACCACGGAACAGTAAAATGAGCTTAAGCCTCACCAGGATGAGATCAGAAGGAATCATATTCTCTATTCAGGTGATATCAAATGCAAAACCATTTCCAACTTGGAGTTCCTCAAAAAATAATGAAGAGAACATAGAAGATAAAACTTTTAAATATTCGGTTAACTAGCAATAATTATGAAATAAGTTTTGAAATCTGTTAATTTATTGCTTAGTGTCTCAAATTTTCTTTTCTATTCTTCAAGCTTGAGGACAGAGATTCAGCTCCCCTCCTCTTTGCTGACTCCACAGCACTGGCCCATGACAGCATGAGTGCCCAAGGAAAGTGTATTCATTCAGTTATCAGTAGATATTGTTGATCCTGCTCCAGGGTTAGGCGATTCTCATATCTACATCCTTGAAGAAGCTGATTCAATTTTACCAATTCCACGTGCCACACACATATTTATCAGCACTTTGCTTGTCTGAACATTGGGGCCAGATAAGTAAATGGAACTGGTTTAGTACGTGATCCCCCATGACCAAGAAAGAACATGACTTCAAAAGCACATCCTTCTCCCATTCTCTTCTGCAAATTCTGTGCCCTTCCAGGGTTCCTCTCCCCAGGAAGCAGCTGTCACTCCCCACAATTCTTTTGTTTTCAGAATTACTTGAAGAACGGTACTGTAACTGTGGAATGAGACCTCTGCATTGCACCTGGGAGTTCAATGAGATGTTTCTTGAAATAAACAAAGGTAATTTCAGCATAAAACAAGAGAGACAGTAGATAGATGCTGCACATAAGAAAATGGCAGGGAAGACTCTGAGAACTGAAACCTTACCAAAGAGAGAGAAGGGGAGAGGGAGAAGAAAATATTGCATACTGAATGGACAAGGACTGTAAGTGTTCACAATGAAACAGAAATGTCCAAGTGGCCGTGGTGGTACTACCTGGGGACCTGCGGCCACAGAAAGTGAAAAGATGAGAAAAGCAATGAATCCATGAGTTTTAATAACTTGAGCCCTGCTACCCAGAGCACACCAACATTTCCCCTGGCAGTTGGCAACAATTGTGTGAAGTTCTTAATATTCACCATGAGTAGATATGATTCTGTAAGGGGAAAAAAAACCTCAATATAAAAATAGGCAAAGGTCATGAGCAGACAACTCATCTTCCAAGGCAGGAGGACAACTAAAAAACACATGAAAAATATATATTTAAGGTAGCAGAAATCAAAGAAATACAATTAAACTGATACACCATTTTTCATTCATGGCATCATTTTGAAAACAGAAAACCAATTGCCGCATTCTTGGTTCCTCTTTCAAAGCCAAATAGTGGATGTTTTTAGAAATCAAAATCTACTCTCAATGAAAGGTAACTCCTTAACATTAAGACTTTTGGATGAATTTGCCCCAGTGTGTCTGGAAGAAATTCTAGATGACATATTCATTTCTGGAGGAATGTACCTTTAAATGCTTTCTCTAATTTCATCTTAATAACCCCAGCTTTCAGCTCCCTACCTTGGCCCCAGGGCCCTATCCCACCCCTTCTGCCCTTTTGTTAGCTCCATCTTTGGTGACATGGGAAATTGGGATGTGGGATCGCATTTTTAGCCTTCTTAGTCGAATTCTGCCTCTACCACGTCCTTCCTAACTATCCCCCAAGCAGCAGAATGTCTAATTCTTTACACCACAACCCACAGACTTGTAGGTCAAAGTAACTGTTTCTTAAAGGCACATTCTCTTTGGTTCTTTTCCTTTTAAAACCAATGTGCTCATGACAGTAAATAAGTCTTATGTAGTGCTTACTCTATACTCTGTGGGCACTGTTCTAAAGGGCACACATGTAACAACCTGATTAATTAGCACAAAAGCTTTGTATGGTGATACTCTTCTCATCCCGTTTTAGAGACTAGTAATACAAGTCATAAAGAGGATAAGGAACTTGGTCAGCCTCATCCCGTTCCAAGACCAGGTGTGCTTGCTCAGAGCCTCATGTTCTTAAGCACTGGAACTCATGTGCCTGTTGACAATCAGGGCTCACAATAAGGAGGGCCTTGTAAAGACTATTAATTGGCTCTATTTACAACCTCATCCTGGAATTAGGATGAAGGTGGCTTATTAATAAAAGGTGGTAAATAGAATTGAGAGTAGAATATTTTGAATAAATGCATTCTCAATCTCTTTGTTCTTTTTTCCTTTATGCACTTAATTCCCCAAGCTTGATGAGATGGAATAAGAGTGATTGATAGAGCACCATCCAGACATTCTAAAGGTCCTACCCGAAGTTCCATCAAAATGTCACCAAAATTTCACCATTATTCTTACCAAGGCCTTCAATAAAATCATGTAACCTATTATAAAATCCATACCTGACCACATCTCCACCTAGCTGGAAATTCCTAGAGTGGGTTCCATAGCCAGGGTAGGGACCTTTCCCTGTTTCTTGATCCTTGGGCTTAATGAGTTATGATATAGTTAACGACTCCAGTTCCAGGAGTCGTTAACTATATCATAGTTCTAATTGGAACTCCAGTTCCAATTAGAGGTGGCAGAAGGCAAGGTGTATTTATATAAGAATTTAGAAGTGGAGAAAGCACCAGAGCTAAAGAAGGTTGGGGGCAGAGGCATCTCTTCATCATTTTCCTGAGGTCTGGTCCAGGAAAAGTCCTTTAATACTTGATGACACCAAGCAAATCCAATATTTTAAAATATGTAACACATTGTAACTGACTTATGACATCATGTCTGAAACACAGAATTGCATCTGGCCAGGCTACAACCCAAATCATCTAAGTGATGATGTCTTTATGGTCTTGCATATTTTTCAAACAAGACATTCAATTAGTGCTCATTATGATGGAAGAGATATCTTGGCAACTTATCCTTCCTTCCTTTGCTGACTCTAAGCAGTCACAGGGACTTCTGGAAATCTTCTCTCCACAAAGTCATGCAAGACCTGTTTGTTACTGAGCTATTGCAGCCATGCTGGATAAATCTAGGGGAAGAGAAGAGTCTGTTCCCAAAAATTACAAGTTACAGATAATCCTGTCACATGGCTGTGGCCAACACATCTTTCAGGTCTTGGGAGAACAGAAAGAACAGTGGATAACTGGTCAATAACAGCCATAAAGGGGTGATTTCCTCCCATAGCACATAACTTCCTGTTAGTACAGGGTTTTGGAACAAAGCAATCATAAAGATAGCTCTTATATACTTGTGATCTACACAGTGCCAGGCAATGTGCTATATGCTTAGCATATCTATTGGTGTGAAAGATAGTGAAGCTGACCCCACACTTTTTCAAATGCTTACTAGGGAAGAAAGAAAAAGGAAAGGAAACTGAACTTGTTACAGGGAAATCTGAATTGCCATGAAATGCTCCTCGTGGATGGTACTGAAAATGAAGAATTTCAGGAAAATTAAGTTAAAATGAATTTCAAGAAATAGACTCAGGGCTTGCTGGGTATGATTGTTTTATGAGAGCCAATGGTCCACACAGTATCTCTTAGAGCTTCCTGCTAGGCAGAGAGATATTTCCATTGTCATTGTTGGGAAGGTTAGTCCAGGGGTAGGAAATGGTGATAGGGGACAAAGATTAGAAAATGGAGGTGCTCCACCAGTTAGCCTGGGATATTTTGGATCATCTTGGTGACACCTCTGTCCCTACTTGCTTTTGCTTCAAACTATCCTCATTTGTGAGTCTGTATGGCTGCCCCTGGCTCCTGGAACTGGAGTCCCTGCAGTTATGTGCCCCTAAAGCAGCCACTGTCAATGACTGACTACTATCGGAGTATGATAGCCCAGGTCCTTCATCAGGTTGACACCAGTTCTGAGGTAGAATTTGCACATTAATTAGACATTGGTAGGTCTTTGTGGCCCAGGCCAAGGTTGGGATGTTGCCTGTAAGTACATCCTTGCTTGACTTCTTCCCTTCATTTTCTTTCCCTGCACAAGTTCCTCTTGGGAATAATTCTTTAACAGGTCGCTGGCACATGAATCCTCATCTCAAGGTCCTGTTTCAGAGAACATGGACTAAATCAAATGGTGTGATGAATAAATGTCTCCCAGTTTTCTTTGAAATAATGGACTTAATTTTTCTCATGTTCTAAGATATGAAATCATATATTGTGTTTCCAAAATGTGTGTGGAGGGGTAACCTTGATGTTAGGTAGGAAAAGGTAAAATTTGTCCTTGATCCCATGGGGAGGCCTGAAAGGAAGGGAGACAACCCAGAAAGACCATGCAAATCTATCTTGACCTATATAGGAATTTAAGGTACTCTGGGGCATTTACTTTCCAGCTTATCAACTCTCAAGAAAATCTTGTCAAAATTTCTTCTAAGTTCATTAAAAACCTCATAGCAGTAACAGTGTCCTTCAGTCAAAGACCACCAGGAATATACTTGTAGTTAAATAAGTTTATTACTCATTGCAGTGGGGAAAACACATACCATGGGAAATCATGGAGTATCTCAGCAAGAGGGTGTTTGAACCTACTTTAAAATTTGAGATTTCACTGGGTGACCTGGGGTAGGGTCCAAGAAAGTGGGGGCTAACTCTATTTTGGATGTTGTCAGAAAGCAGGAGGTAATTCTGTGGTGGGATATCTAATACATCTTATTACTACAAAGATAAGCCTATTGTTGGCAAAGAAGTTAACAATCATATATTTTGGCCAACACAGAGGTGTTTTACATTTTGTGAGTAGCACAGTGACCTTGTTTTTGACCTATCATAGACAAAATTATGAAGTGGCCTTGTTTTGTCTTACCTCATCATGGTTTCCGAGATACCTTGTCTGAGGTTGGTATTGTGTGAGATTGTCTATGTTTAACAAGAAAATAATTGGGCTTTGTTGCAAGTTCCAGGCCAGTTTTCAAATATCAAGGGCTGCTCTTTTTTATTTTTATTACATTATTATTTTTTGTTACTCTGGGTATTCTTATTACTCCTAAAATAAAGGTGAATTTCCTAACTAGACTGAAACCTCTCTGTGGATAACCTTCTACGACCTCCTCCTCTGGGACCCAAAACCACATTTAAGCTCACTCACTCCACTCTAGCCACATGGAGAATTTTCTCAGTCTCATATACACCATGTTTCCTTCACCCCAGGGTCTTAGCATGTGCTATTCTAATTCAACCTTCACATCTTATTTCTACAGGGAAGAAATTATTTTCTGTTGGGAAGGAAGAAATTTCTCTCTGCTTCTACCGTTTCTTTAGCTGTTTCAATTCAAAGTAATCAATATGCCAAAGTGGCACATTTTGGAGCAGCCCGCCCTTGGTACCTACATATCATATGTTAAGACTTTCTGTAGTGCTTGGCTCAGACTATTCAGTAAGAATCTGTTGAATAAATAAATGAATGAATGAATTCAGATCTGTGTGACTAAGATTACATTCTACCAAGTATACAATGCTGTCTCTTATTGCCTGGTAAGGCCCCATTAAAGGTGTGTGGGAAGTTGTCTCCATATTCTTCCTCCTAGAGTTTTCTAGACCTTGGGAGGGAACCAGGGCTCAATCCAGTCTCCAAGCCAACTGATCACAAGAGCAAAGGAAATCCAAGGAAAGGAACATTCATGAGAAAAATAATGAAGATAGTGAAAAAGAAATTACATTCATTATTATAGAAATGATTACATGAAACATCTTTAATGGTAAAAGGGAGATAAGAGAAAACTTTAAATAAGAGAGGACTCACAATTATCTTCCAACAGTGGAGAAGAAAATACATGTTCCTGGAAGAACAGTGAATATTTAAATTTATTCTTTTTTCTTTGAATGTAAAAATTTTTATTCTTTTTTTTCAAGTAGATTACATGGGAACTTATTAGCATGAATTTATAAGTAACATGCTTTAAGGAAAAAAGAATTGCCAAGAGCACTATTGTGGGGTAAATGGCAGAATTTCCAGAATCTCCCACCTGGCCATAATCCATTTACATATCAATAGGTGTTTACTGCTGCAGAGCCTCCTATAGATCTGGGGCAAGGGATGGAGAGAAAACAGCCATTCTCTCCTCCCCTCCATTCCTGGTATGTAATTGGTCTGGTATCTGCCAGTCACAAGGACCCACCTATGGAGTTCCTGCCAGAAGGGGCAGGTGGCAGAAGCAGAGCGGGAGCTGTGGCCAGAGAAGACAGACAGTGCCGAGCCTGGCTAGTGACTGTAAGGAATAAAATCCTTTTCCTCAACCAGTCATTTTCACAGAGGACTCACCCCACACCAGGAACACCCTTCCCCCCAGAACTACTATACTGGTAATTGTTTTTCAGAAAATTTACTTAAAATCCCAGAAGCAGCAGTATCTCACTGTAAAATTAATAGTATTCAATATTTATATTTAATACATGGCCATTTCTAAGGTAATAAGTTAAAAAATCATATTTTCTTATTACTTTAATCTGAATGTAAACTATTTTATTAGCAGAAATGTTGAATATGTTCATTTTTTTTAAATAGCAAGTTTTCTCATTGTCATTTTTAGTTCTCTTCATGAGGATATTAACATTATGTCAGCCAAGTTTGCTACAAATATTAATCACCTTATAGTAAATCTTTCAGTATGTATAATAAATCTTTAAATTTTTGCAAGATTTTTCCATGCAGTTCATATTTTTTGTACTGTCAAATCTGTGGATCTTCCATTTCTTTGTTGCTTATTGAGTCAGTCCTCGATTATTTTATAATTTAGTCATCTACATTTCTTTTATATTACATATAGCATTAAAATTTAATGAAAAAAAAGTCTTAACCCTTTAATATACCTGGCCTGTATTTTGGTTAATTGTGTTACAGTGAGAACCCAATGCTCTTATTCCAAAATAATTTGTTGACTACACTTTCACTTCCCTGTGAGGTTTCTGAAACCCTATTAGGTTCTTCTATAAATTGTGCCTCCCTCTTACTCCTCCCCAAATCTCCATCCTACCCAAACATCCTACCAAACGCACTCTTTATCTTAAAGTGTGTTTAGTTAATCCACAGGGCATTCTCCAGGCCTTTTTTTTCCCCCTTTTTAATCTTTTTCCTTCATACAGATTGGATGCATTCACTGAGTAGTGTCTTTCTGGGTAATGTATGATTGGTTTTTGTTAATGGATTTTTCTCTTTTATTATATAACTTCTAAGAGAAAGCTATTGTTTCATTTTATATGTAACAGTTTTACTGATAATCCCTTGGTAAGTTTAATGGTTTTTAGTTGATTTTCTTGGGGTTTCTAGGTATATAATATCTGTCAATGTTCTTGCCACAATAAAATACAAATTTTGAAAGGTAAATTTAACTTAAACTTTCTAATGATTACAACTCTTATTTTTTTGTCATATCATACTACGTTGGCCAGAATGTCTAGCATCGGTTTAAAGTATTAAAAGTCATGGGGAACTTACTTTATTTGTGAATTTAATATTACAACTATATCTAGCATTTTCACTATTCATAATGAAGCTTTAAAACCTTGATGTGAAAAATAAAAGAATGAACCCTGAAGAGGAGCAGAAATGTTTTAGCATTCTCCACATCCCCTGCTCTAGTCATTGTTAGACACTTGATTGTTTTGTTAAAAGAAAACACATTTGATAACCAGGCACTCTGCATTTGCACTCTGCTTTGTTTTGTTAATCTGCTTTACTGGTAACCATGCTTTAGTTTGTCTAAGAATTACTGTTCTGGCCTGGAAAGTCTTATATAGACAATTTAAGAGCTATTCAGAATTAATTGTTACTATGATGATTTGTGCTTTTTATACTGACTTTAGAACATAATGCTTTTTAAACACAAAAAAGCATCTCAAAGCTTATGCTCTTTCATAGCACTTCACACTCACTGTTTTACATTTATATTTCCTATTACTAAATGATGATTTACTCTCTTTCAGACTCTAAGTTTTATTAGGGAAAGATTCATTCTTCTTCTCATCCTTTTTTATGCCTATATTAATGTTTTATTGTATTGTTGCTGTAAAAAATTACCACACACTTAGTGGCATAAAACACCACAGATCTTTATCTTACAACTCTGTAGGTCAGGAGTGTTATATGAGCCATACTGGGCTAGAATCAGGGGGCAAGAAGGGCCGCAATCCTTTCTGGAGGCTTTAGGGGAGAATTGGCTTCATTGTCTTTTCCAGCTTCTAGACCCTCACAACAGTCCTTGGCTTTTGGCCTCCTTCCTCCCTTTTCTAAAGCCAGCAAGGGTGGGTTTGAGTCACTCTGACCTCTTGTGCCTCACTGACCTACTTTTAAGGACCCTTGTGATTAGACTGAACCTACACAATTAAACCAGGTTAATCTCACTATTTTAAAATCAGTTGGTTATCAACCTTAATTTCTCTTTGTGATGTAAATTAACATATTCATAGGTTCCAGGGACAAGAGCATGGACATTTGGGGCAGGGAGGGGTATTATTACACTTGTCACAATACCCATATTGCCTAGCTTAATTTTTACTCAAAAATTTGTTGTATAAATGAACAAATGAGTGAAAGCTAGAGTTGTTACATTCTTTAAGTGATCTGGAAATGGCCATTTTTCTAATTTTCTAAAAGCTTTTAACAATAATGGCTGTTGAAGTTTTACTTTTAATACATTTTAAGTATCCTACCATGTTATCTTTTTTTTTCCCCTATGAAGACTAATAATGAGCTATTTTAGACTGGCTATTAGCCATCATGTATTCTCACTTAGTCATGGTCTGGTAACTCCGGTTGGTCCTATCTTAAGACATTTGAACACTTATGAGACACAAGCTATGCTAGACTTAGTATCAGAGGTATTCACTTAACATAAAACTCTAACAGCTAAGGTATAATCAGTGTTTATTATTGGCCTCATACTGAGATAAATTGTAAATTTTTACTAACTGTTCTCTACCTATCCTATGATGTTCATTTTATGAAAAACTTCATAATAAATCCTCACAACTCTAGTAAGATCCATTTTTGTACTCATTTTGTAGATAGATACAAAAAATCAGAGATGCAATTTTGTCTATTTTTATACCCCTGATATTGGCAGATGCAAACCATCACCTTTGTTCCTTTGGGGATCGAATTCTATGCTATTAACCACAATGTTCCATCAATTGAAGTATTTCATGCCATGTTCTTTTTCTAGAATAGGCTATGCAGCCTCATTTCTTAGAAAATTTGAGAGAGTGAACCTTTAAAGCTGGATTTATGTCTTTCTGGAACAAAATTCTATTATAGCATTTTCAACAATTTTTGTTTTTTCCTGGGTCAACCTGATCTCTCCTCATAGCCTCCTGTTCCTTATGGGTTCATTTAATCATTCAACAAATTTTATCAGTTACTTTTTGCCAAGAAATCTGCTGGATGCTATTTTGTCACTGTATTTATGGAGTTATGTCCTATGATGGAAGCCAGAGAATAAAATTTAAAAAACAACTAAGTACATAACTAAAAAATTATAATTAGTTCTGTGAAGGAAATGAATTAATTTCGGAAAGTAACAATAAAAGGGCGCCTCATTTATGTAGAGGTCAGGAAAGTCCCTCTCATTCCCTGTCCCTTGAGAAGGTGACTTTTAAGCTCAGAATGACGGAGTGAAAAGGAACCAGTCCAGTGAAAAAGGAATCGGCTGCGCTTTCCCTCCTCTTGTGGCTGGACAATGATTGTATGAAATATTCTTTTGGTTGAGGAAATAAATAAAGCCCATCATCATATTCTCCCTCTCAGTCAGTCTGATGAAAATGCCTTTCTTTTTTGTAATCTGTTTTTTATTGCTTCCTTGTTGGTATGTCTATTCATTCATTTTAAATGAATAAAAGTTTATCTGGATCCCCTTTTTATCAAGAGATTGGATGTGTACATTCTTCTTGGTCTTGCTGTCTGCCCTTTCAGAATTGCATTATTATAAACCCCCACTTGTGATTATAGGCCTGTGAAAATGTACCAATTTAGGGACAACTTTTTTCCTACCAGTTTAAATATTTGAATGGCTTTTTACAGAACAACTATCATGTCCAACATACACCACATCATAGTGTATCCTGGAATGCCTGATTTTAAGAAGGTGTTTCACAGAATTATTTTTTCCTTTTTGTAGAGATAGTAGTAAAGAGTGATATTACGTAAATCCTTTCAGAGTCTGGATAATAAATCTGAGCCTCTTTGTCTTTTCAGTTTTTCTTTCCATTTCTTAATTCTCACTGAGTGTCTAATAAAGGCAGTCACAGTGAAGCACTTGGTACTTAGTCTGAGATGGCAGCTATTGAAACAGCCACGTCAGTCAATCCAGGATATGCATGGAAAGGTGAGCATCACTATACACAGTTCCGATACAAATAAAAAATAATAAAATACCAATATTTGTATTGTATTGGGGCACCATAAGTCAGTGAGAGGAGTAATGAAGCAGCATAATAAACATAGTACACCGTGTTCATCTCAGAAATGATTAGAAATGGCAGAACATAAATACTAGGTGTTAAAGTGTCTGTTTTGGACCAGCTGATTCTACTGCTGTCAGTGAATGAGCTCTTGGGCTTCCTAGGCATGGCAATCCCAAAATCTGGGGAATGCAAGATAGTCAAAGAGGCTAACATTGTGGAAATCATTTTAAAAAGAATTATTAGCAAGGTGCAAGTATCAAGTAAAGCAATTACATGCTATTCACATTGCCATTCCCTGAATTTTTATAACCAAACTGGAGTTATCCAAAGGGAAACTTCATTGATTTTACATGGAATGTTCAGGTGTGGCTGTGACTGAGTTATTTTTCAGAAGTAAAAGGTTCTAACTGCAAAGTCATTCATGAAACCCTAAAAATGCCAAACCCCTCATAACTGCAGTGGCATCCCCTCAAATAAATAAGTGGAAAAATACTGTACCATAATTGATTTTGCAAAGTACTGATAGGGGCCAAGGACCAGTACAGCTTATGCATACAATTTACTGGACCTCCAAAGCGTCAGTTTCCTCTTGTGTAAAAAGGGAACTGATATCTATCTCCCAGAAATGCTACAAACAGCTAAAATGCAATGATACAGGTGGAGGCTGTGCAGAAAAGTAGGTTCATTGTATATGCTCAAGAAATACTGACCTACTAATGAGTTCAAAATCTTTAGCCTGCTATTTAAGTTCCTTATATAATTTTAAAACTTCATTGGGAAAAAAGAAAAACCTCTTAAAATGAAACACAAGCAAATATTGAACTAGAGCATAGCTGAGGAATTCAGTCAGAGGATCCATTAGATAAGCGGTGAGGAAGGTTTAACCATGGATGGCATTCATAGGGATGGATGGGGTGATGCATATAAATTCCTTAAGTTCAGAAGCTTGATGCATTTTTGCTCCCCCGACAGTGGCTAACACAGTGCTATGATATTGTTAGTACTTACTTGATATGGGCTGATCAATACTAGTTTTGCTAAGCAAAATTAGAAGTCCTTGGAAATAAGGACAGTGAACCATTACTTTTTTCCCCAAATAAAAAAAAATGGGTGAAAATATTCAAAATACATCATGTCACCCAGTAGATGTTTTCTCACATAATGTAACATATACTCAACAGCTGAAAAGGAATGAATGTATTTCGTAGTCAGGATATAATAGGTGTTCAACAATATGCTACTTGCCATTTCAAAAAGCAGTATTGACTATGGGAGAGAATAAGATCCTTATGGGAATTCTCAAGCATGTGGCTTACTAAAGTCTGAATTGGAAAAACAAAGCTGTATTCATACAGGAAATAAATAACACAATTTTCCTGTCCCTGGTTTATATTACTACAGTGAGTTTTAGAAACAAATCATCTACAAACAAATGGCCTTTCATAAAGTCACAGTGTAGTTTATCAGGGAGACACAGCCAGAGAAAATACAAAGAAATCACATTTAAGGGTCCACTTTTTCTGTCTGTCTCACGCTTTTCTAAAGGTCTGAGAAACAAGTTTGCTTTGAGTTTCTTGAATCTTGTGCTTGACATACATTGCTCCCCCAAAAAGTGATTATTTTGTAGCCACTTTTTTGTTCTGAGATCCTGGAAATAGCTTCTCCCCAGCCGTGCCCCATGTGTACATTTTTACTGTTTGTGCTGCTATTTTGAACTAAGGAAATATTTCCTAAAGTTCTATACTGCATAAAACAATAGAAGACATGATGGATGTAACCACATGCCCTCGGATCAAACAAGTAGACTCTGTGGCTGGCAGAATAATGGCCCCCTAGAGAAGTCTACATCCTAACCCTTGGAACCTGTGATCAATATGTTATCTTATATGGCAAAAGGGATATTACAGATATGATTAAATTCAAGGCTCTTGAAGTAGGGAGATTATCTTGAATTATGTGGGTGAGCCCTATCTATAAGGTGAGGTTCCATACAATCTTAAAAAAGAAGAAAATCCGGCAACTTGTGACAACATGGATGAACCTTAAGGACATTATTGAAAGTGAAATAAGTCACAGAAGGAAAATATTGTATAAGTATATGAAGATTCTAAAATTGTCAGACTCCTAGAATCAGAACGTAGAATGGTAATTGCCAGGGACTGGGGTGGAGAGGAAATGAAGAGTTGCTATTCAATGAGCATAAAGTTGCATTTAACACAAAATGAGTAAGGTCTAGAGATCTGCTACATAACACTGTGTCTACAGTTAACAATACTGTATTGTATACCAAAAAAAATTAAAAATGTATTAGAAGAGTATATCTCATGTTAAGTGTTCTTACTACAATGAAAAAAATGTGGAAAGGTTGGCAGAAAGGTGGACAAGAGAGATGGCAAAATGAGAAGAAGTTCATGTTTTGGTGCTGGTTTTGTGCCAGTAATGTGGGCAGCAATGTATAGGCTTCTCCCTTAGGAAGTAAGGGAGGCCCCTGGCTGACAGCCAGCAAGGAAATGGAGACTTCACGGCTACAAATGCCTGGATCCAAATTCTGTCAACATGCAAAGGGACTAGAAACATGCCCTCCCTTTGGGCCTCCAGAGATGAAGCCCTGCCCACACAGGGAGACCTGTGTCAGACTTCAGACCTCCTGAACTACAGATAATAAATTTTTGTTAAACAAAACTAAGTAATAAACTAATAAAAATATACAGACTCAAACCTAGGTCTCTTACCCCTTACTCTATATGACCTTGGGCAAGTTACAGAACCTCTCTGGACCTCAATTTCTTCCTCAGTAAATGGTTCTAGTAAAGACGAAATATGAGACATGGTATGTACATGGTGGGCTGAACTGAGGAAGAACATTTGATATGATTTAAATATAAAAATACTGAAAGAAATAACAATGAAAATTAAATACATATGTAGCTAAATAAGAAATGTAAATTCCTACATAACAAAAATAAAAACTCCAAGTAAAAGCAGTAAAATGGGAGCTGAATCCAAAAAGCCCATGATTGTACTAGAGTCAAAAGATGAGCTTTAATGCCTAGAGGATGAGCTTCTCATGGCTTTTTAGGAACGGGTCAAAAAAGGTGCTGCATTCAAAACACCTACTGGGACAAAAGGACAACTGCCTGTCTTTGTAGTGAAGGCCAGAAAAAGAGTCCACCCACTACCCTGGGAAGAGGTGAAAAAGTTTAGTTAAGTTTACAAAGCAGCTTACAAAGGGTTGTGAGGGAGAAGGAGTCACCCAGGAAGATCAAAACACCATACCTGGGCCACACAGGGGAATAGGAGCTGCATTCACCCATCCAACTGGATACTGAGAAATTAACAGGACTGGTCTGGATCTAGTGAAAATTGGAGGTCTCATCAGAGTCGGGCTAGGAACTACCCTATAGCTGGACCTCTTGCTTTGGTCAGAAAAAGTAGTATTACCTGGAAGACAAACTCATAGAAGGTGACCTTAAAAATAAATAATCTATACAAAGAAATGACTCACACTGAGGGGGCATTAGTCTAATCAGTAATCCTCAGAAGTTTATACCTCAAGAAATATGGATAACAAAACAATCAGAAAGGAACTTTTAAATGTATATTATTGAAAATCTTTATGAAATATAGAAAGGAAATGAGAACAGCAGGAAAAGGAAGAATTAGATTTAAAAATAAACCATATTGTAAAAGTATAATTATAGCTTTGAAATATACAAAAAAACAACCCTCTATAGACGGATAGTTTAGACAATACGCCAGACAAAGTTGAAGGTGAATAAAGAATAAGAGGGTAAATAACAAGAATCACACAAATTGCAGGATAAATTGATGGCAAGTGTAAAGAGAAGTTGTGATTATACTTAAAGCTCCGAAAATATGGATAGAATGAGGCATAATTTCTGAAGAGATAATGACTGTGAATTTTCCAGGGTAGATGAGATACCTAGTAAGAAGAGCCTCTGCGAGAAGACCAAATGTCATCTTGAGTGCTTTGTTGATAAGGAAATACTGAGAATATTGTTAGAGTGCAATAACATTTATTAACACTGGAGAGGTAAATTTGGGCAGCATAAGGTTCAAGTGTTAGGTTAAAAAGGTGCTCACACATAATTAATCAAGTAAATAAAGCGTATAAAAGATTGTTTAGGGGGATCCAGTTCAAAATGGCAATGTAGGAAGATCCTGAGTCACCTCCTCCCATGGAGACAACAAATCTACAGCTATATATGGAACAATTCTCTCTGGAAAAAAACCTAAGAACCGGAAGAGTGACCCCTTCACACCGGGCAAACAACGACGGAAACCACATGAAGGTGAGCAGGAAAAGCTGAGACACAATCTTGCCGTAAGCCCAGCCCTGGGCACAGGGACCCACAGTCGGGAGGGAGCTCAAAATCAGAGCTTCTCCTTGAGGAGGGAAGGGTTCATGCCCCACATCCGGCACCCCCACTTTTAAGACTACACCTGAAAGATGACCCCTCAAAATATCTGGCTTGACCAGTGGAACCCGTGCCCGTAAGTGCAACTGGGCTGCGGTGAGCTGAGGAACGGCTCTGGCTCACAGACTCGCCAGCCCCAGGGTGCAGGACAAGCAGCCCCTGGAGGGAGCCTCACTTCCTAAGTTGAATGCATAGGTCTGAGGGTCAGCGGTCTGCTGGGTCACTCTCCAGGGCCAGAGGCTGGTGAGTGCCCCCTTCCTTACTCTCCATTTGCCTTGGGAAAGCCAGCATCTCTTTTTTCCCTTCCCATCTCTATGCTCCAGCCACCAGGCGCCATCTTGCACCTCCCCGCTTGCCTCACTAGAGCCAGTGAGCACCATCTCTTTTTGTTGCTTCTTTCCTTGTGCGGGTAAAATTGCAATATTTCCAGAATCTCTAGCCTGGCCTTAAGTGCATCTCCATATCGGTAGGTGTTTCCAAGGGGTGGAGAGAAGCAGTCCATCTCCATATCAATGGATGATTACATGGGGGAGCGAGGGCATATCTGGACGAGAGAGGTTGGGTGGGGTCCCTTTTTGCAGCCGGGTCTTGAGAGGCACAGGCAGGTAGAAGTGGATGACTGCTTGTAAGCAATAAACAAGTTTCTCCCACTTTATTTCTCCCTTCGACTGATTTCAGTTTCAAAGGTAATCTGCCCTGGGCTGGAAAATGTTTCCTTTTTACTTTCTTTTTAACTTCTTCTTTCCCCCTACCCCCCACCGCCACCCCCCACCCCACTCCCACTTGGTTGGTGGATGCCATCTCCGCATGCCCAGTGCACTGCTCTGGGCAGTGAGTGCCGCCTTTGCCCTCTCCCTCTGCTGTGCTCCACTGCACCTGTAGCTCCCCAACAGGAGCTTCTCCACAAGTCTGGTGCCCTGGTTTTCAAGTGCTTGCAGAGAAATCCCCTCGATCGCCTGGTACTGGAGGCCAGCAGAGGGAGTCTTGTGTTGGTGGATGCCCTGAGACTGTAACAACCAGACAGGCAGTTCTTGGAATGCTACCACCCTCAGAGCCCTGCACAGACAGCAGACCAAAACACCCGCAGCCTTTCTGTGAAAGAAGCCTAGTTGCTAGTCCTGTCTTCATCCTTAGGGGCAGGCTAGTGGTTTGGCAGCCCCCTAGAGGCCATGGAGGTGCCCTTGGGGAAGACAGGCCAGGGGTACCATCTTTGGCTCTCCCTCTGCCTCACTACAGCTCAACAGTACCTACCAGAACGTAGCTTCTAAACTCATCTGGAGTTCCTTGTGACTGCTACCCAGGAGACACTTCACTTCTCCTGGCTGGGGACCAGCGGGGTTGACGCTTGCTGTTTCACAGGACTGTGTATACAGACATTGGGGCAATCTATTGCTAACCTCTGCAAACTCCCACAGCATGGAGCACTCTGGCTGAGACATAGTCTGTTCTCATAAACAATGTTTTATTGACCTGAAATCATACAGACCACAAAGAGACAAGGGTGATGCAAGGAAGACACCTTTTAGTGTCATCTATACTTGTCTCAGAATCATTCCACCAACCTCAAACCTGATCATTGAATTATTTTCTCTTTCATTGTGTCAGACCATAAATTTTTAAGCATTATATTCTCTAATAAAAGGTACTTTTAAGACACAAGATCTCATAACTGCTATATTAAAGCAAGCCTTTTAACTAGGTGTTAAGATGTGATTTAGCATTTCTGTATGGACCCTTATTAAAAAAAGTAAATTTATTAAGCTTGGACAATATGACTTTTAACCAGATTGAAAATTGATTACTAAATTTTCATCAGAGGAATAGAAACCTATATAAGGTTTGTTACTGCAGGTCCACTGGATCCCAGAAGGAGAGGCACTTTGCATGCTCTGGTTACAGGGATATTTTTAAAGCAAGTGTTCTCAACCAGAAAGGAAACAAAGAATAGAATTTGGTGCAAATTTAGTTGTAACACTAAAGCAGAGTTACAAAAGCACTCAAACTAAAGTAGATAAACAATTTATCCAGATAAGAAAAATATGAACCAACCCTACATTCTTTTAACTGATTGGCATAAAGCAGCATTTAAAACTGGGTGATATAAATATGAAAACATCTAGGTCTCTTTAATCTTATCTGCTTAATTTCTTTAAGAATATTTATTAGAGCAAATTCTGAGTTGTCCAAAAGGATTTCACTAAATGCCTCATTGCATATGGATAAGTAAAAGTGAAATGCTTCATTTCTAGCTAAAGCAACTAAGAACATTGACTCTTTACCATGCAGATCACCAAGTAATAAATCTCTATCTGAAAAGAAAAGAATTCAGAATGCTCCCATTTTTAGAGAAATGCATGCTCACACACACGTATTGTACATGCTAATGAATGGTACTGTTAACTGAATTCTACAAATTTGAGCTATGGTAGGAGGTTCAGGAGCTGGATCAAGATGGAATTATGTAATTTTAAAAATTTTTATGCAAAATAATAAGATATGAAATTTAAAAAGTGTAAGGCACCAATAATCAAGTTACATCTGAGGAATAAATCTCAGTATAACCTCTGTGTCACAGACACAGAGCATTTTTTAATGAAATTAAAGGAGACCTACCAAAATGGAGGGTTATACCGTTTTACAGATTGGAAGAATCAATATTGCAAAGCTGTCAGATTTACCAAAACTAAACTAGAGATTTAATGAGATCCCAGTCAAAATCTCAAGAAGCTGTGTGTGTGTGTGTGTGTGTGTGTGTGTGTGTAGCAAAGGCCCAAAGATAGGGCAACTTGAAGAAAATGCGGAAATTTATACTGCTAGACATCAAGATTTACTCTAAATAAATACATAGTAATGAAATGAATGTGGTTATTCCCTAAGAAAAAACAAATTCCTAATTTCTTTGTTAAACATAATATAGAATCTAGAAATACCAGGAAAGAGTGGTCTTTCTGTAAATAATGTTCAGTCAATTGGTTACATATCTAGAAGAAAATAAATGCTCTTTACTCATACCAAACACAAAAATCTATTTCAGAAGGGTTAAAAATCTAAATGTAAAACAGAAACAATAATGTAGAATAAAACATAACAGAATATTATTAACATATGATAAGCAGGTGATTTTTTTGAAAAAATAAAGTACTAAAAATAATCCAGAGATGTAGCTAAATGTTAAAGGTAGATTCTAGGTTAATGATCCTTAAGCTTTTGTGAGTCTGAGATTCCTTTGAGAACTTGTAGAAAATGCAAATACTGGCCCTGAAAATGACACCCACACATACATTCTACAGCATAAACCATCCATAGATTGGTTCCTATTGAATTAGAACAGCATATGGATAATGCACCAGACAAATGTAAAACCAGTACTTACGTATCAGTCATGAGTCTAATGTACCCAATGTCTGACTGAACTGAATATAGTCTTCAGACACCAGGTGATTGTGTCACATTCTGTATTAATGATGAACAGGAAAATTCCAATTCCAACTCATACATCTTTTTCAATTTAATTAACACCTCATCCAAAGATACTGTCTGTAAAAAAGAAAGAGAAGCATCTCTGGACTAAATAAAACTTGCAAAAGGACACATACGGTATGATACTAATTCAGCAGTATTTACTTCTGCATAATATATGTCACATATATTCCCACAAAGATTGTGGAAAAGATATAAAGGATATGGTTTTAGCTTTATCTATAATGTATAAATATATATATATATGCACACACACATGTATGTAATGTGCATTTTTCAAGATAATATACTATATGTGCTTATTGATTGGATATTTAAAATTTGATCAAATATAAATTAAATAAAAGTAGCTGTATGTAATGATTAGGACTTTGTATCTCAGCAGGTAACATCTCTGTAAACAAAGCCAACTGAACTTCAAATACCCCAGTTCAGTACAAAAAATCATTTTCAGATATCACAGATGTATCAATCTGTATTCCCTTCCCCCCAATATTAGTTATATAATCCATTTCACATTTTAATATCATACCATACCATTCTATTCTATTCTTTATTATTATTGAATAACATCCCATTGTGTGGATATGCCACTTCTCTTTACCACTCATCAGTTGGTAGATATTTAGATTGTTTCCACTTTTTGGCTATTGTAAATAAGGCTGCTATGCACATTCATGTACAGGTTTTTGGATGAACACATATTTTCATCTTGTATATATACCTAGGAGTGGAATTTCTGGGTCCTATGGTAAACTCTATATTTAGCATTTTGAGGAGCTACCAAATTGTTTTTCAAAGTGGCTATACCATTTTACATTCCCATCAATGCTGTATGAGGTTTCATTTCACATATTCTTGCCATCCAAGTAATTGTGAAATAGTATCTCACCATGGTTTTAATTTGTATAATCTCCATGAAGACTAAAGATACTATGCATCTTTTCATGTTTATTGCCCATTTTCATTGTCTTTTGTGAGAGAACACTATTCAAATCGTTTACTTTTTTAAAACTAAGTAGTTTACATTCTTGGGAAGTTGTAGTAATTCTTTATATATTCTAGATATGTAGCTCTACAAATATTTTTTTCCCATTCTGTGAGTTTTTTCAATTTCTTAATGATATCTTTAAATTTGATGAAGTGTTTAAATTTGATGAAGAACAATTTATTTATTTCTCTTTTGTCTCTTGTACTCTTGCTATGAGAAACCATTGCTTAACACAATGTCATGAAGATTTGCTCCCACATATTCTTCTAGGAGTTTTGCAGTTTTAGCTGTTATATTTAGAACTGTGACCAACTTTGTATTAAATGTGTATGGTATGGTGTAGGGGTCCAAAGTCATTCTTTTGCATGAGGATATCCATTTGGCCCAGTGAATTGTCTTTGCACACTTGTTGAAAGTCATTTGACTAAAAGTGTAACCATTATGAGCATTTTTAGTATCTACTCATTCTGTCAACATCTGTCTTTTGATTGGGGTGTTTAACCCACTTACATTTAATGTAATTGCTGATAAGGCAGGATTTATATCTTTCCTTTGCTTTTTGGTTTCCTTGTGTCTTGTGCTGTTTTCTCTACTCCTTTGATACTTGCCCTTTATTTTTGTTAAATATGTATTTTATAATGCACCTCTTATTGTTTGTTTCACTATGTTTTAAGTTATTTTTGTAGTGCTTACTCTGGAAATTACAATTTGTGCCTTAATTTAAAAAATCTAGTTACTGCTAACTTAATTCAATAGTATGCGAAACTTCTCTCATTTCCTCTCCCTCTTTTGTATAAATGTGTATCTGTATACATTATAAGCCCATTAATACAGTTTTATATTTATTGTTATGCAGTCGTCTTTTAAAACAGGCTGGAGAGGAGAAGGATTATAAACAAATGTACATTTATACTGCCTTTCATAACACCTATGCAATTACCATTGCCAATATCGTTTTCACAACTTCCTTTAATTCTTTATATATGTTCTCTTACAATTCTTTTGAATTTTACATAATAGTTTATTTAAAGTCTTTATCTACTAAGTCCAAAATCTGATTCTCCTCAGGGACATTTTTCTGTTGGCTTCTTCCCCTCCTCCTCCCCCACCAACACATGTAGGCTTATTTTCCTGTTTCTTCCCAGGCCCTATATTTTGTTCTTGATGTTACAGACTTGTTTGTAACACTCTGGTATTGGATTCCCTCCACCTCCCACTGAGCTAAGCTCCAAGTCATTCAGATACCTACCTAAGCATAGAAACGTGCCAGGGAGCTGAAAGTTTAAGACAAAATATTGGTTCTGCACTGGGGGGGATACTTTTAATGAAGGCCAAAAAGGGGCCAATCTTTTCATTCTCTTCAAAGATCTGGCTTTTGCCTACACACCACTAAGCTGGGGAAGAAGTGAGAGGAGAGGAGAATAGCCCTAAATTCAAATATCACAGACCCTGCAGTCATACTTAAGTTCAGTGCTTTCTCTCACACAGAGAGCTTTTAGTTCATTTTGAAACTTTGATTAATTGCCAGGGGCCTGAAATGATTGATTTTAGGCATTTTTCTTGTATTTTTTATTGTTCTTGAGAAAGAATGAATTCATCAAGGCCTAATTCTGTCATTCCAGAAACTGATCTTCGTGGGATTAACATCTGTTTTAAAGTATATTGTCTTCAAGCATATTATCAGTCATTGTGCAATGTTTGAAAACTAGAAAACACAGTTAAATCTGATGCTATTTTCCGAAAGCCTGTGATCATTCAGAAGAAAATTTGCACAGCTAAGTAATATGGTTAACAAAGAAGAAACAAAGACACAAGGATAAAATTTCCTCACTTTTATTGGTATTCAGTTAAACTCCATGAAAAAGAAATGAAAGAGGTCTTAAAAGAGTATTACATACTAATCCCAAATAAGATTTGTCAGATGGAGGAGCTAGCAGCCACTTTTGTATCTTAATTTATTTTCCAATTTTACAATCCATAAAATACTCACCAAGGCATGACACAAGTTTGGAGTTCAAGCACAGTGCACTTTATGTTGTAAGATCCATTAAAAGTGATAATTTGTAAGATTCTCAATAGGAAAGTATGCATTTTTTCAAGGAATACTTCAAAGAGGGAAGCAGGTCTTCTTAATCCAATTTTATGTGAAAAGTAATCTCATTCTCATCTGTGGCCACTTCTTTCTGTCTTTATGGTTGAAGTTAGAGGACTAAGAACAGAATGAGCTACATCTCTTTATGTCAGTAGTTCTTTCCCATAAGTACGAAATAACGATCAGACTTTACCCTGGGAGACAGCAGTAAATCTAAGACTCAGCAGGAATAACAGACACTTTGATCATGAACTCATTCTGCTCTATGTCACCTTTCTCTTCCTATTTCTTTTTCTTAGCTGCCTAATGTCCAGAGTATGAACAGGGCTATTAGACAGGATTCACTTATTTTGCATTGTTAGCCTACTGACTTTCCTTCCCTTGGGAAAAATATAATTCTAATATAAAAAGACAGTACCAAAGGGATGGATTTGGAAATTCCAAGCTCTGGCCCTTACCGGGTCTGTGAACTTGGGCTTTATTCTTCCTAAGCCTCACTCTCATCATCTCTGAACCAGAGGCCACTGTTTCTTCTGCCTGATTTTTTATTAGACTATCAAATGAGATAATCAAAAGGACAATTAAATACAACACTCAATACAAATGTAAAATGTTTTGACCAGTAATATGATTAACACAACTCCACTGGACAAATCTTAGAAAAAAGAACTCAGCATGCATTAATTTAATACAGTGTATATATAGTAGTATTTTAGGCAATACTACTTTCTATAAACAATGATCAACTTTTACCTGCTTGTTGTTTTTGCCTCATTTGTTTACTATTTGTTTAAGACATTGAAACAAAACTATATACTGAAATGCTCAACAGTGTTTTGCAGGAATTCCAATATAAGATCAACATAAGAGTTTCACAAAGTCAGGCTGGCTTATATGTGATCCGAGGAAGCATGAAGCTTGATTAGATCCCACCTCCCCACAGTTTCCCCAAGTTTTTAGGTTAACATGTGTCGTAAGCAGAGTTTAACCACAAGTCTTTTAAGGAAAATAAAAAGATTCTTATGTCTAGGGTTTGTCTTTAATTCCTTATATATTGGATGTCTACAAAGCTCCCTACATTCTTCAAGGCACTGGGGCTATAATGTTAAGCAAAGCAGACAAGACCTGGAAAAATGCTAAATAGGCTTTTAGTGCTATGTCTACCTTCCCTCTTTGTTCTGTTGTTCCAAACATAAAACTGTCTGTGTTACATATCCTGAATTCTTTTAATATCTAGGAAGGTTAGGGCTATTTGAAATAAAACTGCAAAATTCTCATAATAGTAGAGATCATTCAAATTTTCCTCCTTGATGAAGGTTCCCTGCCTTTCCACTCTCTCCACCCCACCCCACCCAGCTCTCCATCCAGAAATTATACCTCACTTCCCTGGTCTTTCCTTAGTTTCTTTTTTTATCATATATCTTTTATGATCCTTATCCTAGTCTTTTTCCTTCTATTAAAATTATTTTTGTGTATTTTATCCTCTTTGGTTTCTTACAATCTGTAGAGCAGAGTCTATACCTGATTCAATTCACTCAATCCCATGACATCTGATATGTATACATGATGCATTATATACCTGCATAATTCTTCTTTCCATGACACTTGGAACACTGCCTGGAACATAATAGGTGCTCAATAAAATTTAAATCCGATGAATGATTGCATGATGTCAGGCTAAATTGAAGGAAAACGCATATATGAATGTAAGATGTACTTTTTAGTGCTGTTGGCAGTTTTGAAGACTGAAATCATGACTTGGGCCATTTGAAATACCTGGGGTTTTTTCTAGACAAGAAAGAAATTTGTAAGCCTCTCTTTGGGCTCCCGATGCAAAGTAATTGTGCAAAAGCATTGAAGAAACCTATATTTGAACATTTGAACATACGTGATAAAATACATGAAAAAATTCAATGCCTTCACCAGAGGGTTAGTTCCATTTGTCAAATTTAAATCTGTAGATGAGATCTGAGATCCTACAACACTTATCCTGATGTTAGGTCAAGTAAGGAAAATCAGAGTTAAATAAGAATTGCTTAGATCTTCCAAAGACAATCAAGAACACAAACCAATTGAATGCACGGTTCTTTTTCATGAGTGTGTTCTGGGAGAATGCAAACTTGCCAGTTCAGTGTGCCAGCCCTGGATCTTACTTTCTCTTGAATGTTTTACAATGACTGTGAAGTTCCATGAAATTAAGTCATTACATAATTGCTTGACAAGTTTGAGTTCACATGGCTAGTATGCTGGAGATAAATCGTAGTTCCTGAGGTTTTCCTACTGAAATTTGTTCTTTTATTTGTCATTAAATAAACAATTGTCTACAGTTGTCATGAGTCCTTCACTGCTTCTCTTCACTGTGGTTGGAAAGGAGAATATTTTTTTTTATTTATTTACTTATGAAAGAAATATGAAATATATTTCATTTTTATTTTTATTAATCAGAAGACCTTGTGTTAGGTTTTATTTCTGTTACTGTTATGATTTTACAGTTTGGTGGACAGTTTTTTCCCCAGCTTTATAAAGGCATGATTAACAAGTAAAAAAATTGCATATATTTAATGTGTACAATGTGGGGTTTTGATTAAATATGCTTTGTGCAATGATTACCATAATAAGGCTAATTAACACATCCATCAGCTCACAGTTATCATTTGGGATGTGTGTGTGAATGTTAATGTATATGTGCTTATATACTCTTTTAGCCAAGTATACAATCCAGTATTATTAATTATAGGTAACATGCCATGTATTAGATCTCTAGGACTTTCTCATCTTGTACCTGAAAGTTTGCACCCTTTTACCAACATCTTCCCATTTCCACCACTCCCCACCCCCAGCAACTACCATCCTACTTTATAAAATTCCTCAGATATGTAATATCATGTAATATGTTTCTTTCTGTGTCTGACTTATTTCACTTAAAATAATGTCCTCCAAATTCATCCATGTTGTCACAGTTGGCAGAATTTCCTTCTTTTTTTCAAACTGAATTGTATAAAGAAAAAGAGATCCATCCATCACAATTTCTTTAACCATTCACCAATAAGCAGGCACTTAGGTTGTTTCTATATCTTGGCTATGGGAAATAATGCTGCAATGGAAATAGCATATTTTAAGGAGTGTGGGGTTTTGTTTTTGTAGTTATTGTTTTATTTTCTTATTCATGACCTCACACACATCAGCTTAGTGTCTGCTCCTTATTAAGGTCAAATGTCTTCTGCACGAGGCCACCAAAATCCAATAAGACCACCCACATCAGCTCTCCAGTGAGTCCCGGGTCCTCCATGTTAGAACCAAAATCTGGTGACGTTCTTGGTGGCTAATGGATCAATTAGATGCTAGAAAAGATGGAAGTGAATTTGTACCTCCTATGCCTTTTTTTTTCCTTAAGAGCATTTTATCCTTGTGACCAAGAAACAAAATATATCTGAAGGCAATATAGTGGGCCACAGCAGAGCCTCGCTGGATAAGACCCTACCTCTTACAGACCACCATAGAGTAATATACAAGTACAGGTACTGAAGAGCAGGGACCAAACACTCATATACCTGTGCAGGTAAGTGAATATCTGAAGCAAGCCAGGTGCAGAGTGTGGGGGAAAGGAGAAAAATTGCTTTATTTAAAGGAGATACATATTCTTCAGAGCCAGTGCCATAAGGGGAACTAGCCTAGTGTTGCTTATTCTGAAGTTCCAGAGAAAAGCATAAAATGGAGGGGGTTTTTGCATGAAATTTTCTGATTATTAAATGTTAGCAATAAACAAATATCAAGCAAGCTTAACAACCCATTTAAGGGGCAAATTCATCCTAGGGGATGCCTATTTTCTATGTCTGTCCCTAAAGGACAGCAAATTCAAAGCCTGTGGTTTTCAGCACAACCCATAACCCCATACACACACACACACACACACACACACACACACACACACACACACACACATTCCCAATTATCCTTACCTTGCTTCTTATCCTTACCTTTTTTTCTACAGCACTTTGCACTCTTTTGAGATATAATATAATGTGCTTGTTTATTACATCTATTACTTTTTGCCTGAGTACCCCTGCTAGGATACACACTCCATGATGGGAAAGGTCTGTCCAACACCTTGAACTTTACATGAGTAATTATTCATTCATATTCATTTTTTGAATGAATAAATAAAATCACTCTTGTCAGAACTTAAATACACAAGAGGCTTAAACCTTCAACTTTATCACAGTCAGGACCCAAGCAGGCTGTAAAGGGCCTCCTTGGAGGAGGGGGAACTGGTGTGCAATGTCAGTGTCTGAGAAGGGAAAGGAAGATTTCCATAAAGAAAGGTGCAGAGTCCAATATGGGCAAGAAGGGTGTGCACATGCAGAGGTGACCTAGTACGGCGTAACAGAGCCTAAGCAGAGAATGGAGGAAATCCAGGCATGGAAGTGGCCTGATGAGAGTGTCAGTCCTCCCAAATCTAAAAGGACATCCGTATGTGAAGCCATCTTGCATGGGGTGTCAAGAGTCCAATATAGATGAGGATGAGGAGGGCACCCGCATGTGGGATTGGCCTTGGGCACGTTTTGAACCGAAGCAGGATGAGAGCTCTCATAAGGGGTTCAGAGCCCCAGCAGATGAGAAGGGTTCCATGCAAGACAAACAATGGGAGATGGTTTATATGTAGGGGGTTCATCAAATAAGTGTATAAAATAAGGAAAATTAGATCCAGGTTCTCCCTTTTGGAAAAGGGAGTCACTTATATGAAAGGGGTATTATTAGAATGCATCCTGTGATATCGGATTAGAACTAAAAAATAGTGACACCCTAATAGCAATAACCATATCTACCACCCAGATTTTGGCTTCTAAATGCCAATAGCCACTAAAAAGGAATAAGGAATCCTTCAGGAAATGCCTAATTCTAAGCCTGGGAAGGCAAGAAGAAGGTGGGCTTGAAACATTTTGCTCTATCAGAAAGTAAGAAAGTGCTTAACGATAGCAACATATTATAACGCATTGAATCACATGAGAAACCATGTGTTTATTTTGTAGCAATTCTACACTTAGATAAAATTTGCAAGTGCAATACAAAGAATGTATCCTTATATCACAGACATAACTAAAGGAATGAATAAATCAGAGTTTGATGAGAAATGAGATGGTTCCAACATTGTAAGTACCTCCTCATTACAAACAGGAAAATTATAGTAATCTTACAATGGTGAGGCCTGGAAAACTCCACCTTAATCAAATGATCAAAGTGAACATTATTAAAATGTTGCACTTTCTGGTCAGATGCAACGCAATGCCATGTTTATGACAAAGATGTATAACTTGAACCTAATTGGAAAGAAACATCATACAAACCCAATTCATGGCACATTCTATAAATCGTTTGATACTTTTCAAAAGTGACAAGGTCTTGAAAGTCAAGGAAAATAAGAACTTTTCCAGAATGTAGAAGAATAAAGAGAAATGACAACTAAATACAGTGTCTCGTTCTGAAATGGATCCTTTTCCTAAAAATTACATAATTAGGAACATTTGCCGAAACTTGAATGAAGTCTGAGGAATAGATGGTAGTGATGAATCAATGTTAACTTCCTGATTTTGGTCATTGTACCATGGCCATGCAGGTTCTTATTTTTAGGAATTATATTTATTTGTAGGAAGCACACACTGACAAACTCAGTTCTTTCTACTGTACTTGCAACTATTCTGTCAGTGTGAGATTGATCCAAGACAAGAATAAAATGAAATAAAAACCAGACTGAAATGCACATATCCTTTGAGCAATCCCACTTCAAGAAATCTACATAAATACTCAAGAAAGAATATCAGGGTATTTATATAAATATATTCAAGTAACATTGTTTATAATATGGAATAACTGGAGACAGACTAATGTTCAGTAATAAAGGGAGTATTAAATTATGCTTGCTTATAACATACAATACCATAGAGCTATCAGAACAGGGTAGATCTCTATGTATAGGCACAGAAATTGTTCAGGACATACTGTTGTGTGAAAAAGTACAATATTCAGAATAAAATATACATGGTCTAATTGTCATTTTAAAAGCAACTCCAAAACAGCCAAAATTGAATGTATACTACTCAAAGGCTCATGATCAAACTAAGCTGCAAGGTATATGACGTATATATCCATGAATACTTTAGTAATCCTGGGTCATTCTTCTGTTTTATTTATATCCCATTTATTGCATAAAGAAATTTAAATGGAAGGTTACTTAGGGAAAAAACTTGAATTTTGCCTTACCATTTATTTAAATTTGAAAACCACATCACTTTTTCCAATCAGCATAAGCAGCAAATACTACCTTGTCTTCAATCCCAAAACAAAAGAATTATCCTCTTTTCTATAAGATCAGGCCTTTCTTAGGAGAGAAATACCCACCTCATTTCAGTCTAAGGGTTTCATAACACTGGGGAAAGGATGAATTCTCTGGCCTTTAAGTGTCCATTTTCCTTTTTCCATCTCTCTGTGTTCATTGCATCTTCACACATCTGCCTTTTTGTGAAGTGAGGCCCAGAAAATAAAAATTGCTGTCAACATTTCTTTTTTTTTTCACCCAGAAGCACAGTCTAGAAACGGCCAAGCTGATCTATTCATTCTGAGGTTCAGTACCTTAGCTAAGAATGTGTAACATTTTATGAAAATGAAAATGGTCTTCTTAGAATTTTGCACAAAGATGTTTGGTAAGCCTTTTCTAGCTCAGAAGATATCCCCAGTCTCAATTGTTCTAAACTTACATCTTCAGGCAGTTTCAGAGGGAGCATCCCATCCCCTGCTCCCTCCTAGTTGGCAAATTCTCAGGATGCTTGGAAAAGTGTTCAGCTCTACTGTCGTTTTTCACCGGCTTCCCACGTTGGCCTGACTTCCCTTAGTAAGAGATCAGATGGTGTCACTCAAACCCAGGGACACCCCATGATGACAAGTGGCCTGCTTACCCTGTTTGACTTATTTTCCTTCTAGTGATTTAGAATTCCCTCCTGAAGAACTAACATTGACAGGATGCTCAGTGCTTTGAGTATGTACTTTTATAATCACAACACCCCATAAAGGGATATGTTGCCATTCACCTTTTGCTAACGAGCAGACAGAGGCTCGGAGAGTCTAGTATGCAACTCGACAAAAATATGCTCCCAACACCTCCATAGTTTAGGTTTTTTTTTCTGTTCGTCATCTCAGCAGCACTAATTCATTCATTTACTCATTCCACAAATATATATTGAATACGTACGCATTCTAGTGGTGGGGATGGAGCAGTGATTTGGCAGTGAAAGTGGAATGTACGGGCTATTATACATGCTAGCCTATTATCCTTTAGCTCCTTCCTAATCCTTGAACTGAAACATTTCCAATAAAGCTTATATTGTTACATAGACATTGCATTGTCTAATGCAATGGCAAAGAAAGTATATATTGAATTGTGATTCTTTATTAAAATATCTGTGCCCCCCCCCCACTGATCAGTAAGTCTCCATAAGGATAGGGGTAGTAGGGATGTAATTTGTTACTAAATTCCTGGTTTCTGGCTTATTTGCTATGAAGCCCATTATGTGTTTATTACATTTCACATGAATGATCCTCAGGCTCATTCCTATCATGGACCTTATCATCACAATGTAGACACTTATCTTTGCTGATCAAAATGTCTGCAGTTTAATTATTCTCTGAGTCTACCACATAAGTTTCCTTGTCTTTAACACACAGGCCATATTAGAAAGCAATTTGATTCCACGCCTAAGGGAAGAGAAAAGTCTCACACTCAAGGTCACTCTGTGAAGAATCCAATTTGACTCTCATGTGGGCCTTTGAAAGTCGAGTGTAGGGTACACTATAGCTTCAGCGGTGTTCTGCTGGAAGAAACACATGATAAGCAGGCACAGGGGGGTCTGCAGATATCCTGAAACATTTGGGTTATAGAGAATTTAGAATATTGAGAAACTAGGTGTCAATATGAAGTCTTCAGGATTACACAGGAGCAGAGCACAGACTCAAAACTAGTAGATCTCATTCAAAGTACAGCAGTACTTACCATAGTCCAATTCAATTGCTTTATTGTCTCATGCTTCCCTACCTGGATGGTCCTTCATTATCTTCACTAGTGTAAATTCTATCCAGCCTTCAGAGTTCTAACAAAGCGCATCCTCCATCAGATTTCATTACACATCTGCTTGATGAAAAGATGAACCCGTAGGTGTCTAAATCTACACAGGCATTTTGGTAATAAATTATGCCTTTGTCAGTACTTCTAAAAGACATAAAAAAAACCAAAACAGTACCACTCACACATACAAGATATTAAATAAGCATGATTGACCACCCTGTATATGCCAAAACAATTCCAATACAACTTTATTCACATACAGAGGGAAAGAAAAACATGAATTGAGCACCTAGTATATGCTATTCAATCTTCTAGAACAACACAGATCAGTGGAAGGAAACAGGCCTAAATTGAGAACCTAATACATGTCAAGTATTATCCTAATGCAACATCATTCACAGATGGGGGACAGAATGAACATGCATTGAACTTATTCAACCAGTCCACTTTTTATTACACTGCTCCTAAAGAAATGAGCTTTATGCACCAGGACTGCTCTAGACAACATCACTCACATGCAAGGGAAGGAAGCATGTGTTGAGCACATACTATATACACCATAAACTATTCAAATAGAACCTTACTCATTTAGAGGGAAAGAAAACAAGCATTCATTAAGTGCCTAGTATATCACAGATGTTATTCTGCAACAAACCCAGTCGCACAGAGGTGAAAAGTAAAACTATGGATTGGGCACCAAGTATATACCAGCTACTATTCTAAGAAAACATCACTCACACACAAGGTAATGAAGCAAGCATACATTCAGCACCTGGTGTATGTCAGGCACTATTCTAGTACTTTACTCACACATCAGTGGGAAAAAGAGAGCATGCACTGAGTGCCTCATATATACCTGAAAATAGTTGAGTACACACCCTACTCGCACATATGGAGATGAGAGAAAAATAAGCATGTATCGGGAATTGACTATCTGGCAGGTACTGTTCTAAAAATACATCATTCACATATAGCCAGGGAGACAGAAGGCACTGACCACCAACTATTACCAGGCACTATTTTAGAACATTACTCACAAATCGGTGGAAAGATACAAGCAGGCACTTAGTACCATGTATAATCCAAGCAATATGCATGGCACAACTAGGTTATGCCAATCATTAGTCTAGCAACATATTACTAAAGTGAAGAAATCATTGTTTGAGGCTCTTATTAGTGCTCAATTTTCCCATCACTACAAAGAAAACAGCATGCATATCAGTTTACTCCATTCTGCACAACTGTGGGTTACTGATACTCTAAAAATCATGTCTGAGTGTGAACATGAAAGCCCAAAGTCTTTGAATGAATTGCCACCTTTTGTAATTTGGACACAGTCTGCCATTTTTCAGGCCCACATTCAAATATGACCTTCTTTTAGGTATTTTGATTGGTAGGAGTTGCCAGTATGTCTAGATGTGGAATATGCATCTTTCCAAATTCAAATCAGACAGTGTGCTTTTTGCTTCGTTCCAAAAGTAGGCAATAAAAGCAGCTTGTTTTAGATGCTTGGGGAATGTTTCAGGTTGGGCCTGCCCCAGGTGATTCTGAAGAATTTCAGCAGTTAAGCACATCCTTAGAACTTTGTTGGATTTGTTAACCAGCCTCTAGTAGTCAGGTGTGTCCACATTGTATGTCAGTCAGTCCTAGCTGACTCTTCAGTTTCTGATATTATCACAATGTAATCAATATAGCACATTATTATGCATGTATTGTTACTACATCAAGCTCAAATCCCTTCCAACCAAATTATGACAGCTGGTAAATTCAAATAACCCTTAGGATCCTTTCCACAGAAGGACAGACTGTGGTAGACTTTTTCCGAGATTGGTATTAGGGGAAAAGCAGTTGCAAGATCGACCATTGAGTAGTACAGCCTCCTTTGGTGCGTTTTGGCTTTGCGCTATTCAAACTGTATCAGAGACTGCTGGTGCTATCGGTGAAACTGTTTTGTCTGACCCTTAATGGTCTGCTGTTGGTCTCTATGTGCCAGATGCCTTTTTCATTAGCCACACAGGGCTATTGTACAGCGAGTTTCTTGGTACCAGCACTACAGCTTCTAAGGTGTCATTAATTAAAATGGTACTTTCTTTTTTTTTCCCACCAGTTACTCTAGCCTGTTGCAAAATAACAACCTGTAAAGCTTTTATGGAGACAATTCTATAGGTTCCTATTTAGCATGTCCAATTAATACATGCTGGAGGGTGAACTTACTTGCATTCCGTTCTGCAATACCAGGTAGGGGACATGCCGTACAGGTAGACGTCATATCCATCCCAACAATGCATACAGACACAACTACTTTATATAAGGTGTGTTCAAACATGCCACTTTTCCTCCAAATTTTCACCTTCATCCCATCAATCATATCTTCTACATATCTTCCCAATCGAACTATAGTTTCTGTTAGGACTTCACCAGTTGGTTTTGGAATCACAATGCATTGGGCTCCCATGTCAGGGAGCCCCTGAAGTCTCTTTTCTGCCCTCTGGCATTTGATTCACATGTGTGCACATGGCCTTGGGTCCCCAGGTGAGGATCAGGCTAAGGATTCTGCCCCTTCATCTGCCCTAATCCTAGAGGATTTACTGGACAATCATCCCGGGCAATTCAAAGTCAAGTTTCTAATGGTCATCTTTTATCTTCTCACCTTCCTAATTCTTCCAAAGTAGGGTAAATACTGCAAACGTTTTTAGGGCCTTTAAATGTTGGAGAACCAGCAGGGACTCCCATCAGCCTGCCCATCCTCTGATTATGTTTGGTGATAAATGTGTGAGACAATCTATTCAGGGGGGTCTCCTATGTGGGCTGCTCTGCTTAGATATCTGTGAGAGACACCTTTTTTTAGGTGCCTAGGACCTAGGAATCTTTGCTACATGATACATGAATTTGAAATTGTGTTTGGTGAAGCCAGGTGTGTGTATGCTATGTTATTTAGTAATTTTTTTGTGAGACATTGCATTTAGTTTTTTATATGCTACTACAACTAGTGGCTTATATGTGTGATACTCTGTTGGTTCCTATTTTTTGCTACTGTGTTTAGGGATATATGTGTGACACAGTATGTTTTGAGATGCCTGGTATGAGTGCTATTGTGGTGTGTGTGTGTATACAGTAGTCCCTCCTTACCTGCAGAGGATACGTTCCAAAACCTCCAATGGATGCCTGAAACCATGGATAAGACCAAACCCTATATACACTGGTTTTTTCCCTATTCATACATACTTATGATAAAATTTAATTTATAAATTAGGCACAGAAAGAGATTATCAATAGCAATCATAAAATAGAGCAATTATAACAATATACTGTAATAAATGTGGTCTCTCTCTTTCTCTCAAAGTATCTTACTGTACTGACCTGACCCTTCTTCTTGTGGTGATCTGAAATGATAACATGCCTGCGTGGCGAGATGAAGTGAAGTGAATGACGTAGGCATTGTGACATAGCGCTGGGCTACTACTGACCTTCTGACAACATGTCAGAGAGAGATTCATCTGCTTCCTGACTTTGGCTAAACTTGGGCAACGGGAAACTGCAGAAACTGAAACTGCAGGTATGGGGAGATGACTGGGCTCTGTTGAGTGATATTTAGGAGATTTATTTGCTCTGCTATGGGGTGATACCCACGCTAAACCCTGTGTTTAGATGCATCAGATGCATTTGCTGCTTTGTTCAGTGTGTGTGAATGAGACACTGAGTTAAGACAAGTGTATGCACACTGGGTTAGTAATATTATGTGAGACACAGTATTTAGCGTTACTCTGCTTAATGATGCATGTCTGAACCCTGGGGCTCAGAGGTGTGTGTGCTGCTGTGAGAGTGATGTATGTGTCATACATGTGTGGCATGGTCTATTCAGTGGTGCCTGGTGTGGGCGGTGGTCCTTTTAGAGAAATGTGTGCTACTCTGGTTGGTGATACATCTGTATGCACCACTATTTAGCATTCTTGTTTTGTGGTACTTCACTTAGTGATGTATTTGTGGGCACTGCATCTCACTGCGTGTGGTCGGTTGTGGGCATGTGCTACTGTGTTAGTGTTGTGTATCAGGAGCTTGTGTTCCCGGATGCCTGGTGTGGGGGCTACTCTGTGTAGTGAGAGAAAGTGGAGCATTGCATTTAAGGGTACAGGACATGTGTGGTACAATATTTAATATTTATGTGTGACCCTGTGTTTAGTTGTCCATAGTGTTGTGTTTAGTGCTAGATGTATGAAACACTAGATTTATCAGTGCATAGTATGTGTACTATAGTTTTAGAATAGTAATATTTTGGAATATTGGGCTAATAGCGTTAAGCCTGTGTTACTGTGTATCGTGATACATACACCAGTACTTAGTAGATTGGCGGGCATGCTACTTCATCCGTGACATATGTGGGAACTGTCTCATAGTGATGGATTGTGAGTCACTGGTACAGACATCTATGTGTGTACTGTTCAATTCAGCCGTGCATGGTACTTGTTCCTTTTTCAGTGACATATATTGAAATTCTGTCTGACAGTCCTATATGTGTGTTACTGCATATAATGATGTGTGTACAAACAACTGCTTAGCAGAACATGCTGTGTAAGCTTCTTGATTAATGGTACTTGTTGAAAGACTGTGTTTAGCACTGTGTTTGGCTATGTGTATTATGTGTAGTACTTTGTTTAGTGATATATGTCAACATATGCTGAAACGCTGTGTTTAATGGTGTGTGTGTGTCAGTGTGTATAGCACTTTATATGTGAAACAGTGTATTTAGCCATATTTGGTGCATGTACATCTTTGTTACACATTATATGTGTGATGTACTGTGTTTATTGGCACTGGGTACATACATCACTATGTATAGTCATGTATGTGTGAAACACTGTTTTTAACAATTCATGGTGCATGGACTAGTTTGTTTAATGATATATGTTGACACAATGTGTACAATAGTGCTAGGTATAGTTTATTCACACCTCAACACTGCCTCTCGCACATTATTAAATGCATTATCACTAATGAAAAATGCCACCAACACTATGCCTCAGACCCACACATAAGTAAACACAATAACTCACACTTGGTGCAGTACAGTTATTATCACACACATGCAACACACCACTAACACAATGACTGATACACACATAACACTGCCTCATACAAACATCAGTTAACACATATCACTCAACGCACCACTAAGCACAGTGTCTCACACACAATTATTACAGTGCTTCAAATATACTTCATAAAACAGCACCTAACACACATATTATTAAACACATATCATGTACACACACAGCCATCATACCATGAAAAGCAGTGTGTCACATGTGCATAATTAAACATAGTGCCTTACACAAACCCCAGTAAACACAATATCTCAAACACACATTACTAAATACAGTATCACACATACAACACACCACTAAACTCCATGTCTCTACACAGCATCTTCATAGACTTCACACCCAGCACATACCCCTACACTCAGAGAGTCACACACACGCACCCCACTTAATCCATTATCACTTAAGATGTGTTATTAATGTCTCACACATAACTAAGGCAATGCCTCATGCCATGTCATATGTGGTAAAAACAGCATCACATGCTCTTGTCACTACACTATTCCTCACACCACATGTCATTGAAACTACATCTCTCACACACATTCACAAACACAGTGTATCACACACATATCACTAAACCCAGGATCACACACACCACATAGCAGTGAATACAGTGTCTCTCACATGCTTGTTAAGCCCAGTGTCTCTAACTCATCACTAAACAAATTATCACATACACCAAATATCATTAACTACAGTGTCACACATACACACACATTACTAACACAATATTTCACACATATCACTAAATACAATATCACATGTCACATGTCATTAGGAACAGTGTTTCAAAACTACCATAAAAACAGTCACTCAAGCTCAGTTTGGAATAGACTATCACATACATTGCACACCACTGAGCACAGCGTCTCATACACACGTTACTAACACAGAGTGTTGCCTACACAGGATCACATACTATAAACAACTAAACTCAGTATCTCGCTAAACCAGCATGGCGTTCACTACATACCACTGCCCACAGTTTCTCACACATGTCACTAATCACAGTATCACACACAATACCTACCACGAAACACGGGGCTTCACATACACATCGTTAAGTGGAGTATCACACATACGAAACACAGTGTCTCAACATAAATCCATAAGCACAGTGTCACACATCACCTTGCCAACATGCTGCTGGAGGAAGCCAGCACGCTTGAAGCACCTAGTAGATGCCAGGCACTTTCCAGTGCAACATTACTCGCTCAGGGGAAAGGAACTGAGTGTGCATTCAGCTTCGGTACCTGTTGGGCTAATCTCTAGTACAATATTATTCACACATACATGGAAATAAATGAGCACACATTAAATGCCTAGTAAATTACAGATATTATTCTAATACAAAATTATGTGGAATTTGGGAAGGAAATAAACATGTGTAGAGCACATAGTACATGCCACTTACTAGTCTAATAAAAATGACACATAGAGGAAGGTAACAATTGTGAATGAAGCACCTATGCTGGCACAATTTTGGTTTTACATTGTTTATACATAAGGGAAGTAAACAAGGATAGTTAAGCTCCTAGGATATTCCAGGCACTATCCTATTACAACAGTACTCGAAGAGGCATTAATGGCCTAGTCTATGCCAGGTGTTATCTAGTACAGCATTGTTTAAATACAGGGAAGGAAACTAGCATACTTGAGCACTTAGTATACAACAGGCACTAGTCTAACACATCATACCCAGGGCAAAATAAATGACTTGCATTGAGCACCTAATACATGCTGTTACTAGTATATTATGACATCACAGACATACATAGAAAGAAATGAGTATGTCCTAAGAACTTATTAGATGCCAAGGACATTATAGTACGTTACTCACACAGTGGGTCAGAGAGGATTCTGTATGAAGCATCTATTTTAGGCATTATATTTTACTCACACATAGGAAGAAACATATGTAAGCTTCATCCATTGCCTAGCATGTCACATATCACATGTCTACATGCCATATCACAGATACTATTTTGTTACAAACGTGTATGCAGGGGAAGGAGATAAGTGCATTCATAGCCTGGCACATGCCATCGTACTACTATATAATGTTATGCACACATAAGGATAGGCAATGAACATAAATTCAGAGCTTAGTAAAGGCCAAACACTCTTGTGATATAACATTACTCATAATTAGGAGGAAGGAAACAAGATTACGTTAAGCACCCAGACTATGTGAGACATGATTCTACTTAATATTATTCACACATAGGGGAAAAGAAACAAGGCTGGATTAGTCATCCAATACATGGCAGGCCCTTCTTTGTACAATCTAATTTCCATACAGGGGAAGAAAACACACAAGCTCAAAGCACCTAGTATACAGCAGACGCTACTCTGGTACGTCAGTATAGGGAGAGGAAGGAAAAGCACATGCGAAGAGCATCCCAGGACATGCCTGGCACTGTTTCAGCACAAAATAATTCATATATTGGGAAAGAGATCAACATGAATTAGTGGCAAATAATGCTAGGTACTATTCCAGGAAAATATTATCTTCACATAAGGGAAAGAAAGGAGAATGCATTTAGTAACTAGTTTATGTCAGGCACTATTAGAATTCATCATCACTTACAGAAAGGGGGAAGGAAAAACAACACATTAAGTGCTAAGTGCAGGGCCCTATTTTAGTATAAATTTAATTACAGATGGGGAAGGAAACAAAGATGCCTGAAGCACCTAATATATGCCAGGCAGTGTTCTAGTAAACCATAACTGGCACACAGGGAGAAAGAAACTAGAATGCATAAGTGCCTAATCTATGCTAAGTCTTATGCTAGGCTAAAGCATTTATTTACATCTAAAACATTTATGTCTCATTCTAGTAAAACATTTCTCACACACACTGAAAGGAAAAAATTGTTTTAAGCTTCTCACATGAGCCGAGATTGTACAATGCTCTTCACACATAGGTGGAATAAGCATATTTTGCTCATCTAGTAAATGCAAGGAACAGTTTCAGTACATTACCGACACATAGTGGAAAGAAACAAGCCACTAATATATGCAAGGTGCTATTCTCACACCATTTTACTCAAGGGAGAAAAAATGAGCAGACCTGAGACACCTATTACTACCCCTAGAATGTCAATACGATATGACCTACTCTCAGGAGGAAGGGAGCAAGCATGCATTAAGTGCCCTGTTTTGCCAGCCAGAAGTCTAACCTCTTTACTCTTCTTAGGTCAAAGGATGCAAGAATGCATGGCATGCCAAAAATATATCAAGTGCTATTCTAGTACAACACTATTTACATGCACAGGGAAGGAAATGATATTTCCTGAAGCTTCAAAAATGCCAGGTGCAGCAGGACACCACAGAGTAAAACTGAACCATCATCTCTCTGTAAATTCTGTAAGGCAGGTAGTAGTCTGGGATAAATTTGCTCTCATAGAGGGGAAAGAAAAAGTCATGAACAAAGGAGCATGTTGTATATGCCTGACACTACTAGGATGCACTGTGACCCACACATTGGGAAAAGAAAATAAATATTCACTGTCTAATATATGCCAGCTACTAATCTAGCCAAATAATACTCTCACATGGGGCAAAAACCCCCAAGTATCAGTGGACTATCAGGAATAAACCAGGCAGTATTTTCATAAGGTATTGCTCACACACAGGAAAAAGTAAGCATGCATCTATTAGTTGCCTAATTAATCTTGTAATGTTATTTGTATATGAAGTAAGCATACATTAAGTGCCAAACATATGCCAGAAAGTTATCTAATATGACATCTCTCACAAATAAATGGGAGAATACAACTGTGCTTTGAATTCCTGATGTTTTCTGGGCCCTAGTCTCAAATAATCTACCTCACACATAGCAAAAGGAACTGAACTTGTCTCAAGTTCATAGTATTTCAGGCACTGTTATAGTCTAGCATTATTCAAACATAAAGGAAGGAAGCAAAAATACACTGAGCACCTAGCAAAGTAAACTCTTGTATTACCACTTTACCCACAAAGAAAGAAGAGGAAAGAGAGCATTGAGCATTGGGTACATGTCAGGCACTTACATATTCACACATAGGGAACAGGAAGCAAGATGCACTGAGTGCATACTATGTGCCAGGTACTCATACAGTACACTACTCACAAAAAGCAGAAGGAATCAAGATCACACTGAGTACTGAGTACATGACATACACTATTGCGGTGCAATATTCATGTGTATGCTTATTTCCGTTCTCAATCTGACAGTAAGGTTCTACTAAAATAGTACCTGAAATAGATTCCAGTACAACATTACTTACACATAGCAGGGGTGACGGCATCATGCACGGAGCCGCTTGCATAAGACACATTTCTAGTACTGCATTCCACACATAAAGAGAAAAACAAAAAAATACATGTCAGGTATTACTGGAGTAAAATATTGCTCACACATTATGTGAAAGAAAAAAGCATGCACTGAGCTGCCAGTATATGCAGCAGGTCCTTTTTAAAATTACACTCTTCATGCATATAGGAGGCAAACATCCATTCATGGTGTCTGTTATGTGCTGGACATTATTCTAGTGCATCATCACCTCACACTGGGAAATGTTATGAGCGTACAGGAAGTGTGAATTATATGCCAGGCACTATTTTAGCACAGCATTATGCACTTATGGGAGAAAAGGAAGGACGCATGCTCCAGCTGACTGTTATGTGCCAGGAACTATTCTAATCAAATGCTATTCGAGCACAAGTGACATGGAGTAAGCCTGCAGGAAGTGCCTTGTCCTGACCAGCAGTGTTCTACTACAAACATTACTCACACTGGAAGAAAGGCGGCAAGTATCCGGTAAATACCTGGTATGTGCCATAAACTACACTAGTGCCACATCAGTCTCTCCAGGTATGAAAGGAGCATGATGGTACACCTAGTCTATGCCAGGTGACTTTCTTCTGTTCCTAAGGGAAGCAATCCAGTGTTGACTGATTGCCAAGCACTCCTCTGCCGTGACATTGCTCTCACATAGGAGAAAGAAGGCTGTGCTCTAAAATGGTCCAAGTACTATTTAAGTACAATCTTAGATGAAAGGAAAGAAAATGACTATGGGTTGAGCCCCTGGTGTATACCCAGCCCTATTTTACTACAACCTTTTTCAACCACAGAGGAAGCAAAAACAGAGGAAACCTAGTATATAAGAGGTGTGATTCTAGCACACCTTTGTTCACATTTATGGAAAGAAAATGAGGTTGCATGGAGCACCAGACATATACCAGGCAATCAATATTCTAGGCCATAATTATTTACACTTATATGGAAGGAAGTTAACATGTATTAAGTATTTAGTGTATTCCATGTTGGTCATCTTTCTATGGAAAACCCTGACTGATACAAGTGCCTAATACATACCTGACAGTTTATGGTACATACCTGGCACATATATGCTACATGCACACGGGGGAAGGAAACAATCCTGCCCAGAGCAACAAGCCTGTGCCAAACTATATGCTGGAATAATATCACTCACACGTGGGAAAATCGAGTATGTGTGCTTCGAGCACCTGGTATATGCCAGGCAGTGTTCTGTCCAATATTACTCATACATCAGGGAAGGACAAAAGTTTTTGAGTGGCCTGGTACATAGCAGGCACTTCTGTAGTGCAAAGTTACACTCATGTAAAAGGAAGGAAACGTGCATGCCTTGAGCCTCTAGTCTCTGCCTAGTACTCTTCTGCAACACTGCTCACACTGATGGGCAGTTGAGCTCGCACAGAATACACAGTCTATTTCACGTGTTTTTGTAGAACAATCATGCTCAAGTGCAGGGGCAAGGAATGGGCTTGCACCGGGTGGCTGGTGTACATCAGGTTCTAGGCTAGAAAACGTCACTCACCATAGGGGAAGGAAATAAGAATGAATTGAGCACCAAGTATATGTCAGAAACTGTTCTAGGATAACTTGACTCACTAATAGGGGGAAGGTAACTAAACATTGCATGCCTCTGCCAGCTGCTCTTCCCATACCAGTTTATGCACACGCAGGGGGGAGGACACACAACTGCACTGATTCCTTCAGGTATGCCGCATGCTCTGCCTGAACAAGCGCGGGCTGAACTCCTGCTATATGGCACACCCTAGTACGGCTCTGCTCACACACAGTGGGGAGGAAACAAGCATGCCTGAGAACTTGCCATTCAGCCTCACCCATATGCCAAGGAATGAGCGCTGAGGAAGCGACTCGTACATGCCAGCCAGGCTTTCTCTTGGTACCTTTCTTAGGTAAAGGGGGACATTAAAGACAAGAATCAAGCCCTCTGTATATGCCAAGTAGTGTTCTTGCAACAGTACTCACCCAACAGGGAAGCAGCAATCATTCACTGAGCCACCAGGGACTCAAGGGTGCATTCTAGTACAAGTCTATGCACACGCGGCGGGCAGTAACCTGCAATAAGCACCTACTATATGCCAGGTGCTATTCTAGCAATGTTTACTGTCCCAGTGAGACAAGAAATGGATACTTTTAAGTGCCAACTATATACAATCCAACATCACTCACAGATCAACAGAATAATACAAGTATTACTAAGGACCTATTATTTGTCAGGCACCATCCCAGTACAATTTACTCACTCCTGGGAGAAGAAAACAGGCATGCAAGGAGCATCTAGTAGTGCCAAGCACTACTGTGACACAACATATCCCACAGTAGGAGGAAGAGGGCCTGTGTGCATCAGGCACCTGTGTGTGTCAGGCAGTTTTCCAGGGCAACTTACTCCTTATGTAGAATGAAGAACACATTCATGCATTTCACACCTAGGTAAGCCAAGCCAAGCCCTGAGCTCAGGCACCTGCCACACACTGATCCAATCTAACATTACTCACTTACAAGGAGGAGAAAACACACAAGCATGAGCACCCAGTATGACTGGTACTGCTCAAGTGCAACACACCCACATGTAGGGGAAGGACACAAGCCTGCATGGCGCACCTAGTACAGGGCAAACTGTATGATAGACTGATTTTACTCACATGTAGGGGTATTAAGTAAGCATGCATCAAGCACCTAGTATTTGCCAGACACTATTCTAATACAGCCTTAACCACCCATCAAAGACACAATTTTTCTGACTGCCCATGTGGTTCACAACCTTGGGAGCTTTCTGAGTGGAATTCGAAACTGGCTCCATAAGCAGAGGTCAGGGAGAGACAGAAGAAAGAGGTAAACCACTCCCGATTGGTAGGAGGCAACTTTTGTAAGCAAAGGAACTCACCTAAAGGCTTATCTTAGACAATATCACAAGCCAAGACCCCTGCACCCACCTGCTTGTTAAAAGTTTACATAGAGGCCTTAACGGGGTTTGGTCACAATATAATCCAGATGGTCCCTCTCTCAGGGTGGCATCTTTAAAGTGGCTCTGTCTATGGGAATGCTGGACAAAATGTGCAAAGGATAGTGGAGAGGGTAAGGAGACTTGGATTGTTGAGGTTCAGCTCAGGAGTCAACCATCAGTCACGTCCCCTCAGTGACCTCCCCCAACACTCCACCCCTCCTCAGGATGGCTCCCACAGTCACATGGGGCCCTCTTCTGCAATGCACCTTGAGCAGTCAGCACAGAGCTTCATTAGCATGGAGGTGGGTCATTGGGCAGCTATCCGGCCCGCACTGGGGACAGATGTCACAGCAACAGTTATAGGCACGTGCAAGGGAAAACACAGATGAAGATAATGATTCCCAAAATAAGTAGCCATTTGTTTCATTGAGTCCCATGATCTGAACCATGATTTATTGAGCCCCCTAGGCTGGGGACTGGATCGTTCAGAGTGTTCACTTTTGGCCTCATGTGATTTAGTAAAGATGATCCATTTGCAGGCTCATCATGTATGAACACCCAGCACTGTCTGGATGATGGCACAGGTGCTTCCCCTCGAGGCAGTCATAATGACCAAGGCTATTCTGTTTTGGGGGACAGCTTTTCTTGTTAGAGACATTTCAGCGTTCAGTAAAAACGGCTTTGCTGGTTATCACTTAAGGCTTGCTGGGAGAATTTAGTAAGGGCCCCTCTGTGTGCTGTAATATCCTCTTGGCCGAAGACATCAGCCCAGCGACAGTATCGGGGGAAACAGAACATGCACATCTGGGCTTGACGAGAGCGAGGCTGGAAGCTTTAGGAACTTGACCTGGTTGTGCAAAACCCCCATGTTGGCCAGAGCAGCGACATGGTCAGGCCCAGGAGATGGGCTGGGGTGGGACATGCAAAACCAGGCCCCACCTTCTCCTCTCTTTCAGGGATGCGTGTCCCCTTCCAGGCAGTGCATTTAATAAGTCTGGTTTCAGGGTCCCAGTGCAGCTGCAACTGATTCCTACCTGTCTGCAATTCTCCTGATGATAGGGAAAACTATTCACCTAGTATGTTTCCAATAAGATGTATTCTCTCTAATTTTTCTTATTTCATATGCTAGAATTGCATGCAATCCTTTATGTCTGATAGCCCTTTAGGATACATCAGTAGCCTCTGATTCTTAAATGGCATTTGTGTTGTAAATCCTGATATCCATTTGTGATTTAATCACATTGCTGAATTAATTTAGATCCTGGGTGTTTGCACTGGAATCCTTTTTTCAGTTTCTCTTTCCCTCTTTCCCTTCTTTCTCTGGTTTTCAGCTGTTCTGACTAACTGTATTTGTATCTCTTATAAATATTCTTGAGAGATTTATAATATAATATAATGTGATGGTCATGTTTTTATTGACTTCTTCTACACCTTTCATCTTGAATAATATTACAGATGTCTTAACCTTACCTTATTTCCATATCTTGTCTCTGATGTTTATGTTTCCTGTGAAGCAGGCCTGCCATGGCGCCTTTGTTTAGAAGAAGCTAGATTCTCTCAACTGCTTTATTTTGGACCATTTGCCTTTATTTTCTGTTCATTCCTATGGCCGTCTAAATCCATCTTCTTTATTTTCCTCTTCTATTTCTGAAAGCCCACTTGACTGTATTCCCACTTTTTTATTGTGCCTGGGGGCTTAGTAACAGCACTTATTTCAACAGACCATTAGGCTGCCCTCCTCCTTTAATTCAGACATAAACCAGGTGAATTCCTTTAAGTGGATCTGATCCAGTTTGAACAGGATGATGTCTGACTGGTTTTACTCAATCAGAAATAGTGTGATCTAAAAGGAAACTACAACTGATCAAAACATTTTAAGTTCATGCAGTTTCAGACACATTTTGAGCTGAAGGAAACTGTATATGGTTCACTTGATTTGAGTCATTTTGATAGGTTTAAGCCAGCCTGAATAAGTTCAAATTAATTAATACTAAGGAGAACAACTTTGGGTAAGCCAGAATTGGTTTAAATTAGTCAGAACCTATGTATACATATCAAGCTACTTTATAGAGTTTATGGGTATGTGTGCAAGATTCTGCCAGCTGTAATCATCCCACAAGATTGGAACTGATTTAAACTTCTTGAAAAGCTTAACTTTACATTAGAACCATTATTTACTAAATATATAAGTGTGTTGAGTTCATTTTGGTTCTGATATATTAAGCAAAACTGATGTGAGCCTGGCAAAATAGGTCTTGATTTATTCAGTGAATCATCACAAGTTTTTTCTCATAAAATTCTTCTAAACTGTTTTCTCTTTTGTGCCTGATATATTTCCCAAAACTAAATTCAACTTCGTGGTTGATCTTGAAGTCTTGATCTCAGAAATGTGAATTACAGAAAACATTTCTTGGTTTTGTCCCAAATGAATCCATTTGTCCTGACCTCAAAGTTGCAATTTTGAAAGCTCTTTTAAAATTAATCTTCCTGCCCTTTAAGGGAAAGATGCTGAGGCAGGTAGCTGGTGATTCCCAAAGAACTGCTAGGAAGAAAGTGCCAGAATAACCACCTTACATACATTCTCTCCTTCCACCCCCTCAGGAACTCTATTAAGTGTTTGCAATGCTATCTTATTTTCCAAGAAAATAATTATTTCTGAAAGATACATAGGAATTATTTTGAAGTTTCTTTGGAAGCCTCTTTACTCAAGTATACAGCCCCCAATGGGACTTTTGTCACCCTACTATGCTAGGAGGGCAGTTCTGGAGACCCATGGCCACAGAGACCACTTTGTTAGGCATCATTGTTGACCTTGTCTGAGACTCTGGATGCCCCTGGTGCCCTCTGTGTTCATCTTCACGCCAGGGAATTTTTCTATGCATATAGCAGTAGTAACCAGGCTATGTTACAGAAGAAAATGCTAAATCTTCACTTTTTAAATAATTTGTGCTCCAAAGTAATGCCATTCTTTCTAAAGGTCACTTGGGTCTGTTTCTCCACCTCCTACTGATTCCTGAGCTTTCTCTCCTACCATCAGAAGGACTGCAGTGAAGGCGACAGCTCACCCCACATAGTCTCCAGACACTGCAAAAGTCCTTCTCTGGCAGACCTTACATCTGCTCTTTGGGTCTTTAAGATCAAATTCCCTTCTTCCTAACCCATCCTTACAGATTCTTCAGTGAGAAAGCAATACAAAATAGTCTAATGGTTAAAAACATTTACTCTGGAGGCAAGCAGACTGGACTTAAGTTCCCCGTGTATTACTTGCCACCAGTGCGATCTGGATAACATATTTAACTTGTCCAAACTTTAGCTCATTCACCTATAAATGAGGATAATTACAGGACCTTTTTCTTATGGTGGCTGCAAGGATTAAAGAAGGTCTCTAAGGAGAATGCTTCACTTCACGCAGAGTGAGGGCCCATAAATGCCAGCTAGTACAAGTACCCAGGAATGACTACCTGTAACCATTGCTGCTCTTACTATATTATGTACAAGTTCATCCTTCCAATTTCAGGAGTGTTGTTATGCTCTTTTATTAATAAAGAAACAGATTCAAACAAGTCAAGTAACTTACCAGAGGTCACACAAGACTATGTGATGTCACTGAGATCACTACCTGTCTCCGGGGGCTCTAAAGCCAATGCCCATTCCCCCATTTTTAATCCATGTTCCCACCTGCTGATACTCCCTAGGCACTTTGACCTCTTCTTGTTTCCTTTGCCTCCTCTTTCACTTCTTACAGAAGGCAAACTCCGGTGCCAGCTTGCTTTTACCTTCCCCTTCCCAGTTTGTCCTCATTCCTCCCTGCCTCCCTGCCTCTGCTCCTCATTTTTTCTGAAGGCCTTTCTCCTGTTTATAACTGATGGTAATGACTCACCCTGTCCCAGCCATGAGGAGGGAAGTTGATTGCAGAGTTGGGATTTCCAAGTGGTTTGTTTCTTCAACTGTGGAATTTCCTTCCTATGCTTGCTTTCCTGCTAAGCTCTGCATACTTGAGGCTACACCATATGCCCATCAACTTCACATTTTCTAGGCTACCCAGGAATGCTTCTGAAAATCCCTCTTCCCTTCTTTCATTTGAGATGATCGGCTCTCTATATTCAACGTCTGCCATAAACCACTCCCCTCTCCCCTCTCCCAGAGAGGGAGACAGTAGTTGATAAATGTGATGGAAAAGAAAATAAGAGATGTTGCACAGATAGAAATAGAGAGTTCCAAAGTTTGGGACCATGAGTTTTGCAGCAAAGTAGGTACTGCACTCATCCGTTCACTCAGGTAACATGGATTGACCCTTGACTACACACCAGGTACACTGCTGGGAATGAAGGTCTGATAAGGCCTGATCATTATACATGTGTTGTAATCTACTCTCCTGGATATGGGAGCACTTGTCAGGGGGGATAGAAGAAAAATTAATGAGATAAGAGATGCACTTGGAGAGACAGTTGAAATAGTAATGTCAGTAATGAGAAAGGACCTAGCAATACACTAGGACAATCTCCAGAGATAGAGGCTGGCCAACTGCAGGTGACCTTGCTGCTCCATAATGTCACTTGCTGGACAGAGGCTATAACACAACCTTTCAAAACCAATGGTTTAATAAAATATTTGCCTGTAATGAGTAAGCGGTAAATGCCACTGGTTTTGGAAGGTGCAAAGATGAAAGTTGTGGCTGCAGTACAAATGACTGTCTGTGTGGGTTTATTGAGATTTATGAGATAATGAAATATCATTATTAGTAGTACATAACCAACAACAGGTCTTATTGTCATGGCTCAAGGGCCCATTTGTACTTTTGGTCAGACATGTAAAGATGATGGTTACACTCTCATTAGCAGGGTGTGATTTTAGTTGCCATTTTGAAAATATTTCTAAAGCCACAAGATGTATGTCTTATGTTAGATATAAAGTGCCCCTAGAAAGTTGAATAGCTGAAACAGTACTAGAAATAGAAATAGAAATAGCCCTAGTAATAGAAAAAAATTTCCCTCTTCCTTCCAAAGGAACCCTGAGGAGAGGAGCAATTGGAAGTAGAAAAGATGAAATCCGAGTAAGCTGACCCATGTTGTATGTGCAGCAAGTGGTGGGGAAAAGAATTTCAGGAACCAAGTCATGGCAAGTGTTGGGAGGAAAGCAACCATGGTTAATCTGAGGGTCAAAGAGTGACCCCTCAGAGGTCACTGAATTCCCAATGACCCAGAACCAGGCCAGCACTTTCCAAACTGGTGTTCCATGGAACACTATTTCATAGGACTTAATGCAAGAGTTGTAATTTTTTACAAATGTTCTTGATTTGATAAAATCTTAGAATTGTGAGTTAAAATTAAACAAGTATACTTTTGTTCCTCTAAGGAAGACACTTAAGAGCCTTTAGTGTGCTAATACTTAATGTGTTTGTCTAAGAGGGAGAAAATGTCCTGAACATACTAATGAGAGAGCACCTATTGGAATCTCCCAGAATTTGAATGTTGTGAACTGACATTTGGGAGCTGCTGATCTGGGTGATTGCTGATATTTGAACTACAACACTGACAAGTGGGTAAAGGCAAGGGCAAGAAGTCCTGGTCTGTGGGGGTTCACACAGATAGGTGGAGATCAACAGCATAACTTTGTGGAGCAGTCTATTCACAGCAGGGCTTCAGAAGAACAGGTTAGGGAGAGACTGAGCCCTTGCAAGCAGGGCTTAGCTTAAAGCCAGGATATGAGTCAAATAGGATTTAGAGTGGAATTTCCAGTTTCTGGAGAAGACCACAAGCTAGACAAAGCATCCAAGAAAGAGGACAGGAAGTATGCAATGAGCCATCATATCAGAGGTAGGGAAAGTGATGCAACTCCCAAGAAAGTGTCCTGCCCAGCCTACATTAGGGACCTGACAAATGTAATAGATTAATTATATCTTCTATACTAATATCCTGCTCTGTCTCTAATTCAGGAAAAAATGGGAGTCACCTTTCTGTACCTGTTGCATGCATCAGTAGATGAAGCTATGGAGAGATGGACAAGAATGGAGAAATCAGGAAAGAAAATTAGGAAACTGACAACTCAGGTTCTTGGTGTGGCCTAGGTTGATGAGATTCCTTTATTTTTAAATTCCCACATTATGTATTAGAAACCTCATGCAATCCTCTCTGTTTGATCACATATTTATTCAAAAGCTATTTGGAGCCATCATGATACCAAATAGTGCTACATTCAGCTTTTAAAATTAAAAAAGAATAATTAATATGCTTCTAGTTCCAAACTGATATGACCTGTCATCTGGAAGCAATAAGCTATAAAGAGTTCCCTTTCAAGCAAACTAAAAAGGCCAAAAAGGGGAAATCTGTAGGATCCTGATAATAAAGAAGCTGATGATACCTACCACCAGCAACTGCCACACCGTGCGAGTGCCACCTATCTCAAAATACTGAATTTATGAGCATGCCTTCCCAAAGCAAAGATCTTCACTTTTACAGCCATCTAGGAAGAATATAAACCCTGCTGACTTTAAAACATTGCTCATGTGATCATTTGACTAACTCTTAATGACCCAAGTCTCCGGTGCAAATCATGGCAACTCATGACAGTGCTTTTGAAGTGGGTTTTACTCACACACTGAATTCTGAGCATTGGAGATGTAAGATGATGTCCTTGTCTTCAAAGGATTTAGAGCTTATTAATTTTAAGAAACATTGTTTTGAAAAGAAAAGCAGACACACACAGAGCTATGTAGGTGGGAGCAAGAACCAACAACTTTATTGCTTAAGAGATTTAGTCATGGCTGCCTGTGGACTGTGCCTTACCAGACAAACTGCTTTGACACTTGTCTGTTTCAGGACTTATGTAATTAGAGTTCTTCCAAGAATTCACTATTAAACTGAACAGTCGATAAACTAATAATGTTTACCTAACATTAGATAATTGTTAATAGCACCAGCAACATTTATAAATCATTTACTACATCTCAAATACTGTGCTGAGTGCTTTATCTGCCTTCTATCACTTAATTTGAAAAACAACATTGTAACTTGGATACTATTATTTCCAGTTCATATATGGGGAAACAAAGGAGAGAGGTTAATCAACTTGCCCAAAGGCACACAGCCAGGAAGTAGAAAAGCCAGGATTTGAAGCAGACATTAGGAAGCCAAATCCCAAGCTCTGAACCACTAAAGAGGATCATCCAATGTGAGGCAATGAGCCTCCATTATCTAACTGGTAACTTCATCATGACTTAATTCAGGCTGATAGCTTTGCTACTAGACAGACTCAAACAAAACTCCTTTTTCTCATCAAAACCTCCAGTATTCCAATGTTTTAAGAAAATGCCAGGCTTCGTTCCCAGGGAGGCATAGACTACATTAATTACATTTATCAATAGGCTGAAGATGGCCCTTACTACCAAATGTAATAATAACAATGATTATACACAGCCTTGCTCAGCCAGAATTCCATGAAACAGCCAACTAATCAAGTTTTTATGATTTGCCCAAAACTTCAGGTTTCGTTCTGTTCTCTGCCTCCTATTTTAGGCCTTTTGATCCTCTGAGTCATCTTAAGGCTCGAGCAAGTCCAGCCCTGGAGTCCCTTCCAGACCTCATCTTCACTCCCTCTCTTCTGCCAGGGCTTTCATTCATATCCTTGGAGAGCCTTAGCTGTCCCCTCGCAAAGCCCTGGCAGGGAAGAGCTTTTCACCCAAACACATTCACAAATTAAGACAAGGTCCTTTGGTGTAGTTCAGCTCCTTTCATAGTTCTGTAAAGAACAGAAAGTTTCACATTTTAGGACTTGAGATGTGACAGAATCTGCAACTTTAGCTAAATGTACCAGTGATAACATTTCCTCTGATGTTTCAGAAAACAATGTTATTCTAAGTCTCCCTCTTCAGTGGATGTGGCCTCCTGGTAGATGGGGGTAGTGGCATTTACCGCTCCATAAAGTCATAATGAGGATACATATCAAACCTGATTGTCTCAAGGCAAGGCATTATCAGGGACATAAAATGGTCTCAGTTGAAGTACTGGGGGAGTAAAGGGTGCTTGCTTAGATTCTCCATGAACAGATGGCTTGCGGGACTCCAGCTGAATAATAAAAATGTGCCCTGGCTCTGCTCGATGCAGTGGGCTGCTGGAACTTCTAGATTACGCTGTCCAGGGCAACACCCCCGATGACCATGCCAGTCTCTCATGTATACGACACACACATGCACTGGGTTTCAGAGGAATAAAGGATTCCTTTTAGCAAACACTACTGCAGATCTTTCATAGATTGTTTTTGGAATTTCCTGTGAAATTAGTGACTCCGTTTTAAGGTAGCCTGGAGATAGAAGTGAAGAAGATTGAGAATAGTAAAGTGAAACCCATTGGACCCTGTGAGAGCATTAGCTACCTGTGCCTTTGAAAGAAGATAAACATCACTGGTTGAGAACTGTCTGAGCTATGTTGGAAGATTGAGTAAAGATTTATAAGGGGGACTATTTTGCCAGATTAAAAAAATCACCTATTTGAAAACCTCTACCACTTTGGTACTTCACTTACCCATTAGCAGAATCTCCATCTGGCCCCACTATTCTATGCCGCCAGCTCCTTCCTTTTGAATGCCTAATTATTGCCCTTGCTCTTCTCCGTTAGGCTTTGAGACTACATCAGGATCTCTGAGGGGTTTCTTAATGGCGGGAGGTATTCAATAAATCTTCATGCCAAAGTTGTGGGACCTTTCCCACCTTCCGCGACTTCCTCTTGCCCGCTGACTCCCCACACCAGGCTTGCTCTGGGGTTATGGTAATCCTATTCTTCCTGTGATCTGGTCCATGTCTCCCAGATTCCAGCGTCTGGGTTCTCTTCTCCTGGAGCTGTGCCATGGAATGAGGCTGCTGAGTATTTCATCACGACAAACAGCACCAGGCCTGGCAGAGCACAGCCTTCACCTTTGCAACCTCAACAGGCCCCTGCACGAGACCCAGAGTGTGGCTCCCAGCACCAATGGATAGGCAGGCACAGGGACAAACTCGCTTCCAGCATTCTAGCGTCCAGCAGTTGCCCTTTACCCCTCAGGTAGCCACTAATGCTCTCTTGGCTTCACCTCATAGCTGCAATCATGCATTATGCATTTTGAGAATTTCCAGTGAGCTTTCTAAACAAGTTGAGTGAGTGCCATGAATGCTCAGCAAACTTACAGTTAGGATCAAGAATGTGAACTGGAGAGAATGTTCTTTCCTCAAAGTAAACAGTAATTGTTCTGGAGTTATCTTAAACTGCCACCAACAGCAGCGCTGGTTTTCCCAGAAGTGACTGTTCAAATGAAGTGAACAGGAGAGAAGGTACTGGGAGAACCCATTTTAATCATCAAGGTGAATTCGATCAGAAAAACCTACTCTGAAGAAACAAAGGCAAATAAAACAACAAAAGAAACTGTGATATTCTACCCATTTTTTCAAAGATGGATAGAGGAAGTACTTTCTGTATAAAAAAGAGCCAGTATTTTTTTTTAACTCCATAGGAACCAAACTGTCCTAAGTGGACAAACCTATCCATGATCATTTGATTTCTCCTATTCTTTCTCATTATGGCCTGGATACATGCCCACAGATTATGAATGTGAGGAGGAATAACAGTAGATGTGTAAATTCTTCTCCCCTGTGGAATAAGCGAACCGATGGATTGTCTAACTTCTTTGAAAATGTCCTTCAATGAAATACAAGAGTCCTTCTCCCCAGTTTCTTTCCACTCCTCATTTTATCTTGGGTCTTCAATCCTCTTATCCAATTTCAGCATGCGGTGTAGTTAGATTAGTGAATAATTCATGTCACAAACAGGAAAATGGTTTTCTGTGACTGATGACAAGCCCGAGGTGAGAAACACCAGAGAGTCCAGTTTTCTGTAAGTCTCTGTATTGGAAAATTCTCAGGAATGGTATCTCAGTCAGAGCTGGTATCGTAGCAAAGGACTGACAAAGATACTAGAGATAAAACTGAATGTACTCAGACACAGCAGGCTTCCTTAAAGATGCCCCGTCTCTCTCCTAATGCCGCTTCCTGCATCACTGAGTTCCTGTAGTAGTTACCAGTCTGCAGCACTGATGCTGGTCCTGCTGTTTCAAGGAGGTGTGTGTGTGTGCATGTGTGCGTGTGTGTGTGTGTGTGTGTGTGTGTGTGTGTGTGTGTGTGTGTGTGTGTACTGTCACTGTCCCAAAAGAACTGTAATCACTTGGAGATTAGGAATCAACATCTTTCACTAAAAACACATTTTGTAAATAAACTGCTGAACTTTCATACTCTAGCCAGTTACTTAATTCTTTTCCCATTTAGCCTCGTGCCATCACTTTAAACCTCATTCTACTTACATTTGTGTGTAAGGCGGGTGGAGGAAGGCATGCAGCCTGATTCACCTGCTTTCCATGGTAGCATTTCTTATTTCATTTGTGCTCTCTTGGGGTAAAGCTGTTCTAAGATGGTGTTGATAATGTACACAGATTTTATAGTCATAAAACGATTTTATATTTTTTCCTGATCCCTTTTAAACACAGTTTTGAGCATACCATAGTTGCTCAATAAACATCCATTGAAGGTAAGTTTTCCCTGAGTGGCTTGCTAGATACTTCAGAGGACAAACAGCTCTCAGTATCTATGATGCAGATAATTTTTGCCCTTTTTCAAGATTTGGAATTTTGCCAGCAGACACAGATTTTCAAGGCTCAAATGTTGTTTTTGGCCACTTGCACCTTGAAGACGCAGACTTAAGGAGACCTGCCCTTGTCTTCTCTCTTCTCCACCTCCCACAAAAGCCCACGACATGATTTGAAACAAAACATTGTTCGGACTCCCAGGCAGCTGAGGAGTGGCAAGGTGCTCACCTTTACATGTTCTCAGCACCCATTCCCGACAGGAAAGTGTAGTGTTTGCACAGGCAGTTTGGCACCCTGGCACTACCTCACCACTCAGTGAGAGACAGTGCCCTCCCCTGTGTGCAGTGAGGGAGCATGGGGCAGGGAGGTCCTCTGGAAGGTGGCCCCCCCCTTCTCCTGTCATGAAGCTGGGGTCTCTCAATACCCTATCTGACTTGTGCCTATGACAAAATAGGAGGAACAAAAAGACTAGAAATTGAGACAATTATTCTAGTTTTGGCTTTTTATTATATTATTCAATGTGGCCTTAGCAAGGATTTTAACTTCTGTAAATATCAAAATGTATTATTTGCTAAAAAGGAATAATAATACATGTTTTGCTTGCTGTTGGTATTACATTAAATGATATTTCAAAGTGCTTTTAAACACTGAGTGTGCTATGCAACAGAAGGTTATTACTCCAGTGGGGTAGATGTGGCAAATAGGAAAATCTTTTAGGTTAACCTGTTAGAGTAGGTGTGGTTTAAGTATTTCTATAAAAATCAAAGTGATATTACACATGATCATCTTTCAGCTGTAAAGCAGAGGTATAATCATGTTTTTAACTCACTATAGTATTTAATTAGATTTTATGCCTTTTTCTATGGAGAAATGTTTGGACAAGTATGACACTGTTGTAAAAGAAGATACCATGTGGACTTAAAGCAGAAAGCATATAATTAATTCAAAATTACTTCAGCAATAAAATGTTCACTGAACAAGCCATTAAGCTACTAGTAAATGTCATACTGTTTTAATTGCACTTAATAATATAAATTAGAAGCAAAAAGTTTTTTTAATGTTTTTCCTTGCAGAGTCTTAGGATAGAAAGTCTAGTAGATTCAGTCCTGCCATATTATATAAAAACCTATTATGTAAACAATAGGTACAGCAAGAGAGAAGATCCAGAGGCTTTGGACTCCAATTGTCAATGCCACACCCAGAACAGTTATTTTCCAACTGTGACCCATGGGAGCCCGAGGATTGCTGCTGGAGCAGGCGGAAGAAAAGGGTGGGGTAAATAAAGTAGGTAGGATTATGAGCTGCCCCCCAACGGGGCTTCATCTGCAGCAGTTCTGCTCTTTTATGTTTTGTGTACAGGGCTTCTTGGTAAAAGTATATTAGAAATAAGAACTCATCCCCTTCTAAAGATGGTTTTAATCACTGTTGGAGAGGAAAGAACCCTGGATAAAGAATTCAGGAATCTTCATCCCCTCTCTAGCTTTGTGACTCCGGGCAAGTCATTCAACCTTCCTGGGTCATAGCATTTTGTACTTATAGAAAGATGAAGATTGTGTTAAATATGGGTAATTGTAAATTAATTAAAAGGCTTTGGAAATGTGAGCTTTGGGGAAATATTAGGGCAAAGTATCAGGAAACTAAACATTTCAAACTCCAACTGGAGCTGGCCATTCTCTGGAGCGTGAAGAAGCTTTGGACCTACCGGGCCCAAGGGAGTTATTTGGCCCACTTCCTTAGCTGGCTGCGAATCCCCTTCCTCCCTCCCTGTGGCACTTTCACCTCTTTGGGAGTTGGCGTCTTGGTCAGGCAAGACCTGCTTTAACCAGTTTATCAGCCATGAACAAATGCCTGGTCTATTGCTCAGGGTTATAGCTAAGGCAGAACTTTTCACAGAAATGACCACAAATAATCTAATTATAAGTGCATTTATAAACTTGCAGCATAGCTTCATATAGAATACATATCTATTTAAATAACTCCATGTATGAAAACAAAGACAGCAGAGTGGCTCTGTTTCAGTAGGAGGAGTACAAAGCGAGAGAGTGGTGCTCCCCGCCTGGCATCCAGTCTGCCCACTCTGAGGCTCTGTGTGGAAGCCATTGCCTAACCAAACCACTTGATTACCACATGGTATAGTTATTATTTACTTTTTTATAAGGCCCACTTCATTTTATTTCAATAATCATGGAATTAAAAATCTGTCCTTTGAGAGAATACTCACCCAAGTCTTCAGTTTACATTAAGGCAGGACTTGAAGTCACTTTATATTTGTTGAGAATATAATCTAGGAATGTTTTGTGCATTCTCCCCCCTGTCCTTGTTCCTCTGGGAAGCAGGGGGAAGACGCTAGGCTGACTCTTGGTCTCCTACTTTCAAATAGAAAAATGCTGCTTTGGAAATCTATCACTGCTGAGCACCACCAACTTTACATGGATGCAATGCAGGGGAAAGAAAGGAAACCCTGCCTTTAGAAGAGGAGAAACATTCTCACTGATTGGCTTATTCTTTGATTCTTCACTACTGTCCTTTTTTATGAAGTGAAAAGCCTATACAGCCTTAGCAAGAAATGTAGTTGAACCAAAGGCACAAAAATCAAGCCTTCTCACTTTAACCACCAGGAAAATAGATTTATCAGGAGCAGGAGAGAAGGGAATGGAATATTGCCTCTGCCAGCAGACAGCCAAAATGAAGAGAAACCTCTTAGGAAAACCTAATGAGTCAGGTGAGGTCACTAATGGTAACAAGATCGATGCCAAGACATGGGGGAAGAAGTTGTGGAGAATGACAGATGTCCTCAAGTCCAGGGAACCCAGAATGGCATAACAGAGACATGAAGCAACTGGAGTCCATTCTGGGGCCTGGGGGATGGGGGTGTGGGCAGGAGAATTCTGAATGTGACACTGAATGGTACAACTTAGACACCCTTATGCTTTAGAGGGGCTTTTCCCACATTCCCTAAAAGAAGGCAGTATATGAAAACTGACAGGCAAGTTACTTTTAAAGAAACTAATTGAAGTGTTATAATTACAGGAAAATGGCGAATCTTTGATCATTCTCACTAAAGCAATGATGATTTGTGCCCAGGGATGCCAGAGAAATTCCTGTGAGTGGGTGCCATCACCACAGCACCAGCTGACTGCAGCCACCCTCTAATAGGTCCGGGAGGGCCAGATGCAGTTCCAAACTACCACCTTTATCTGTCTTCACCAAGGAGCTTTTAGCCTCTGTAAGGCTCAAAAGCCATCTCTGAGCTGCAAGCTCAAGTGGTCAGATGGCATTACCTAGGCTGCTCTTCATTCCTCCTTATATTACGGGTTCCTGGTATCCATGGCTGTGTAATTCAATGGTGCTCAACATCGCTTCTATATCTGATCAACCAGCACAAGTAATGCTGGGAGAGAGGGGAGCAAGTTGTTTCCAGAAATCTTTCAGAAAAAGATGTAACTTTTCTATTTGAGGACAATGGGATTAATCCATAAACAGTCAGGATTGTCATGGAAAGTCAAATCCCTCCAGGTCTCTCAATAGGAATCAGAAGAAAGAATGTTTAAAGACATATTTATTGCCTTTTAAAACATCCTGCATGATCATGGATTTATCTGATATCTTTTAAAGAAAACTGTTTCTGACTTTAGCCTCAGATAGTCATGAATTTTCCAAGCTTCCTACCTGAACATTGGAGTCCCTCCAAGCCTCCACAGCCCATGAGCTTTTATAACTTACCACTGGTCTGGAGTAGACAGGACCAAACATATGTTCATCACATCAATACCCAAAACTCTGAATTGCCTTCTCTGTTCAGCATCAGACATTGAGTACAAAAATTCTCAAATTCCCTTCTTGCCCTGCCAGACTTTGTAAATCTCTGTACCTTCTTCTAAATGACATCTCAACCTTGGCTACATATTGGAATCACCTCAGCAGCCTCACAAACTACAGGGCAATTCGGATCTCATTGGTATGGGGTGGCACTTGGGCCTTAGGACCTATTTTTAAAACTCCCCAGATGATTCCAATGTAGAGTTCAAGTTGGGAACCTTTCTAGAGCAGTGGTTCTCAAGGCATGGGCCTACTAAAATAAAAACCCAGGGGATGGGGCCAGTACAGTGTCTTTAAAAGTCTTCTGGGGGTGGGGGGGGTTGATGCATGTTTAAGATTAAGAACTGTTCTAGAGCATAGCAGTCAATGCTGTGAAATTAGTTCTCACAGAATGGTCCCCAATCAACAATACTGGCAACAGGATCACCTGGGAATTTATTAGAAGTACAAATTCTTGCATCACACCCCCGACCCCGATCCCAGGCTTATTGGATCAGAAACTCATGGTGGATCCAGTTTTCCTTGTTTTAACAAGTTCTCAAATGGTTGAGAATTACTGTTCTTTGAGAATGAGGAACAATAAAAATGAAGCTTTTGTAATTCTGACACAGTAAGAAAAAGGAAGAAAGAAAAGAGGGATGGGGAGGCAGGAAAGCAGGCAGGGACAGGCGGGAGACATGTTCCTTTTTTCACTCTTATACTAGATGGCTTTCTCCTTGTAATATAGCCCCGTGGGCTGGGTGACACCTTCTTTAAAGGGGAATACTGAGGGACAAAGAGAAGGCAGTGCCCACAGCCAAATCAAGGGAACAGAAAGAGAATTTGCACCTCTATCCAGGACTCACACTGAAGCATCTCCTAGACTCTAGGAGAAAAACAACCATCTGGCCCTGTTTTTCTATGTTATTTATTCTTGTCTTTGTATAAATAAATCTGACCTCCTAATTTAGAAATGTAGATCTGGAAGATACTAAGAATATGAATAATAGTGTTTATTGAGTGTTTACTATGCACCAGGCACAATTCTAAGAACTTCTCAGATGTTCAATTTATTTGACTCTCACAACAATGCTTCAGACAGTGGGAGCACTTAACCCTTTCTATCTGGGTAGAAACTCAGAACCTAAGTCAAGTGCCCAAGGTCACAGCCCCTAGTGGGGAAGCCTAGGTTTAAATGAGTCTAACCCATTTAACTTAACTCTCACAACCAGGTTCTTGCCCAAGGCAGTTTGTGTCCTGGGCAATGTTTGACAATGTCACCCAAGTCTGGAAATAGCAAGCAACTTCATTTAGGGAACAAGTATTGCATCTAGAGATTCTGTTAACAAATCAGGAGATCAGTAAATAGAACCAAATACTGCAACAACTCTAAGTAATTAAGTGTGTGAGCTAGTAAAACTATATACTGTATCAGGATTTTCATCCGGCCTTATCACTGTAATTAAGGAAACTAAATTAACCTGCAAACTTCTCCTGAGTGTAATAGGAAAGCTTAGTTGAGTTCATTAAAATACTATCAGACTCTTGTAATGTAAAATTCCACTTAGATGTCTGGGTCTATGAAGGGAGAATTTTCTCAGGGTGTAATGAAAAAAAGGCAGTCTCTGTGAGAGATTTGCTACTTCTTGATAAATTTGATCAATAGATATAACCAATCCAGATAACACAGGGAGAAGGTCCACTTGAGAATCTGTTTTAGAAAAAACAAGGAGACACTGCAGGTGGGCTGGGATAATCTTCAGACTTATAAGCAGTCTCACTGGAGCTAAAAACACGGTGCCTGTTTCACTCACCAACTTTGAGATGTAATTCATTATTCAGAAATGGCCAAGAATAGGGAATTGTATGCTACTAATTATTTAGGGTTTAGATCAACTACTTCTCTCACTGTCTCTGTTTATTTAGCTGGGCCTCTAGACTGTCTCAGCCATCAGCTCTAGCACATAGAGATCTCTCCCTGTCATTTCTACGTTATGTTTGGTTATTGATGCCTGTGTCTTGTCTCCCACAGACTCTGAGAACAGGAACAGCATCTTGCGATATCTTTGCATCACTGACTACACAATCTAAAAGGAGCTTTATATATGTTTGCTAAATGGTGCTGTGGGTAAAATTGCGGTATTTCCAGAATCTCTCACCTGGCCTTAATGCATCTCCATATCAACAGGTGTTTCCAAGGAGTAGAGAGAAGTAGTCCATCTCCATATCAATAGGTGATTACATGGGGAAGTGAGAGGGCATAGCTGAACCAGAGAAGTTGGGTGGGGTCCCTTTTTGCAGCCGGGTCCTTAGAGACATCGGTGTGCAGAAGCAGATGACTGCTTGTAAGCAATAAATGGGTTTCTCCCACTTTTCTTCTCCCCTTGACTGATTTTGGTTTCAAAGGTAATTTGCCCCAGGCTAGGAAAATATTTTCCCCCCAGGGTTACAGGTTCACAAAAAAATTAGATGAAAATCTCTCTCATTCACATATCTGCTGCTTTCTCCTTTACAGCTACCTTCCTCCCTGCTGAGCAGGTCACTCTTTTAAAAAAGAGAAAGCACAATGTTTATCTGTTTTGTGTATTGATCATCTAGATTATATTACATTTGAAAACAGAAGTCTACTGTCAAAAGAGAAAAAGACTTAGGTAATAATTTAGTTTAATCTCTTTATTTTTACCAGTGAAGAAACTTCTCTCTCTGTCTCTGTCTACTTAGCTGGGCTGTATATATGAGGATGGACAACCCTCATCCACAAAGCTAAAAAGTAGCTGAACCAGGCCCAATAACCCTCGAGCACTTTCAGTCACCCGTGGGCCAGTCTTCATCTTTGGAAGTCGTGATGGGGCAGGGGGATCAGTAGCAGTAGGAAGGCAGCAGCTGAGAGCATACTCACCTCAGAGGTAACTTACTGTGAGAGCTGAGGAAAGATCCCCAGTCCAGTCAGGTCGGCTTTATGCGCTCATTGATTGTGCGCGGCTGCCCATGCCTCCAAGGTCATCACTCCAAGTCAAAGCACGTGCATCAATGAATTAGTTCCTATTTCAAAAGAACTGTACACATAGGAAATGCATGAAGCCACTGCATTAGTTAGCGTGGGCTGCCAAGCAAAATACTTTAGACTGGGTGTCTTCAACAACAGGAATTTATTTTTCACAGTTCTGAAGACTGAGAGTCTGAGATCAGAGTTCCAGCATGACCTGGTCCTTGTGAGAGCTCTCTTCCCAGCTGGCAGATGGCTGCCTTCCCCATGTGTCCCACATGGCAGCGGTGGGGGAGCAGGGGACCCTCTGCTGTGTCTCCTTATAAGGGCACTAATCTCATCATGAGGGTCATACCCTATGAACTCATATAAACCTAATTATTCCCTCAAAGGCCCACCTCCAAATACCATAACATTAGGGGCTAGGGCTTCAACATATGAATCTGATGGAGGCACAGTTTAGTCCATAACCACCACTATCAATCATTTACTCAAAAGTACGAGCTGAGCAAGCACTTATCTGCTCTAGGAAACAGCTGAGTGAGAGGGCGTCACGGAAAAGTCTGTACAGGGGCAGAGCAGAGAGGCCTGGAGCCTGACAAGAGGAAGAAAGCAGAATGGCCAAAGCTGAGATGCACCAGGTCACCAGTGGGCAGACGCCTGTTTGTTTGAAGAGGCTCTTGTGGGAAACAGGAGAGCTTTAGAGAGTGAAGCTCCAGATGCAGAAATAGGACCCTTGGTTTTGCGTTCCAGCTCTGTGCTTTCTTAGCTTGGTGATTATGGACAAGATACTTCACTTTTCTGAGTCTCTGTGTATTTTCATCTGAAAATAAAAGGGTGTCATTGTAAGAATATAGTAATTTATCCTCCATTTGCCCCATGGTCCCAAGCACATAAGCTGGTAAAAATTATGCCTGGGCTTGCCTGGGGCTTGCTGGGTTTACTCCGCCTTATCTCTAAATATCCCGACCCTCCCCCAAGGCAACAGCCCGAGCAGATCCGACACAATAAAAGGAACCATGCTGCTGCCCCCTCTCTCTCTCTGTCTCTGTCTCTCTGTCTCTCTGCTCTCTCTGTCCCCCTTCTCTCTGCTGCTCCCTCTCTCTCTCTCTCCCCACCCCACCTCTGGGGGCAGCCACTCTCTCCTTCAGATATTAAAATCTCTTGCGTGGGCCCGTGTCTCCTGAGTCGTTCTGGGTAAGGAGGGTCGCGGCGAGATACCCTTTCAGTCATCCTGCTCATTCTATTTTACAGGATGGGTGGGAGGACCAAGCAGCATATTATATGTGAAAGTGTTTAACAACTGCAGGGAACTTTACAACTGTGGCCTTTGCCACACTGTAACTACCATTATAGGATTTAGCAGAAGGAGAAGTATTGTTTTTAGCATCTTTTGCCACTAGGGCAGTGGTTTTAAGCTTAGCGCCCAACTTCTTGAAAAGTCAGTGCCTAAGGTGCTAATGGGCACAGTGGGGCTCCCATTCTATGTCATTCACACTTAAATGAACAGTAAGAGCAGAAATCCTTTTAAAACCAGCCCATGCAAATCAGGAAAGCAGCCACTTCTACATTGCTGATTGTTGACTCCATTTCCCTACATAAAAAGAACATCAAACCTGCTGAAGGAATTTGAGGGATATTTAGTGCTTGGCTTGAGATTTGGGTTGTGTTCCTGGTTTGATTTTTTTGTCATTCTTTTGATTTTCAGTGGAATCAGCTAGGTGCTGCTGATATTTGTGATGTGAGAAAATAATGATTCACTGCAGAGAACTGGGGTGTCCTGGCAACAATCTTCAAGGGAAATACGTATAGAAGCAATCACAAATACTATCTTCCCAGTCAGCACGATGTGATATAAAACAAAGAATTTCACTGCAGGGAGGAAGTGACTCTCTAGAAGGAAGAAAGTGTGATCTTTGCTGCTTTTTAGGTAGACACTTTGTGGATGGGCTTCCAAAGTTCAGATGCAACTGCTTTCAGAGAACAATCTCTGACCTCTCTAACTTTGAAAAGGCAAAGCCTATAATGGAAACAGGCAGTTCTTTTTTTTCTTTTCACTCTTTGAAAATAAGAGAGTAGTACTCATAGCTACGTTTTAATCCCCCTCCCAGTGCCCCTGTTAGCTTATTGAACCACTTTTCTATGTCTCGATTTTGCAAAATGAGTCATCAGAAATCAGACTATTTCGGTAAATATTTTGAGTAGTATGTGCCTCAGTCATTATACACGAGAAATACTTGTTGGCATTTCCTCCCTTAAAGTCATAAAGTACCAAAGACAAACAAATGTATCCATTGCTGTCTGCGTGCCAAGGGCTGTGCCAAATGCTTTTAAAAATGTTGTCTTACCTAATTCTCCCATCAACTCCAGAAAAGAAATACTGAATTTTTGCATTGAGAACTAAAGATGACCTTAGAGATGAATTCTAGGGCCTCATGAGGAAAGCGCTTTTATTAGTCCAGATGCTACCTTCATTTCCCACCCCTGTACCACTGTCACTCATTGTGGAGAATATGGGCTAAAATACTGAGTGTCATTCCAACAGACGGCATGCCCTGCACCCCATGTATCCAATTTCATGGCTTCTTTTCCTTCATCCCTCTTGATCTTAGACACTTTGACTAGCAGTCATTGGATTCACTTTTCCCAAGTACTTGCATTTCCCATGCCTCCAAGGCCGTCACTCCAAGTCAAAGTACGTGCATCAATGAATTAGTTCCTATTTCAAAAGAAATGTACAGATAGGAAATATATTAAGCCACTGCATTAGATGGGAATCTACTGTGTGTGTCCAGTACTTATACCAAATTGCAGTGTAGTTGCTCTGGTTAGAACAGGGATGGGAAATATGAAAAAGATTCTTCAAACTCTGTAGAGCACAGTTAAAATCCAGTGATGTGGACTACTCCCCATTTTACCACTTTAAAAGCTGAGAACCACAGAGAATAAGCAACTTCAGCTGAAGAAATGAGTTATTAAAGAACTAGGATGGGGGTTCAGTTATCCTACAAGACTAGCACTTTTCCCACCAGGCTACAAAACTGAGTGAAGAGCTAGTGAAGGAGACAGAGATGGGGATGATACAGTAGGAAAAGTTCTAGGAGAATATGTTTTAGGGAAGCCAAGAGAAGAATAAATTTGAATAAAATTCAAAAAAGCCTGTAATGTTGCAGAGAACTCAAGGAGGCTAAGGACTGAAAACATAACCACTTGATTTACTTATTAGTATGGTTAGTGTAGAACTTTCTGGAAACTGTTGAGAGGGTGATTTTAGAAAAAAAATGTGGAACATACACCAAAATGACTGCAGCTAAAAGGGTGCAGGAAACATCTGTAATAGGAGGAGAACTCCAGCCACTCCAGAAAGAAGAGAAGGAAAGGTTACCTGATGCACTGGAATGGACTTTAGGAGGAGGGTGACCTAAGTAAGTTTATGGATGAAGACAGATAAATTGATGATAAAGGGATCATTGAAGAGCAAGATCTGGGAAAATGTGGGAGACCATGGGATCAAGCCAAAACAATGAGGACCGAAGACATAGGAAGACTCTGAGGAGGCAAATAAAGAAATTAGGGGGAATTGCTTGGATTTGGCCATCTTCTCAGAAGGGTTGGAGCTAAAGTTGCCCACGGAGGAGCAGTAGGAATGAGGAAGATAATAGAAACCCTGGACTCTCTGCTGTGGGGGGTGTGAAAAAGTGAGAATCCGTAATGGAAATTCTCTTTAACAGTTTAAGGAGACAAAGATGAACAGGTATAGGGAATTTGGAATACAGTCTGAGTTATTAATGTAGAATGTTATTTTACTAAGGGACCTTGAGAGTTGTGTCCTTATCAAGATATTGTGATAAAATAATCAGATGTGGTAAAAATCCAGGCTGATTAGTACATTACATGATGTCATGAGACAAGCTTAAAAATGCTTCTAGCAATACTCTGGCATGACACCTTTCAATCTTCCTGGCAAGGGGCAGAGTATGATATTTACATGTACACACACACACACTATGATCACTGCTTTAAGTAAATGGTGTAGGAATGGGAAGAGATAATAAAGATGGAAGGCACAGTTTCTGTTTCTGATATTCTTCTTGGGCATGATAGGGTCAACCCTTCAGGAATAATGAGCATTCAGGGCAAGCCATATGTCATCCTTGCTGCCAAAGAAAACAGAATGAACCAAGTATCTAAGAGCTGAGCATTTGCACATAATGTGCCGTCAGTAATCACAAAGGCTTTCTAGAGTATGAATATGAACAAAAAGTTTTTAAGCTCCTACAATGAGGTATTAATGTCCTTTTCACCTAGAACAAATACTTGATTTTTTTTCAGTTCTCTAAAGAAATATAGATAAGAAAGTCTGTAATCTGACACCTGAGGAGTCATTTAAGTTAATTTATTACAGATGGAGCCTGTGTTATTTTAAGGAAAAACGTACTTGTTTATTACATTTACCTCTTCATAAATCAGGCATTTGTGCATTTCTTAAAATTATCGGTCCTTTTACTGTGCATTGTTAACTGACCTACACCTTGTAATTATTGCAGATTTTCTTTCTCTATTTAATAAGGTGATTTGATTTGTACTTTATATAACTACAGTATTTGTCTCCTACTTTCTTTGAGACAAAATTGTAATCATTAGTTCTACTACCTAAGGCTGCTAAATGAATATCTACTAAAATAAAAAAAAATAAGCCACTGAAAAAGGTATAATTGTATCTAAATCAGAAAATTTTCATTTTACATCCATCATCTTAACTTCATTCTAGCTGCTGAAAATGAAAAGGTACAAAAGCCCCAAGGTAATAGAGAGTGGGAGCATCATTACATCTTCACAAAAAAATAAGTTCCTAAGAACTCAGTACAAACAGCATCCCCCTCCTTCTACATGGTCTGTACCTCCTACTTTGGTCACAGTCCAGATCAGAAAGTAGGGAAGAATGATAGGGATTAACATCAAAACAAAGAAAGAGTGGACTAAGAACAAGGAGAGAGAAGGCTGTTGTAATTGTCTCAATGAGATATAGTCCACTGAAAATAAAATCTCAACTAACAAAAACTCTTAAAGTTAGTTAACTTTTGGTGAACCTTCTTAACCAGTGTGGTGGTTAACTTTTTGTGCAAAATTGGCTGGACTGTGGTGTGCAGCTTTTTTATTCTGGATGTTTCTATGAAGGTATTTTTTTGGATGAGATTAGCATTTAAATTGGTGGACTTTGAGTAAAGCAGATTACCCTCTATATTGTGAGAGGGCCTCATGCCATCAGTTGACTGACCTCCCTGAGCAGGAAGAAATTATGCCAGCCGGCTGGCTGCCTTTGGATTCAGACTGCAACTCTTCTGTGGGTATCCTGCCTGTTAGTCTACCTTGCAAATTCTGACCCTACCAAGCCTCCACAATCATATGAAGCAATTCTTTAAAATAAATTATATATATAACTTATTTTATTTGATTGCAATTTATTTAATTGATCTTATTGAATTCTACCCCCCCCACACACACACCATACATATTCTGTAGTTCTATTTCTCTAAAGAACCCTAATACACTAGGTTAAACATTTTTATTATTATTGTTATTTTAATCAGAAACTATTTCCATCTGAGTTGCTTTGAGCAAGAGAATAAGGATGGTATATTTGCAAAGACTTGAAATCTGAAAACCTGGTTACAGTCTATATTCTATGAACCAGAGCCACTGCATGTTTTTCTGGAAACTCAGTTTCCCTTTCTGTAAGTGGGGGCTAGAAAGGACTGAGGTTCCTTGCCAATGTGGTGTTGAACATGTGACACTCTTATTTATTTGTTAACCTCCCCCAAATAGCGTGTTTATTTTTTTTAACGATACATCACTTTCCTTTTAATCAATAATACTAAATCATTATCCACCTGGTCTAAAGCAAAATGTAAACTTTGTTACTATTCATTATAACACATGGGAGGGAAAAATGGATGTTACCCAGACCTTTTCTTGCTTGGTCTCTTTGTAACATTGGAAACTGCTGTCACTCCTTTGTTGAAGGGTGTTTTTCCCACCTTTAGCAACACATTACCTTCTATTTCTGCTCCAGTCAGAGGAAACAACTGGAAAAATAGTGGTGATGAATACGGCAAAAGTGTGAATTCTCCAGTAAGTAAGGAATACAGATAAAGCAGTAAAACCTTACTGGGGCAAAAAGCAGGAACAGAAAATTATCAAATAAGGAGATTAAGTGGCTGGCAAATATTGAAAAAACACTTCACCTCATAATCAATCAAACACACAAAGTATAATAATGTGATAGAATTTTCACTCATAAAATAAGCAAAGGTTCTCTTATTTTAATTCTATACATGATATGAGGGTATGGTGAGCCTGATGGAGGTGGTATAAATTGTTAGAGAACTTTTAGAAGGCAATTTAGCAAAGTACATCAACAGACTTAAAATATCCTAGTTCTAAAATTCACTTCCTGGTACCTTCCTTATGCATTAAACGTCAATCAGGGGTATGGAGGAGTTCTGTGTAAAGAAATACTTATTAAAGCATTATGCAAAATAACAAAGAAAGAATAAACAGTGAAAAATAAAGAAATGAATAAATTATGTACATTCATTAGATTAAAAATATCAAGCAACCTGGAAATTATGCTTAAGAGTTTTAAATAACATTAGAAAACATTTCATTATAATGCTAAATGACAAATAAAACAAGATACAAAGCTGTGTTTAGAATAATTTTCCCTAGAAGACATTTGTTCCATTGCTTTATAGGCCACAGAGGCCACGGATCTGGTGACAGCTCCATGATCTTCCCTCAGCCAGAAAAGATGAATTCAAAGGAGATGTTCTGGGAAAGGAGAGGCTGGGGGGCAGAAAGTGGCTTTTTGCTGGGGTTATTTGCTCATTCAATACTGAGCTATTGGTAGGTTTGGAGCATTGTACCACATTGGCTCAGCATTCAATCCTAAGAGCAAAGCCGGCCTCTGCCACTCTCTCACTCATCTTAGTTTTGTCCCTTAAACATTTTTTTTTTGTTATCATTAATCTACAATTACATGAAGAACATTATGTTTACTAGGCTCCCCCCTTCACCAAGTCCCCCCCACATACCCCTTCACAGTCACTGTCCATCAGCGTAGTAAGATGCTGTAAAATCACTACTTGTCTTCTCTGTGTTGCACAGCCCTCCCCGTGCTCCCCCCACACACACTATACATGCTAATCGTAATGCCCCCTTTCTTTTGCCCCGCCCTTGCCCCTCCTTTCCCACCCATCCTCCCCAGGTCACTTAAACATTTTTAGCTTCAGTTTTCCCATCCATGAATGGGAGAAAGTAATAATATATCCCCCACATAAGACAAGTATTATAAATAAGTGAAATAATTACATAAATCACATCATAGTGCCTGGCACACTGCAAATGCTTAATAATTGGAAGGTTTCCCTGATGAAATAAAATATATGGTTCAATGCATTCCATTAATTAATTAAGATTAAATTAATACTTAATGGAATTAATACTCAGTGTGGAAACTGACTTCTTAACATATTCCAATGTGTTCCATTTTTGGTAAATTGACTCTAGTAATGGTCACTACCTCAGAGGATTATTGGGCCAGGAGGGACCTGAATGAGATAATGCATCTCATGTCCTTACAGAGGGCTTGGCACATAGTAAAAAAAAATCAATAAAATGTTAGCTTTTAAAAATGAGCATATTCTTCATCTATAATTTCAGTTAAATGAAGTTTCTTCATTAATCAGTTGACCAACCAATGAATACTAATTGATTATGATGATACAGAAATTGTGTCAATGCAACACGAATTCACACACTCACAGTTACAAGAGATGACAAAGTAGAAGTGTGTGCCGAGTACTAAGGGAAATAATTCTCTTTGTGCCTCATAGAATTTTGTTCTCCAAATACATCATGTTTCAGTTTTCCCCCCACTGTTGCTCCAAAGGGGCATACTTTCTGTCTAAGTGGCTAGAAATAGAGGGTTGGCAGAAAAATGACAACAACTGAGGGAGTTTAAAAAGAATAAATGTGACTTGGGTAATTTGATAGTGATTTCTTTTCAAATTTGGGAAGAAAGAATAACTAAGAACAGCAGAGTTTTCTAATTTGTATTTCACTTAAAATGCCACCGTATGTTTCCTGAAATGTTAATGACAAAATTAGCTCTGTGTGGTGTGAAAAAGAAACTATCCAAAGGCTTCAACAGGACAGCACCACAAATGAAATAGTCTCCAGTGTGTGTTCCTGATTGGAGCAGAGACACGCAACCTGGAAGCAAGAGGGTTATAACTGCAAACAGCAGTGTTTGGGAAACATTATCAACCATGGGGGAGAATGGAGAAGCTCAGGGTGAAGACGTAAGGAGTGGGACTATACAGTAGCATGCTGCCATTGCTAACCCATAATCACACTTTAAGCTTTTCTCCTGTAAACATACACAAACACACACACATGTACATGTGGAGAGAGCTCTTGGGCAAGGGAAGATCATGAATGTCAACTGGTGTCCAACCATCATCAGGACGGAGGAAAAGGAAATATCTGTTTTAAAAAGAATTAGTAACATTTACAGTCTTCAAGCATTTTCACAAGCCATATTACATTGGTACACACTACAGCCCTGCATGCTTGAAAGAGGAAATCTTAGTATTCCATTTGAATTAGGAAATAGAAGCAGAAGGTAGAGCAGAAAACAGAGCTGAAACAGAGAACTTATCCTGGAGGTGCAAAGCCCAGGCCTCTCTCCCCTATTGCCATAAAAAAACATGAGAAATTTAGGGCAAAAACATTGCCTGTTCTGATGAGTAGTGCCAATAGGTGTTAACAGAATTTTTTTTATTATGTTGCTACATAGTTATTCAATTAAATTCATATTCCTGCTTTGTATTCTTATTTGACAGCAAAACAACATGCTTACCTTTCTTGACCACAAGATCTTCAGCAAAATGAAGATAATTATAGCAGTTGTGTCACCGTTTTCTCCAAGAATTTCCCTTCCTCATCAATTTCTGACTATCTTAGTTGCATGCCCTCCTATGCTTCTTGAACCTGAATGTACATGTGGTCACTGGGGATCTTGTTAAAATACAGGTTGTTGTGTTAGTTTATGACTTTACCCCAAATACAGGAACCATATAAAATAAAAGTAGATGACACTAAACATTAACTTAATATGTTCAAGTAACATTAAATGAGGTTACGTATCGATCCTTTGATGACAGCGTTGTGACAAGAGACTCAAGGGAGCCCAACTCTGTTTCTCCTGGAAAAGGTGACCCAGCAGTCACTGATTCAGTCTGTGGTGACCCAGAGCATAACTACCACAAATAATGAGCCTCAGCTGTATTTATGTTTGATTCATGTCTGTAATTTTACCTTTGTGTTCTGTATGCCATTGTATCTTTTGATTCTATTTCTCCTTTAATGTTTTTGTTTACACTAAGTGAATATTTTTCTAATGTAACATTTCAGTATCTTAACTTTTTTCATAGTATTTTTGAGTTACTGTTAATAGTGGTTGCTCTAGAGTTTACCACGTACATCTTAACTGATCTGAATTGGCTTAGGATTTATGCTCAGAAGGAAACCCTCACCGCTCAGCCACACTTATCTGGGACTTAGCCTCAGCTTCAGCAGGAAGAAAAATACTAACATCTCATTCAACCAAGAAGAAAGCCCTCTGTCTGCGTGCTCGGGGAGTGGGGGTCCAGCGTCCTCAGCCAGAGCAGTCTGGGGTGGGGTCTTTGCCCTGCTGAACTGGGAAGAGGTGGTTCTGATTCAAATCCCACAGGCTTCTGCCTTGCCTATGGATTTTTTAGGGATGCTTTTGAGTCAATGTTACTTTGCTCTTTGTCCTCAGGACCATTTGACAGAGGCTTTTCCATAACTGGCTTTTTATAGTTCAGAACAGTTTATCTGGGGAATGGCACAGTGGAGGTCCCCACACTGTCATGCTTGAAGTCAATCCACCTTTTCTATTTTAGTGTATTAATTATTAATAAAAATAATGATATAACAGTAACAATGGTTAATATTTCTTGAGCCTCTACTATACTACATGTACTAGTCCAGTTAATTTTTTCATATTATCATCAAATAACACTACCAAACATTATACATATGCACAAACATACATGTATATGTATCTGCATGTATGCATACATGCACACTATTATTACCATGATATATTGGCAATAGGAATGCAAATTTTTTTCTAGCTGATTGAGATATAGTCGACCAATTATAAAATGCAGATTTTTAAAGAAGAGAAACAAAATAAAAATAGGGATGTACATTCAAGGAGACAAATTTCTTCTCTTCCTCTATTTTCCCGGAAAGTCCTAACAGTTACTGTGTTCAGTAACTTGAAAGATGGCCCTTTTCTTACATTATTAATCTTCTTGAAATCCTTATGGAAGTGACGGTTGCAACCAAGCATTTAAAAATCCTGAAAATGCCAGCTAAAGTTGTGCTCAACATCCCATCTCTACCATTAGAATTGTTTTTGCCCGCTGCTTATTGCAATCTTTCTTGACTTCTAAGTGAACTGCTAAGCTTTAAGATCAGTGAACAGTTGGGAATAATTCATATGCAGCTCAATTTGTCTCCAGGGGCTAAGCAGTTCTATTCTCATCATAGATTCATAGGTGGACTCAGTAAGCACAAATATACAAGCTATTTTTATGAAACAAGTGCTTATCTTTAAGCCATGAAGCCTTGCCAATCTCAGTTGATGGAATTATTTATCCTGAATATGTTATGTGATCAGAAGGAGGCACTCATCTTGCTTAAATGACTGTAAGCACTTTCCACCTGGGATCTGCTGAACCCTACAGAGTTGAAAGGGTATATGATGATTTACAAGTACTGGTTGGCCCAGAAAGGGAGCTGGAGCAGTGGAAGCTGGAAATGGTATCCAGTTGACCTTAGATACATGGAAAGGGAAGATTGGCAGGCATGACTAGTTATAGGCTGAAATCAGATAGGAGGAATAAGTGTGCCTAGAGCTGTAGAGTTGAAGCTCTGTTGGAGGAAAAAACATAGGGGAGAAAGAGGGAAAGCCACACCTTAACAGAGTGAGGTCTCTAGCTACAGCTAAGCCATGGAGATAAGCAGAAGAAGCACAAACCTTGAGCGTCACCCAAAGGGGCGCTCGTGGTCGCCAAGGCTTGGAATCAGCACGAGGGTGCTGGAGGGAATAGTCTGAAATAAGATAGATAGGCTGATGATGTTCAGCCCTGGCTGCAGGTTCATTTATTTATTCAGTGAATGATTCGTGAGCCCCTACAGGTGCCAAAACACTTGTAAGCATGGGAAGATAAACGAGGACCAGGACAAAGCCCCTTCATTTCATTTTAGGTTGGGGTTGAGAGAGAAAGAGAAGAAAAACATATAACAATAAACAAGGGGAAATTATATAGATGGTACTGAGTGCTATTTTAACAAAGAAAACAGAACAAAGGATGCAGACTAAGGGTGAAGTTGTAATGAGAGAAATGACATAATCTGATTTTCATATTAACAATCCAATCTCACTGCTATGTAGAGAGTGGTTTGTAAAGGTGCCAAAGGAGACCAGTTAGGGGTTTATTGCAGAGACCAGGGGAGAGGCAGGGCTCACGTGAGTTTCAGTGGGTGTGTCATGTGTAGCACTGGGGAGATAAAATATATTATGTAGATATCACTGGGGGAAAGTGGACAGCAGGAGTCATTTGGGGTATGTTTGGGGACAGATGTCACAGGGCTTAGTTGTTTGCTCCCATGTGGAGGTAAAGGAAAGGGAGGGAACAAGGAGAGTGCCCAAGTTTTTTTAATTCTTCAGTGGAGAAGATGGTAGTGCCATTAACTGGGATGGAAATTCCCAGTTCAGGTGATGTCTCTAGCAGTGGTACTGCTTAATGTGTTAGTATTCCTTAACTGGCAATGCTAAAGATTTAAGGACATTAAATCATCTCAACCAAGTCCTTTTATTTTATCCCCCAGGAACTAGGAAATAACACTGTATATAATCTTAGACTGGGCTCTCCAGCAAGCAAAGCCTCAGTCAAGAGCTGTCACCATAGACAGACACCAGATGCACAGTTTTCCTTGGGCCAGACAGCCCCCAGGGCTGAGATCAGCATGTGGACGAGGCAGAAGTAATGCCAAGGTTGAGCCTCCAGGCCCCTATCAACCTTGCCATATTAAGATAGTCATTATAACCTTGTTACATTACACTCTCCATTTCCCTTCCCCTGACTAATATAATTGCAAATGAAGCTACACTTTCATAGAATTGCTTTGGACTTCTTTTTTGGTCAAGTAAGGCAAGTCTCAGCAGCTCAGTTTAGTTTAACTTCCCTTTGCAAGTAAGATGAGCATTTAATGAAAAAAAAACAAGGAGAGTTCTTTCCAATTACTGGAATGTCCTTAATGATCTGGAGATTAGCTATAGATCAGAATCATAATCGAGAGAGGAAAAAATGAAATTGTGTAAGAATTCTCTCAAAATTAACCTGAGATTACTTTTTAAAAAATGGAAGCTCAGGTTATATCACTTAAGGTAAAAAATAAGCTTCAATTATTAGATAAGAAAGGACTAGGCAATTATGGGTAAATGACCTGAGGAGCAATAGAAGGAACTCTAGACTAAATATGAGTCAGCAATACGCAGTGTCAAGTTAAAGCACAGTGCTTAGAGAGTGAGCTCAAATGGGAATTACAGGAATCTGGAAAGCTTATAAGATCAGAGTAGGCAACTTGAACTCTGGGAATATGGAATACTGTGCTATTCCAGGAGATGGGCAGGCAGGCCTTATCCAAAGGATGCAGAAGTCAGAAGACCTAGTTCTGGCCTAGCTTTGTACCTAATAAGCTATAAAAACTTGGCAGTTCACTTAATTTCTTTAAGCCCGAGGTTGTTCACCTGTAACGCGAGTATGATTATAATATTGAACTTATCTTCATTGCTCTAAGGAAAAGCTTTTTGAAATAAGTAAAAAGGACCATAAAATATAATACACTCTTAATAGCAGTTACAGAGAGCATTACTAAAGAAGAAAAATCAAAAAGGTAGGACATTAGCAAATGCAATACTAACAGAAAGGCAGAACTGGCTGTTTAATTTGTGGGACCCAATGCCAATTTAAATGCAGGGCCCTTTGTTCCCAATATGTTAGGAACTTTGAGATAACAACAGCAGAGAATCAAACAAAACATAGGGACCCTTTAGGCATGAGACGAGTGAAAATACACTGGTTGAACGTCCATGAGGAGGGTCCTGAGGAAAGGGGAAAGGCATATGGTATTCTACATGTCCCAGGGGTAGAACCTACACACTACTGCTCCAAAAGTTGTGTTACATCATAAAGTGGATTCTCCCTTTCTAGGCTCTTGTGACTCTGAATTGCATAGTACCCTTCAGAGTCAGGTCTTTGCAAGGCATGGCGGGAACCAGTAAAGTGCTGGGAGTCCTGATTCCAGCCACTAGAGAAGAAAACTCTTAGGGTGTATGTGGCGACAGTCATATATTGGAAAAGCTCCCATAAAGAAAAGAGAGCAGATATTCTTTATTGTTCTAAAGAGCATAATTATACGCAAACGTGCCAAAGAATATTTTATAAAGCTCAACATATGAGTCCATTTTCTAGCAAAGAAAAATACCCAATTATGTGATATAATCAGGTCTCAGGCACTGGGAGTTTTCAAGCAAAGATAAAAGAACTTTGGCCAGGAGTGTTATAGAATGAATTGCTGCAGGTGATGGAGGTCAGGATACCTGACCCGTAACTTCAGTATTCTGTATTTCTAGCTTAGCTTGGGAAGGAGCCATGAGAGAGCTGAAAAATAACAAAGAATATGAAGGGAGGTGAAGAATCAAAGGAGAGGAATTTCCCCTGGTGTTTCCTACAGGGGTAGGGGGTAGGGTATGCAGGAAATGTGCTTCTAAATGATATCTATATTAGGGATAACAATGTGAACTGACTCAGAGTACCCCTCCATCTGAGCTATAAATTAGAACCAGATAAAATCAGATCTAAAAGGAACACCAAAAATCAGCTAATATAGATTGTTAAAATGGATCGTGATAGAGTTAAGAATAGTGTCTGTCTCTGAAGGAGACAGAGACTGGGAACAGGGCATGGGAAAATTCTAGGGTGCTGGAAATGTTTTATATCTTGACCTGGATGGTGTTCCCCCAAGAGTGTGCATATGTAAAAAATCAATGTGTACACTTAATATTAGTGTATTTACTGAATATACTTCATTTTTTAAAAAAACTTTAGAAATTATCAGAATCTCTGGGATAAAGGTTAGAGTTTACATGTTTCAACAAGCTCTCCATGTGATTCTTATACACACTAAAGTTTGAGAACTATGTCAATGTACAGATTAATAAAATAAAGCACAGGGAAGTTCATTAATTTTCCCAACGCCACTCTGCTAGTTAATGGAGGTCTCAAAGCCAGGACTTCTAGGAATTAAACTAAATAATCCTCATAATATAAACCTTGACAGTAGGCCTCCTCACTGCCAAGCCCAGTGACTGATCCAAGACCACATAAGAAGTTAGAGATGATTGAGAACAAAGAGAACTGAAAAGGGACATTCACTCAAAATTTAAGGGCCTAAAAAGTAAGCTTAAGACAATTCCACTTTATTCTCTGGATACTTTGAAATCATTAAAGGTTTTAAAAAAAAAACAAGGTAAAATAAGAGTGGTTGAAAAGAGTAGATTGGATTAGATATCCAGGAGTCCAGGGCAGCAGAAAGACCTGAATACAAAGAAATGTGCAGCTACGAGAGAAAGTTTAGAGATAGAATCAGTAATACTTAGCAATAATAATAGTTGGTATATTTACTGTGCATTTACTGATTGTAAGATGCATTCATTTTATCATTTGGCTGTACAACATTTCTATGAACTAGAGACTATTATCCCATATTTGGCAGAATGAAAACTAAACTAAAGCAAGAACAGAAATAACATGTCAAGGTCACAGATAGTAAGGATCAAAGATAGATTTTGAACCCAGATCTGTTTGGCTCCAACTGCTATGTTATAATAAAGAGGCAGGAAAGAAGAAAATCACAGATGTCACAGTCTGTAACACTGGGTGACAGTTAACCGGTGTTATCATTAAACGACATGGGTCATATTGAAAAAAGAACAGATTTGATGGCAAATAGGATGAGTTCAAATCTATTCACTTTGACTTTGAGGGCCATTAATTTCTAATATCCTCCTACATTAGTATGTGTTTCGATATTACTGAACAAAGGAGAAAGGGGCAAAGCAGTGCTTCAGCAACACTGATATTTTAAAGCCAGCTTTTGCAATGCTTTTGCAAATATCTAGGCTAATTAAAATATGTATAGTTACAAAATTCTGCTAGAATGCTAATATGCCTTCTACAAAGAAGTTATAGTTATTATCATTCACTGCCCTTTCTCTTTTATAATTCACACCTATGTTCACCTCAAAAAGTCCTGCTAAGCTACTTCCATTTGAAGCATGGACTTGAGAATGTGGTGTTACCACACATAATATGTTGGTTGTATTACCAGAGATGAGTCCTTTGTCTCCTTGCTAGAATGGATGCAGAAAAGCCATTGAGCATTAAGAGTTTATTTGGAGATTTAGAGTTTAAAGAAAGATAAGAGTACACACCCGAGAGTTGGGGCATGCGTAGTCCTAGAGAGGGTTGTGCTGAGGGAACAATAAGGAGCCTTTTTTTATATGAAGGGAGATAAATATTCACTAAGTGAGATTAGGTTTCAAAGCGAACAGGTGGAGTCTTCCTGGAGTTCGGGCTTACTCTACCTTCATGTAGGGCAGGGAAGGTTTTTGACTATGTTTGGTTCTCTTCAGGACTGTCATGGCCTGGGGAGGCATGATTTTTTTACTACATTAATGATGGAAGTGAATGAATTTTACTATGTTAATGAGTGTATAATGTATTTGGAGGTGAAGTCAGGGCCAACGTCTCCTCCAGGTTTGACTGATCTGTTATCTATACCTCACTCCATATCCCATGAGAACAGCTTGTACAGAATGTATAGAATGTAAGCAAGCATCCAACTGAATGTTCCCTCTATCTCTCTACTTATGTCTAGCTATCTACCTACTCTAACAATTGCATACACTAAGTTAACGCAACTGGGAGTGTTATGGGCTAAACTGTGTCCCCCAAAATTCATATGTGTGAAGTCCTAAGCCCCAGTACCTTAGAATGTGACTATATTTGAAGATAGGGTGTTTGAAGAGATAAAGGTAAAATAACATCATTAGGGTGGTTCCTAATCGAATATGCTGATATCCTCAATAATAAATGGAAATTAAGGTGTAGATAGACATAGAAAGAAGACCTTGTGAAGACCCAGGGAGAGACCCAGGAAAAAACAGGCCTGCCGATAACTTGATCTTGGACCTCTAGCCCCCAGAACTGTGAGAAAATTAATTTTGGTTGTTTAATCCACCAAGTCTGTAGTACTTTGTCATGGCAGCCCTAGCAAATAAATACACTGTGTATTCACATCACATTTAGATCACTGTACATTCATATTACCACACAGGACCTGTGATTACAGTTGACTTACATTGAAGTGATTTGCATGGCACTGCTGTGGAATGGTTGGTTTGTGTGAATACACCTTGGCCAAATTATCCCCAGGCTCTTACCTATTGGATTAACCAACTATTTACTAATCCCACCACCCCTAGAGCCCATTGTCTCCATCAAAGTGGCCGCTTATACAGAATGAGCGCAACTATGAGGCTGGAAAGCACCATTCATTCTCTGGTCTTGAGATGCTGCCCAAGGTAGTTCTTCCTGGGCATGGCCTCAGTTTATCTATCCTCCACATGATAGTAGAAGGGCTCTTCTATATTTCTCCATATTGGATTTTCTTGAGCTCCTTTTTGTAAATTATCAGGGTAGAAGAATGCCTTTGCAGTTGATGAAGCCTCATCCTAAAAAGAGTAGTTAAGCAACTGAAACTCTAGGAGAAAATATGTTCCTACCCCAGGGCAAATAATCTTTGAAGCTGAAATCAGTCAAAAAGAGAAATAAAGTAGAAGAAACCTATTTATTGCTTACAAGCAGTGGTCTACTTCTGCCTGCCTGTGTCTATCATGACCCGGCTGCAAAAAGGACCCCACCCAATGTCTCCAGGTCAGGTGTGTCCTTGCTCCCCACCCCCTTTGTAATCACCTTCTGATATGGAGATGAACTACTTCTCTCCACCCCTTGGAAACACCTATTTATATGGAGATGAACTAAGGCCAGGAGAGATATTCTGGAAATACTGCAATTTTACCCAAAGCAACATAAATGGAACTAGGAAAATCAGTGGAAACCTTGAAAAGTGCCTGATTCCATGACTTGGCCAAAAAATATTGGTATGGTTCTGGATTTATCATATTATTACCAGAAAACAGAATTGCTTTCCAAGATATCAAGGGCAAAACCAAAACCACAAAGTTTAATGAATTTAGCATTAATCACAATACAAATAGAAAGACCTCTCCACATGTTCAGAGTCTCAGACATTAATGGGAAAAGCACCTACACAGATGAACAGATAATGATTTATTAGCCAGTATTTTGGGAATGAAAGAGTCATTTTCCTACCATAGTGTTTACAAAACTATAGAGTGATGAAACAATGAAGAAACAGATTAATAATGAAAAATCAGAAGATCAGTTCCTCTAGTTTATATCAGCACCTCCAGTAAGATTTTTATTGGTAAGATCAGAAATGACATATCATAGGGCTCTCCATTGGAAAGTAGCTGCTTAAAAAAGCATTTACTGTTCATTTACTTGGTGCTTAATGTATGCCTTTATATATTTTTATTATGTTCCATTGAAAAGAGATATATTATTTAATTTAAAGATAGGGAAGCAGTTATATGAGAACCAAAATAAAATGACTTGCAATGGCCACTTTAATTTTTATTCAGTTATATATGGTTTAACTTTTTAAATATAGTATATGTACAAAATGCACAGATTACAAGGGCACCACTTGATGAATAACTCACAGTAATCCCACCTGTGTAACTACCACGAGGTCAAGAAATGCCATGTATGTAGCTCTCAAGAAGGCCCTCTCAACATCTAAATTTCTCTACATTTCAAATGTAATTTTTTGTAGTTAGAATTTTTAGTACAATATTAAATAGCAGTGGTTAAAGTGAGCATCCTTTTCTAGTTCCTGATCTTAGGTAGAAAGCTTTCAGTCTTTCACCATTAAATATATTAGCTGTGGATTATTCACAAATGCCCAGTCATCCATTAGATTAGTGACTTTTCCAATCTCCTTTCACAAAGGCTATATTCCTTTTCATGTGTGATTCTAAAAACTGTTCCTTCAGCCTGTGTTCAGCCAGCATTTTGAAAGAGATTTCCTTGAATACTAGTTGCTTAAAATAATCTCTCCCAGTCTTTGCAGATTATCTCTGTCCTGAGGCACTCCTCCAACTGTCCTTGGCATGCACTGTCCTGAGGCAGACCATGTACAACCCTGCCTTAGCCTTAATTTCCTGTTTGCTTTAAGCCAAAGAAGACATCTTAGGGTTTTCTCACATCTTTTCTGAGCTTCCTCCCAATTGTAGGTATATGTGTGGCTTTAAAATTTTGTAAGTATTCATGGGAGAATTCCAAGGCCCTAATTTCCCAAAGAAACCCTGTCTCTATATTCAATGCTCAGACATTAGGCTGTCTATTACACGTCTCAACCATAACTTATAGTCCCAAGTGGCTATGGGTTTTCCATTTGCCTTTCATGTTTTTGGTCAATGTCCACTGTTTTTCTTTCCTGGGTGAATTCCAAGTTCCAAGTTAGGCAAAATAGGAATGAATCCTTTGTGCCAAATCTTTCAGGCAGCCCCCAGACAACATAGAACAAGCAAAAAATCATTTGTGCTACTCTCATCTGAGTTATCTTAAAAAACCCATCATCTATGGCTTTATTTGGCTTTAATGTATTTGTATTAAAAGAGCCCACTCCACTTCATGTATCCATATGTCCTCAATGACGTCCCCTAAACTATATTCTGTAACTGAACTCATTCTGTACTCAGTTTTTGTTCCTTTTCTCAGAATATAGCATAAGAATTCAGTGCATTTCATCCATAGTAGAATATAACCAGGACCTTAATTTCATCTTATCCCATCTCATTTCTACAGGTCTTTCCAGAGAGGACAATTCTTATTTTCAAGACTAGCAAATAGGGGTATCTCCTGAAAGGAAACAAAGTTTCTAAGATGCAGTTCTTTCTCTGAGCATTTTTCGCTATAATTTAGAGAAATACATCCACAGAGCAAGGTGGATCTAGAGTTCTCATCTTGGTCCCCAAACTCCTTTGTGGTTCTCTACTATGGCACCTTTCCAATGATCACACTGAGACCTTTTACCTGGTTTATGATGTGCTTATGGTTGTGTTTTTTAAAGAGCTTAGCCATGGGGGCCTCCCAGAGAATGAAGATCTCATTTAGAGGATAAATTGCTCCCTGCTTTAAGGACTCAGGAAAATCTTCCCTTCTGCCAGTTTTCTCTTCACTTCACTTCACCTAATTTGTTCAGCAAAAGTTTATGTCTAATACTATGTCCAAATCACCATAGGGGAAGGGAAGTTCACAGTCCTGGAATAATAGAAAATTAATCTAATTGTTGAAGTATTAAAGTGGCCATAACCACCTAAGGCAAGAGAATTGGTTTCAGTAACTACTCTGACAAGACAGCAAGTGACTAATAAACTCATAGAGGAGAGAAAGGTAGTATCAACTTATTTCTGCTGCATCATATCAGCAAAATGAAATACCACAGAGGACAGGTATACCATCAACAAGGAAGTTTGGTCCAATACAGATGAGTATAGTGCCAGCCTGCAAACCTGAACAGAAGAAATTTTGAGCTCCATGTTTCTACTGAGATCTGAAGTCAAAGCTTAACATCATTACAATTTTTATGGACTGCTCACATCTCTTTGATGATGCCTATCCACTCAGGTGTGATCTAGCAGATTAGTTAGATGAACATGGGAACAGTCTCAGTACGACTTCCACACATTGGTTTCAATTACACTATAGGAGCTTCCACATTGAAAAATATAGTTCTCAGATCAAATGTCAGCCCTTGAGATGTTGGAAGTCATGTCTGCATGTCTCAACTCACTCTATTTTTCCCTCTTGTCAAAATAAAGGAAGCCTGTGTGTCATGAGAGAAATTATCTGGAGGCATGGAGGCGAAAGGCAGTCTGAATTCTTGGATGTCAGCTTCATCAAATACATAGATGTGAAGCACCAGCATGCCTATATGGCGACCCCAGGAATGGGTGTCAGAATTTGCTCCTGGGAAGGGTGAATTGCCCCAGAGTCCTGTTCACTCCTAACCTTGAGGACAGCGGGGACAGGGAAAGTAGAAGGCAGAGAAGAGACCCTTACTTCTGGATACACCAGCAGCCTGAACTTCTTCCTCATGACCTCCCTCTTTCCTGCCTTGGTGACCCTGTAATGGATGTGGTTTATAACAGGTGTAATGCCTTAGGTAATTGTCATTTTGATTAAGCTATAAACCTACCCACTTGTGAGAGGGAAATAGTCAGGCTTTCAAATCCTGTGGAGCCAGCAGACCACAGGGCAGGTCAATTTAGTGTAAATAATTTAGAGATGCCCAGTGAGAAGACTAACTACTACTTAAGACCCTCCTAACTACTTAAGACCCTGAAGAAACAAATCAATCCAGTTGTTCACTGTTTTCTCTCTAGGAGAATTGCCATTAGAATTATTGCTGACTCATCTGTAGTTCTATTTTTAAGCCCTTGGGTCTCAGAAATTAGACTCAGTGCACAATCACAGGATTAGAAAGCAAGAAAGTCAGGATTCTTCTCATCTCTTTCTACAGAGATGGACTCTTATCTGGAAAGAACTATGCATCTCAGGAAATTTAGTATCCCAGTATAAAAGATCTGTAGGTATCTATCAGATCATCTGACTGAGAGCTTGAAAAATATCCCATGCAGTACAATTATTAATTGGTTAATTAAAATATATTCAAAGAAGATTATGTTATGCCAAGTGTAGTGAGATGCAAAGAATTACAATATATTGTCACTACTTTAAATCATGTAATCAGGTCAGTGAACCACACTGATGAGCAACTTGAAATACAGGCTAATAAAGGGATGTATAGCTGAGACAAAAAAGTTGGGATTTAAGCTGAGCCTTGACAGAGGTTAAACATTGAAGCAAATAAATGAAGAGAGAAGACTTCTCATGGTGGGAAGTGTTAGGGCTCAGAGTTGCTGAATACCCTTTGCCAAGGTCCTGACACATGGAGTTATGATCACAGAGCAACAGCCTAATAAGGAAAAATTAATACATTTGAGCAAGTACCCTGCTCCTCAAATGCAGTTTTGAATCAAATATGCTCAATACCGGTGCCAAGGTGGGCTTCTTATCTCTCAAATTAGAGACAACCAGTTCTCTTGTACAGAGCTGACCTCACTTCCTATTCAGTCAGAATAGAGAGTAAGGGGTCCTCCTGGGAACCACCATCCAGGGGTGTTTCCTGTGAGACCGCACACCAGGCCCGGGTATAAGAAATAAAAGAGAAAGCACAAAGTCAGGTTCTTGACTGTGAGCAGAATAGTCTTACTTACACCATGGAAATGACCAAATGCTAAAAATTAGGACCTTCTTTCCCCAAAGAGAGCTGATTATTAACCTTTTACCAGCATCCCCTGCCTAGTCCTCACACCCACTACCATCTACCTCAAGGTACAAATAAAGGGTACCCCTTTATAAAGTATCGCTTCTCCTCCCAGGGAGAGAGGATATCGTGAACTAACATAGTATTAAAAAATGCTAAAGTGAAAGAGATTTTTGTTTCCCCTTGTTCTCAGTCTACCTACCTTCTCACTATTAAGGTTAAATCATGAAGCTCCTTTGCCAGAGAAAAAGAAGGTTCTTACAAGAGGTCAGTAGATAGATTTGAATCTCAAAGCTGACATTGTTGCAACCATAATCTTAAAAAACCTACACCTGCTAATGCAGGGTCATGAAAGAGAAAAGCATAGTCTCAGTGCCACAGAAATAAGCACCACAGGGGTCGTACCGATAGGGGATCCCTTGGATAGAGTAGTTTGGTCCAGCTAAGATGAGAGGATATGCCAGCCTGAGAACAATGGAAGAAACTCCATCACTCTGGTGAGATCCGGAGTCAAGACCATGTTTTATTTGCTGTTCATATCTTTTTATTGAACTTGTGGAGAGAATAAATAGTGTATTTGTTTGCTCATACTTGCTTCCCATAAGCATTGTAGGGAGAACTCAGAATATAAGAAACGTGACCTCCCAAAAGGAAATGAAAAGAGGAGCCTTTGGCAGGGAAAAAAAGTCAGAGAGGACAGAAAAGAGAAGGTGGAAAAGGGAATAGTTGTGCCCTGTTGCACACTCTAAGGTGAAATCCCAGGGAGCGGAGGGCTGGTGGTGATTTTAGAAATAAGCCGACAGGTTAGGGGACTCCAGAGCACAGGCGATTACACTTCATTTTGTCCCATAAAGACTGGGGAGTTTTCTGGTTCTCTTGGACAGTCTCTGAAATTAGCATGACCTATCTACATGGTGGAAGAGAAATAAATAATAATAAAGAAAGAGGCTGCCCAGAGATAAGGTCCTAGGTATTGCCCCCAGAGACTCCCTCAGGTCCCTGGATTAGAATTCAGAAGTCTCTGCTTGGATGAGTCAGTATTTGAAAGGCAGCTGAGCTGGGAATTGCAAGACTTCTGTGGGGAAGCCCCCAGCAATGTCAGGGATGGGAGAGGGATGGCAGCATGAGCCAGGAGCCAATGCACCATGTTGCTGAGACAGAGTCTGTAGTCCGAGCAAGAGTTGAGGTGAATTAAGTGAGCTGATGGGGAAAGGGCCCAGGACCTTGAAAGTACCAAGAGTGCAAGCTGTATACATCACCAACCAGATTTCAGCAGCTACTGGCAGGATGCTGAATACAGCACAGGACAAAGTCCAGCAGGCAGGAAACCTGCCAGGCCCTGGGGCAGAACAAATTTGCACATAGACTAGTCACCTTTCCACCCACTGTGAAAAAGACACATAGTTTCCCCTACAGCCAGACATCACTGTGGAAAGTGAAACTAGAAGGGAGTAACTCCTAGTTTCAGACACAAGTGAGGGGAATTGGGAGTGGGTGAGTGCTCTGATCAGCTCACACAGGCTCAGGGCAGCAGATGATGCACAGCACCTCCAAGCCCTACTTGCAATGCCATCATCTTGGTAGCTTGAAATCAGCCATAATGGGATTATTTACACCATGGAAATGGGCAGCTGCTAAAAATCAGGACCTTCTTTCCCCAGGGAGAGCTGCTTGTTAACCTTTCACTAGCATCACCCTGCCTAGTCCTCACACCCCTTACCTCAAGGTACAAATGTGAGAAGTGAGACATTTTCTTCAAACATGTTCTGATGCTCAACTGAGAGTTGCTCAAGTGGCAGGCTGCTGTGTGTTATAACCGCACAGTACATATGGTTAATGCAGGTTTAAAATATGGGGTTTCACCTTGTTAACTTCATTGCCTACAGATGGCAGGTTGAAAACCATCTCCTTCAGGAAGCTCCTCAATTTTTCTTCTTTCCAATTCACAGACTCTTCCTTCAGGCTTTGAGTATATGAATCAGTTCTTCTTGACTGTCTGAATTATGACCCGTTATCCCAGCCTTGCTGCCTCATCAGTGATGAGGTGGGAAAGGGTCCCTCCCTGGGCCTGAGGAGGAAGATGCCCAGGGTAGCTGGCTCCAGGTTTGAGCAGGTTGGGCTTGAGTCAGGCTCTGATGCTTCCTGGTTCTGTGACCTGATGCTGGTAGCTTTTGAACCTCTGTTTCCTTATGAATGAAATGGAAGAGAAAACATAACTTCTTGAGGAGGATTAAATGAGATTGCTATGTTTAAGTTCCTGCTACAGTGTTTGCTAAGAAAGTCTAGCTCCCACTTCTCTTTCGCTATCAATCCAGATGAAAACTTTTGCCGTGGCAGTCATCCTTCTTAACAAGACAGAAAGGGCCACGTTCCAGGGGATTGAATGTGTCCACAGAGCTCAGGCAGCCATTTCAGCAGGCTGCTCTCAGCGCCCTCTCTGCGCTCCTGGAGAAGGCTCTTCTCACAGGCCTGCCCTCGTTAGCTCACCTCCGCATCTTCAGAGGGCCTCTCACTCATCAGATCTCTCCCCTTTCCAGCCGTGGCATCATCAGCCTATCCAAACTCATCCAGATGCCTCTTGTCTCTGAAGGGCGTTCATGTTCTGACAGCCACAGTCTGGATTCAGAGAGGCCCTAACATTGACATCTCTCACAAATATAAATGCCCCTTACGCCTTACATTCTCACATGCTCACTCTTGCTTTGAGGCCATGGGCAATTTCCAGGGAAGGTATTTTGTTTCATTGATGTTGTTTGGCCATTGCAGTCATCTTCCTGATGACACCCACTCCCCTCTCCCCACTTCCCCTGTGACCCATAGTCGTCACCCTGTCCCATCCCCTTCGGACACCCTAGGACACCCTATTGCAATAATTCCCAAGGGATTTTCTGTGAGACCCACGTTGTGCTCCTTTCTTTTTGATTGGAAGAGATTTGCTCCTCAGGGCTTTGCATTTGCTCTGTTTGTTTCTCTCACGTGTGAACGTTCATATTAGTTTCACAGCGCCTTCCATCTGGAGTACTCATAATACCCTTGGAAACAGCTCAAAGAAGTCAATGGAGGAACATGGTACATTTTCTGGTACACTGATTTTATCTGAAGATTCAGGAAACAGGGGAACATAAGGGAAGTAAAGCAATGTAACAAGAAAAGAATTTAAGTAACATTTTCATTTAAACATACCTGACTATAATTTGATTTATCTTCAGTCAAGATGCAGACAGGAAACACATGGCATGACCGAATGGCACAGCTGGGCAGAGTTTAGTAAAGACTATTTAGAGATGTGTGGGTGTATGAGTGGAATCAAGGGGAACCAATGAAGAGCAGCAAATCACCCTAAAGCAGGGCTCCCTTCCCACTCCTGGGCCTGAGGGACCTGGGATGATCTACAGCTGGAAGAAGGAACCCAACCAGAGCTGTTTGGTAGAGGGATGCACTCAAGGTATGGCCAAATAAATGAGTAATCTGACCTCTCTGAGGTATCACTACCCACGGCCGAATCCAACCAAAAGTGGGGGGCAAGGGTGGCCTATTAATGCCAGTTATCGGGGGGCCCAGGACAACAAAGAGGAGAGCCACGAGTGAATCTGGGGGAGCAAACAGAGAATATACAGCCCAGGGCAGAAAGCAGAAGTCATACCAATTTTTAAGCTTAAAAAGTGAGACTTGAAAGGAAAATTGGGCTTCAGAAAAACCCACTTTGACTCATCCCTATGTTCAGAAAGAAAATCTAGACTCTGGTGCTTATTGGGCACTGACAAAGGGTTGAAAAATCAAGGCTTAACATAAAGTATTTTTCAGTGCTACACCAAAGTGAATGATTTTAATTCTGAGAGCTTCCTATCTTCACACAGAGTTTCAGGCTCTTCAGTGCCCCCAAGTTACACATAAATGCCTGCTCACCTGCCCCACCAAGTGACATGTTCTTCCCCCGTCTGTGAAGCTGTGACAGCCAGACAGCTCCCAAATGTTCTGTGGAGGCTTCTCCAGAGAGCTGTCCCATCCCTTCACAGGGAGTTCTATGTCGAATTCATTTGGGAAACCTTGACTGTTATGTTTCTAGTTTGCATATTCGTAAAGCGGATCAGAATTCTAAAGGTTGTTAGAACATCTGGCGGGGTCACAGAATTTCTTTAGGTGTGGAGCTAGATCACCAGGGTTTCAACCTAATCTCTACTTAACTAGTTGTGTGGCCTTAATATTGTGAAGCTTAGCTTCTTCACACATAAAACAGGGATATTTATTATACTTTCCCCACAGAATCATGTGAAAAATAAATGAGAAAATTTCTCAAGTGTATCTTGGTATCATGAGTATGAAACACAGCAGCCGGTCGCAGTAGTAATGTTAGGATTTTTATCATTATTACTGCCAGTTTAATTTATTTAACCAAGAATTCCCAGATGAACCTGAGCAAATCAACCTCAGATGCTAGCACATGTTAATACCCTATGGAACTGTTAATATTGCTGAGACACCATACTCGGGAATTGCCAACCTGGAATCTGGTTGGGGCATCTTGCACAGAACTCAGGATTTATCTGAGAACATAAACTTTATCACCTGAGAATCTTGTTCACATGTATATTCTGAATCAGTCGGTCTGAAGTGGAGCCCAAACTTCTGCATTTTTTAAAAGTTCCCTGTGGTGTCTATGCTGTTGGTTCCTGGACCCTGCAAAGCCTGAAATAAAGTGAGCTTTGCTCCACTTGAGATCAAAGGACTGGACATCTCTTTTTTTCTTACCACTCCTGTTCCTACAGAATCAAATATCTGGCTCTGGGAGAGTCAGAGGACAGTGTTTGATGGACAGACTAAATCCAAGGGAGTCAGTCACTCCCTTAGCAGCTTCATGAAGGCACAGGATTCCTGGAGGTAAGAGAGAGGTTCACAAAAAGGAGAGGAAGAGATGTCCCCAACACAAACTTTGCCCAGAGTATCGCTTTGCCTAGGCCAGCTTTCAGTTAAAGAAGGAATCCTTATGCCCCCAACACTCACCATCCTGACCCCATACACCCTTCCCTATATGCAGTTTTATCCCAATATTAAAAAAAAAATAGTATCCATCTTGGCAAAGTTTAAACAGCAGTTAAATCACGCAGTCTCTGCATTATGCTGACAATCACACTGCAGACGTAATGGGTAGTTTCATAGAAACTGAGATCATTCCTTTCACCATTCAAATGATAAGGTCAATTAGCATTTTCCTTACCTCACATCATAATGGCCTTTTCTGCAAGCAAATAGAAAGGGTTGGTCTCCATGTGCACATGGGTAGAAATATTAACCCAGACTGCTATTTCCTTTACTAATAAAAAGAAAAAAAGAAAAATGATGGCAGGGTCATTTTTCTCTGCCCAACCTATGAAACAATGGAAAGTCAATTATATCAGATGCAAGCACCCAGGCTAATGTTTGCTTTGCTCTTTTAAACCTGGAGTCAGTGACATTCCCAAAGTGCTCCAATAGCTACCAGTATATTCCTGATTCAAATATGCCCAGTTCTCTGATGTCTTTCCCTTCAGAACCTGCTAGGGCTTTTATCTCGTCATTTCTGGAAACCAGCAGAATACCCTTCATGTATGATCCCTGCAGAAAAACCTGCTCTCGCCACTGTCTTCACGATCTGGACAGGCTCTAATGCGTGCTGACAAGGAGTGAAGTCTCTAGGTTAGAGAGAACAAAGCTTGAGGGCTCCCTCCCTTGTTATACGACTTTGGGTGTGTCGCTTTACCTCGGTCATCCTCAATCACCTCATCTATAAAATGACAATAATGATATATCCCCATCTTGGTGTTTCTCTAAGTATGACAAGTCGCTGGTGAAACGGTATTCATGCTCAAGGACAGAACCGCTCATTCAACAAGTGAAAAATGTATTGACTGAAATGTCACTGTAATGAGATGATATAGGAGAAGGGAGACTTTCTCAGTGGAAGCTTCCCAGTGATATTTATAGGGATTTTTATTAGCTTTTATGTATAGTTCCTGATCATTGCTCCACAATCCAATTTCTGTTAAACATGTTTTTGTCTTATCTAAATTGTGGTTGTCCTTAAGGACCAGAATCATACTCTGAAGGTCTTTGTATTCTCCACCCCTCATATCTATATAGATTATTGGACTTAACAAAAGCTTTTAAATTCTAAAATCCAGTCAAAAAAGGGAAGAAGAAGGAAAACAGAGAGCAGAAATATTTATTAAATGCCTACTCCAATTATCTCCCAAATTACCTCATTTTGACCTGTTCTCACAACATTTTGGTGAAAAATATATTAATCTTCCTTCTTTCCCTCCTTCCTGCCTGCCTTCACGCTTTCCTTCATCTCTTCCTTCCCCTTCCGCCCTCTCCTCAAAGAGAGTTCTGAGACAAGAGAGGCAAATGACTGTAGTGGCCATAAAGCTAATAAAATAGATAAGGCAGGTATGTGCAAGTGTGTAACATTGTAAAGCCCATGTTCTGTTTACTACCTCACATTGCGTTCTGAATAAAGACCCAGTTCTATCTCTTCATATAAATAGTCAAATGATACTTAAGGGAAAGTCATTTCTGCTCTATCTGCAAAGGTACTAACTGGACTACCAGGCTCCTGGGGATCAGGTCCTCTAGCAGAAGTATCTAGAACCACAAAGGGATTCTCTAGAGGATCTGTCAGTCTGCATGTACAGAAGGTGCAGCTGTCAGACACAGCAAATAATAACTCTGCTTAACTACTAAGGGGTCTAAAACAGCCATCAGAATGCCAGAGTTAGACAGAAAAGTATTTTGAAAGGAAGTGAACTTTGTCCAGACAATGTACTAATTGCCCTGGTGTGTGACTGACCAATAACTGTACTTGACTGGGAAAGACCAGAGAGCCTCACCCCTCAACCCTACAAGAGCCTTACCATGAATCTTCTTGACAGAATGACACAGCCAGTCAACTTTCCTCTCTGCCCCATGGGAAGTGACTGTACAACCTATGATGACAAGAAGAAACCTAATCTTTAATCATCTACTCTGTGTAAGGTAATACACGTCATCTACACTGTTTTAGTTACTCCTCACAACCACACCATTGACATTTAAAAAAATTAAAATCCTAGTATTTCTGTCATGGCTAGAATACATTAAAAATTCAGGGACATGACATGACCAAAGCTTTATAAGTCACACAGTAAATATTCCAATCCAAATTCCTTGAGTTCCAAAGCCCCTATTCTTTTCATTATTCTCTTGAATTAAATATGAAATGTAGTCTTTTTCACACAGAAGTGAGGCACTTTTGATTTGCCATTTTAAGCCATGTGCCTTGTGGTTTGAGAACAGATGACCTTGAGCCACCCACCTACACACGCCTCACCCCACCTTTAGGTAACCGAAAGCTCACTGCTGTTGGAGTTTAGGGAGTAATCTGAATGATGGGACATGAAATCTTCCCTGGACTAGAGTTTCCCCAAAGTCAATCATTCCTGAACCATCTTCATGATTTTCACAAGTTCACATCAACTGTGCCATTATTTGTATTTTTTTGTTTCTTTACATTAATTTACTTTGAACACAAATTAATATACGTCACCACCACAAGTAGAATACCGGCATCAATTAATTAATTTCACATTAATTAAAATCTGGGTACTCCTTAAAGTCATCATGTGTGCCATCAAGAGAATACTCACCACACTTTAGAAAACTCTGCTCGAGGCAAATCTGACTCATATCAGGAATAAATTATGACCTTTAACTCATTTGCATCTCACTTTGATGGAGTTACTCAACTGGCATATTTCAGTGTTACGAAATGTGCCATTTTAAAATCCAATCCTGGCTTCCCAGGTCATGATGAAGAGCTGTCTTCCCTCCCCTTCTCATCCTCCTCCTCCTCCTTCTAACAGATTTATTGAAGTGTAATGCACATGCCATAAAATTGGCCCATTTAAAGTATATAATTCCATGATATATTCATACAGTTGTGCAATTATCACAACAATCAATTTTCTAACATTTTCATCACCCCAAAAAGAAACCCCACAACCTTTACTAGTCATCCCTACTCTTTCACCTCCATGCACTACCTCCCCAGCTCTAGACAACCACTAATCTACTCTCTACCTCTACAGATTTGCCTATTTTGAATATTGAATATAAATGGAATCATGCAATATGTGAGCTTTTGAGTCTGGCTTCTTACATTTAACATAATGTTCTCAAAACTCTTCCATGTTGTAGAATATACTATTACATTCTGCCACCAACTAGCTAGATGTCCATAAGCAAATCACTTTACCTGCTATTCTCCATTGTCCTTAGTTGGAAAATAAAAGGATTGGACTTGTCATTGTCTACCATTCTTACTTACTCTGTAATTTTATTAACATATGTGAAAGCATTTTGACAAGGTAAAGTCAGTTTTAAAATATATCTATCATTATCACATATTGCCTCCTGGCTGAGAAATGGCTGTGTCCTATGGTGAAATAACATCAGCATTTATGTATGCCCAAAATAGAACACTTCCCCCAAACCAAGATTTTATTCTGCAATTCTCAGGTGCTAATGGCACTCCTCAAAGAAAGGGAGAATGTATTTCTCTCTTTTCTTATGTAATTCTATTTCCCTAAATAAAAAAATGCTATAAGGAGAATCTTTGTCCTTGCCCTGTGCAATATATTTGTAGCACTTCCTTGGTATCATTAGTGGTCTTGGAAAGGAACATTGAGTTATGTCCTCTTAAGTAGCTAGAGTCACAGTGAAGTTGTTCCACAGATAACTGAATTGAGGCTTGGAGAAAATGAGCACTCTAACACATAGTATTTTAAGTTACAGTTAACTGTGTGACAGGAACAAAGGCCATACTTTTAGCAAAATGTGTAAGGATGAGTAAGCTTAGGAATCTTCATGTAGTTTAGTTTCTTGTATATTCCCAATTCACACAGGAAATGCATGGAGGTATATTACCTATTGGTATGTAGCACACCCTTCAATTTAAAACCACAATTTATTATGGTCTCTCTTGATTCTGTAGGTTGACTGGATTCAAGTGGATGGTTCCTACCAGGGTCCTCCATGAGACTGCACTCAGATATCTGGGCTTGGAGTTAGCAGAATGTCAGACATCTAAGATGGCTTGAGAGATGGCCACCTAGGCTCTGCTTTAATCCTTTAGTTCAGGAGAATTTATCTCAGATTCATTTGGTATTCAAAATTTTGCAGATTTTTATGCATCAATACTTTTATGATTGGTCTTCAGGACAGTCCTGTTAAATAGATAGAGGATAAGAACACAGCAATTAAGATGATAATGGTTGTCCAGAACAACACGGCTGTTTGTGATGAAAAAAACCCCAGGAATTATTCTATTCTGGGTCCAGTATTCTTTTCGTTATAACATATTATTTCTCTAATTCTAAGGGACTCAAAACTTTTATAAAAATACCTTCTCATTTTGCACCAAAACTTGCTTCCCAGTAATGTGTGACAATTGACCTTTATACAGCTCTGTGTAGTCTAGAGCAAGATTAGATTAAACCTACCTTCCACCTGGGAGCTCTTCAAATATTTGGAAACTCAGTTATCTTCTAAAATATCACCTTTTCCCAGGTCTCAATCATCTGCATAGGTGTTTTTTTTCTCTCTTTCACTCTCATTGCCTACTAGTACTAGTTGATATTTTAAAGATGTAATCCTAAATGCACAAATGATTTTTTTTCTTTGGCACTATATGAGAAGAACCCTGAAACTATGAACCTGGGTTTTATATAGGAACTACCATCTAGCTACCACTCTTCCCTGAGAAAGACTGAGATAAACCTTTGCTCTTAATGTTTCAGAGTCCTTTGAATTATAAACAGATGGCCCCATATACTTTATCCCCCTTTGAAATATAAAAAATAGCTCCTGGAAATGAAGCTCCATCTCTGAAGACCTCTATCTATTCAGTCACTCATTACCTTCTAATATCTGTCCTTTCACTTGGTTTCTTTTGCTCAGAAGATGGTAATTATGTTAAAATATTTTCTTTAAGTTCCTCATGAGTATACCCAAGGATTCAGTTTTCAGTCCACTGGTCATTTCACACTACAAAACTGCCTAGTGCTTTTCATGCACTAAACACTGCATAGATGCTATTGAATCCTCAGATTCTTTTCAGCAGACAACTGTCCCTTTAAGCTTCAGATATTCAATCTAAATTTCCAGTTGACATCTCCATGAAGATGTCTTTTGGGCACTGGAAACTCAATATGTTCTGTAATAAGCCATCCACCGTCCTCTCCTAAACCAGTCATCCTCATTTTTAGTTACTTGTACATCAGGACCTAGAGTCAAGGAATAAAAAGTCTAATAATCACTTTTGTCTACTCCAATTTATGGTTATATCCTTTTTACCTTTTAACAAATATCTACTGAGCATCTACCATGTGCTGGAGCTAAGAATCCAGCAGCAAACAAAATGATCAAATTCCCTGCTCAGGGAGCTTATATTCCAGAAGAGAGAAAGAGAAAGATAAATCAGCAAATGATAACCTAATATTACAGGTGGAGATAAATTTTATGTATAAAATAAAGAGATCTAGGTGTTTCTATTAACTTTATCACTAGACAGAGTCATATTAGAAAATCTCAGCTTTGACCTCTGACAGAAGCTTTGACCTGTGAAACAGAACAGCTGAGTCACCTAAGACAGACACTTTCAACCTAAAACTATTCCTCAAAAATATGGTTCTCACCCCCAATATAAAGAAACCACAAATGCCTGTGTTTTGCAGCAGCCAGCACCTGACACTACCCTCTTCCATCCCCTTCCAATATACATCCCCAGGGAATGTCTTGGCTCATTGCATCCTAGAGTGTCAAGGTGGCCTAGGAAGCTGAAGAGATAGGAAATGACAGTGAGGCAGAGTATTTTGGGGCTTACCCGTTTTCATGCAATTTTTGTGAAGAAATAAGAATTATCACCTGCTTCATAATGCACAGAAAGAAATTTACCATATTCATGTCAGAGAAGCCCCCTCCTCATTTAAGCTAGGTTTGACCACATTATTTCCACTATATAAGGAATTTGGCTGGAGCTATGCATACTGGTGTGCCCCCGGCTCCCATGTCCACTCATCTTAATATGTGAATGAAAAGCTTATGGAAGTCTCCAAAAATCAAGTACCATGGAAACAGTGGGATAGATAATAAACACTGATAGACAGAAAATAGATATTAAGCTGGTGGATAAGGGGGGTTACTGTAGGGAAACCTAAGCAAATGGGACAAGAGTAATAACCAAAGGCAGAATGGAAATAGAAATTTTAGAAGAATGAACGGAAACCACAACTGAAAGTGTGTTAGGTATCAGGTAAAATTTATCAAAACACACCAATATCTAGATCCACTCTGGTTAAAAACAGATTTTAAGTATAAAGAAAAAGGTGAACATTTTTTCCTCCATATAAACATAGACCCTGAACATGAAAATTCTTCATCTGCCTTCTGGTCCTAAATATGTGCTGTTCACATACAACCCTAGGAAGAGCCGTTTGGTCTGGAAGGGACACAGGCAGGAATATTTATAAGCATGCTATTTGAGAATGGAAGTACAGGGGGAAACAGGAGGTCGTTAATACCATGTGTTCATACAGCAGAAGAGAGAAGTTCAGGAGGCAAATTGCTTCCAGAGAAATATGGAATGAACCAAAAAGTGAGAAAACTGAGAAATCCTCAGAACAGGTCTTTCCCCACTGTTTTCCATGCAACCAACACTCTCTCTGAAATAAAATGAAAAAAAAAAAAAGAAGATGGATGGAGAAACAAAGGAGAATAATAATCAGAAAGTACTTGTAAAAAAGACAATGTTGGATTTTAACAGGAGAATGTGAAGCTTTTTTCTAAATTTCTCTTCACTTTTCTTTGACAGTTATTTATAAGCTGCAACACTGTAGCTGTTTTCCATTTCTCTACCACTGCTTTTTGCAAGCTAAAAATCCCTCTAGATGATATGGCAGAACTGTAATACCCAGAAAAATACTACCTCTACAAAAAAACAGTAAAATGCAGTAATGACCACAATTAAGTCTCATCAAAATTTGGAAAGAAAACTGAGTGCTTCAAGTGTACAGTCACACACTTTGTCATGTTGCCTCATTCAAAATAAACCATTTCCCCCATATACTTGATTTTGTAGCCTTTTTAAATCCTTCGTGCTTGGATCTATTTTCTGGATTAAGATTTCTTTGTCCTAGAATCCTAACATCAATAATTTCTGACAGATGCCTTAAAACACCAATGCATCTAAGAGTCTAATCTCCTCTGCTGCCTCTTGAGTTTTATTCGGCACACTGAGAACTGCACATGAGCTAACGTAAAATTTCAGCTAGAAACACTCTCCATCTGTGATCCAAATAAGCCATTTTCCATGAGCATTATCAATCCATGCACTTAATTGACATCAAGCAGAGAGAAAATAAAGTTGATAATTAAAAAAAATAATTTTTGCTAGCCATGTTGGTAATATATGGTCAAGATCTGAAGTTCCTTATAAAAATTATTCTTTGCTTTAAGAACAGTATAGTATCACAAGTTTTCTGCAACCAAAATTTCTCACCTGGGGATAATTGGGAGAAGAGAATTTTTCAAGAGATGTAAAAAAGTTTCTTAAAGAAATTGAACGTGGGGAGAGAAGAGCATTCAGATACAAATTTACAAAAGCAATTTCTTTCAGAGGGATCAGTGTATTTCTGTGAAGCTACTACAACTTCCACTCTAAAAATACAATTGCTTAGTCTTAAAGGCACACACACAAAGCATATAATAGAGGAAAAAAGGGAATGCAAAATTAACAGACATGTTAAGTAAGGATTGGCAAGAAAGGTAAATGTTCCAGAACAGAATCATAAGGTATATTTCTCATTTCATTTTCCACTAGATTTGACTTCTCAAAGATTTCAGATGCCTCTAATTTGGAGAATTCAATTCTCACATTTAGAGTCAGTTCTACTGTAGCGAACTTGTTAGCAGTCTGAACTCAACAATCACTGGTGTTTATCCATATTCTATATGATTCCCTTTTCTCTCCTTTCTTAACATATTGATCATACTTCTCTCTTTTAAACACTTTTTTTAGTGGTTGGTTTAGAGTTTGCAATGTACATTTACAACTAATCCAAGTCCACTTTCAAATAACAGTATGCCACTTCATGGGTAGTGCAATGGAGGCCAAATAGGAAATCTATACTTACACTTCCCCCAGCCACCCCACAAAACACAAAGAATCATGAGGGGTCTCCCTCCCCATGGCTGCCAGGGTACAGTCAGAAGAGGCCAGGGGAGAGACAAGACTTTTACAAAATCACCCAGTACTAATAAAACTACCATTTCTGCATTGTTAATAGAGGCCACATGGGGAGTTGGAACTTCCACTCCTGCCAAGTACTAAGACTCCTATCCAAGTGTCAACAAAGACTAAGGAGCCTGGGTGCTATAGCCATCTGACATAATGAGGCAGTACCTTCCCTTCTGCTGAAGTGGTGTCAGAGAAATCAGCTAAAAAAGAAGGTTTAAATAAGGACCTAGAGTTATAACATAATACAGTAAGCTCCAAGTTTCAGTAAAATAATTTTGTAAAAAAGGTTCATCATACTGAGGTACTGAGAAGCAAGAGGATTTCAAACTGAATGAAAAGAGAGAACCATTAGATGCCAATACTGAGATAACAGGATTATCATAATTATTAGAATTATCTGACAAAGATTTTGAAGCTGCCACCCCAAAAAAAGAGAGGTGTAATCAATATACAAAGAAAGGAGAGAAAATATAATCACTTAAAATGCTCAATTAAAACTACAGAAGCAGAAGATGAAAACAGAAAGAACAAAGGTAGCAAATAGAAAACAGTAACAAATTTGCTAGATATTAATCCAACTATATATTGCTTTAAATATCAGTAGTCTAAATATACCATTTAAAGACAGAAATTGTCAGAGTGGATCAGAAAACAAGACTAAGCTATGTGTTGTCAACAAGAAACCTACTTTAAATAAAAATACATATAGATTAAAGTAGGTAGAATTCTATATTCTTTGACCCAAAGCTCCCATTTTCCCCACATTCCAGCCACTTGAAACTACCACTATACTCTCTGTTTCTATGCGTTCAGCTGTCTGAGAATCCACACATCCTTTTGTACACCTTAAATTATACCATGTTATATGTTAATTATATCAAAATAAACTTGGGGGGTTAAAATAAGATAAAATTAAAAATTCTCTGCATGCATTAAAAAACAACATAAAATAAGTGGGTGGAGAAAAATATACCATGCAAATACTAATCAAAAAAAATCAGAAGTAGCTATATTAATTCAGAGAGCAGACATCAAAGCAAAGACAGTCATCAGGATTAAATAAGGCTTATCGATCCTTAACATATATGCACCTAACCACAGAGCATCAAGATACATGAGGCAAAGACTGATAGAATTGAAATGGGAAACACATGAATCCACTATCATACTTGAAGACTCAAACACCCCTCTATCAGAAATGGACAGATCCAGCAGGCAGAAAACCAGTAAGGACATAACTGAACTCAAACCATCATCGGTCAACTTTATGCAATTGACATGAACTACTCATTAAAAAATAGCAGAATATATATTCTTCTCAAGCTCAAAGGAACATTCACTAAGACCACATTTTGGCCCATAAAACACACCTTAACATATTTAAAAGAATAGAAATCATACAATGTCTGCTTTCAGATCACAATGGAATTAAATTAGAAAGCAAGAACAGAAATATAGCTAGAACATCCTCAAATACTTGGAGATTAAACAGCACACTTCTCAATAATACATGAGTCAAAGAAGAAATCTCAAGAAAATTTTTTTTAATATTTTGAACTAAATGAAAATAAAAACACAACAAAATGTGTGGGATGCATCAAAAGCAATGCTTCGAGGGAAACTGATATTATTTAATGCATACCTTGGGAGCAAAAGAAAGATCTACAGCCAATAATCTAAGTTCCACTTTAGGAAACTGGAAAAAGTAGAGCAAATTAAATCCAAAGTAGGCAGAAGGAAAGAAATCATAAAACTTAGAAATCCAAGTTTGCATAAAGATCATAGGTTAGGTTTATTATGTGAATTGATAATGAAATTAGAGATGTGTAAAGAAGCAGTGTTGATCCCTTACCTGACAATGACAAAGAGAATGTTGCAGAAATCTCTGTGAGGTGCACAAGGTTATTTGTGCCATCTGTTGGCAATTAACGTGATTCCTTTAAGAAGTATAGCAATTCAAGGCCCAGTTCCTTTTGCAGAAATCAACATAGTCCCACCAGTGGCAGTCAGAATGGAATTTCATTAGTGATAGTCTAAATCTGACATGGACTGGAAGTTTCTTCAAATACAAAATTGTCTCAGTCTTGAGGCTATCTGCAAACCAAAATCAAAATGGAGAGAAATTTTAGGGCTGTGGGTCTTCCAAGTGTCCATCGCAAATTGCCCCAAACCAGTCTTTAAGATCCTCTCTGAAAGATGTCCAAACTCCCAATGATAACTGGGCTTGCTACCAGGTGGCATCTTATAATGTTATAATGCAAGAACTCTTGGACACTTTGTGCACATGGTGTGTGTGGGGCCACAGGGAAGACAGTGCAGCACAGAGGAGACAAGTAGGGACTCTGTGGCATCTTACTACACTGATGGACAGCAATGGAGTATGAGGGGGGGACTCGATAATAAGGTGAATATAGTAACCACTTTGTTTTTCTTGTGAAACCTTCATAAGATTGTATATCAATGATACCTTAATTTTAAAAATGTTTAAAAAACAAATAAATAAAAATAAAAATAAACCTTCAAAAAAAAGTCTTAGACACACAAACTTATAATCACATACAAACATTTAATATCAAGGAATACAGACAATGACAAGAATCTTTCATGAATGTTTCATTCTAAGGCAAAGGTGAAGATATTTGACAACAGGGCCAGCTAACCTTGCAGTCAGATCAGATGCCAGGATCTGCTGTTAAGTGAGGGGACAGAATAACAACTGAATTCTAGATTCGTTTTGGGTTACCACCCAAAAGCTACTGGGTTGCCAAGATTCTTGTTATCTCCTCCCAGCAAGGGCAAAGGTCATGCACAATCTTTCTAACAAACCACATGTTTGGTCATTACTCACTTACCAATGCAAAAATTCTTTCTTACATCTCATATGCTAATTAACAAACTGCCTAGTGCTGTGATTCTCAAATTAAGTGCTTACAAAATCCACTGGGATCCTTGTTAAAATGCAGACTCTGATTCATCATGTCTGGGTTGAGGGCCTGAGATTCTACATATTACAAGCTTGTAGGTGTTGTCTGTTCTGGTCTCTGTACCACACATTGAACAGCAAGAGGCTAGTGTAGATTTAGATGGTGCTAGCGAATACCTGTCTGACCACTTCCGAAGTGTGGACTCCTAATGAGGGTCTTTAAAATGCTCAGTAACTGCTGTTGGCATGTGAATTTTAATAGGATATATCAAGTGTTAAGCAATTATTTTGGTGCCAAGTTAATTTTCTCACCCACATATATATCACACAGCTTATGCAATTATTTTGGTACCAAGTTAAATTTCTCACCCACATACATATCACACAGCTTATACTGATACACTTTAAAGTACAGTATGGAAAATGTAAGTCTATCCAAATGGAATAGGCACAAATAAGTAAAATATCCATTTGGAAAAGAGGGGAAGGGATAGGGCATGTTTACTACTTAGTGTAAAATGTTATGCAAGCAGTGCCCATCTGGCTCTTTCTCATGGCAACCTGAGATTTTCCACTACAGAGCACAGTAATTAGTCATCTGTCTCCTAGCTCAATTCCCTCAGATATGTCACATGTAAGCATTAAGCTGTACTTTTTTTTCCAATGGGGAAGGATATGCAATTGGATAACATTTCATAATGAACTTATTTATTAACAGGGTTGCACCTAAAAGCAACATTCCTACTCATTGCATTTGAGACCATATGTGAATTGACAATGTTAACATCCATCAGCATTCAATATGATAGACTCCCTTTATATCTGTATACATTGTTTATACCACATCCATAGGCTCAAATTAAATGAATTCTTATCCCAGCTCACTGAAGATTAATATGTGCAGGTGCACAATATAATCTCTCAAAATATTATTGCTTTGGTTTGTTAGAAAGAAAATATATTAAGATATATTCTCTGCCATTAGGTGTATGAAGACATGTATATATATATATATATATATACATATATATATATGTATCTGTTGAGTAGTTGTGTACTGATATTATCCTGAATGTAGCTCAAAATCTCTACTTTACTAATGGCCTTAGATTAATAATTTCCAAAACAATTCAAGGCTTGCCTCTGATTCCAAATAATTCAGAAGTTTTGCATTTAAAAGTTTTGGTCACTTCATTCCCATCTCTGGCTTAACCAGATAGCTTATGATTGAGACAATACCTAAATTAAATTCCAAATTTAAAAAGTTTTTACACTCATGTTTGCTGAGCACTTATACCAAGAACAGGAATATACAGATTAATAAACTATGGACATGAACCCTTAGGAACTCTTAATCTGAAAAAAGAAACTAATATGAATAAATAATAACTGATCATGGTAAAAGAGTAAAATAAGTCTTGTTATGAAGTAGTACCAATTGATATATGAACCAACTGCAAAGATATGGGTTACAAGGGCAAAACAGTAAAAATGAAAATACCTATCTTCCTACTATAAACAAGTGTTATACAGATACTCTGGGATTTCACCAGGCTTGATATTTAGGGACTAAAGAGAATATATTAGAACAAATTCTGTGCTTATTAAATTCCATTTAAAATGGCTCTACTGTGTAATTTTAAGAAATTTCTTACTGTGCACTAAATTATGAGATAATATTTTATAAAATCAGGATATGCTCCTAAAGTGCATTTAACATTTTTCAACAGATAAACAAGATGCATATTTTCTGCTTCTAGGTTCTTAGAAGTTGAAAAAAGTAAACTTTTACACACAAAAAGGATGAAGCTATCAACATTGTAGATATAAAAATGTGTATATGTGGATTTTAAATATATATTTTAATTGTGGGCCTGTTCCCTCACACTTCATAGTTTGGCTAACTGTGCAAGCCAGTAAACTTTGCAGTAATTTGTTAGAGCAGCAATAGAAAGCTAATATAAAAACTAAAAAAATAAGTTTAAATACAATAGCTCACTAGAAGTAGCTTACCTTAAGAGGGTGGACCCGGAATAAGTAAGTATCAATGGGAAAATGGGGATGAGGGTTGACGAAGGTAAAGTAGAGGGAGGATGAGGAGCAAAGGGCCAGGCTGAGTGCAGAACACAGTGGAGACGTCCTCACTGCAGGGGACAGCCAGGGAATGGAAGCCTTCTAAGAGCAGTCAGTGAGGGGACAGATTCAGGAACACGGCCTGATTATATTAGCCATTTGGGAGTTTCTGCCAGTCAACAAAGAGGTTTTCTTTCCCAGAGCCTGCTAGTCAAACAGAGGCTAAGAAAGCTTGCCTGGGTGCAATTATTAGTGAATAAGCCTCAGTCTCAAAGTAACAAAATAATCAGTGCAACTTCTTTCTAGGGATTCATTTACAAAAAGAAAAGATTTGATGGTAGATAAGGATTTGCTTTTGGATGTATAGTCCCTCCTGTTATCCTCAGCTCAATTTTTTATGCAGCCATCGCAGGCCGCAGGATGCTTATCTTGGGCCCTGTGGCAGCCTTGAATAAATTCCAGCATAAATCACGCAACGTGTCTTCTCTGAATTGCTGTGGATTTAGACCCTCTTCTTATTGAAGCATATGAAAATATTTCAGACAATCACACATGAAAATGTTTCTTTCAAATTCTTCATGGGCTGAGTTGAATATTCACACGATGTGCAAAGAGCAGGAGGCAAATTTCACACACATTGGGAACAAGTTGATTTCCAATGACCTCAGCCAAGGAGGGCGGGTTTCTGGGTTTCCTGAGGGGTGGTCCACTCCTAACCATGTCTCGCACTTCTACACATGGAAACATTGCTTCATGGGCCTCTGTTACAAACTTTTACCCATGCCACATCCTGATAATTTCATAGCTCAGAGAATCTTGATTCCAGCTCTTGAAGGAAGGGTCCTGCCATATCGCTGCCAAGTTTTGACTATGCCCCACCTGTGAAGTGATTGACATCTGCTCATAAGATCAGGCATCAGTTGTGAAAATTAGGATAAGAACACAGTGCTGACCCTCACCTGACTTAGCCTAGACAAAGTTAGGGACAACAACTCAATCCAGGTACACTAAGGAAGAAAAAGTAGATCTGGGATTGGTGAGAGCAAATTAAATAAGACTGGGCTTTTTGGTAGTCACATCACCTTCTTTTAGGAAGATTCATTGGTTCCTGTGGAGACCATATCTTGAATATTATTTAACACTTTGGCTTTCCTCAGAAAGAAGCAATGATAGGCAAGCAGCAGACATGGGGCATATCAAGTGGCATGTGATAAAGTGACATAAAAGAAGCAGGATTTCGTATTCCAATTTGCTGCTGTGAATAGGACAGTGCATTAGAGATCAAGGTCCTGACTCATGCAGGCATGCTCTGGGGACAACTCCATGGCTTTGGAGTTGCCATCCATTATCACTGGCTGTGACAGAAAGGTGCATGCTCTGAAATTCTTGTCAAGAAGGGAGAAAAAGGTTTAAGTCATTCTGTCTTTCTCATTCTTTCATGCATCTGGAGCCAAGAGAAGGGAAAACTATAAAAAGAGGAATTTGGGAGGCAGTTGGCCCTTTTAGGCTAGCACTCATGAAAAAGTATTGAATCTCATTCACTGCGAATTCCTGTGCATCAAGTCAGGTCCTACTCTTTCCTCTGAAGGGAGGAGGTAAAATCATTGGCCCAAACTAGGTCCAACATGTCCAACAAGAACACTAGTTAAGCAAGATAATCTCCATACCTCTTTAAAGGGCTGTTGACAATTCCATTAAAAGGTTCTCACAGAAAAAAAAAGCCAGATTCCCAAAGTCCCCCAGAGATGTTCAAGGCTTTGTCTCTACAGATCCTTCCCTATTTCAGCTCCAGCATCCCACAAAAGCTGGGCCCAAGCTAAGAAGGCTGTAGGGGGTTCATTTCCATCATTCCCCCTCCTCTCCCTACAACCAGCATTGCTGCTCAGTAAAACTCTAATTAAGAATTAATGCAATTTATAAACAGAGCTTCACAAATTTTCCACAAGTGCTGTAGGCACCTGTCAGGATCAATTTCACGTGTACAAAGCAGGATTTGATCAGACACCATCTCAGAGTCACATACAATTTGTAGTCTCACTCTGTCGGGGGTCACAGAGGGCAGAGTAGAGGAGGGGGCCTTGCATTCCATGCTCATTGGGTGACGGATGCTAAGAAAACAGATGAAGGAAAAAGATGCTCACTCATGGGTGAAGGCCAGGGTGCTCTGACTCTCCTTGGCCCCAACAACTCGCTCATCCTCACCCCTCAAATCCAGCTCACTAGGAATGTTGTCTCTGCTTCTAAAACAGTTCTCAAATTCATCCCTCTTTTGCCCACTACCTAATAACCCTTCTAAATCAGGACTGTACTAACCTCTCATTTGGGTGCTCCTAGCTCCAGTGCATGTATTCTTTGCTGCCCGGTCAGTCCTCCCAAAGCCCACTCAAAAATGCTCCTGTTTGTCTCCTTATAGTCGTATGTAAACTCCCTGGTGTAGAAGGTCTCCTAAATTCTGGCCCAACCCTCTCAGCTCTATTTTCTGCTCTTGTTCTAGCTCTCATCCAAAGTTATTTCCTGCCCCTGCACACAGTGTATCCTTGGGACATCCCCTGTGATCTTCCTTCTGGAACTGGCCCGTCCTTTCTTCTTTTCTAACACCCAACTAATGTGTTTGGATCCAGATAAACTCCGGCTTGACCATGAGGTGGTCCCCAGCCCTCTGTACTGGGACCGCTCACTCTTTCCCTGGGATCTTTCAGCAAACCAGACTGTGTTTTTCATCTACTCTTGACCACTGTTCTTTATTTTATTGTTCACTAGATTGCAAATTCAGAGAATGTAAAATTGTTATCTGGTATAACTTCTGATCTGTCAGTGAAAGCATAAGAGCTTGGCACATGATACAAATATAATAAATTTTGAATGATTCAACATGCTGCTCTGACTGTTCCATTTTACCACCTGGGTGTTTATTTACAGAGGTCTTAATGGTGTGATGGTTAAGAGTTCAGCCTTTGAGAGTCAAACTGTCTGGATTCAAATCCTGGGGTTTCCTTGGCTCTGTCCCCTACTATCCATGTGATCTTGGGCAAAATATTGCCCTGCCTGGGTATGATAATACAGACCTCACCTAGTCACCACAGAAAAATTAAATGAACTGATGTGAGTAAAGCACTTAGTACAGTGCCTGGTAGACACTAAATGCTCAGTAAAGGTTGGCGAGTTCATTTAGTTAAACTCTCCCTCAAGCCTATGATCACTGAAGAGCAAAGGACAGGGTGGTGAGTTGTGTAGATATTTGTTCATAATAAGCCAGAGAGAGAAAGGAACAGGGAAGTCTGGCAGATTCTGAAGTCCAGGAAGACAGCGAGCCAGGCTGAGGGAGTCCAGGAAGACAGAAAGAAGCAGGCAGGTCCAGAGTCCCAGATGGGCAGAAACCAGAGACCAGGCGGTCGGAGTCTACAAGACCAGCATCCTGCTCAGCATGGAAAATGCCTAGTCCCAGGGCAGATGGGGATGCTGCTGCTCCACATTTGCTTTCCCTTCCAAGAACCTGCAGTTCTGTAAACTCAGACAATAACAGAGCCAGAGGAAACCCCACGCCTTCATCCAGGCCCAGCCCTTTGGAGGCAAAAGCATAGATATACTCCATCTCGTGCTGACAGAACTGGAGTGTATGCAGCTCATAGATCCCCTGGGTTATCCCCTGACAGACAGATCAGTGACCTTTTCAGTCTTCTGCATCCTGTCATGCCTTATTTTAAACCTCCAAAGTGATAGGTCATCACTCTAAGCAAGGTACAAGCTGAGAGGAATTAAATACAAAATGGCTATTCTTGCACCCTCCCTTCAATACCTAATCTTTCTCTACTCATAAAACATTCAAAGCATTCAAAATGATCACTTTGTGCCTGAGTCATAATGTTGTTAAGGCTTGTAAAAATCATTTCAGTTAATTCCTTTGACTCAACTTCCTTAAATATTCATCCTCAGAAGTTGTATATACTGTAAACAGAAAAGGTCTTTTTCTTGCAGCCAGTTGGAGTAATCAGAAAATAGATGAAGTAGAAAAATAAAATACAGTAGCCCCCCCACCCCTTATCCACAGTTTCACTTTATGAGGTTTCAGCTACCCATGGTCAACCGCAGTCTGAAAGCAGTTTGATCCCCCTTCTGACTTAGCATCAGAGGGTCAATAGCAGCCTAATGCAACGTTACAACGCCTACTTGATTCACCTTGCTTCATCACTTCATGTAGGCATTTTATCATTTCACATCATCACAAAGTAAAAAAGGGTGAGTACAGTACAGTAAGATATTTTGAGGAAGAGAGGTGCCACATTCACACTTTTATTGTAGTATATTACAATTGTTCTGTTTTATGATTAGTTATTTTTGTTAATCTCCTACTGTACCTAATTTCACATTTTACTTTATAATAGGTATGTACATATAAGAACAAAATCGAACATACAGGGTTCGGTACTATCTACAATTTTAGGCATCCACTGGGAGTCTTGGAACCTATCCCCATGGATAAAGGGGGACCACTGTAATTGCTAGGTGCATTCAGGGGCTGGAGTTGAGAGTTAGGATTTAGGTCAACCAACAGCTCAGCTTGGTTTACTGATTGCTTTGTTATAAAACGATCACTTGACCTGGCCCCCTTTGCCCCCCTGCCCCAACATCCACACCATCCCCCACAGGCTGAGAGGGGCCATATGCACCCAAATACAATGATCATTTTTTGTTCTTTCTCATCGTCAACACTGCTCAAGTAATTTAGAAGGAGAAAGCCTCTCGCTGAAGGCAGCTGAGGTGTACAACATCAAAGCAAAGCGTTCTGGCTCTCTCAGGGTCCATTCCTCCCTCCAAAGAGCTGCTTCAGGTGCTCAATGGCTCGGAAGGTCTGGGATAGTCAAGGACGTGAGGCACGGCCACCAGCCATGCAGTCTGACAAAGGGAGCCTAAGCTGGAGCCTAAGCTGCTACTGCAGGAGGACAGGGACCTTGGGACTGGTAAGAGCTGGGCTAGGGCTGCAGGAGCCGCGGGACACTCAGGAGCATGCCGTGCATGGTCATTTTCCTGGGAAAGAGTCTATAAACTTTTCAAGACTCAAAAAAGACCATGACTCGAAAAGGATTAACTCATTGTCCCAGAGATCACATAGGCAGCATCACAAAGGACATCCTGGTACAGCATCTTAATGATTTAAAGGAACCCTTGGGAAGCTGTGGAGTGAGTAATTGGTATCTTTCACAAGAGGTGGACACCACTGAACAGGAGACTACTAAGCCATGAGGTGACTGCCTGAAGTCACAGAGCATGGAGCTAATGCGGCAGAGGACTTACTTCAACAGGAGAGATCACGCCCCCTAGTGGTGTGTGAGAACAGAATAGAAACTGGTGCTTTACCAAAACAGCCTCTCACATTCAGTTGGATGGGTTACCAGAAGTATCTTTACTGGTTGATGTGCTATGTTATCTGCTCAGTTTGACAACTCAGTTCTTAATACCATGAAAGACTGCATTTTAACCAAGAACAGTGGTCTGTCACTCACCAGGACAGACACAGGGACTATTAGAGAATACTGCAAGCATCACAATGCACTGACACAAGGCAAGTGACAAATTTAGAGCCCAAGACTATAGGCTCCATCTCATGAATGTGCTTTAAGTCATTCTGAATACATATGTGTAGCTCTGAGATGGAACTCCACTGCTGATCATCAGCTCTGGCTGGGGAGATGGCTGATAGGAGTGGAGTCCTTAGAGCTTCCCCCAGCCTATTCCAGTTTGGTGTCCCATGAGTGGAAAGCTAGCTTTGAGGGGTGCTATCTGAGCCATCGAAGAAACAGAACACCCAGAATGGTTCTGAATTCAACACCAGCACTCCAGTTTACTTCGTGGGCAACGATAACACTCACAACTAAAACAGAGAGACAATATAGGCATGTGTGCAGGAGCACAGAATGGATATGATCCTCTGCAGAAGGATGAAGTGGTGTGCATTAGTACAAAATACCCCATTTTTAAATGGAAAAAAATGACTAATTAGTTGACTACAGGTTCTGCTGAGCAAGGGGTTTAATAGAGCTGTCGCATTTGGCACAGAAACTCTGGCAATAAATAACGAAGGCAGAAACTTCAAGCCTCCAATAACTATTAGCTCAAGTAGCAGAGAGGGATTGTTGATTGGTTACTTGATTAATCATGTGTTTCTCTTTACTCTGGTTGCTCATTTTTCTATCATGAATGGATTAGTGGTTTAGATTTTTGGATGACCAGCTTTGGTTTGCAGGGCTTCAACACAGCTGTCCTCAGCCCAGGTTAGTTGTAACTGGTAAAAATTGTCAGACCTATCTCTCAGATTACTGGAAATGGAAAAGGTTTATTGGGTTCATTTCAGAATATTTCAGCAATAAGATACTTGCATGCTGTAGACAAAACCATAATGCTGTCAATTATATCTCTTAGCATAGTGTTAATTAAAATATCACATCACAATAAAAGTCAATTTGGCCTTAGAAGTACCAAGCATAGAAAGGTCTACAACCCTCGACCATACCTCTTTTTAAATTCAGTTATCAGAACAGAAGAACTCAATGTAATATTACTTGATGAAATCTCCATTTTTTAAGCATCTTAGGCCCAAAAAACTTAAAGTAAAATAACAAAAGTAGACTTGTAGAAGCCAGAGTTCTGTAATATACATTCACCATGTGCACTCTGCATGGGTATGTTGAATATGCTGTCCATATTCAGGTATTTAATTAACCATTGTTGGTTTTTATCTTATGTTTAGTAATCCTTAAGCCCCCAAAGCCTTATAATTCTCACATTTTTTTAAATACCTAAATGTATATCGACAATAATCAGAATATTTTTATTTTGCTGTTTCTTTGCAGTTCGATTCAAGATAATCTACAGGACTTTGATAGGGTAAAACTATTGATGGAAGTAGTGTGTGTATCAGCTAGCCGTTTCACATGTATATAATATGCATGCATACCCAGCCTCAGTGACATGCTGGTGCTATTTGTAGGATACAATTTGCAGTCTAGTTTAATCTCATTTTCATCAGTGGTATTTTATTTGACCAAACAGTGGGTAAATAGTTGACCTATTTTTTGAAAATTTAAATTTGTGTAAAATAGTTGAAGGATTTATTTAGTACATAAAAATGGTGTCTTGCTCTACAAGCCTACAGATTTTTTTTTCAATGTGAGGTGGGTTTTTTCTTTTCATTTTTACCAATACAATAATGCTTGAGAAAGCAAGTTTGATTATTGTAAGATAGTTTATTTGGGGACCCAAATTCTCTGTTTGATAATTATGATGTTTCTCTCTTGCCTTTTTACATATAAGTAATCTTTCATTTAGTTAGTTATTGTTAAGGAGATATATTAGAATGTAAATGCCTTGCTCAGCGGTCTGAAACAAAATAAAAAACTGAAAGTAATAATAATAATAATAAATACTTAAAAACCTGCTTGACATATAGACCTCCTGGAATCCAGCCTGCCCTGTCCCTCTGGCCTGCCCCCACTTCCTTCCTCTCTTTCTCTCTGCCCCTCCCTCTGCCTGCCACCAGACATGGGCTGCATTCAAACTATGGCCTCACCTAGCCACTCAAAAGGTTGTTACCAATACAGTTGTGATGGTGTATTAGAGTAAAACAGTCTCAAGCACTGGTAAACTTAGTACAAATTTGCCGCAAATGCTAAAGAATAGTGCTGAGCACTTTGAGAAATACAAAAGTGGAATGCATCAGGAACTGGCACAGCCTTCATCCTGCTCTGAGAGAGTGCCATTGTCCTTGTAATAGTACTACTAATACATGATAATGTATTTAAAGGCAACTAATGTGTTCTGAGCTATAAATGCTTTAAGGATTCAAAATAAAAGTAGTCCTGTGATGACTGTAGTGATTCAGAAAGTTTGCCCTGAATGAGTTGAATGATGCTAAAGGATTGATATGATTTGGTTGAACAGAGGGAACATGAATGATCACATGGTGGCAAGCATAGTAGAAAAGATATACAAGCACAAAGAAATTAACACAGCACTTTCACATGAAGACAAGATTGCCTGCAGTGTGTGTGGTACAAGGTTTTAAGACCAGGCAGTTCTATATTGAAGGGACCTCTGAATAGCAAAAGGAAGAATGAAAGCATATCAGAGTGGAAAATAAGGAACCATTGTATAGGACTTTTGTTTATTTGTTTTCATTTTTTATTTTTAAAGCAGGAAATGTTATAATGAAATTTCATAGTATTATTCTGGACCAATGAATGAACATCTGCCCAGTGGATTTCCTCAGATTATAGGATCATAGCATAATCCTGTTTACTCCAATTTACTTCATGGGCAGACACTAACACTCACAACTGAGATAGACTCAAAGGACATTCAGTTCAGGAATTGTAAACAAGTGGCCCATGAGCAGAATATAGCCCACAGACATTTTGTGTGGCCCAAATAGTGATTAACAAATTTGAATCAATATTTAAAAGCTGGGAGATTTCTCATGAAGATCTGGATTTATGGAATCACCTAAACAAAGAAAAATCAGATGAGGCACATTACAGTCACATCTCTGCTTGCAAGTAACGTGCTGGGGCTGGCAGCTTTTTGCATAGTGCTTGAGAGTTCCAAGTAGACACATTGCACGGCTAGGAAATCTTATTAGTCAGAACTGGCACTCTAATCCTTGGTAACAAATATGGAAATTTCAGTGGCTAACACAATAAAGGATTATTTTACATTCTGGTAAATTCTAGTGTGGGGCAGACACTCTCCTTCTTCTTACAACTATGCCATCTGGAACATTTGGCTTCTGAGGCATTGTAGGAAGAGAGAAGTGGAGACAGCAGAGAAACTGGCTCTAAATTGCCCATTTCGGAAGCAACCCTTAGCACTGCTGCTCGCAGTCCATTGGCCAAACTAGGCGCATGACTTCAACTTTTCTGCAAGGGAGGCTGGGAAAGGTAGATGGAGGAAAAATGGATGATTAGGAGTAAGTCAGCCATAAAGGGAAGCTTGTATTGAAGGAAACAAAATTTCATTTAAAATATAGAATTAGAGTTGGTGGCAGAACCGTCATCTGAATTATCAATTTGATAATCAGAAATGTGAAACTGCTCTTTGGAGTAAAGCCAACATAGAGAGGTATTTGAGAATAATTAGCTGGAAGTGGGGTAAGTGAAACATGCAAATCAATGAAAGATATAGAAAAGAACAGATAAAAGTTGAATTCAGCAACTGGGAGTGTGTTTTGATGACTGAGATAACATTCATTATAGTTGTATCTTTTGATGAAGACACTGAATCCATCTCAATTTCCCTAAGTAGGCTTTGGGCATTCAAAATTCATATATGGACATGGAAAATACTATCTAGGGAAATGGTAGAGGGTTCAGGGGTCTGGGAAGAACTGCAGAAGAAACCAAGGGCCTAATTATTGAAATAAGGTGCCTTTGTGACAGCCAATGCCGCACCCTAGAGGTGACTGGAGCTTCATTTACAGTTCTTATCTCAGACAGAAGGTCATAGCAGGCCATTTTGAAAAGGGTCCATTTCTTTTAGTGGAGTGTTTTAAACCCTTCTGCTTCCTATTGGTGAGGAATGGATTCTTGCCTTGGGGTTATGAGAATGGTAAAACACACAACTGATGCCGGACAGAGGGGATGGAAGTAATTTATAGTCCCACACACTCACAGCCTGGGAGAGGAGGGCACGGGCGCCAATGCAGGGCACATGCCTGTGCAAGCAGGAACCGATTAACAACCAGGGAGAGTGGGAGCCAGGCTTTGTAGCATCAAGAGGGGGGTGGACGCCCAGTTCCCACGGGAGGATGTGGCTGGTCCTAGAGGGACCAAGGGTAGGCTGCCCCAAGATGTGCCATTTGGCATGCAGATTATTTTGAGCTGAAAAGCATCAAGGCCCAAAGACTCAGGAAAATACTTTCACCTCCTGACACCCCCAAAAACTACAAAAAAGAATTTAGATGCAGGAGCTGCTGCAGGAGGGGAGCCGCTACCATGGAGCTCTCCTCCCTATCAGGGCATTACCGGGCACTTACCTGATGTTGGCCTTTGATTCTGGGCCCCGTTTCTCCTCAAAAAGTCTGCCTTGCCCTGATTTGAAATTTCTCTTTTTCAAGTTGTCTTTATATAATGAAATTTTTGAGTGGATAAAATAAAAACGCTGTTTTCATTATAAAAGAAAAAAATGTAAACTAGGAGTGCTAAACAGGAAGCTTGTTAAAATTTCTTTCTGTGTCCCATTTTTTGCATGTGTCCCATCAGGTATTTTGTTTGCCAAACATTGACTCTCTTCATTTTCCTGTGAATGGTTTGTCTTTTCCTTTGAAGTCTCAAAACCCTACCTGCTTCTCCTTAGGTCAGGATGACATATATACCTCATTCTCCCCAACTGCCTTTGGAATCTCTGTCTATGGCTTCTTTGTACCTACATAATTAAATCTTAATTAAATTTGTTTTTTTCTCCTGTCAATCTGTCATGCCAATTTGATTCTTAGCAGCTAGAAGAACCTTGAGGGGTAGAGGAAATTTCTTTGTCTCCAACATCTCATTTGAATAAATCCACAGGCTGGTAGGGAACTGAAGGCTGCTACTCAAAGAGAGCAGACACTGTGCCTGGTCCCCAGGATAAGAGGGCTGTTTAGCTGGAAATCCTATTCCCAGGAGCAGCGTAGGAAGGTGAACTTATGATTAGGATGCTGGAGGTACTCCTGCTTTGCCCAGACATCCAGGACCACGTAATACTGGGACTTAATTTTAGGCCTTATTCCACATGAAGAAACAGGGTGTTAACAAGGAAATTCAAACAACAGATTCTAGTGAGCTAGGGTTAGTGCCTGGAAAGGAAAAGACTGTGGCCGACATGAAAGTGTTTGAGAAGCTTAGGGCTGAAAGAGGAAGGTGAAAGCAGGAAGAAGCCCCGGGGAGGAAAGCCTTCCAGCAGCATTACAGGAACAGGAACAACACATCTTTCTTCACTTACTGAAGTGTCAGAGAGCATGTCATGCTTTCTATGAATCGCATTTCAATTTCCTACAAAACTGTGACGTGGTCCACACTGTTACAAGGATGCAGATACTCAAAGAAGGGTTGCATTGTCCTAGGGGAAACAGACTCTGAGACAGACAACTGTGTTCACTAATTTGGGGAGAGCCATCTGTGGAGGAGGGGGCAGAGGAAGAAATGGATTAGTCTGAACAAAGACCCCACAAGATACCTCAGAAGCTCTGGAAACGGAATGGTCTTTCAGAGCTTCCCAACACAAGGTGAGGGAGAAAGGCTTTAGACTTCTGCATGAAACAGTCACTGGGGACGTGCTGCCCCAAGAGAGGAAATGTAATGTAGTGTTACTAGTTGAATGTGGTGTGTTTCTCCAGTTCTTATCTTCTAGAAGAAAAGAATTCAGTTGAAGATCAGATAACAAGAAAAGGCAGTGAGGAATTTATTGGGTTAAAGCAAAAAGTACATTCTCAGGACAGGAGAGCGGCAGTCTGGAAACCAGAAGCATCCTTGCTATTAGGGTTAAGTTGGCTATTATTTTTTCTTAAGCTGGCAGGAAGTCCTGCCCTATGTCTTACAAGATTTGTGTGGCAGGTTGATTGACATCTCTAGGATATATAACCTTGTTCTCAGTCCATGAGTACCAAAGCATAGCCCATAAGGGGGCCAAAACCACAGTAATAATTAGATTTAGATGTTATTTTAATGAGGTGGGGTTACTTTTAGACAAGATCTTCAGACCTTATGCATGCCCTGTAATCAGGGAAGCCCCTATGGTCCTGGACTTCTTGATAGTCTAGGTGTCCTTGACTTTCTGGGCCCCCTAAGCTAGGTGTCCTTGACTTTGGAACTGGGAACTAATGAGGACTTAAAGGTTGGCCAGGGAGGAGTCCTTCTTGGTGATTGGCAGGCCCCTTTCTCCTGCTTATGTCTAACTGCCTACTCTAACAGTAGGATGAGGCCACTCCCTGCAGCTGAGAGCAGTTCTCAGGGAGGCACTGAAAGCTTCCAGCCGCAAAGTTCTCCTCAACTTGGAGCATTGGTGCTGCAGTCCTGAAGGAGAGGATCTGGATGCTGCTTCACAGAACAAATGTCGAGGGATTAAAAGACTTACCCAAAATCACACAGTTAACTACTTTTTGATGCCATATTCAAATCCAGGTCCATCTGCTTCTAAATCCATGATCTTTACCTTAATATTCTGCAAGTAACTTTCCTATGTTGAGATTTATAACAAGAAATGTATCTTTGGATTTATATCAGACAAATAGATTTCAAAACAAAGAAAGTAAAAAAGAGACAAAGAAGGACATTACATAACGATAAAGGGGTTGGTCCAACTAGAAGATATAACCATTATAAGTATCTATGCATCCCATATAGGAGCACTAAATATGTGAAACAAATACTGTTTCACATTTCTAACAATGCATTAGAACAGATGGACCTAACAGCACTAAATATGTGAAACAGAATTAAAGGGGGAAATAGAATGCAATGCATTCATTTGAGGAGACTTCAACACACCACTCACTCCAAAAGACAATTCAACCAGACAGAAAATAAGTAAGGAAACAGAGGCACTGAACAATGCATTAGAACAGATGGACTTAACAGACATCTACAGAACACTCAACTCAAAAGCAGCAGGATACACATTCTTCTCAAGTGCACACATAACATTTTCCACAATAGATCACATACTAGGCCATGAAAAAACCTCAGTAAATTCCAAAATATTGAAATTGTGCCAACCACCTTCTGAGATCACAAAAGTATGAAACTAGAAATAAATTACCCAAAGAAAACAAAAAAGCCCAAACACATGAAGGCTTAACAACATGCTCCTAAATATCAATGGATCAATGACCAAATAAAAACAGAGATCAAGCAATACATGGAGACAAGTGAAAACAACAACCCAAGAGCTCAAAACCTGTGGGATACAGTGAGAGCAGTTCTAAGAGGAAGGTATATATAGCTATACAGGCTTACCTCAGGATAGAAGAACAATCCCAAATGAATAGTTTAAGCTCACAACTAATGAAACTAGAAAAAGAAAAACAAATGAGACCTAAAGTCAGTAGAAAGAGGGAAATAATAAATATCAGAGGAGAAATAAATAAAATTGAGAAGAATAAAACAATAGAAAGAATTAATGAAACCAGAGCTGGTTCTTCAAGAAAATAAAATAAAATAGATAAACCCTAAGCATCAGTAAAAAAAAGAGAGTGTACACACACAGAATCAGAATTGAGAAAGGAAAAATCACTACAGAAACCACAGGAATATAAAGAATTATTAGAGAATACTATGAAAAACTATATACTAACAAATTGGATAACCTGAAAGAAATGGACAACTTTCTAGAAGAATACCTTCCAAGACTGATCCAGGAAGAAACAAAATATCTGAATAGACCAATAACCAGCAATGAATTTCAATTGGTAATCAAAAACTACCTAAGAACAATATACCTGGACCAGATGGCTTCACCACTAAATTTTGATAAACATTTAGAGAAGACCTAATACCCATTCTCCTTAAAGTTTTCCAAAAAGTAGAGGATGGAATACTTCTAAACTTATTCTATTAGTCCAGCATCAACCTACTATCAAAACCTGGCAAAGACATCACAGAAAAAAAAAATTACAGACCAATATTCCTGATGAACACAGATGCAAAAATACTCAACAAAATATTAGCAAACCAAATTCAAAAATACATCAAGAGGATCATACACCATGATCAAGTCTCCTAAAATGAATGCATTGCAAGGGATGCAAGGATGGTAGAACATTCAAAAATCCATCAACATCATCCACCACATCAACAAAAAGAAGGGCAAAAACCGCATGATCATCTCCATAGATGCTGAAAAAGCATTTGACAAAATTCAACATCCATTCATAATAAAAACTCTCAACAAAACAGGAATAGAGGGCAAGTACCTCAACATAATAAAAACTACACATGACAAACTCATAACCAGCATCATACTTAACAGCGAGAAGCTGAAAGCCTTTCCTTTAAGATCAGGAACAAGACAAGGATGCCCACTCTCCCTACTTTTATTCAACAGAGTACTGGATGTCCTAGCCATGGCAATCAGACAACACAAAGACATAAAAGGCATCCAGATTGGTAAGGAAGAAGTTAAACTGTCACTTTTTGCAGGCGACATGATATTGGACATAAAAAACCCTAAAGAATACACACATAAAAACTATTCGAACTAATAACTAATTTCAGCAAAGTTGCAGGATACAAAATTAATACACAGAAATCTGTTACATTCCTATAACCTAATGATGAACTAGCAGAAAGAGAAATCAGGAAAACAATTCCATTTACAATTGCATCATAAAGAATAAAATACCTAGGAGTAAACCTAACCAAGGAGGTGAAAGATCTATACTGTGAAAACTACAAGACACTCACGAGAGAAATAAAGAAGACACCAATAAAAATGTAAATATTTCCCATGCTCCTGGATAGGAAGAATTAATATTGTCAAAATGGCCATCCTGCCTAACACAATCTACAGATTCATTGCAATCTCTGTCAAAATACCAACAGCATTCTTCAATGAACTAGAACAAATAGTTCTAAAATTCACATGGACCCACAAAAGACCCCAAAGAGCCAAAGCAATCCTGAGAAAGAAGAACAAAGCTCGGGGGGATCTTGCTCCCTGACTTCAAGCTCTACTCCAAAGCCACAGTAATCAAGACAATTTGGTACTCGCACAAGAACAGAACCATGGATCCATAGAATAGAGAGGCCAGATATAAACTCAAGCATATATGGTCAATTAGTATACAATAAAGGAACCCTAGATATACAATGGGGAAATGACAGCCTCTTCAACAACTGGTGTCAGCAAAACTGGGCAGCTACATGCAAGAGAATGAAACTGGATTATTGTCTGACTCCATACACAAAAGTAAATTCAGAATGGATCAAAGACCTGAACGTAAGTCATGAAACCATAAAACTCATAGAAGAAAACATAGGTAAAAATCTCTTGAATATAAACATGAGGAATTTTTCCTGAACATATCTCCTCAGGCAAGGGAAACAAAAAGCAAAAATGAAGAAATGGGACAATCAAACTAAAAAGCTTCTGTACAGCAATGGACACACCATCAGCAGAACAAAAATGCATCCTACAAAATGGGAGAATATATTCATAAACAACCTATCTGATAACAGGTTAACATCCAAAATATATAAAAAGTTCACATGCCTCAATACCCAAAAAACAAATAAACAGATTTAAAAAATTAAAATATGGGCAGAGGATCTGAACAGACATTTCTCCAAAGAAGAAATTCAAATGGTCAACAGGCACATGAAAATATGGTCCACACCACTAAACATTAGGGAAATGCAAATTAAAACCACAGTGAGATATCACCTTACAGCAGTTAGGATGGCCATCATCCAAAAGACAAGAAACAACAAATGCTGGTGAAGATGTGGGAATGTAAATTAGTTCAACCATTGTGGAGAGCAATATGGAGGTTCCTCAAAAAATAAAAACAGAATTACCATTTGACCCAGGAATTCCACTCCTAGGAATTTACACAAAGAAAACCAGATCCTTGATTCAAAAAGATATATGCACCCCTATGTTTAACACTGCATTATTTACAACAGCGAAGATATGGAAGCAACCTAAGTGTCCATCTGTAGATGAATGGATAAAGAAGAGGTGGTACATACACACAGTGGAATATTATTTAGCCATAAAAAGACAATAAACCCTACCATTTGTAACAAAATGGATGGAGCTAGAGGGTATTATGCTCAGTGGAATAAGCCAGGCAGAGAAGACAAGTACCAAATAATTTCATTCATTTGTGAAGTATAACAACAAAGCAAAACTGAAAGAACAAAACAGCAGCAGACTCACAGACTCTAAGAAGAGACTAGCAGTTACCAAAGGAAAGGGGGTGGAGAGGATGGGTGAGGAAGGAGGGAGAAGGGGATTAAGGGGCATTATAGCACACATAATATAAGGGCGTCATGGGGAAGGCAGTATAGCACAGAGAAGACAAGTAATGATTCTCTAGAATCTTACTACACTGATGAACAATGACTGCAATGGTGGGGTGGGGGCCAGTTAGGACTTGATAATATGGGTGGATGTTGAAACCACAATATTGTTCATGTGAAATCTTAATAAGATTATGTATCAATGATACCTTAATTTTAAAAATAGAAAAAAAATAGAAGTTAAAATTAAAAGTTTTGTTTTCTGTAAAAAAAAGAAAGAGAAATGTATCTTTAGTTTTCATCCACAGTTCCTGGCTCATAGCTTCCTTGCTCACAACTCCCAAACCCTTTGGAATTAAACCTAACACACCAGGTTCAGCATGTGGGATTTCCCAGACTGGCCTAAAGAAGCAATTCAACTCTGACACTCCTTGTCCTGACCCTGCATCAACAAAGAGGAGGCAGAAAGAAAATCCTATCCCACCTGCAGCCTTTGTCATGTAAAAATGAGAAAGTATTTCCATCTTGGAAGTTCAAATACCAACTTGAAAAAAGTATAAAAACAACCTCAAAACAATGGGAGCCTCTTTTGTCATAATGTTTGGTCTGTGTCCTCAGTTCCTGAAATTGCTTCAGAGCCATGAAGGTGAAATGACTGTCTTATTATTCAGAACCAGCCCCTTTCCACATTTTTTTTAATGAGATACCTTTCAGAAAGCACCTAAGGATGGGGGCTGATTGGCACAGGAACCAATCAGAAAGAGAGGGCTGGACCTGAAAGGGGTTTTGTTTTGTTTTGTGTCTTGGGAGGGGATAGGAGTTAGAGGTTGAATCAATCGCCAGTGGCCTGTGTAATGAAGCCTTCCACAAAAACCAGTAGGAGGGAGTTCAGAGAGCTTCCAGGCTGGTGAAGCAGAGTGCTTCAACATTCCACAGTGCCAGGCCCCAAACTCCATAAAGATACAGGTTCCTTTATTCAGGACTTGTCCCTGTATATCTCTTCAGCTGCCTATTGCTTCATAGTCTTTGTAATAAGCCAATAATCTAGTGAGTAAACGGGTTTCTGGAATTCTGTGAGCCACTCTAGCAAATGAATTGAATCCAAGGAAGGGGTACTGGGAACTTCCAATCAGTATCTGGCTGTCAGAAGCACAGATAACAATCTGACCTTGTGGCTGGCATCTGAATGGAAGGCAAGCTTGTGGCACTGAGCCTTTCATCCGTGGATTCTGACACTGTCTCCAGGTAGATAGTGTCAGAATTGAGTTGAATTGTAGGACACTTGGCTGGTGTCTGAGAATTACTTGTGATGGAGAAACCTACCACACTGAAATTGGAGTCAAAACCCATATTTACTGTAGTGTAGCAGTGGGGACAGGAATATTCCTTTGGAAGCACAGTTGTTAAGTGAATTTGTTATAAGATCAAAGCACAGGCCCCATGGAAACACATTCCGGGCAGCATACACTTGAAATCGTCATCTGTGGCCATCGTCTCTTCCAGTTTCTGTTTTATGTTGGTCACTCCCTCTGATTAAATATGCTCTATTGAAAAGGCATTCCCCAACCTCTATTTAAAGGCTGATTTTGACCATCTGCTTCCTAAAACAGTTCCTTGATTGCGCTTACTAAAATACATATACATAGAGGGCGGAGCTAAGATGGCGGCGTGAGCAGAGCAGTGGAAATCTCCTCCCAAAAACACATAGAGCTATGAAAATATAACAAAGAAAAATCTTCCTAAAATAGAGCCCACAGGACACAGGACAACATCCAGACCACATCGAAACTGGAAAAAGAAGAACAAATGAGGCCTAAAGTCAGCAGAAGGAGGGACATAATAAAGATCAGAGAAGAGATAAACAAAATTGAAAGAATAAAACAATAGCAAAAATCAACAAAACCAAGAGCTGGTTCTTTGAGAAAATAAACAAAATAGATAAGCCTCTAGCCCAACTTATTAAGAGAAAAAGAGAATCAACACAAATCAACATAATCAGAAATGAGAATGGAAAAATCACGACAGACTCCACAGAAATACAAAGAATTATTAAAGACTACTATGAAACCTATATGCCAACAAGCTGGAAAACCTAGAAGAAATGGACAACTTCCTAGAAAAATACAACCTCCCAAGACTGACCAAGGAAGAAACACAAAAGTTAAACAAAACAATTACGAGCAAAGAAATTGAAACGGTAATCAAAAAACTACCCAAGAACAAAACCCCGGGGCCAGACGGATTTACCTTGGAATTTTATCAGACACACAGAGAAGACATAATACCCATTCTCCTTAAAGGGTTCCAAAAAATAGAAGAAGAGGGAATACTCCCAAAATCATTCTATGAAGCCAACATCACCCTAATACCAAAACCAGGCAAAGACCCCACCAAAAAAGAAAATTACAGACCAATATCCCTGATGAATGTAGATGCAAAAATACTCAATAAAATATTAGCATACAGAATTCAACAGTATATCAAAAGGATCATACACCATGACCAAGTGGGATTCATCCCAGGGATGCAAGGATAGTACAACATTCGAAAATCCATCAACATCATCCACCACATCAACAAAAAGAAAGACAAAAACCACATGATCATCTCCATAGATGCTGAAAAAGCATTTGACAAAATTCAACATCCATTCATGATAAAAACTCTCAGCAAAATGGGAATAGAGGGCAAGTACCTCAACATAATAAAGGCCATATATGATAAACCCACAGCCAGCATTATACTGAACAGCGAGAAGCTGAAAGCATTTCCTCTGAGATCGGGAACCAGACAGGGATGCCCACTCTCCCCACTGTTATTTAACATAGTACTGGAGGTCCTAGCCACGGCAATCAGACAAAACAAAGAAATACAAGGAATGTAGATTGGTAAAGAAGAAGTTAAACTGTCACTATTTGCAGATGATATGATACTGTACATAAAAAACCCTAAAGACTCCACTCCAAAACTTCTAGAACTGATATCGGAATACAGCAAAGTTGCAGGATACAAAATTAACACACAGAAATCTGTAGCTTTCCTATACACTAACAATGAATCAATAGAAAGAGAAATCAGGAAAATAATTCCATTCACCATTGCATCAAAAAGAATAAAATACCTAGGAATAAACCTAACCAAAGAAGTGAAAGACTTATACTCTGAAAACTACAAGTCACTCTTAAGAGAAATTAAAGGGGACACTAATAAATGGAAACTCATCCCATGCTCATGGCTAGGAAGAATTAATATCATCAAAGTGGCCATCCTGCCCAAAGCAATATACAGATTTGATGCAATCCCTCTCAAATTACCAGCAACGTTCTTCAATGAATTGGAATAAATAATTCAAAAATTCATATGGAAATACCAAAGACCCCGAATAGCCAAAGCAATCCTGAAAAAGAAGAATAAAGTAGGGGGGATCTCACTCCCCAACTTCAAGCTCTACTACAAAGCCATAGTAATCAAAACAATTTGGTACTGGCACAAGAACAGAGCCACAGACCAGTGGAACAGATTAGAGACTCCAGACATTAACCCAAACATATATGGTCAATTAATATTTGATAAAGGAGCCATGGACATACAATGGGGAAATGACAGTCTCTTCAACAGATGGTGCTGGCAAAACTGGACAGCTCATGTAGGAGAATGAAACTGGACCATTGTCTAACCCCATATACAAAGGTAAACTCAAAATGGATCAAAGACCTGAATGTAAGTCATGAAACCATTAAACTCTTGGGAAAAAACATAGGCAAAAACCTCTTAGACATAAACATGAGTGACCTCTTCTTGAACATATCTCCCCGGGCAAGGAAAACAACAGCAAAAATGAGCAAGTGGGACTACATTAAGCTGAAAAGCTTCTGTACAGCGAAAGACACCATCAATAGAACAAAAAGGAACCCTACAGTATGGGAGAATATATTTGAAAATGACACATCCGATAAAGGCTTGACATCCAGAATATATAAAGAGCTCACATGCCTCAACAAACAAAAAACAAATAACCCAATTAAAAAATGGTCAGAGGAACTGAACAGACAGTTCTCTAAAAAAGAAATACAGATGGCCAAGAGACACATGAAAAGATGCTCCACATCGCTAATTATCAGAGAAATGCAAATTAAAACTACAATGAGGTATCACCTCACACCAGTAAGGATAGCTGCCATCCAAAAGACAAACAACAACAAATGTTGGCGAGGCTGTGGAGAAAGGGGAACCCTCCTACACTGCTGGTGGGAATGTAAATTAGTTCAACCATTGTGGAAAGCAGTATGGAGGTTCATCAAAATGCTCAAAACAGACCTACCATTTGACCCAGGAATTCCACTCCTAGGAATTTACCCTAAGAATGCAGCAATCAAGTTTGAGAAAGACAGATGCACCCCTATGTTTATCTCAGCACTATTTACAATAGCCAAGAATTGGAAGCAACCTAAATGTCCATCAGTAGATGAATGGATAAAGAAAATGTGGTACATATACACAATGGAATACTGCTCAGCCATAAGAAGTGGAAAAATCCAACCATTTGCAGCAACATGGATGGAGCTGGAGAGTATTATGCTCAGTGAAATAAGCCAAGTGGAGAAAGAGAAATACCAAATGATTTCACTCATCTGAGGGGTATAGGAACAAAGGAAAAACTGAAGGAACAAAACAGCAGCAGAATTACAGAACCCAAAAATGGACTAACAGGTACCAAAGGGAAAGGAACTGGGGAGGATGGGTGGGCAGGGAGGGATAAGGGGGGGAGAAGAAGAAGGGGGGTATTAAGATTAGCATGCATGGGGGGGAGGGAGAAAGGGGAGGGTGGGCTGCACAACACAGAGAGGACAAGTAGTGACTCTACAACATTTTGCTAAGCTGATGGACAGTAATCGTAATGTGGTTGTTAGGGGGGACCTGATATAGGGGAGAGCATAGTAAACATAGTATTCTTCATGTAGGTATAGATTAAAAATTTAAAAAAAAAGAAAAAGAAAGAAAGAAAGAAAGAAAAGGGGGATTACTCCTTGATAGGATAAAACTATTGGTAAATCAAAGATCAACGCATGCTTTAAATATCCTTAATGTTGATCACTTAAAGGGTGTCAGATGATCAGCTATGGAGGTACTCTTTTCTGATAATATTCCTTTCTCTTAATAAAAAAAAAAAAAAAAAAAGCAGTTACTGTGTGCTGACCTCCAATGAGTTCTGCACAGTGGTATAGAGGGCATGTCAAAGTGTGGGCAAAGGGTCTGTTTGTTTCTATGCAGAAGATCAAGGCCTAGCTTGGATACCCAGAAAATGAACTAAGATACGATATGAGGAGGAGCTTCCGGCATCAGCACTCTGTGGAGGACTTGTGCCAGGGGATGATCATCAAAAAGCCTCCACAGGTATCCGGACGATGCTGCAGTTATGGCTGCATCCAGCCCACCGTCTCCTGGACTTGTCATAGGAATGAGGAGGGAGATGTCTAGGCTGGCATGTGCATACAGTGAGACAACGAATTTGACCGGATCTGTACTGTTGGAACTCAACCAGGAGTTGGGAGGGATGCAAGTTGTAGCACTCCAAAATCTTATGACTATAGACTATCTACGGTTAAAAGAACATATGGTATGTGAACAGATCCCAGAAATGGGCTGCTTTAATTTGTCTGATTTCTCTCAGACGATTCAAGTACAGTTAGACAATATCCATCATATCATAGACAAATTTTCACAAATGCCTAGGGTGCCTAAATGGTTTTCTTGGCTTCACTGGAGATGGTAATTATAGATTTGCTTTGTTTATGTCACTGTATTCCTATTATGTTAATATGTGTGTGCAAATTAGTTAGTAGTTTAAAACCTATACACACTTAAGGTACTCTACAAGAAGATATGTCAAAGAAATAATCAATCCTCCCATGTTTCCTTCCATATGCTACATCTGTAGCTTTTCTTCTTTCTTCCTAATTACAACCCTTAAATAGAATTTGTGCCTCATATCGAATTTACCGAGTATCATAATTCCTCCAGGTGGTAAAGATACCTCGAGACAAGTGCTGGGCATAGAAGCCACAGGGCATAAATCTGCAAAGAAGTAAAAAGCTAAACTTTTCAAACAATATGGCTTCTCTCTCACTTACCAACTTTACATTTCCCTGAATGGCCCCGGAAGAGGACTGGTTAGCCAGAGATGGGTAAGATTCCTCAAGGGAGGAACAACCTAAGACAGGCACAGTCGCAGGGGGGCCATCAGGTGAGAATTTGGGGATCAACAGAGGTGAGGCTCAGAACCTCAACCCCCCCTGCTTTGAGAGAAATCTTCTGCATCCGTGGATGTTTTGCTGCCCTTGTCTAGCCTGGATTAATACTTAGTCCATAGGCACACACCTGATCATCTGATCATCTGCATTTGCCCTCTTACAGCACTAAACTATGTTTTCTACCTTTATCTTGCATCTACCTACCACTTCAGCATTTTATTAAAAATAAAAATAATAATAATAAAGGGAGAAATGTGGGATTCACATATAAAACAAGTATAAAAATCAAACGAATATTCATATTTGACCTGATTGTTTATAGTTTATAATGAGTGATCAAAACCAAAAGTTTCTGTGATGAATGCCCTTGTACTGTTCACCATGTAAGAATTTATTCACTATGTAAGAATTCATTCACCATGTAAGAACTTGTTCGTTATGCTTCAGAAGATTGGAGACTGACGAGAATTAGACTTGAGATGGATTAATGATTGTACATTGAGCATTGACCCCCCTATACTGAATTTTATTGTTGTTAACAACCATTTGATCAATAAATATGAGAGATGCCCTCTCAAAAAAAAAAATTAGCTTTGATCTAAAAATGAAAATTAATTCGATTTCACTAATTATATATACTGCCATTAAGCAGGACATGCATAAATATGAATACAGCAAATATCAGAGGCCTATGCTCTTTCTCAGGGGGCAGAACTGTCTAAAATGTGTGGAGACCACTGTTGTAGCAAATAAAGTCTCCTGGAGTTTAAAAAAAAATACATATACATATATATACACACATACACACACAAAACCACTTTTAATGTCATTTGCCTTGGCATTTTGTGAAACTTCCAATGCAACCACATGTGTATCTTTATGAGTCAAAAGTGTTCATTAGAATCCAAAACAGTGACAGAAAACAAGACCACAGGAAAATAAGCATAGAGATTGATGAGTGTCACTCAAAATGAAGAAAGAAAACTCAGTATGTGCCATAGAGATGTTTGGGCAACAAATGGAGCCAGTAGTCCATGAATATGTGATGGGGTCAGTCTGCCCCTAGCTGATGGAATAACGTCCAATGTACCATTCACAGTGATAAGAAAAGTAGATACTAAGTTTGTGGTCAGTACTGTAATAGATATGTAGGTGTATGTGTGTGTGTGTGTGTGTGTGTGTGTGTGTGTGTGTGTGTGTGTGTGTGTGTGTGTCTAAGATCAACAGTGTTACAACTTGCATTCTGCACATCATTTCTCAGAAAAATAATGTGCAAAAAAAAATCATTGTATTTGAATAACACACCCAGGTTTAGCATGTGGGATTTCCCAGACTGGTCTAAAGAAGCAATTCAACTGTGGTGCTCCTTGTCCTGGCCTGGCAGCAAGAAAATCCTATCCCACCTGCAGCCTTTGTCATGTAAAAATAAGGAAGTTTTTCCATCTTGGAAGTTCAAATGCCAACTTGAAAAGGCATAAGAACAATCTCACCAACTAGAGTTTCAGGAAATTTGAACATCTTGAAACAAAGCCATATCCTGGGGCTAATTAGTGCTGTGTACTTACAGACAGCTTCACCTCTGGTGCTTCACCCGCAGTCCATTTTTGCAGAGTATGTAACCAAGGGACAGAAAAGTCAGATGGCTTTTCAAGATCAGGAAAGCAGATCAAGGGGTTAGCACCACAACTTTCTTATTTCCAAGAAGTGACCTTTACCGTGAGGCTATAACTGTCCTGGATCTGCTGTTTACATCTGCAGGCTGATGTAATGCCTCCCTTGCATGTAACATCTTTTATAACACTGTCACAGTCATTTTCTGTTTATCAGGTTTCCCTGTTAATGTATTATAGTAGCAGCTTAATTTACATGTCTCTTGATTCTAGTTACTGAGCATTTTCATCCCTAGTGTTGTGTGCTAATAAAATCTATCTTCCAAAACTGTAGAACTGCAGGCCACATGCTGGTCCTTGGTGAATTTCCCAAGGCAAATGCTTGCTGGAAAGTCTCTTGTCAGCTAACCACCTGGCATAGTACGTGAAACTGTCCAAAGCTACTAGTCACCAAGAAATTAAATCACAAGGGTTGGTTAAATGGGCTATATGGCGATACTTTGTTGGATGAGATTTCCTCAAACCAGTCTGGGAAGCAACCAAGTCCAAAAAAAAATGCCCAGAAGGTACAGCTCTAAACTGTCAAAATTATTAAACTGATTATCAGCTAACTCAGTTTAAGTTTTTTGAAATATGACTTCACTGAGGATTCATTATACATTAGCACCATCTTTTTTTGTAACAAGTGGGTAACAGATCTGTAATGGAATTTACTTCTGTGGCAGGTGGTCTTCAGTATAATTAACACCCTTATCAAGCATCCAGAAACATCATGTGGTTCTTGAAATCTAAGAATGATCCTCACACTTCATCCTGCATTTTATATGCTTTTTCTACTTTCCCAGGGCAAAACAAAACACAAAAAGCAAATGCTTATTTGCCATTTATGGAATTATTTAATCTCAAATTACGTATTGTCTTTTCTGCTTCTTTTTGTGCTCCTACTTTAAAAAGAATGGTCCCCTCCCCGTGGGTCAGAAGAAAGTTGACCATGGTCTCAGAGAATCAACATCTTACAGAAAGATTTGGAGAACTTATCCTTGAGTTGACGAAGAACTGCTTTGGAAATTCTGTGAAATCTTGGCATTGTTAGTGGCAGGATTTCAGCAAGGCCAGCACATGGGCCGGAACTGCTGCTTGCTTTTCATCAAATGATAGGTCCTGAATGGCACACCTACGTTCCTAAAGTCTCACAGTTCTGTTGCTTGCTGGCTTCAAGATGCTCAGCTCTGAGGTTTGCCTGCCTCTTATTAGCTAAGAATGCATCTTCTTATCTTCTTGGGAGTGTTATCTTTTGTTTTGGAATAAATCCAGGAAAGCAGTCTATTTTTCCTTGGTTGAGGGTGGAATGTCTTTCTCAGACCCAGAGGGCAGTTGCCTTAGAAGAGACACAAGATTGGGTGTTTCACATTTGGTGAGAGTTGTGAATCCCACCTTCTATATTCCCTGTTGGGAAGAAATGGAGGGAAGAGGGGACGCTGAGCTCCACTCATATGTTGTGAACAAGAAAAGGTTTTAAGCCAGTAGAATGACAGCCATGCTTTGCAAGGAGCAGCAAAGGGCTCAGGAACCTTGGAGTCCAGCACTGGTATAGCTGAATGACGCTGGCCTTGTGCATGTCTTTCCACAGAGTGGCCTCGAGATGCACATCACAGTTTATATAAAATCTCAGTGGCTTCTTTCTTTGTTCAAAATAGCAGTCAGAAAATTTCTAGTGGGTTCTTGTGATAAATCCACAGACACTAACCTGGCCACAGGTATGCGAAGTGGTCAGCAGGATGAGAACATGTGTGTGTCTTTAGCACCTCTATTAATCAAGCTCGACTTTGGAGCCCCCAGGCCAGAGCCTGCTCCCAACCAGGGAGTAACAGCAAAGGAGCAGCTGGACACAGGCCGAAGCAAGCAGGGCAGCAGCCAGAGTCCCCACGTCCACCTGGCCTCACCCATGACCCGTGCTCCCCACCGCACCTCCCTGTCACAATCTTCTTTTTTTGCTTACCTTAGTCAGTCCACGCGATAATTAACAGCAGGAAAGTATTTCCCCATAAGACAGTGGAGAAAACAGAACCTCAGAGAGGTTAATGTTTGCCCATTATGTTAGGAGCTGGGCACATTCTTCCATTGCTCATGTCTTTCTCTAGGTTCCCTATCAATTTTCCTTTTACTTTCCTCTCTCACCCTAATCTTATGTACTCAGGCTGCAGAATACCTCATTTACTGGGAGAGTGATGTATATGATTATTCAATAATAATAATAATAATAATAATAATAATAATAATAATAATAACAATAATTCCTTAAGCCTTACCTAAATGTTAAAATCTATGCAGGAATATGTACAAATTTTGCTTTTTCCCCCATTGTGGATTGACTTTACTATTCCCCATTGTTTTTATAAAATGCAGATTTAAAAAAATTAATTGAAATGTCTTAACTCCTTTGCACTTCTGATTAAATCTATTTATATAAAAAGGCCATTGATTTGTATCTTTTTAAGACAACGTACATTTATAGGAAAAGAGAGCATATAGCAGTGTCCCACTTTAATAAATTACCTGAATTAGCAATTCAGAGGTATTTTTCATATCTTATCTGCCTTAAATAACATTCTAAATCATTTCTATGAGTCTTTGAGGGACTTAAAAATGAGAAATAATTCTAATTTACTTTTTTTAGTTGTTGAGTATATTGTTCACCTGAACTGTTGAGAAAACACAAGAACAATAGATGAATATCTCCATCTAGAGCCTGTTTTAGGAAAAATGTAATTGCTTAAAAGAAGTCATTCTGTATTCTGATGATGACTTGCAAGGCAACCACCCGTCAATATGTCAGGTGAAAACATCGAGGACGTGATGCTCCTTTTGGGACAGACACTGTGACCGGGTTTATATCCCCCAGGATGCTGGTTTAGTTTCTATTCGTGTGTCCTAAGATTACTGGGCACCAAGTAATTCAATGCTTTATAGTTCAAATGAACCAAATGGAGCTCTAACTTCCCTCTGTTTCTGATACCATCTCTGCATAAACAACAAATAAATAATTTGGAGTCTGTGTGGTAAATTCCATCATAGAAATGAGCAAAGGGTATGTTGAAAAGAAAAGAATTGGCACTTAAGTCACATTTGGCAGTTCAAGGAGAGTCTCCCCATAAGCTGATATATGAATGAAATTGTAAAAGGGTGTTTTTCTTTCTAATGCTAATTTTATTTTGTATCCATGCACATTTTGAATTTTCATCATAAATATTCACACACTGTGTGTCCCATCTCCTCTTGCATCTTAGTCCATCAATTATTCATTCTCTATGTACTTTTTAAATTTCCACTTTCTCCATTTCTATTAGTACTATCCCTTTGGCTTATGACTCCTCATTTCTTCTTTCCCTTATTCGATTTGTCAGTCTTTTTTGACATTGTTTACTACTTCCTCTTCCTGGGAACTCTCTCTTCCTTTGGTCCTCAGGGCATCAAACTGTAGCGAACGCTGTTAACATTCCATCCGCAGCTCTTACGCACTTACCCTTTTCCATGCAATGGTGCCCAGACCTACAACCAACAGCAGCAAGTCCTCTCTTTCCTGAAGGTCCACTCTAACCACCAGAATGCACTCGTAATGTGCATGGGGTAGTCTAGCAGTGCCAGGGAATTAAAAGCCCCTACAAGTCACCCGTTCCCAACGACTGACAGCAAATGGTAAACAAATACTTCAGCTCCATTACCCCTCAAGAAAGATCATTCTGGGACATATGTCTACACTGGCTGTCAGAGTTACACAGTGAAGTGAAGCTTTGGTTGCTCACAACTGTAACTTGCTCCATTAAGCAACTTTTATTGGCTTTCTCTTCCTTTCCTTTTCTTCTCAGGCATATTCTGGTACTTCCTAGGATCATTCATCAAATAAATTCCTTGTGCTCAGACCTCCTCTTGGGGGATGCTTTTTATGGAATCCAAATGAAGACAAAAATTTAATTCTATAATTATTTCCCTGAATTCTTCATTTCAGTAGTGTTTTTCTCTCACTGAAATTCTTTAAATATTGGGGAATCCTCAAGATTCTGTTCTCTGATAGAGCTCATGCACATTCCTGTTTTCATATGCCCCCCCTATGGGTTGACACTCAAATCAGCTAGAACCATTCTATGCCAATGTAATAATAATAGAAGTCTATTTGGTCAGTTCATAAAAAAACATACTCAAATCTGTGAAAAAGAAAAAAATCGCTTTTTTTTTTGAGCATGAGAGCCTAAGCAGGCAGCTGACTGACTGAACTTTCCATGTTCCAACTATATCTGTTGGCAAATTCAACAATTTGAGTATTATATGCTGAAAATCAGTGTTTAATATCTGTAGTTTTTGTTCCCATTTAGTTCAGCTATTCTAAAACTATCTTGCTCAACTGAGGCCAATTTGTCTAGTTTCCAGGAGATCTGTTACCCATCAGGAACTATGATTTTTACATTTAAAATAAATGGGAGCATCAGCAAGACCTCTCCTTTCCATTCAGAGCTTGGAAGGCTGCCAGACAGAGTACCCACATCAACTTCTGACATTTAAATAGCTATTTGCTTAATGCCAATGAAGTATTTCATGTATAGGAACCAAGGTTGCAAGCAATAAATTAGGTACATTTTTGCTGTGAATCCTTTAAAGAATTATCCTCTAGAATAGCACAGTATTAGCATTAATTGCAACATAAGTCAATTGCCTTATTCTATAAGTGAAAAAGCTGACATCCAGAGACATGCAACAGCTTTTACTAAACCTCAGGATACATGGTGAACTGAGACCAAGATATCACCCTCACAGTTTATATCCAAACTTTCCCACCCCATCTGTATATTGCTTCAAAACTGCAGTGTCAAAGAAACATTATAGTGGCTTTGAACCCCTTTTTACAGGGCAAAATTTGTTAGAATTAGAAAAAAAATTAGACCTGAAAGACACTTAGAGCTTATTAAATACAACTCTTCTTCAGAAAAAAAAGATGGCAGCATGAGTAGAGTGGCAGAAATCTCTCCGCAAAACCATGTATATTTTGAAAATACAACAAATACAACTATTCCTCAAAGAGTGACAAGAAGATACAGTACACCAAGGCTACATCTACAATAACGCAACATCTCACAAAAAGGGTAAGATACACAGCCATGACCCAGCAGGACATGAGCACTCCCCCTACCCCAGCTCACTGGCAGGAGGAAACGATTCAGAGTGGGGAGGGAGTAGAAGCACAAGACTGCTAAATAACCAGCCCTGGTAATCTGCACCAGGAGCACAGACACACATTTCATGGTGCTCTGGATATTAGAGGAGTAGAAAAGCAAAATCCAAGACCAAGACTGCGAACAGGTTCCCACAGCCAGCTGCCCTGGGACAAAAGAAAAGCAGGTGCTTTAAAAGTCTTACAGGGACAAGGGTTTAACAGGTGGACAAAATCATCCTGGCACACTGAGCCCAGCAGGCTGGGAACTTTAGGAACTTCAGGCACCCTAACCCCTTGGTTGGCAACGCAGCTCCAAGGTCCCTCATGGTGAAAAGTAGCCTGCCATTCCTTCCTGCACCCCACCAGCAACTGAAAGCAAACCAGCTGACCCATCATCACTGCAGATCAGTGGGGGAGCAGCCTTGCCTATGGCAACCACACAGCTTAACACAGAGGCTTCTCCCTGCATGCTGCTAACTGGACCAGACCCAGGAGCTGCTCCCAGTGAGTGGTTGACTGGCACAGACAGTAGAGATGGGTGCAGAGTCTGGAAGGCACAAAGGGGCTTTGTTCTCATGGCAGAATACACACTGCTTGCCTGCAACCCCCACCAGTGCACTAGGCCATCCTGAGAGCTCCCACCCATGGCAGGTTAGGAGATTAACCCAGAGGCTGCTCCTTGTGTGAGGTTGACTGGCACAGGCAGCAAAGACAGGCGTGGATACCAGAAGGCATGAATGGGCCTTGTGCTTGCAGCAGACACATGCACTGCTGGCCTGCAACCCCTGCCCATGCCCCCATGTGATTCCAAGGGTTGCCCCGCACACAGCAGCCTAGGAGATTAACCCAGAGACTACTCCCTGTGTGCTGTTAACTTGTACAGACAGTGGAGACAGGCAAGGTGACCAGCAAACAGGAAGGGACTTTGTTCTGCTAAATAACACATGTGCCACTTGCAGGCAACTACTCCCATTGCCATGAAAAGGCAGAAGAAACTTGTTCAGTCCAAAATCCCTCAAACACCAGAGAGAGGGCCTGGTGAGACTGAAATCACAAATCTTCCTGAAAAAGAATTCAGAGTAAAAGTCATAAGCATGCTAATGGAACTACATAGAAATATTCAAGAGGGAAGGGATGAATTCAGGAGGGAGAAAACAGAAATGAAACAAACAATGGAAGGATTTAAGAGCAGACTGGATGAGGTACAAGAGACTGTTAATGGAATAGAAATCAGAGAACAGGAATACACAGAAGCTGAGGCAGAGACAGATGAAAGAATATTAAGAGAACTATGTGACCAATCCAAATGGAAAAATATTTGCATTATAGTGGTACCAGAAGAAGAAAACAGAGAAAAAGGGATAGAAAGTATATTTGAAGAAATAATTGCTGAAAACTACCCCAAACTGGGGGAGGAAATAGTCTCTCAGACTACGGAAGTGCACAGATCTCCCAACACACAGGACCCAAGGAGGACAACACCAAGACATATAATAATTAAAATGGCAAAGATCAAAGACAAGGACAGAGTATTAAAGTCAGCCAGAGAGAGAAAAAAGGTCACGTACAAAGGAAAACCCATCAGGCTATCATCAGACTTCTCAACAGAAACCTCACAGGCCAGAAGAGAATGCAATGATATATTTAATGCAATGAAACAGAAGGGCCTTGAACCAAGGATACTGTATCCAGCACAATTATCATTTAAATATGAAAGAGGGATTAAACAATTCCCAGACAAGCAAAAGTTGAGGGAATTTGCCTCCCACAAACCACCTCTACAGGGTATTTTAGAGGGACTGCTCTAGATGGGAGCACTCCTAAAAGGAGCACAGAACAAAACACCCAACATAGGAAAAATGGAGGAGGAGGAATAAAAAGGTAGAGAAATAATCACCAGGCTGTGTATATAACAGCCCAATAAGTGAGTTAAGTTAGACAGGAAGGTAGTAAAGAAGCTAACCTTGAACCTTTGGTAACCACGAATCTAAACCCTGCAATGGCAATAAGTACATATCTTTCAATAATCACCCTAAATGTAAATGGACTGAATGCACCAATCAAAAGACATAGAGTAATAGAATGGATAAAACAGCAAGACCCATCTATATGCTGCTTACAAGAGACTCACCTCAAACCGAAAGACATTCACAGATTCAAAGTTAAGGGATGGAAAAAGATATTTCATGCAAACAATAGGGAGAAAAAGCAGGTGTTGCAAAACTAGTGTCAGACAAAATAGACTTCAAAACAAAGAAAGTAACAAAAGATAAAGAAGGATATTACATAATGATAAAGGGCTCAGTCCAACAAGAGGATATAACCATTATAAACATATATGCACCCAACACAGGTGTAAAACAAATATTAACAAAATTAAAGTAGGAAATAGAATGCAATGCATTCAGTTTAGGAGACTTCAACACACCATCCACTCCAAAGGACAGATTAACCAGACAGAAAATAAGCAAGGACACAGAGGCACTGAGCAACACATTAGAACAGATGGACCTAATAGACATCTATAGAACATTCCATCCAAAAGCAGCAGGATAAACATTCTTCTAATGTGCACAAAGAACATTTTCCAGAATAGACTACATACTAAGCCACAAAAAGAGCATCAGTAAATTCAAAAAGATTGAAATTCTACATGCCAACTTCTCGGACCACAAAGGTATAAAACTAGAAATAAATTGTACAAAGAAAACAAAAAGGCTCACAAACACATGGAGGCTTAACATGCTCCTAAACAAGTAATGGATCAATGAACAAATTAAAACAGAGATCAAGCTATTATGGAGACAAATGACAACAACAGCACAAAGCCCCAACTTCTGTGGGATGCAGTGAAGGAAGTTCTAAGAAGAAAGTATACAGCAATCCAGGCCTATTTAAAGAAGGAAGAACAATTCCCAATGAATAACCTAAAGTCACAATTATTGAAACTGGGAAAAGAAGAATAAATGAGGCCCAAAGTCAGCAGAAGGAGGAACATAATGAAGATCAGAGAAGAAAGAAAGAAAATTGAGAAGAATAAAGCTCTTTCTCCCAAGAGCTGGTTCTTTGAGAAAATAAACCAAACAGATAAACTCCTAGCCAGACTTATTAAGAAAACAAAGAGACTCTACACACATAAACAGAATTAGAAATGAGAAAGGAAAAATCACTACAGACACCATAGAAATACAAAGAATTATTAGAGTATACTATGAGAATCTATATGCTAACAAGCTGGAAAACCTAGAAGAAATGGACAATGTCCTAGAAAAATACAACCTTCCAAGACTGACCCAGGAAGAAACAGAAACTCAAAACAGACCAATTACCAGCAATGAAATTGAATTGGTAATCAAAAAACTACCCAAGAACAAAACCTCCGGATCAGAAGGATTCATTGCTGAATTTTATCAGCCATTTAGAGAAGACATAATACCCATTCTCCTTAAAGTTTTCCAAAAAATAGAAGTGGAGGGAATACTCCCAAACTCATTCTATGAAGCCAGCATCACTCTAATACCAAAACCAGGCAAACACACCACAAAAAAAGAAAATTACAGGCCAATATCCCTGATGAACATAGATGAAACAGTACTCAACAAAATATTTGCAAACCAAATTCAAAAGAACATCAAGAGGATCATATGCCATGATCAAATGGGATTTATCTCAGGGATGCAAGGATGGTACAACATTCGAAAATCCATCAACATCATCCACCACATCAACATAAAGAAGGACCAAAACCACATGATCATCTCCATAGATGCTGAAAAAGCAGTTGACAAAATTCAACATCTATTCATGATAAAAAAAACTCTCAACAAAATGGGTATAGAGTGCAAGTACCTCAACACAATAGAGGCCATATACGACAAACCCACAGCCAACATCATACTTAACAGCAAGAAGCTGAAAGCTTTTGCTCTAAGATTGGAAACAAACAAGGATGCCCACTCTCCCCGCTTTTATTCAACATAGCACTGGAGGTCCTAGCCACAGCAATCAGACAACACAAAGAATTAAAAAGCATCCAGACTAGTAAGGAAGAAGTCAAACTGTCACTGTTTGCAGATGACATGATATTGTACAAAAAAAACTCTAAAGAATCCACTCCAAAACTACTAGAACTAATATCTGAATTTAGTAATATTGCAGGATACAAAATTAATACACAGAAATATGCTGCATTCCTATACACTAACACTGAACTAGCAGAAAGAGAAATCAGGAAAACAATTCAATTCACAATTGCATCAAAAAGAATAAAATACCTAGGAATAAACCTAAGTGAAAGACCTATACCCTGAAAACTACAGGACACTCTGAAGAGAAATTAAAGAGGACACTAATAAATGGAAATTCATCCCATGCTCTTGGGTAGGAAGAATTAATATTGTCAAAATGCTCATACTGCCTAAAGCAATCTACAGATTCAATGCAATTCCTATCAAAATACCAACAGCATTCTTCAGTGAACTGGAACAAATAGTTCTAAAATATATGGAACCACAAAAAAACCCAAATAGCCAAAGCAATCCTGAGAAGGAAGAATAAAGCAGGGGGGGATCTTGCTTCCCAACTTCAAGCTCTGCTACAAAGCCACAGTAATAAAGACAATTTGGTACTGGCACAAGAACAGTCCCATAGACCAGTGGAACAGAATAGAGAGTCCAGATATTTACCTAAGCATATATGGTCTATTAACATATGATAAAGGAGCCATGGACATACAATGAAGAAATGACAGCCTCTTCAACAGCTGGTGTTGGCAAAACTGGAGAGCTACATGTAAGAAAATGAAACTGGATTTCTGTCTAACTCCATATACAAAAGTAAATTCAAAACGGATCAAAGACCTGAATGTTAAGTTATGAAACCATAAAACTCATAGAAGAAAACATAAGCAAACTCTCCTGAATGTAAACATGAACAACTTTTCATGAACAAATCACCACAGGCAAGGGAAACAAAAGCAAAAATGAATGAGTGGGACTATATCAAACTAAAAAGTTTCTGTACAGCAAAGGAAACCATCAGTATAACAAAAGGCATCCTACAGTGTGGGAGAATATATTCATAAATGAAAGATCCAATAAGGGGTTGACATCCAAAATATATAAAGAGCTGACACAACTCAACAAACAAAAAGAAAATAATCAAATTAAAAAATGGGCAGACAATCTGAATAGACACTTCTTCAAAGAAGAAATTCAGATAGCCAACAGGCACATGAAAAGATGCTCTACATCGCTAATCATCAAAGAAATGAAATTAAAACCACCATGAGGTATCACCTCACACCAGTAAGGATGGCTACCATCCAAAAGACAAACAACAACAAATGTTGGCGAGCTTATGGAGAAAGGGGAACCCTCCTACACTGCTGGTGGGAATGTAAATTAGTTCAACCATTATGGAAAGCAGTATGGAGGTTCCTCAAAAAACTAAAATAGAAATACCATTTGACCCTGGACTTCCACTCCTTGTAATTTACCCTAAGAATGCTGGAGCCCATACACCTCTGTATTTATCGCAGCACTATTTACAATAGCCAAGAAATGGAAGCAACCTAAGTGTCCATCAGTAGATGAATTGATAAAGAAGATGTGGTACATATACACATGGAATATTATTCAGCCATAAGAAGAAAACAAATCCTACCATTTGTAGCAACATGGATGGAGCTAGAGGTTATGCTCATTGGAATGCTCAGTGGAATAAGCCAAGCAGAGAAAAACAAGTACCAAATGATTTCATTCATATGTAGAGCATAAGAACAAAGAAAAAACTGAAGGAACAAAACAGCAGCAGACTCACAGAACCCAAGAATGGACTAACAGTTACCAAAGGGAAAGTGACTGGCAGGGTGGGTTGGATAACTGATAATGGGAATAAGGGACATTATGATTAGCCCACATAATGTGGGAGGGGGCCATGGGGAAGGCAATATAGCACAGAGAAGACAAGTAGTGACTCTATAGCATCTTACTACACTGATGGACAGTGTCTGTAATGGGGTATGTGGTGGAGACTTGATAATGGGGGAAATCTAGTAACCACAGTGTTGCTCATGTAACTGTGTATTAATGATACCAAATAAAAAAACTGAAAATAAATAAATAAATACAACTCTTCTTCCTCATAAATGTGTCTACTCTATCATACCTAAAAAGTCCGTTTCTATGGCATAACTTGCAGCCTGACATGTAAAAAGTTTGGGATCATCACTTCTGTTTTCACAACTAGAAAAAAAGCTGAACAAACTGTAAATTTACATCCCACAAGTGAGATCATAGTGAAAACTGAAGAGACAGGTGAATACACATAATCACAGCAAACCAGGAGCAGAAGCTTCTGCTGGAGTCTGTTAGGAACACTTAAAGGGTAATTGAATAATTGCTGGAGATGAAACATTACCTTGAGAAATAAAAATTCCTGGGGCCTAGCCTTACAGCAGCTTCACACTTCAACATGCATTTTACCTCAAACAGCTCAACCAAGTTCTCACTGTCAAGATCAGAGAAAAATCCCTTCATTTTCTGAGAAGGGAGAAAGTATCAATTTTTAAATAAACTCAGAATGCCTTGTTCTCCTTAATAAACTGCCTGTCCTTATGGGAAACTATTCCACCATATCCTAAGCAACCAGGGGATTAGTAGAACCTAAGTGACCTGGAGGAAGGGAATTGAAAACACCATTACAAGTATCCTTTTAAGAGGAGAAAATGGAATTTTAAGAGACATACATAGGAAAAGGTAAGGAGCAGAGAGATGCATCCACAAGCCAAAGGATGCCAGCAGCCTCCAGAGGCTGGAAGAGACAAGGAACAGATTTCCTATTACAGTCTCCAGATGGAAGATGTCCCCACTGACACCTTGATTTTGGACTCTGGGGCTCCAGAACTGTGAGAGAATAAATTTCTGTTGTGTGAAGCCACCAACATTGTGGTAATTTGTTACAGCATCTACAGGAAACTGATAGAATATTCGACAGCTAGTTTCTTGGGTAAAACTCCCAGAGAATATACAATGCAATTAGCCAAAACCAGCTAATGGCTCAAGATACAGAAAATCATTGAAGCTGAATTGTCAGCCTAAGTAACAAGTACTGGCCCTGTCAGAATATTCCAGAAGCCCTAAGTACTTTGCTCATAATGAGTTTTTATATTGAGAAGCTTTGATAAATGTCTGTGCTCCTTTTTAAAATTTATATTCATTGTGCTAAACTGGCTCTTAGAAATTCCATCCATTTGTCTGAGGCCAGTCACACTGTACATAGGGTTTATATATATACTTGAGTATGAACAAAGAGAGGGTGGATTTATGGTAGAGCTGCCTCAGTTGTGACAGTATTGTCAGCCAACTCAGACAAATCGACTTACATAGCTCTTTGTTTGCAACTTTGCATTAATATGTTTGTACCTGATCCCTGTACTAAGTATTCCCCTATCTTTGTCACAGCAGAAAATCACAAAACTCTATTTCCTTTCTCTTCTCCATTATCAAAACTTCCCTACTCAGCATTTCAAGTCTTATCTTTTTGTTCTTATTGAAATTTTCTCACACTTCAAGGTCAAGTTTAAATCTACAGACATCCTAAAATTCACATAGGTTTCTCTGTTTCCTAGCTTGTGCTAATGAGATCTCTATTGAGAAGGGAGTTCATCCTGTCTTGTAATGTATTCATGAAATATATTTAATGTTTATCTATTTATCTTTCTTACCAGGCCAGGGATTTTCAATCTGGAAAAGGGATGAGATCCCTTGTCTTGTTTGTAGTTCCTCAGCCGCCCATACCCAGCCCCCTGAAATTCTGATTCAGTAGGTGGGAAATAGGAATAAAGTCCCCAGGTGGCTCTGAAACTCCCCTCCCTTCCCACTCCCTCTCCTTCAGCTTTATCTGCCCAGCATAGAAACTTGTTTCCTGAATCAAAATACACATTATATTGAGTTAATCCACACTGAAGGACTTTATACTGTATCCTGATTTTTGTACTAGTAGACACCAAGAAAACAGAATGGGAGGTTTGTGATCTTAGAGAACGTATATTTTAAAGTAGTTGTTCTTATATTCTTGAGGTTACAGATCCCTTTGGAAATCCTATCAAACAATGGATTCATTTTTTTTATTTTGGTATCATTAATCTACAATTACATGAAGGACATTATGTTTACTAGGCTCCCCCCTTCACCAAGTCCCCCCCCATCCCCGTTCACAGTCACTGTCCTTCAACATAGTAAGATGCTGTAGAATCACTACTTGTCTTCTCTGTGTTGCACAGCCTTCCCCGTGCCCCCCCAACACTATACATGCTAATCGTAATGCCCCCTTTCTTTTTTTCCCACCCTTATCCCTCCCTTCCCACCCGTCCTCCCCAGTCCCTTTCCCTTTGGTAACTATTAGTCCATTCTTGGGTTCTGTGTTTCTACTGCTGTTTTGTTACTTCAGTTTTCTTTTGTTCTTATACTCCACATATGAATGAGATCATTTAGCACTTGTCTTTCTCCATCTGGCTTATTTCACTGAGCATAATACCCTCTAGCTCCATCCATGTTGTTGCAAATGGTAGGATTTGTTTTCTTCTTATGGCTGAAAAATATTCCATTGTGTATATGTACCACATCTTCCTTATCTAATCATCTACTGATGGACATTTAGGTTGCTTCCATATCTTGGCTATTGTAAATAGTGCTGCAATAAACATAGGGGTGCATCTGTCTTTTTCAAACTAGAGTGCTTCATTCTTAGGGTAAATTCCTAGAAGTGGAATTCCTGGGTCAAATGGTATTTCTATTTTGAGCATTTTGAGGAACCTCCATACTGCTTTCCACAATGGTTGAACTAATTTACATTCCCACCAGCAGTGTAGGAGGGTTCCCCTTTCTCCACAACCTCACCAACATTTGTTGTTGTTGTTTGTCTTTTGGATGGTAGCCATCCTTACTGGTGTGAGATGATATCTCATTATGGTTTTAATTTGTATTTCTCTGATGACAAGCAATGTGGAGCATCTTTTCATGTGTCTGTTGGCCATCTGAATTTCTTCTTTAGAGAAGTGTCTGTTCAGATTGTCTGCCCATTTTTTAATTGGATTATTTGTTTTTTGTTTGTTGCGGTGTGTGAGCTCTTTATATATTTTGGATATCAACCCTTTACCAGATCTGTCATTTTCGAATATATTCTCCCATCCTGTAGGATACCTTTTTGTTCTATTGATGGTGTCCTTTGCTGTACAGAAGCTTTTCAGCTTTATATAGTCCCATTTGTTCATTTTTGCATTTGTTTCCCTTGCCCGGGGAGATATGTTCAAGAAGAAGTGACTCATGTTTATGTCTAAGAGATTTTTTGCCTATGTTTTTTTCTAAGAGTTTTATGGTTTCATGACTTACATTCAAGTCTTTGATCCATTTCGAATTTACCTCTGTGTATTGGGTTAGAAAGTGATCCAGTTTCATTCTCTTACATGTAGCTGTCCAGTTTTGCCAGCACCACCTGTTGAAGAGACTGTCATTTCTCCATTGTATGTCCATGGCCCCTTTATCAAATATTAGTTGACCATATATGTTTGGGTTAATGTTTGGAGTCTCTATTCTGTTCCATTGGTCTGTGGCTCTGTTCTTGTGCCAGTACCAAATTGTCTTGATTACTGTGGCTTTGTAGTAGAGCTTGAAGTTGGGGAGTGAGATCCACCCCACTTTATTCTTCCTTCTCAGGATTGCTTTAGCTATTCGGGGTCTTCAGTGTTTCCATATGAATTTTTGAACTATTTGTTCCAGTTCACTGAAGGAAGCTGTGGTAATTTGATAGGGATTGCATCGAATCTGTATATTGCTTTGTGAAGGATGGCCATTTTGATGATATTAATTCTTCCTAGCCAGGAGCATGGGATGAGTTTCCATTTGTTAGTGACCTCTTTAATTTATCTTAAGAGTGTCTTATAGATTTCAGGATATAGGTCTTTCACTTCCTTGGTTAGATTTATTCCTAGGTATTTTATTCTTTTTGATGCTATTGTGAATGGAATTGTCATCTTCCTGATTTCTCTATTAGTTTATTGTTAGTGTATAGGAAAACCACAGATTTCTGTGTGTTAATTTTGTATCCTGCAACTTTGCTGAATTCCAATATTAGCTCTAGTAGTTTCGGGGTGGAGTCTTTAGGGTTTTTTTATGTAAAATATCATGTCATCTGCAAACAGTGACAGTTTAACTTCTTCTTTACCAATCTGGATTCCTTGTGTTTCTTTGTTTTGTCTAATTGCCATGGCTAGAATCTCCAGTACTATGTTGAATAACAGTGGGGAGAGTGGGCATCCCTGTCTTGTTCCCAATCGTAGAGGAAAAGCTTTCAGCTTTTTGCTGTTTAGTATGATGTTGGCTGTGGGTTTATCATATATGGCCTTTATTATGTTGAGGTACATGCCCTCTATACCCATTTTGTTGAGAGTTTTTATCATGAATGGATGTTGAATTTTATCGAATGCTTTTTCATCATCTATGGAGATGATCATGTGGTTTTTGTCTTTCTTTTTGTTGATGTGGTGGATGATGTTGATGGATTTTCGAATGTTGTACCATCCTTGCATCCCTGCAATGAATTCCACTTGGTCATAGTGTATGATCCTTTTGATATATTTTTGAATTCGGTTTGATAATATTTTATTGAGTATTTTTGCATCTACATTCATCAGGGATATTGGTCTGTAATTTTCTTTTTCGGTGAGGTCTTTGCCTGGTTTTGGTATTAGGGTGATGTTGGCTTCATAGAATAAGTTTGGGAGTATTCCCTCCTCTTCTATTTTTTGGAAAACTTTAAGGAGAATGGGTATTATGTCTTCTCTGTGTGTCTGATAAAATTCCGAGGTAAATCCATCTGGCTCGGGGGTTTTGTTCTTTGGTAGTTTTTTGATTACCGCTTCAATTTCGTTGCTGGTAATTGGTCTCTTTTGATTTTCTGTTTTTTCTGGGTCAGTCTTGGAAGGTTGTATTTTTCTAGGAAGTTGTCCATTTCTCCTAGGTTTCCCAGCTTCTAGCATATAGGTTTTCATAGTACTCTCTAATAATTCTTTGTATTTCCGTGGGGTCCATCGTGTTTTTTCCTTTCTCGTTTCTGATTCTGTTGATTTGTGTTGACTCTCTTTTCCCCTTAATAAGTCTGGCTAGAGGCTTATCTATTTTGTTTATTTTCTCAAAGAACCAGCTCTTGGTTTCATTGATTTTTGCTATTTTTTTATTCTTCTCAATTTTATTTATTTCTTCTCTGATCTTTGTTATGTCCCTCCTTCTGCTGACCTTAGGCCTCATTTTTTCTTCTTTTTCCAATTTTGATAATTGTGACATTAAACCATTCATTTGGGATTGTTCTTCCTTCTTTACATATGCCTGAATTGCTATATACTTTCCTCTTGAGACTGCTTTTGCTGTATCCCACAGTAGTTGGGGCTTTGCGTTGTTCTTGTCGTTTGTTTCCATATATTGCTGGATCACCATTTTGATTTGATCATTGATTCATTGATTATTTAGGAGTGTGTTGTTAAGCCTCCTTGTGTTTGTGAGCCTTTTTGCTTTCTTTGTACAGTTTATTTCTAGTTTTATGCCTTTGTGGTCTGAAAAGTTGGTTGGTAGGATTTCAATCTTTTGGAATTTACTGAGGCTCTTTTTGTGGCCTAGTATGTGGTCTATTCTGGAGAATGTTCCATGTGTACTTGAGAAGAATGTGTATCCTGTTGCTTTTGGATGTAGAATTCTGTACATGTCTATTAGGTCCATCTGTTCTAGTGTGTTGTTCAGTGCCTCTGTGTCCTTACTTATTTTCTGTCTGGTGGATCTGTCCTTTGGAGTGAGTGGTGTGTTGAAGTCTCCCAGAATGAATGCATTGCATTCTATTTCCTCCTTTAGTTCTGTTAGTATTTGTTTCACATATGTTGGTGCTCCTGTATTGGGTGCATATATATTTATAATGGTTATATCCTCTTGTTGGACTGAGTCCTTTATGATTATGTAATGTCTTTCTTTATCTTTTGTGACTTTCTTTATTTTGAAGTCTTTTTTGTCTGATACTAGCATTGCAACACCTGCTTTTTTCTCTCTGTTGTTTGCATGAAATATCTTTTTCCATCCCTTGACTTTAAGTCTGTGCATGTCTTTGGGTTTGAGGTGAGTCTCTTGTAAGCAGCATATGGATGGATCTTGCTTTTTTATCCATTCTATTTCTCTGTGTCTTTTGATTGGTGCATTCAGGCCATTTACATTTAGGGTGATTATTGAAAGGTATGTACTTATTGCCATTGCAGGCTTTAAGTTTGTGGTTACCAAAGGTTCAGGATGAGCTTCTTTACTATCTTAGTATCTAACTTAACTCACTTATTGAGCCGGTATATACACTGTCTGGAGATTCTTTTCTTCTCTCCCTTCTTATTCCTCCTCCTCCCTTCTTCATATGTTGGGTGTTTTGTTCTGTGCTCTTTTTAGGAGTGCTCCCATCTAGAGCAGTCCCTGTAAGATGCCCTGTAGAGGTGGTTTGTGGGAGGCAAATTCCCTCAACGTTTGCTTGTCTGGGAATTGTTTAATCCCTCCTTCATATTTAAATGATTATCGTGCTGGATATAGTAGTCTTGGTTCGAGGCCCTTCTGTTTCATTGCATTAAGTATATCATGCCATTCTCTTCTGGCTTGTAGGGTTTCTGTTGAGAAGTCTGATGATAGCCTGATGCGTTTTCCTTTGTAGGTGACCTTTATTTCTGTCTGGCTGTCTTTAATACTTTGTCCTTGTCTTTGATCTTTGCCATTTTAGTTATTATGTGTCTTGGTGTTGCCCTCCTTGGATCCCTTGTCATGGGAGTTCTGTGTACCTCTGTGGTCTGAGAGGCCATTTCCTCCCCTAGTTTGGGGAAGTTTACAGCAATTATTTCTTCAAAGACACTTTCTATCCCTTTTCCTCTCTTTTCCTCTTCTGGTACCCCTATACTGCACATATTTTTCCGTTTCGATTGGTCACTCAGCTCTCTTAGAATTCTTTCATTCCTGGAGATCCTTTTATCTCTCTCTGCATCAGCTTCTCTGCATTCCTGTTCTCTGTTTTCTAGTCCATTAATGGTCTCTTGCATTTCGTCCATTCTGTTTTGAAGTCCTTCCAGAGCTTGTTTTATTTCTTAGTCTTGCATATTTCTCTGCAAGTCCATCAGCATGGTTATGACTTTTGTTTTGAATTCTTTTTCAGGAAGACTGGTTAAATCTATCTCCCCAGTTTCCTTCTCAGGGGAAGATGTAACAGATGCCAATGCTGTCTGGGTTAGTCTTGTCTGGATCAAATTTTTTTGCCTTTTCACGTTGACAGGTGCAGTGGAGTGCTATTGACACGTCTATCAGCTTTCCACTTGGTTCCTGGCCTTTCTTTACTGGGGCAACTGCGACCCCTAGTGGCTTTTGTTGGGAAATTGCGTGTATACCTGGTCTTTGTATCTTGCCTGGCTGGTATGGAGGAAGCTCCCTTGCTGAGGGCGTGGCCAGCCTCAGGCTGCTTCTCTGCTATGGCAGGATCCCGGAGGGGTAATGGCTGTTTACCTCTGTGAGGGGTCTCAGAGCTGTTGCCTAGGGGGTTAGTGCGCCCAGAGTTCCCTGGAATTTCCAGCTGCTGGACTGTGACCTGGGATGTTTCCATCCAGCTGTGATGTCCCTGTCCCTTTAAGACTTTCAAAAAGCACTCGCTTTTCTTTGTCACAGGGGTGCCGGCTTTGGGACCCACTCAGAGGTCTTGCTGTCCTGTTTTCCAATTTCCAGCCCTCCACGCATGCACTGTATGTGTGCTCTGGTGTGGATGGCTGGGGCTGGGTGTTTAGCAGTCCTGGTCTCCCTCTCCCTCCCCGCTCTGACTCCTCTCCTCCCACCAGGAGCTGGGGTGAGGGGTGCTCGGGTCCCACCGGGCCCGGGCTTGTATCTTACCCCTTTCACCAGGCGCTGGACTCTCACAAGTGTGGATGTAGTCTGGCTGTTGTCCTGTGTCTTCTGGTCTCTCTTTTAGGATTAGTTGTATTTGTTGTATTTTCAAAAATATATATGTTTTTGGGAGGAGATTCCCACTGTCCTACTCACACCGCCATCTTGGCTCCGCCTCTGGATTCATATTTTTAGATAAGCATATATTCAAAGTTTGCCTATAAATTCAGGGGAGTCATAGCTTTATGAATACCATCTTTGGACCCTCTAAGGGTCCAAGGACCTCCAGTTAAGGGCTCTAGGTGAAAGCATAATGTAGAAAATAATATCACATGAAGGATACTCAACAAATATTTGGTTAATTAATTAATTAATCCATTAGCTAATGACCTAGCTTATGAATGTCATATAAACATATGTAGCAATCTCCTGAGTTGTCTGCAACTGTCCTGGACTACTCTGAGATCCAGCAGGATGCATGCATTCCTATAACCAGTGCCTTGATACCTCTGCTTGTGACAATTACAGAGTGAATATACTTCTAAAAACAACACAAAAGGAAGAAAAGAAAAAGATACAAGAACCAAGTCAGAATTGAACTGCTCTCTTTTCTTTTGGAAAAAACAAAACCAAAATGTCCAGTCTCATCATCCTGAAAACATAAACTCAATCATGCTCCTTTCACTGCCCCCAAGTTAACAAGGAAAATAAAAAGATAATCATCTGGGAAAAATTACTTCATTTATTCAAATGAGATATTTTCCTGAGACAATATTAGATTTCCTCGTTGGTGAGACAAGGCCCCGCATTATAATAATGAAGCTCTTTGGCCCAACATGATGAGGCTAGAAATCAAAAGCCAGCTCAGGAACTTTGACCACTGTTTCCCACCAGCTCACACCCAGCTCTCAATCTTCTGATCTAGACTTAGCATCTCAATGCTGAAAAAAGATTCCAGGGTAAAGCATGGAGGAAAGAGGAGGTTTTAGCTAAAGACCTGAACCTGTAGGACTAAGCTACATGCCCCCTTTCCTGCATCAGATGACTAACTCCAGGACAGCCCAGTGAACCAGTCATGAACCTAAGACTTAGCTTCACCCACATCAGTGCCCCTCTGACTGCTGTGTGATGAGAGAGGGGACCAGAGAGGAACCTTGAGCCTAATGATTGTTGAGCACCTTCCCAATACAATCGACTCATAAAAAAGCTGGCACTGAAATCTAGATCTTTGCATAGCCAGCCCCATGCTATTTCTATCCCACTATAACTTTAGTCTTAATCATATCATTGTTACACAAGATTAGGTACATTATCATCATGAGAATAACAACCATTCCAGGAGAAAAACACCTTTATCTTGAGTTTAATAGTCCTTAGATCTATGGCTCATTTCTTTGCACCCCACAGATCTTTGTCTTTCACCTCTAAGGAGCACTTATTTAACGTTGTATTTTTCCACCAATTAAAAGTAAACTCCTACAGGGCAGCCTTTGTATTTGATTTACCTTAGAGTTTGTGTAGGATTTTGCACATACCAGAAACTGAATTGAAGACTGTTGAATTGGAATAAGCATGTAGGCGTGGGAAACCTCAACTCAAACCACATTTTCTCCAGTATTTCACAAGCCCAATTAATTGGTTTAACTGATTTATTTTCAAATGAATAGTTCAGCAATGTATTTATATATCTTAAGTCCCATACAAATTGAAGAACTGCTTTCCAGAGCAGTTAAAACATTACAGATTATATGTTGCTCAAATACTAAGTATCTGAGATTCAGATTTTAGACTGCCGTTTTCTGTTTTCCTTAAGTACATTTGGTGGCATATATATTCTCAAGGTCAGTAGGAAAAAGGAGACAGACAACAATAGCAACAAAAACCATCTTCTGATCCTGCAGAGAATATCTCACCCAGAACACAGATCTTTGGACACCAGTTTGCTCTTTAACACACGCATGCCCTTGACCAAAAAAAATCAAAGCCAAAAGTACACAAAATAAAACAGAGATGCTGTCGTCGTCCTCCAACACCATTCCCTAGAGGGAAACACACATAAACCTGCTTGCTTGTAACCTTCTCTGCCCCTACTGTTAGAGTTATTCATCCCCAGCACACTAAACACAACCTGGGAGGTCATCCGGACATTTCTGCCCCAGCCACAGTCAGAGGCAAGATTTACCTGGGAGTCTTCAATCTCCTTTCGGCTCCAATCTCAGAAGAAAGCCAAGGGTCAGCCGCATTCAACCTTGAACAAATCACTATTATGGAGGTTATAAATTCGTCACTGGGCTGAGGAAAATGCTATCAGTCATTGTGCAAATATCCGTTGAGTTTCCTCTACATTTCACTGAATGAAACTAGATTTTAAATGTGCAAAGAGAAACAGAGGATAAACTGACTCAAGAAAGGTTTCTGTTTCTGAGTGATCTACTTCCCAGATGCTGACTATGTCTGTCTGTTTGGAACCTCCTCAACTCCCACCCTGGCTAACCTCCATAAATGCAATTGCTTGCCAGCCTTGAGAGCTGATGCTTGTTAAATGCCTCTCTTTGCCAGAGCAACTCTTATAAAGCAATTTGAATGTCCAGACTATACGACTCATGCTCTTTCTTGTAAATATAGTGGTTTACTAAGGGTGCTTGGCTAGAATGTTGTCAGTTGAGGGAGGTTACTGAGTCTGCTCTCATGGACCATGAGCCCTACAAGCTGTCTTCCCTATCTCAGGAGTAAGTCAGACTCACACAGATGTTAGCCCATTCCTGCATTTTCTACTTAGAAATTATAAGGGGTTGGCAGAAATAAAGTGGGGCTCCCATCCATCTGGCCACAGGAGCTAACTGTCTCAGTCACTGCAAATGGCCCATGGGGTATTTTCTTTGACAGGTATCTGAATGAGCTTGGTTTCCCCACTCAGACCTTTTAGCCAAAACTCCAGCCTGGACAGATAGGCGCTATAGCTTTAGCAATGGTTGTAAATGATTCCTGAGCCTTTCGTTCATGGGTATCTAGACAAGGCAATATGACCTGTGTGCTGAGCTACTTCAGCCTTTCCTTACACCCTGACTAAATGCTGTCACCCATTTGAAAACCACTTGAGTGCCCATAAAGGCCACCCTAGAAATCAGTGTTGCTGATCTCACACGATCACTGACCATACTGTGGTATCACCAAGGCAAACATCTGTTGAATGGAGGAAAAATCAACAGCATTCTCTGGAATCAGGCAGTGTTTTCTTTTTTTATTTTTTCTCTGCCCCAATTTAAAATGTAAATGACTAGAAGTCAGAGGAAGCAGACACTTGTCACCAGATGCCACTTACCACATTCCATGAGCCCATCTGCTCCATTAAATACCCTGATTGGCTACTTCAGACAAATGCTCCAGGAATAGCTTTTAAATTGGTCTGAGTTATCTCCAAATTGTTAAGTTAGTTTTCACAGGCAGCCATCCTTGTGAACGTATCAGTAATTGATATGTCATGGCTCTTTCCCTCACCTCCCAGGACTAACGTGGAATTTTTTCCACTGCCATTAGACCGAGACCTATTTATCCAATTCCAAATCTCATTAGAATGCGGTGTCATCTTGGAGTCAGGGCGAAATGGGGAAGGAAGCACACAGGCACTTACACATTCAACGCTAGCCAGGCAGAATCATTCTTCAGCAAGTTTTGTAGCCCAAGGAAAGATGGATACTACCAACAGAATGAGAGGTGCCTCTGAAAAAGAACTGTCTTTAGTTACCCGATTTTATAGACTGGATTTGAGAACTCACAGCTGTCATGTCCAATCCCTTTGAGATCATTTCCTGTCTTTTGCTATAGTCATTGCGCTCAAACCACACACACCATTTCCAGCTCTGCTCACATGCTGGTATAGAGCTGTCCTCTGCTCAGGGTGCTTGTGGGTAAGAGAAGACCTGGGCTTCTGGTACTGTGGGAATTCCAACTGGTATTAAAACCTCTCTTGGTGAAGGCCCCTCCCAACATCACCAGTACATTTCCTGATGCCCCACCAATTTCACACATGTCTGAGCCTTTCTCCTTCCTCTCAGACACATAAGAAAAATACTGGAGAAAGCTATGCTGTTTCATAGTAAATTCCAATGCTTCTACCCCTATTGGATGATAGGATCTTTTTATATGCAAAGTCACTTTGTAAAATTGAGAAGTGTCTCCTTTGAGGAGCTCTTGATTTTTCCTTCATTCTATTTTTTGGAGCCTCTGGTTCTATCTAATTAGATCATTTGGAACCACTGTAGAGGCTTATCTTTGACAGGTTACCCTCTATTCTTTACTCATTGACAGAATAACCTTTTACTTGAGAAAGAAAACTATGAACATCAGCACTACCATCAAGATCCATAATTAAGAGGATGATAAAAACCTTCTCTTTAGACCTTCAGATCACTTCCACTTGGTTTATACAAATACAGCCCTGACATTTTAGTTTTCATCTTTGCCTTGCCCTTAGACTTTGGCAACATTACCATGTTTCAAACAGCCAGTCAAAGCTTCCCTCCATTGCATGTGCGTAAGCTAGGGCAAAGACAGCTCTTTGAAACAGCTGGAGGTCTTAGGAACAAACAAAAGGGAACATTTCTTTTTCTTCCCACTCACTAACCTTGCTTGTGGACTCATTCTCAGCCATAGCTGAGTCTTTAGCTCGGTCTCTGAGTTTCTTTCTTTCATTTCCCCCTTTTTTTTTAAAGCAAACTATATATATACAGAACTAGATTAATTGTAATTCTTGGCTCATGATCTGTTATTACTTCACATATGTGTATTTTATTGTATTATATTGCATAGAGTCTTTTATATTATTGAGATAATAAAACCCAACAATCAAGTCAATCCCACAATGAGAACATTGCCAATGACTTACTTCTACCCCAACCCATCCCCCTGCCTTGCTCCCCAGCCCTAGAGGTTAGCTTGACCCTACATTTTATGACTCTTATTCCTTCACCTTCTTTTTATATTTATCACCCAAAGTATTGGCAAATATTGAAGTATATTGTTCAGTTTTATTTTCCTTAACTGGATAAGGAAATATACTATACTGTATGTGTTCTTCTGGGACTTAGTTTTCCTATTTAATATCATATAAATACAATTCATCTTTATTACTGAATACAGTTGTAGTTTATTGATTTTTAACTACTATATAGTATTCCATTCTGTGAGACATACCACATCCGTTTTTTTTAAATTTCTCTATCAGTACGAATTTGTGTGGTTTACATTTTTCTTGCTCTTGTGAATTGCGCTGCTATAAATATTATACTTAGCTCCTAATTCACATCTGCTGAGGTTAAGATGCATATATGTTAGCTAATAAAAAGTTTTCTTATCACTCCTAAGATTTAAAGAATCTAGTCCTGTAAAAATTAGAAACTTCTAAAATATCATCCAATTCTGGATGATCCTCCTCATCTTCAGCAGAGGTCATTTGGGGCCCTGGAAGCCCGCAGGGAGGGAGAGCCCTGGGTTAGCTTTGCCCACAGTTCCTGCTCTACCTCCTTCCCTATTCGCTGGAAGGAGAGAGAACAAAGAAATATGGGCATAATTTTATGATGCTGGTACAACTGTAATCAATATGATAACTTTTTAAATATATATTTATCTTTTTTTAATCTTGTAGAGAGCTTCCATGGTTTTCTCAGATATTTTCTGGTGAAGAATGCCTACTCAGGCATTGTCAGCACTACAGGCCTTTATGGCCCCCTTCTCAGTCTACAAGGTTCCCACCAATCACCCTTCCATGGGGCACCCTGTGCCTCTCTGCACAGTCACTTTGGTGAGATCCCTTTTAAGAAGACTTTAAGGTCAGCCCTGGGTCTGGCCTCTGGAGCAAATGTACCTTGGCTTCTCTGTTGATGGGAATATAGCAGTTTGCTCCCAAGGCATTTGTATTCCTTCTCTGTCCTGCCTCAGACCCACCTAACTTAACTGTTTGCTTTTAGGCCTCAACGTCTCTGCTGAGGTCTGAGGGGTCCTGGCATGCTTTTGGGATACACATCATAAAGGGCGTGTATGGGTTCATTTCAGGTTAGTGGGAACTTTGATTCTCGAACATGATTTTGTTTCTTACATCATTCTCAGACAGCCATGGGCATCTCTAATAGGACATACATATGCAAAAGCCATTTCCCATTCTGGCCCCATCTCCCCTTCAACTCCCCTACTCCCTTCCAGTGTGACCTCTCAAATCTATGGTCCATCAAGAACAAAACTTACCTCATCTCTAAATGTTTCCTTCACTTCTTATTCTAAGTGAAACCTGGCTCTCCCTAAACCCTCAGATGATGACTGTCTCCTTCTCATAATTTCTGACCAAAGAACAAGGAGGTGGGTAGAGGTGATCTCCTAGTTTTTCTTTGCCATGTGCAAAGCAAGGCCTGGCATGTATTAGGAACTCTATAAAAACTGTTTTTGAATAAATGCCTTAAACTTTTCCCCTTCCAATCACAAGGATGGGGAGCACGTGAACCAGCTCTGGGCTTACAACTGATTGGATTGAGCCCTGCACCCACCCTGAACTGGAGCAATCAGATTTCTCTCTGGGAGTTTGGGACAGACTCATATTCCCAATGTCAAGTGAAGCTGGAAGGTCAGTAGACCTTTGGGTTATGTGGACTACTGTTTGGATGTAGCCTTGTGAAGGGAGAGAAGCAAGCAGAGAGCTGCTCTGTGCAGAACAAAGAGGCAGAAGCAAATAAGAGACACAAGACCATGTGGCAAGATAGAGGGCAAAAGTGAGGGCTTGAGGACTGTCTATTTTACAGGAATAGCTGTGCTTCCTGCAGTTCAGTTACTGAGTCTTAAGATTCTTTTATCCTGAAAATATGATGATGCTGCTCCACCCCTTTATTTTTGCTGTCTCAAATGGATTTTGTTCTGTATAACTGAACTGTGCGTGTTTGTAAGTTGGCTCTTCATACCAGCATTTGTAGGCAGGCTCACATTAACTAAACTGAATGCTTCAGTTTTCCCAAACCCTCCATCAACTCCTAATAATAATCTGTCATCTGTGGCACCTGAGCTTTACGCCTCTATCCTCATTTTTTCTCTTGAGAAAATGCCTTTTCTTATAAAACAGAAGTCAGCAAAATTTGTATGTGAAGGACCAGTTACTACATTTTTTAATTAAGGCTTTGAAGGCCATTCTGTCTGTTTCAACTCAATTCTGCTATTGCAGCATACAAACATCCATAAAGAAAGTATAAACAAATGGGATTTGTTGTGTTCCAATAAAACCTTATTTAAGGACATTTAAATTTAATTTCATATGATTTTCATCTTTCATGAAGCATTATTCTTCATTTATTTTCAACCACTTAAAACTGTACAAGAAAAAAAATTTCTAGCTCAGAAGTCTTACAAAAACAAGCGAAAAGTTGGACTTGGATCATGGGTCATGGTTTGCCAAACCCTGTGATAGAAAATGCAATACCTGATCATTGTGGTCAATTTTTACCTTCTAATTTCAGCTTTATCAGTCCTCCTTTTGAATCCCTCCTAACATTTTGGAGTAACTGTCAGAAATATTTGAGAGGTAACATAACATCACAGATAGGAGTGTGTGCTCAGAGTCAGGCCATCTGAGTTCAGAAGATGACTGCAATTAATTGACTGTCTGATCTAGGACAAATTAGTTAACTTCTCTATATATCCTCAGTTTCTTCATCTTCACTAAAATGGAGACAGTAATACCCACCTTAAAGGATCATTGTGAAGTTTGAATGTAATGTTTGTAGAAGCCCTGGAATATCGACCAAGCACTGATCATTATAAGTTGCTAGTACTGATATTAAACATTCTACATTTTTTCACCTACCAGCTTTTTTTCAGTATTCTTATTTCTTCACTAATTCTAGCACATCCTTCCCAGAAGAACATATTCAATATTATTTGAATAGGTAGCAGGCCACTGAAAGTGCTTAATAGTCAACAGATTGGGAACTTCTGAAATAAATAATGTAAAATCATACCCCTCTCTGTGCTTTTGGGTGTTTTGAGATATATATCAGAATTCCTCAGAAGGATCTAAATGACACTTATTTTAACTCAACAAAAAGGGAATATGATAACCAAATATTCCCAAGCTTATTTGGACATGGAACCCTGAACCTGAGCATCTCAGAACATACCTTGGTAGATGCACCCCAAGGGATCATGGGCAGCACTTATCACTTTAATCTTAGTGTATCATTCCAACTGGCATACCTGTCCTTGGCATTTGACACAGTGTCCTATTCCCTAATTCCTGGAATTTCCTAACTCTCTTCTCTTTCTCTGGACTCTGTTCAAGCACACCCACCTGGTCTTCTAATGTCCAACATTGCCGCTCAACTTCTTTTGCTGAGTTTTCTATCTTTGCCCACTCTTCAAGGTCTTACTCTTGCCCATCCTTCCCTCCATAATTCATTCACCCTCAAAGTTTTAATCTGTACTTAAGATTCCCATATCTGTATCTCTAGTGCAGACCTTTCATCTGCTCCTAAACCGTATACCTATGATTGAGGGATGCTTGAGAGGGAGGGTAAATTCCCTGCATGCCCAGCCCACCGTGAGTGTGGCCAGACCAACTCCAGTGACATTTAAACCAGCATGCATTGATACTGTGAAGACAAGGAAATGTAGGCAGGCTGCCAACAGCTTCAGCTACACTGGCCAAATGTGCATATTTCTCAAGATAATCATAAATGACACCTTCTGTATGAAACCTTTGTTAATTTCCAAGGGTAGTTAATAGTTCTTGCTTTTGTGACCTCCTTATCCTTCATAAAGGTTCTGTAATAGAAGCTTTGACAGACATTAGACCTATTTTTCTCAACATGTATAGCTCCACTAAATACATAATCAACTTCTAGAAGACAGAGATTAAGTCTCAATTGAATTTATAGTCCCAACTCCAAGTAGGTAATCTAGAAAAGTTTATTGAATGAATAAATAAATGAATGAATGAGTGAATGTATAGTGATTTAAGTGAAGAGGAAAATTAGAGAAGTCTTCAGCAAAGAGCTATGTCTAAGCAAAGTCTTAAAGGATAATAGTCTGCCAAGACAGAGAAGTCACTTCAAGCAAAGAATCACTATAAGCAAATACATGAAAAGAAAATGATATTCAGGAAGATATTTGCTGTTTTCAGTAGCAACCATTTATCATGTATGTTAAATTCTTTTGCACTCTTGCTCCTGAAGCATGTTTGAAGTCCAACATCTAGGAAAGTCTTTAAAAAGAATGACAGGACTATACTGTGATGGTCTTTACCATGGTTTCTCCAGAGTAAATATAACCCAAAATCATCAATAAATGTTTCATTTGAAATAATTCAGCATTGACAGACACTAACACTGCTCTCATTTCCTTCCAAAGAAGTCATTAATTGTGTTATACCTCCTATGCAATTAAAATTTCCGTACCACTTTCATGATCGGTGTGTATACCAACTAAATAATTAAAGTCGTTCTCTTTTGAGTCCTTTACCAGAAAAACCTCAAAAAATTCTCCCTTTTGTTCTGGAGTAGTATTAGAGTTCCCCAACATATGAAGTGGCTTATTTTGTCAGCCTAGTAATGAAATCCTGAATACTTCTGTCACTCATTCCCTGGGCTCACTGAATTTTATTTTAAAAGCTAGAAGATGAAAAATAAAAATATCTGGGTAAGCTGGCCAACTAAGAAATGCAGGACTCCTTGAGTGACTGAATAAGCCCAGCTAAGGTGACAGCAAGGTGACTGAGAGCACTGAAAACTACTTTGGCATAAATCAAGAAATGTTAGTTGGGGAATTTAAGATTTACGAAATATCTCTGATTACAAGAATAAAGAAAAGCCAATACCTGTTCTTTGCGTCAATGGAGAAAGTAGAAGACACTCTGTGCTTTACCTGGTCTTTTGATAATCAGGATTGACCAGTGGGACAAGACAGGACGCCAAGCCTGTGAGGCAGAAGCTTTGAGACAAAAACAGAATCAACAAATGGTCTTTGATGGGTTAACCACCAATTAACAAACTTAATGTAGGAATGGTGCTGACCCAGTCTTGATTGGGAGGAACAGTCGTGTCCAATGGGGAGGAAGTGTATGATTGTGCATCAACATTCATGTGTCTGCTGGTTGTGACCTCGTTCAAGTGAGGAACCACATTACGAACCTGGTAGGTTCTTTTAATTTGTGGCTGGTTTCCAACAAGTACAGACTGTCCAGCCCACATGTCCAAGAGATGGCAATGAGAGTGTCCACAGTAGGGTTGTTTTAGGATTTTGGCAAGATCTTCCTATGGGCATCAAACTGAACTGGGATATCCAATCCATTTTCTCCCCTTCTTATTCTCTCTGGAATTCTAATAGATTACAATACCTTCTCTGATTATCTGAGTACTAAATTAATCCCTGTATGAAAATCCCTTACAGTCATGTAATAGGGGACTGGAGGAAGGAATTGGGAATCCTGCATTATAAGGCACCTGTACTACTCATAAAGTGATGTGGTGTTATTTGAAAGTAGATTAGTTGTAAATGTATCTTGCAAACTCAAGGGAAACCACTAAAATAGCTTTAGAAGAAGGGTAACTGATATGCTAAGAGAGGAGATAAAATGGAATCACATAAATGCTCAGTTAAAAAGAGATAAGATAGGAAAATGGGTGAGGGCAGAAGCAAAGAACAAATGCAGCATTTGAGAAATTGTCACAAGCATGCTAAATGGTAATGCAACTACATCAACAACCACTTTAAATTGAATGATCCAAATACAAATAAACATTAGAAATTATAAGTGCGGTTAAAAGACGATGCAGTCTCTTTAGGTAGATACAACATTCTTATTCCAAATGAGCAAATCGAAATGGAATATCAATGTTAACGGATGTGTATTTTCATTTTTTTAAAAAATAGTTTTGGTAGAGACAGACATTATTTTCAGAAACTTGGAGTATATTTATTTTATTTAAAATGTGAGACTAGAAGGAATGGAAGCATTACAGGCAGACAGAATAGAATGGGCCAAGACTGGAGGTTAAAGGTGAGCTTGGCTTGTTGGAGTGCTGCAGGTTGGAAGATTGAGTGGGGTGAGAGGGCTAGCTGGAGAACTAAGCAAGATCACAGATTCACAGCTAAGGCCTCTTCTTGTGGAAAACCACTAAAAGCTATTGCCAGGTTACCAGGACGGTGGAGATTTGATCATATTTGCATTTTAACTAAGTCACTGCAGCTCTTCAATAGGATGAATAACCTGAGCAACAGAAGTGAGGACACTCACAGGGAGACTCACCTGGGACAAGACATGAGGGAGGCGGGGACTAGGGCAGAGATGTCAAAAGATCTGACTTCATGATTGATGTGATTTGGCAGGGAAAATCAAGACTAAGAGAGCATCAGTGACCCTGGGTGGGTAGAAGTGCCATTTTCTAGTAGAGGAATAGATTCAAGTTTCATCTAATCTTAAGGAATTTAAACAATAAATAAGAAAGAATGCAAAAGAAACATTATAATTCATCAAGGTAGGAGTAATGTTACAAGTACTATTTATTTTTTAAAATACTGTATATACATGTAAACTGCTTTATGGTCATTAAAATAATAAATTATAAAGTTGGAAAAGCAAAAAGATGATCTATACCTAGACAAAACTAGAGTATCCAGTGTCTCAAAATAGTAGATGCAGTTTATGTGCAATAGAATAAAGCAAATCTAATAACTTGAAGTCTTCATATATGTATGGTAATATAGGTTCAATATTATCTACTCTTTTTAAAAGTGAAATGTTTCTATTACAACTGCCATATGAACAATTGATAAACCCTTTATCATAGGTACAATGGTAACTGCTTATTCACCTATCTTTCATCCCACTTCACTTAACAAAAATAGAAACTCTCAAATTTTAAACCTAACATGCAGCTTTAACAACCCACATGGATTTTAATCAGCTGTTATGGAATGACAGCCACAGAATATTCAGTATCATAGAAATTCTAAAGAGTAAAGATAATTGATTTAATCAGTAAATAATTGCATTTGAGGGAAGTAGTTGTATTAATCACCGAAATTAGAAAATATTTTAAATCATGTCCTAGGTACATGGAACATGGAGACCTTTAAAAGAATTAAAATAAATGAATATAATTAAACAAAACAAGACAGATTTTCTGATGCTCAGATCTATTTCAAAAGACAAAATAAGGCAGATGAGAAGATACTGTCTTCTGTCTCACTGGCTACCCATAGTTAATTAAAAATTAAACTTACTTATTTTGAACCATGTGAGATGCCTAAAGGAATGCCACCTAGGACATATAGAAACTCTGTTATCACTACAAAAGTGACTGGGCTTGATTAAAGTTTGATTAATCTGTCAAAGTTTGTCTCATAATATTTTTCAATTAACATTAGCCCTCATATTCTAGAATAGATGTAGCCCGTCAAAACTCTCAAATGAATTCTACTGCCCACTTCCTTGCAAAATTAGAGGTATATTCTTTTAAGAGAAGGAGGAGGAGAAAGAGGAAAGATTAGAAGGGAAGAAAAGAGGAGGAAGAAAGAAAAGGAAGACAAGATAAAGAAGAAAAATGAGGAGGAAGATGAGAAAGAAGAAGGGTTTTAAAAAGGAAAAGAAGTAGTAGAATGAAAAAGAAGGAAGGAGGGAGGGAAGGAGGAAGGAAGGAAGGAAGGAAGGAAGGAAGGAAGGAAGGAAGGAAGGAAGGAAGGAAGGAAGGAAGGAAGGAAGGAAGGAAGGAAGGAAGGAAGGAAGGAAGGAGGGAGGGAGGGAGAGTAGGAGGGAAGGAAGGAATACAAGGAGGGAGACATAAAGAGGCAAAGGAGGGGTGAGGATCAGAGATCGAAGTGCCTACTGCAAGCTGAGGACACGAAAGCTGCATGTGGTTGGTGTGTCACGGTGATCTATTGATTCAGAACGATTTCTGGATGCCACTCCCTTCCCTCCAGAAAATACTCTGTCTGACATCCCTTGCCATTTAAAAACTTCTTTCTTAGCATGGAAACCAAGGCTTTCCAGCAGCACGTCCCAGCTCTGTGCTCCTTTCTCTTTTTACTCCAGATTTACCTCTACTGAACAAAACTTTAATGTGACCCCTGGCTAATGAATACAGCTACCTACCATAGAAGACTAAATGTCTCCACGTGTGTGTGTGTGTACGTGTGAGGGATTCGTTCTGTATTTTCAAAACACTGTTAGTAGCATTTACTTAGAAAAATATATAGATGTGTCTGAGACTAGAAAACTTGGAATTCTAAAAACGATTTTGCAGAATATTTTCGAAATGTGATTTTTATGCTAAACTGAGCTCAATTTTTTAAATCTGCAAAGTAATTGATACCTCACAGTCTTCTCTCTCGTGCAGAGACGGACAATAAACTAATCACCATCCACTGCTCAGGAATCAAGCCCAATACACATGCTCATAGAATACTTTTGTGTCAAACAAACCCTGTGATTAGCATTGTAGCAAAGGCAGCTCCTGCCTTCGGGATTGACTCAGCGCCCGATTCCAGGCAGCACATTTCCCCAGTGAGTCTCTGTGCGAGAGACAGCCCTGGTGCCCCGCAGAGCGCAGCCCGGAGCAGCTCCCAGCCTCAAGATTGGCATCCAATGTGGTAAGTGGTGCCGGAGGAGCATAAAACCCCGCAGGATACGGAAGTGGTTCCACAAAGTAAATAATATTTGAGAGGAGACGGGAGAATACAGCCAAGGAGATGAACTTAGTCCAGGAGAAAAGAGGGGTAGAAGAAAAGGCAAGCCTAAAGATAAGAAGGGGTGAGAGCGTGAAAAGTTCTGGAAGCCCACAGAAAAGTCTACATTGCTGGCTGCTTCTAAAAAATTAGGTCTGGCTACCCTGAGACAGAATATAAACTCAGAGCAGAGTAGTTGCTGCACTTTGAGACACCTCCCACCTTGTTCGCCTGTCCCATCACATTCCCTAATTTACAATACCCCAGTGGCCCAGAGGCATTTGGCTTTCTCATGCCTGGCTTCACATGGCAAGTCTGTGTGGTATTCTGGCCCTGTCCCCAAAATGTCCGCGCGCTCTCACTTGAGGCAGGAAGCCCACCGCTCAACGCCTCCTGGTGCAGTCGCAGGCACCCTGCTCTACATGCCCACCCCCTGCAGTCACTCACACACTTTCTTCCTATCTCTGCGGCCATTTGGGATGCTGCCCACTCTTCTCAAATATCTCCTATCTATGCTTTTGGAACGACTCACATCAAAGATTTATTTCTTGTAGACAGGCACTCAAATTAATCTTTACATCGGCTCTATGAGTTTTTATCCGAATTATTTTACAAAAAGAGAAGAGGCTCAGGGAATTTATGAACCTTTAACAAAGTCAAGAGTTAGCAAGAGATGAAGTTGAAATCTGAATCCATGATGTCCGATTACAAAAGGCAAACTCTAGCACACCCGTGACAAACTGGAACTTGCAGAAGGGCACATGCATAGTTTTAAACACAGTCTGAATTCTTCTCTATTTTTGTTTGTTTTCCTTGTTTGCTTTTACATTTATATTATTCCTGCTTAGATTGCCTTTAAATGCCTTCAGTTTCAAGGACTGAATCCACCACATTGTATATCTTATACTACTAAGGTTTGGATTTAAACAATTAACATTGAGCATCTTCTTTGGTCTAAGCACCCAGTGAAGTTTTTTTCATGCACATTCATCTTATCAAATTGGTGAGACAATGTATTAATTTTTATCTTTTTCAGATTATGTCATGATGGTTAATTCACTATAAAGCAGGACAGTGGGCCTGACATCGAGCTCCAAGCTCTTTTCTCTACAAAAAACACCGCTTAGCATCATTCTAGATCCAGAGAGGAAATGTGCTTAATGCTTGTTAAATGAAGAGTTAAAAGAAGAATTCAACGACAATGTCATAAAAGTCACCCAAGTAGAGATATGTATTATGATAATACAAACTTCATACAAATCAGTCAATTACATGGATATCACCCTGAAGAGAATACAAAAACCACAGAAGATTCTGAAAAGGAAATTAAGGTATGGACTTTGAAAAATTAAGTAATGGAGATGTGCAGGGCAGCATAAAATGGAAGAGGTGAAGACAGAATGGACAGTTAGGAGACAGTTGTAAGCCTGATCTGATGAGTTAAAGGAATGTTCTTGCTGTAGGTTAGGATTTAAAGGTATCTGCTCCTCCCCACACAGCACTGATGCTCTGAATTGGAATTCTGGAACCAGCTATTGGCACATTCAGCCCCTCCTCCTCATTTCTTCCTACCCCTATTCATGTTTCTTTGTACAAATTGTATGTATTTTTCCTATCCTCCACTAGCTATGATGGGGTGGGGGAAGGGAGTTGAAATAAACCATGACTTACTATTCTTTGAATGCCTCCAGACTGTATTTCCCACACTCTGTCCAAATAAGTTTCAGAATTACTAGAATAAACCAAGCAAAACAGGTGTCTCTTGTAAAAATTCTCAAAGCTTTATCTTCCTAATTTGTCTTATGAACTCCTAAGAAAGGTATACAGTTTGTAGCTTTTCCCAAACATTTAGGACCATAGATTCCTCCCCACCACCATCACCTCCAGAGAGTATTTCTTCCTAGGGATCAATTTCCCTGAGCACAGATGAGATAACACTGTTCAAAAAATTTATCATGGTGCCACAGTTGAAGAAGATGTCCCCTAAATGTTCATTAAATGTATGAGTGCTTCTGTAAAAGTCAATCATATTTTACATTTTAATTATGTTGTTTTACAATTTCCCTGTCCTTTTAGTCCTGTTACTCAAGTTGTGATATTTTTCTGTTCACCCTCTTGTATTTATAGTGCTTGATCTTGGACTTAGCTTTAATATTATGCATCATAAATCCTCCTTGTTTATGTAATTTAATTGTGTCTGCATTTGCTGACCCACAACAATGTGGAACACACAAAGCATTTTCTCATATTGGCTAGTGTGACTCTGAGTTTTGACACACCAGAACTCCATGGTTTACATAACAAAGGTGTATTTCTTGTTTATGTTGTCTGCCCTGTGAAGGTCCTATGACTGTCTTTGTTCTGGGATGAAGGCTAAAAAGCATGTATGGAATGTGCCAGTCCATACAAAAGAAAAAGAGAACATGGTGAAACCTCACAGGGCTCTTAAAGTTATGCCTCAATGTGGCAGACACCACTTCCCTCATAGTGAAGCAAATCACACGGCTAAAGCCCATGTCAGTAGGTGAGGGAAACATACTCCTTTCACAGGGAGAGAGCATAAAATACTTCCAACATAATAAAGTCCATCTACTACTTTCAGTCTAGCCCAGATCTTATAAGCAGGTAGCAAATTAATATATCAAAATATCCTGGTTTATACATTTAACAGATGCAGTAAAGAATGAAATTATTACAGTTTTATTTTTTTCAATTTCATATTCTAGTAGACACAGTCTTGACATTCGCTTCCCTATGCACTTCCTATTAACCAAAATTCTGGACAACTTGCTCCTGCTTCTGGAAAACAAAAAGCACATTGCTCCTTTCTGTAGCTAAAGATATAGTGAACTTACAGAATTATGCATTTTGCTTTTAAGTCATGGTAGATACCCCATTCTGAATCCATTACCTAATTGCCCAACTCCACTGATGTTGATTTTAGATATAAGAAAACTAAATAAAATAAGAAAATTAAAAACATTATTTGCCTTTGTAAAAGTAATTTTAATCATGAGCCTTTACATGAACAGTTTACAATTTATGCCTGTTTACTGTGCAGCATAAGTATTATGTGTTCCATAAAAAGTCAGATAAACTGTGTTGTAAGTTTTATTTTATCACAACAGTAAATTCTGTTCATATATTTACTTATTGCTCAAGAATCATGAATCATATGCTCAAAACAGCATAATAACAATGACGATGATACATAGTACACGGTTAATAATGTTGTTCGTCGTTACCTTGAAAAAACGCTACCCACTGATGCTCATAAACGTCAGCCATTTTGTTCAACTGAATTAAAGTTATACCATTATCTCTGCAAACACAGACCATATCTTGCATAGTAAATAGTTTAATTTATAAAGTCAATAGGAAAATATATAGAAATAAAATAAATATAATCAAAACTCAAGTTGGTTGTTTTCATACAAATCCGTATTTAGTCTAATCAAAGTAGACATTTCCT